>NW_026530536.1:3118276-3741394 GCF_024509145.1 Vidua macroura | reverse complement strand
CAGGGAGACCAAGCTTCCCAAGCCTAGTAGGAGAGTCAGGCAAGGGGGCTTGGCCGGAGTTCGAGTGTAAGGCTCGGCAGGACGTTCGACCTTACCTCGGCAGGGAGACCAAGCTTCCCAAGCCTAGTAGGGTCAGGCAAGGGGGCTTGGCCGGGGTTTGAGTGTAAGTCTCGGCAGGATGTTCGACCTTACCTCGGAAGGGAGACCAAGCTTCCCAAGCCTAGTAGGAGAGTCAGGCAAGGGGGCTTGGCCGGAGTTCGAGTGTAAGGCTCGGCAGGACATTCGACCTTACCGCGGCAGGGAGACCAAGCTTCCCAAGCCTAATAGGAGAGTCAGGAAAGGGGGCTTGGCTGGAGTTCGAGTGTAAGGCTCGGCAGGACGTTCGACCTTACCTCGGCAGGGAGACCAAGCTTCCCAATCCTAGTAGGGTGAGGCAAGGGGGTTTGGCCGGAGTTCGAGTGTAAGGCTCGGCAGGACGTTCGACCTTACCTCGGCAGGGTAACCAAGCTTCCCAAGCCTAGTAGGAGAGTCAGGCAAGGGGGCTTGGCCGGAGTTTGAGTGTAAGGCTCGGCAGGACGTTCGACCTTACGTCGGCAGGGAGACCAAGCTTCCCAAGCCTAGTAGGAGAGTCAGCCAAGGGGGCTTGGCCGGAGTTCGAGTGTAAGGCTCGGCAGGACGTTCGACCTTACCTCAGCAGGGAGACCAAGCTTCCCAAGCCTAGTAGGAGAGTCAGGAAAGGGGGTTTGGCCGGAGTTCGAGTGTAAGGCTCGGCAGGACGTTCGACCTTACCTCGGCAGGGAGACCAAGCTTCCCAAGCCTAGTAGGGTCAGGCAAGAGGGCTTGGCCGGAGTTCAAGTGTAAGGCCCGGCAGGACGTTTGACCTTACCTCGGCAGGGAGACCAAGCTTCCCAAGCCTAGTAGGAGAGTCAGGCAAGGGGGCTTGGCCGGAGTTCGAGTGTAAGGCTCGGCAGGACGTTCGACCTTACCTCGGCAGGGAGGCCAAGCTTCCCAAGCCTAGCAGGGTCAGGCAAGGCGGCTTGGCCGGAGTTCGAGTGTAAGGCTCGGCAGGACGTTCGACCTTACCTCGGCAGGGAGGCCAAGCTTCCCAAGCCTAGCAGGGTCAGGCAAGGCGGCTTGGCCGGAGTTCGAGTGTAAGGCTCGGCAGGACGTTCGACCTTACCTCGGCAGGGAGACCAAGCTTCCCAAGCCTAGTAGGAGAGTCAGGGAAGGGGGCTTGGCTGGAGTTTGATTGTAAGGCTCGGCAGGACGTTCGACCTTACCTCGGCAGGGAGACCAAGCTTCCGAAGCCTAGTAGGGTCAGGCAAGTGGGCTTGGCCGGAGTTCGAGTGTAAGGCTCGGCAGGACGTTCGACCTTACCTCGGCAGGGAGACCAAGCTTCCCAAGCCTAGTAGGGTCAGGCAAGGGGGCTTGGCCGGAGTTCGAGTGTAAGGCTCGGCAGGACGTTCGACCTTACCTCGGCAGGGAGACCAAGCTTCCCAAGCCTAGTAGGAGAGTCAGGCAAGGGGGCTTGGCCGGAGTTCGAGTGTAAGGCTCGGAAGGACGTTCGACCTTACCTCGGCAGGGAGACCAAGCTTCCCAAGCCTAGTAGGAGAGTCAGGCAAGGGGGCTTGGCCGGCGTTCGAGTGTAAGGCTCGGCAGGACGTTCGACCTTACCGCGGCAGGGAGACCAAGCTTCCCAAGCCTAGTAGGAGAGTCAGGAAAGGGGGCTTGGCCAGAGTTCGAGTGTAAGGCTCGGCAGGACGTTCGACCTTACCTCGGCAGGGAGGCCAAGCTTTCCAAGCCTAGTAGGAGAGTCAGGCAAGGGGGCTTGGCCGGAGTTCGAGTGTAAGGCTTGGCAGGACGTTCGACCTTACCTCGGCAGGGTGACCAAGCTTCCCAAGCCTAGTAGGAGAGTCAGGGAAGGGGGCTTGGCTGGAGTTCGATTGTAAGGCTCGGCAGGACGTTCGACCTTACCTCGGCAGGGAGACCAAGCTTCCGAAGCCTAGTAGGGTCAGGCAAGTGGGCTTGGCCGGAGTTCGAGTGTAAGGCTCGGCAGGACGTTCGACCTTACCTCGGCAGGGAGACCAAGCTTCCCAAGCCTAGTAGGGTCAGGCAAGGGGGCTTGGCCGGAGTTCAAGTGTAAGGCCCGGCAGGACGTTTGGCCTTACCTCGGCAGGGAGACCAAGCTTCCCAAGCCTAGTAGGAGAGTCAGGCAAGGGGGCTTGGCCGGAGTTCGAGTGTAAGGCTCGGCAGGACGTTCGACCTTACCTCGGCAGGGAGGCCAAGCTTCCCAAGCCTAGCAGGGTCAGGCAAGGCGGCTTGGCCGGAGTTCGAGTGTAAGGCTCGGCAGGACGTTCGACCTTACCTCGGCAGGGAGACCAAGCTTCCCGAGCCTAGTAGGAGAGTCAGGCAAGGGGGCTTGGCCGGAGTTCGAGTGTAAGGCTCGGCAGGACGTTCGACCTTACCTCGGCAGGGAGGCCAAGCTTCCCAAGCCTAGCAGGGTCAGGCAAGGCGGCTTGGCCGGAGTTCGAGTGTAAGGCTCGGCAGGACGTTCGACCTTACCTCGGCAGGGAGACCAAGCTTCCCAAGCCTAGTAGGAGAGTCAGGGAAGGGGGCTTGGCTGGAGTTTGATTGTAAGGCTCGGCAGGACGTTCGACCTTACCTCGGCAGGGAGACCAAGCTTCCGAAGCCTAGTAGGGTCAGGCAAGTGGGCTTGGCCGGAGTTCGAGTGTAAGGCTCGGCAGGACGTTCGACCTTACCTCGGCAGGGAGACCAAGCTTCCCAAGCCTAGTAGGGTCAGGCAAGGGGGCTTGGCCGGAGTTCGAGTGTAAGGCTCGGCAGGACGTTCGACCTTACGTCGGCAGGGAGACCAAGCTTCCCAAGCCTAGTAGGAGAGTCAGGCAAGGGGGCTTGGCCGGAGTTCGAGTGTAAGGCTCGGAAGGACGTTCGACCTTACCTCGGCAGGGAGACCAAGCTTCCCAAGCCTAGTAGGAGAGTCAGGCAAGGGGGCTTGGCCGGCGTTCGAGTGTAAGGCTCGGCAGGACGTTCGACCTTACCGCGGCAGGGAGACCAAGCTTCCCAAGCCTAGTAGGAGAGTCAGGAAAGGGGGCTTGGCCAGAGTTCGAGTGTAAGGCTCGGCAGGACGTTCGACCTTACCTCGGCAGGGAGGCCAAGCTTTCCAAGCCTAGTAGGAGAGTCAGGCAAGGGGGCTTGGCCGGAGTTCGAGTGTAAGGCTCGGCAGGACGTTCGACCTTACCTCGGCAGGGTGACCAAGCTTCCCAAGCCTAGTAGGAGAGTCAGGGAAGGGGGCTTGGCTGGAGTTCGATTGTAAGGCTCGGCAGGACGTTCGACCTTACCTCGGCAGGGAGACCAAGCTTCCCAAGCCTAGTAGGGTCAGGCAAGGGGGCTTGGCCGGAGTTCAAGTGTAAGTCCCGGCAGGACGTTTGGCCTTACCTCGGCAGGGAGACCAAGCTTCCCAAGCCTAGTAGGAGAGTCAGGCAAGGGGGCTTGGCCGGAGTTCGAGTGTAAGGCTCGGCAGGACGTTCGACCTTACCTCGGCAGGGAGGCCAAGCTTCCCAAGCCTAGCAGGGTCAGGCAAGGCGGCTTGGCCGGAGTTCGAGTGTAAGGCTCGGCAGGACGTTCGACCTTACCTCGGCAGGGAGACCAAGCTTCCCGAGCCTAGTAGGAGAGTCAGGCAAGGGGGCTTGGCCGGAGTTCGAGTGTAAGGCTCGGCAGGACGTTCGACCTTACCTCGGCAGGGAGACCAAGCTTCCCAAGCCTAGTAGGAGAGTCAGGCAAGGGGGCTTGGCCGGCGTTCGAGTGTAAGGCTCGGCAGGACGTTCGACCTTACCTCGGCAGGGAGACCAAGCTTCCGAAGCCTAGTAGGGTCAGGCAAGTGGGCTTGGCCGGAGTTCGAGTGTAAGGCTCGGCAGGACGTTCGACCTTACCTCGGCAGGGAGACCAAGCTTCCCAAGCCTAGTAGGGTCAGGCAGGGGGGCTTGGCCGGAGTTCGAGTGCAAGGCTCGGCAGGACGTTCGACCTTACCTCGGCAGGGAGACCAAGCTTATCAAGCCCAGTAGGAGAGTCTGGCAAGGGGGCTTGGCCGGAGTTCGAGTGTAAGGCTCGGAAGGACGTTCGACCTTACCTCGGCAGGGAGACCAAGCTTCCCAAGTCTAGAAGGGTCAGGCAAGGGGGCTTGGCCGGAGTTCAAGTGTAAGGCCCGGCAGGACGTTTGACCTTACCTCGGCAGGGAGACCAAGCTTCCCAAGCCTAGTAGGAGAGTCAGGAAAGGGGGTTTGGCCGGAGTTCGAGTGTAAGGCTCGGCAGGACGTTCGACCTTACCTCGGCAGGGAGACCAAGCTTCCCAAGCCTAGTAGGGTCAGGCAAGGGGGCTTGGCTGGAGTTCAAGTGTAAGGCCCGGCAGGACGTTTGACCTTACCTCGGCAGGGAGACCAAGCTTCCCAAGCCTAGTAGGAGAGTCAGGCAAGGGGGCTTGGCCGGAGTTCGAGTGTAAGGCTCGGCAGGACGTTCGACCTTACCTCGGCAGGGAGGCCAAGCTTCCCAAGCCTAGCAGGGTCAGGCAAGTGGGCTTGGCCGGAGTTCGAGTGTAAGGCTCGGCAGGACGTTCGACCTTACCTCGGCAGGGAGACCAAGCTTCCCAAGCCTAGTAGGAGAGTCAGGCAAGGGGGCTTGGCCGGAGTTCGAGTGTAAGGCTCGGCAGGACGTTCGACCTTACCTCGGCAGGGAGACCAAGCTTCCCAAGCCTAGTAGGAGAGTCAGGCAAGGGGGCTTGGCCGGCGTTCGAGTGTAAGGCTCGGCAGGACGTTCGACCTTACCGCGGCAGGGAGACCAAGCTTCCCAAGCCTAGTAGGAGAGTCAGGAAAGGGGGCTTGGCCAGAGTTCGAGTGTAAGGCTCGGCAGGACGTTCGACCTTACCTCGGCAGGGAGGCCAAGCTTTCCAAGCCTAGTAGGAGAGTCAGGCAAGGGGGCTTGGCCGGAGTTCGAGTGTAAGGCTCGGCAGGACGTTCGACCTTACCTCGGCAGGGAGGCCAAGCTTCCCAAGCCTAGCAGGGTCAGGCAAGGGGGCTTGGCCGGAGTTCGAGTGTAAGGCTCGGCAGGACGTTCGACCTTACCTCGGCAGGGAGGCCAAGCTTCCCAAGCCTAGCAGGGTCAGGCAAGGCGGCTTGGCCGGAGTTCGAGTGTAAGGCTCGGCAGGACGTTCGACCTTACCTCGGCAGGGAGACCAAGCTTCCCAAGCCTAGTAGGAGAGTCAGGGAAGGGGGCTTGGCTGGAGTTTGATTGTAAGGCTCGGCAGGACGTTCGACCTTACCTCGGCAGGGAGACCAAGCTTCCGAAGCCTAGTAGGGTCAGGCAAGTGGGCTTGGCCGGAGTTCGAGTGTAAGGCTCGGCAGGACGTTCGACCTTACCTCGGCAGGGAGACCAAGCTTCCCAAGCCTAGTAGGGTCAGGCAAGGGGGCTTGGCCGGAGTTCGAGTGTAAGGCTCGGCAGGACGTTCGACCTTACCTCGGCAGGGAGACCAAGCTTCCCAAGCCTAGTAGGAGAGTCAGGCAAGGGGGCTTGGCCGGAGTTCGAGTGTAAGGCTCGGAAGGACGTTCGACCTTACCTCGGCAGGGAGACCAAGCTTCCCAAGCCTAGTAGGAGAGTCAGGCAAGGGGGCTTGGCCGGCGTTCGAGTGTAAGGCTCGGCAGGACGTTCGACCTTACCGCGGCAGGGAGACCAAGCTTCCCAAGCCTAGTAGGAGAGTCAGGAAAGGGGGCTTGGCCAGAGTTCGAGTGTAAGGCTCGGCAGGACGTTCGACCTTACCTCGGCAGGGAGGCCAAGCTTTCCAAGCCTAGTAGGAGAGTCAGGCAAGGGGGCTTGGCCGGAGTTCGAGTGTAAGGCTCGGCAGGACGTTCGACCTTACCTCGGCAGGGTGACCAAGCTTCCCAAGCCTAGTAGGAGAGTCAGGGAAGGGGGCTTGGCTGGAGTTCGATTGTAAGGCTCGGCAGGACGTTCGACCTTACCTCGGCAGGGAGACCAAGCTTCCCAAGCCTAGTAGGGTCAGGCAAGGGGGCTTGGCCGGAGTTCAAGTGTAAGGCCCGGCAGGACGTTTGGCCTTACCTCGGCAGGGAGACCAAGCTTCCCAAGCCTAGTAGGAGAGTCAGGCAAGGGGGCTTGGCCGGAGTTCGAGTGTAAGGCTCGGCAGGACGTTCGACCTTACCTCGGCAGGGAGGCCAAGCTTCCCAAGCCTAGCAGGGTCAGGCAAGGCGGCTTGGCCGGAGTTCGAGTGTAAGGCTCGGCAGGACATTCGACCTTACCTCGGCAGGGAGACCAAGCTTCCCGAGCCTAGTAGGAGAGTCAGGCAAGGGGGCTTGGCCGGAGTTCGAGTGTAAGGCTCGGCAGGACGTTCGACCTTACCTCGGCAGGGAGGCCAAGCTTCCCAAGCCTAGCAGGGTCAGGCAAGGCGGCTTGGCCGGAGTTCGAGTGTAAGGCTCGGCAGGACGTTCGACCTTACCTCGGCAGGGAGACCAAGCTTCCCAAGCCTAGTAGGAGAGTCAGGGAAGGGGGCTTGGCTGGAGTTTGATTGTAAGGCTCGGCAGGACGTTCGACCTTACCTCGGCAGGGAGACCAAGCTTCCGAAGCCTAGTAGGGTCAGGCAAGTGGGCTTGGCCGGAGTTCGAGTGTAAGGCTCGGCAGGACGTTCGACCTTACCTCGGCAGGGAGACCAAGCTTCCCAAGCCTAGTAGGGTCAGGCAAGGGGGCTTGGCCGGAGTTCGAGTGTAAGGCTCGGCAGGACGTTCGACCTTACCTCGGCAGGGAGACCAAGCTTCCCAAGCCTAGTAGGAGAGTCAGGCAAGGGGGCTTGGCCGGAGTTCGAGTGTAAGGCTCGGAAGGACGTTCGACCTTACCTCGGCAGGGAGACCAAGCTTCCCAAGCCTAGTAGGAGAGTCAGGCAAGGGGGCTTGGCCGGCGTTCGAGTGTAAGGCTCGGCAGGACGTTCGACCTTACCGCGGCAGGGAGACCAAGCTTCCCAAGCCTAGTAGGAGAGTCAGGAAAGGGGGCTTGGCCAGAGTTCGAGTGTAAGGCTCGGCAGGACGTTCGACCTTACCTCGGCAGGGAGGCCAAGCTTTCCAAGCCTAGTAGGAGAGTCAGGCAAGGGGGCTTGGCCGGAGTTCGAGTGTAAGGCTCGGCAGGACGTTCGACCTTACCTCGGCAGGGTGACCAAGCTTCCCAAGCCTAGTAGGAGAGTCAGGGAAGGGGGCTTGGCTGGAGTTCGATTGTAAGGCTCGGCAGGACGTTCGACCTTACCTCGGCAGGGAGACCAAGCTTCCGAAGCCTAGTAGGGTCAGGCAAGTGGGCTTGGCCGGAGTTCGAGTGTAAGGCTCGCCAGGACGTTCGACCTTACCTCGGCAGGGAGACCAAGCTTCCCAAGCCTAGTAGGGTCAGGCAAGGGGGCTTGGCCGGAGTTCAAGTGTAAGGCCCGGCAGGACGTTTGGCCTTACCTCGGCAGGGAGACCAAGCTTCCCAAGCCTAGTAGGAGAGTCAGGCAAGGGGGCTTGGCCGGAGTTCGAGTGTAAGGCTCGGCAGGACGTTCGACCTTACCTCGGCAGGGAGGCCAAGCTTCCCAAGCCTAGCAGGGTCAGGCAAGGCGGCTTGGCCGGAGTTCGAGTGTAAGGCTCGGCAGGACGTTCGACCTTACCTCGGCAGGGAGACCAAGCTTCCCGAGCCTAGTAGGAGAGTCAGGCAAGGCGGCTTGGCCGGATTTCGAGTGTAAGGCTCGGCAGGACGTTCGACCTTACCTCGGCAGGGAGACCAAGCTTCCCGAGCCTAGTAGGAGAGTCAGGCAAGGGGGCTTGGCCGGAGTTCGAGTGTAAGGCTCGGCAGGACGTTCGACCTTACCTCGGCAGGGAGACCAAGCTTCCCAAGCCTAGTAGGAGAGTCAGGCAAGGGGGCTTGGCCGGCGTTCGAGTGTAAGGCTCGGCAGGACGTTCGACCTTACCTCGGCAGGGAGACCAAGCTTCCCAAGCCTAGTAGGGTCAGGCAAGTGGGCTTGGCCGGAGTTCGAGTGTAAGGCTCGGCAGGACGTTCGACCTTACCTCGGCAGGGAGACCAAGCTTCCCAAGCCTAGTAGGGTCAGGCAAGGGGGCTTGGCCGGAGTTCGAGTGCAAGGCTCGGCAGGACGTTCGACCTTACCTCGGCAGGGAGACCAAGCTTATCAAGCCCAGTAGGAGAGTCTGGCAAGGGGGCTTGGCCGGAGTTCGAGTGTAAGGCTCGGAAGGACGTTCGACCTTACCTCGGCAGGGAGACCAAGCTTCCCAAGTCTAGAAGGGTCAGGCAAGGGGGCTTGGCCGGAGTTCAAGTGTAAGGCCCGGCAGGACGTTTGACCTTACCTCGGCAGGGAGACCAAGCTTCCCAAGCCTAGTAGGAGAGTCAGGAAAGGGGGTTTGGCCGGAGTTCGAGTGTAAGGCTCGGCAGGACGTTCGACCTTACCTCGGCAGGGAGACCAAGCTTCCCAAGCCTAGTAGGGTCAGGCAAGGGGGCTTGGCTGGAGTTCAAGTGTAAGGCCCGGCAGGACGTTTGACCTTACCTCGGCAGGGAGACCAAGCTTCCCAAGCCTAGTAGGAGAGTCAGGCAAGGGGGCTTGGCCGGAGTTCGAGTGTAAGGCTCGGCAGGACGTTCGACCTTACCTCGGCAGGGAGGCCAAGCTTCCCAAGCCTAGCAGGGTCAGGCAAGTGGGCTTGGCCGGAGTTCGAGTGTAAGGCTCGGCAGGACGTTCGACCTTACCTCGGCAGGGAGACCAAGCTTCCCAAGCCTAGTAGGAGAGTCAGGCAAGGGGGCTTGGCCGGAGTTCGAGTGTAAGGCTCGGCAGGACGTTCGACCTTACCTCGGCAGGGAGACCAAGCTTCCCAAGCCTAGTAGGAGAGTCAGGGAAGGGGGTTTGGCCGGAGTTCGATTGTAAGGCTCGGCAGGACGTTCGACCTTACCTCGGCAGGGAGACCAAGCTTCCGAAGCCTAGTAGGGTCAGGCAAGTGGGCTTGGCCGGAGTTCGAGTGTAAGGCTCGGCAGGACGTTCGACCTTACCTCGGCAGGGAGACCAAGCTTCCCAAGCCTAGTAGGGTCAGGCAAGGGGGCTTGGCCGGAGTTCGAGTGCAAGGCTCGGCAGGACGTTCGACCTTACCTCGGCAGGGAGACCAAGCTTCCCAAGCCCAGTAGGAGAGTCAGGCAAGGGGGCTTGGCCGGAGTTCGAGTGTAAGGCTCGGAAGGACGTTCGTCCTTACCTCGGCAGGGAGACCAAGCTTCCCAAGCCTAGAAGGGTCAGGCAAGGGGGCTTGGCCGGAGTTCAAGTGTAAGGCCCGGCAGGACGTTTGACCTTACCTCGGCAGGGAGACCAAGCTTCCCAAGCCTAGTAGGAGAGTCAGGCAAGGGGGCTTGGCCGGAGTTTGAGTGTAAGGCTCGGCAGGACGTTCGACCTTACCTGGGCAGGGAGACCAAGCTTCCCAAGCCTAGCAGGGTCAGGCAAGGCGGCTTGGCCGGAGTTCGAGTGTAAGGCTCGGCAGGACGTTCGACCTTACCTCGGCAGGGAGACCAAGCTTCCCAAGCCTAGTAGGAGAGTCAGGCAAGGGGGCTTGGCCGGAGTTCGAGTGTAAGGCTCGGCAGGACATTCGACCTTACGTCGGCAGGGAGACCAAGCTTCCCAAGCCTAGTAGGGTCAGGCAAGGGGGCTTGGCCGGAGTTTGAGTGTAAGGCTCGGCAGGACGTTCGACCTTACCTGGGCAGGGAGACCAAGCTTCCCAAGCCTAGTAGGAGAGTCAGGCAAGGGGGCTTGGCCGGAGTTCGAGTGTAAGGCTCGGCAGGACGTTCGACCGTACCTCGGCAGGGAGACCAAGCTTCCCAAGCCTAGTAGGAGAGTCAGGCAAGGGGGCATGGCCGGAGTTCGTGTGTAAGGCTCGGCAGGACGTTCGACCTTACCTCGGCAGGGAGACCAAGCTTCCCAAGCCTAGTAGGGTCAGGCAAGGGGGCTTGGCCGGAGTTCGAGTGCAAGGCTCGGCAGGATGTTCGACCTTACCTCGGCAGGGAGACCAAGCTTCCCAAGCCCAGTAGGAGAGTCAGGCAAGGGGGCTTGGCCGGAGTTCGAGTGTAAGGCTCGGAAGGACGTTCGACCTTACCTCGGCAGGGAGACCAAGCTTCCCAAGCCTAGAAGGGTCAGGCAAGGGGGCTTGGCCGGAGTTCAAGTGTAAGGCCCGGCAGGTCGTTTGACCTTACCTCGGCAGGGAGACCAAGCTTCCCAAGCCTAGTAGGAGAGTCAGGCAAGGGGGCTTGGCCGGAGTTCGAGTGTAAGGCTCGGCAGGACGTTCGACCTTACCTCGGCAGGGAGGCAAGCTTCCCAAGCCTAGCAGGGTCAGGCAAGGCGGCTTGGCCGGAGTTCGAGTGTAAGGCTCGGCAGGACGTTCGACCTTACCTCGGCGGGGAGACCAAGCTTCCCAAGCCTACTAGGAGAGTCAGGCAAGGGGGCTTGGCCGGAGTTCGAGTGTAAGGCTCGGCAGGACATTCGACCTTACGTCGGCAGGGAGACCAAGCTTCCCAAGCCTAGTAGGGACAGGCAAGGGGGCTTGGCCGCAGTTTGAGTGTAAGGCTCGGCAGGACGTTCGACCTTACCTGGGCAGGGAGACCAAGCTTCCCAAGCCTAGTAGGAGAGTCAGGCAAGGGGGCTTGGCCGGAGTTCGTGTGTAAGGCTCGGCAGGACGTTCGACCTTACGTCGGCAGGGAGACCAAGCTTCCCAAGCCTAGTAGGAGAGTCAGGCAAGGGGGCATGGCCGGAGTTCGAGTGTAAGGCTCGGCAGGACGTTCGACCTTACCTGGGCAGGGAGACCCAGCTTCCCAAGCCTAGTAGGAGAGTCAGGCAAGGGGGCGTGGCCGGAGTTCGTGTGTAAGGCTCGGCAGGACGTTCGACCTTACCTCGGCAGGGAGACCAAGCTTCCCAAGCCTAGTAGGAGAGTCAGGCAAGGGGGCTTGGCCGGAGTTCGAGTGTAAGGCTCGAAAGGACGTTCGACCTTACCTCGGCAGGGAGACCAAGCTTCCCAAGCCTAGTAGGAGAGTCAGGCAAGGGGGCTTGGCCGGAGTTCGAGTGTAAGGCTCGGCAGGACGTTCGACCATACCTCGGCAGGGAGACCAAGCTTCCCAAGCCTAGTAGGAGAGTCAGGCAAGGGGGCTTGGCCGGAGTTTGACTGTAAGGCTCGGCAGGACGTTCGACCTTACCTCGGCAGGGAGACCAAGCTTCCCAAGCCTAGTAGGGTCAGGCAAGGGGGCTTGGCCGGAGTTCGAGTGTAAGGCTCGGCAGGACGTTCGACCTTACCTGGGCAGGGAGACCAAGCTTCCCAAGCCTAGTAGGAGAGTCAGGCAAGGGAGCATGGCCGGAGTTCGTGTGTAAGGCTCGGCAGGACGTTCGACCTTACCTCGGCAGGGAGACCAAGCTTCCCAAGCCTAGTAGGGTCAGGCAAGGGGGCTTGGCCGGAGTTCGAGTGCAAGGCTCGGCAGGATGTTCGACCTTACCTCGGCAGGGAGACCAAGCTTCCCAAGCCCAGTAGGAGAGTCAGGCAAGGGGGCTTGGCCGGAGTTCGAGTGTAAGGCTCGGAAGGACGTTCGACCTTACCTCGGCAGGGAGACCAAGCTTCCCAAGCCTAGAAGGGTCAGGCAAGGGGGCTTGGCCGGAGTTCAAGTGTAAGGCCCGGCAGGACGTTTGACCTTACCTCGGCAGGGAGACCAAGCTTCCCAAGCCTAGTAGGAGAGTCAGGCAAGGGGGCTTGGCCGGAGTTCGAGTGTAAGGCTCGGCAGGACGTTCGACCTTACCTCAACAGGGAGACCAAGCTTCCCAAGCCTAGCAGGGTCAGGCAAGGCGGCTTGGCCGGAGTTCGAGTGTAAGGCTCGGCAGGACGTTCGACCTTACCTCGGCGGGGAGACCAAGCTTCCCAAGCCTAGTAGGAGAGTCAGGCAAGGGGGCTTGGCCGGAGTTCGAGTGTAAGGCTCGGCAGGACATTCGACCTTACGTCGGCAGGGAGACCAGGCTTCCCAAGCCTAGTAGGGACAGGCAAGGGGGCTTGGCCGCAGTTTGAGTGTAAGGCTCGGCAGGACGTTCGACCTTACCTGGGCAGGGAGACCAAGCTTCCCAAGCCTAGTAGGAGAGTCAGGCAAGGGGGCTTGGCCGGAGTTCGTGTGTAAGGCTCGGCAGGACGTTCGACCTTACGTCGGCAGGGAGACCAAGCTTCCCAAGCCTAGTAGGAGAGTCAGGCAAGGGGGCATGGCCGGAGTTCGAGTGTAAGGCTCGGCAGGACGTTCGACCTTACCTCGGCGGGGAGACCAAGCTTCCCAAGCCTAGTAGGAGAGTCAGGCAAGGGGGCTTGGCCGGAGTTCGAGTGTAAGGCTCGGCAGGACATTCGACCTTACGTCGGCAGGGAGACCAAGCTTCCCAAGCCTAGTAGGGACAGGCAAGGGGGCTTGGCCGCAGTTTGAGTGTAAGGCTCGGCAGGACGTTCGACCTTACCTGGGCAGGGAGACCAAGCTTCCCAAGCCTAGTAGGAGAGTCAGGCAAGGGGGCTTGGCCGGAGTTCGTGTGTAAGGCTCGGCAGGACGTTCGACCTTACGTCGGCAGGGAGACCAAGCTTCCCAAGCCTAGTAGGAGAGTCAGGCAAGGGGGCATGGCCGGAGTTCGAGTGTAAGGCTCGGCAGGACGTTCGACCTTACCTGGGCAGGGAGACCAAGCTTCCCAAGCCTAGTAGGAGAGTCAGGCAAGGGGGCTTGGCCGGAGTTCGTGTGTAAGGCTCGGCAGGACGTTCGACCTTACCTCGGCAGGGAGACCAAGCTTCCCAAGCCTAGTAGGAGAGTCAGGCAAGGGGGCTTGGCCGGAGTTCGAGTGTAAGGCTCAAAAGGACGTTCGACCTTACCTCGGCAGGGAGACCAAGCTTCCCAAGCCTAGTAGGAGAGTCAGGCAAGGGGGCTTGGCCGGAGTTCGAGTGTAAGGCTCGGCAGGACGTTCGACCATACCTCGGCAGGGAGACCAAGCTTCCCAAGCCTAGTAGGAGAGTCAGGCAAGGGGGCTTGGCCGGAGTTTGACTGTAAGGCTCGGCAGGACGTTCGACCTTACCTCGGCAGGGAGACCAAGCTTCCCAAGCCTAGTAGGGTCAGGCAAGGGGGCTTGGCCGGAGTTCGAGTGTAAGGCTCGGCAGGACGTTCGACCTTACCTGGGCAGGGAGACCAAGCTTCCCAAGCCTAGTAGGAGAGTCAGGCAAGGGGGCTTGGCCGGAGTTCGAGTGTAAGTCTCGGCAGGACGTTCGACCTTACCTCGGCAGGGAGACCAAGCTTCCCAAGCCTAGTAGGAGAGTCAGGCAAGGGGGCTTGGCCGGAGTTCGAGTGTAAGGCTCGGCAGGACGTTCGACCTTACCTCGGCGGGGAGGCCAAGCTTTCCAAGCCTAGTAGGAGAGTCAGGCAAGGAGGCTTGGCCGGAGTTCGAGTGTAAGGCTCGGCAGGACGTTCGACCTTACCTCGGCAGGGAGACCAAGCTTCCCAAGCCTAGCAGGAGAGTCAGGCAAGGGGGCTTGGCTGGATTTCGAGTGTAAGGCTCGGCAGGACGTTCGACCTTACCTCGGCAGGGAGACCAAGCTTCCCAAGCCCAGTAGGAGAGTCAGGCAAGGGGGCTTGGCCGGAGTTCGAGTGTAAGGCTCGGCAGGACGTTCGACCTTACCTCGGAAGGGAGACCAAGCTTCCCAAGCCTAGTAGGAGAGTCAGGCAAGGGGGCTTGGCTGGCGTTCGAGTGTAAGGCTCGGCAGGACGTTCGACCTTACCTTGGAAGGGAGACCAAGCTTCCCAAGCCTAGTAGGAGAGTCAGGCAAGGGGGCTTGGCCGGAGTTCGAGTGTAAGGCTCGGCAGGACGTTCGACCTTACCTCGGCAGGGAGACCAAGCTTCCCAAGCCTAGTAGGAGAGTCAGGCAAGGGGTCTTGGCCGGCGTTCGAGTGTAAGGCTCGGCAGGACGTTCGACCTTACCGCGGCAGGGAGACCAAGCTTCCCAAGCCTAGTAGGAGAGTCAGGAAAGGGGGCTTGGCTGGAGTTCGAGTGTAAGGCTCGGCAGGACGTTCGACCTTACCTCGGCAGGGAGACCAAGCTTCCCAATCCTAGTCGGGTGAGGCAAGGGGGTTTGGCCGGAGTTCGAGTGTAAGGCTCGGCAGGACGTTCGACCTTACCTCGGCAGGGTAACCAAGCTTCCCAAGCCTAGTAGGAGAGTCAGGCAAGGGGGCTTGGCCGGAGTTTGAGTGTAAGGCTCAGCAGGACGTTCGACCTTACCTTGGCAGGGAGACCAAGCTTCCCAAGCCTAGTAGGAGAGTCAGGCAAGGGGGCTTGGCCGGAGTTCGAGTGTAAGGCTCGGCAGGACGTTCGACCTTACCTCAGCAGGGAGACCAAGCTTCCCAAGCCTAGTAGGAGAGTCAGGAAAGGGGGTTTGGCCGGAGTTCGAGTGTAAGGCTCGGCAGGACGTTCAACCTTACCTCGGCAGGGAGACCAACTCCCCAAGCCTAGTAGGGTCAGGCAAGGGGGCTTGGCCGGAGTTCAAGTGTAAGGCCCGGCAGGAGGTTTGACCTTACGTCGGCAGGGAGACCAAGCTTCCCAAGCCTAGTAGGAGAGTCAGGCAAGGGGGCTTGGCCGGAGTTCGAGTGTAAGGCTCGGCAGGACGTTCGACCTTACCTCGGCAGGGAGGCCAAGCTTCCCAAGCCTAGCAGGGTCAGGCAAGGCGGCTTGGCCGGAGTTCGAGTGTAAGGCTCCGCAGGACGTTCGACCTTACCTCAGCAGGGAGACCAAGCTTCCCAAGCCTAGTAGGAGAGTCAGGCAAGGGGGCTTGGCCGGAGTTCGAGTGTAAGGCTCGGCAGGACGTTCGACCTTACCTGGGCAGGGAGACCAAGCTTCCCAAGCCTAGTAGGAGAGTCAGGCAAGGGGGCTTGGCCGGCGTTCGAGTGTAAGGCTCGGCAGGACGTTCGACCTTACCGCGGCAGGGAGACCAAGCTTCCCAAGCCTAGTAGGAGAGTCAGGAAAGGGGGCTTGGCCAGAGTTCGAGTGTAAGGCTCGGCAGGACGTTCGACCTTACCTCGGCAGGGAGGCCAAGCTTTCCAAGCCTAGTAGGAGAGTCAGGCAAGGAGGCTTGGCCGGAGTTCGAGTGTAAGGCTCGGCAGGACGTTCGACCTTACCTCGGAAGGGAGACCAAGCTTCCCAAGCCTAGTAGGAGAGTCAGGGAAGGGGGCTTGGCTGGAGTGCGATTGTAAGGCTCGGCAGGACGTTCGACCTTACCTCGGCAGGGAGACCAAGCTTCCGAAGCCTAGTAGGGTCAGGCAAGTGGGCTTGGCCTGAGTTCGAGTGTAAGGCTCGGCAGGACGTTCGACCTTACCTGGGCAGGGAGACCAAGCTTCCCAAGCCTAGTAGGAGAGTCAGGCAAGGGGGCTTGGCCGGAGTTCGAGTGTAAGGCTCGGCAGGACGTTCGACCTTACCTCGGCAGGGAGACCAAGCTTCCCAAGCCCAGTAGGAGAGTCAGGCAAGGGGGCTTGGCCGGAGTTCGAGTGTAAGGCTCGGAAGGACGTTCGACCTTACCTCGGCAGGGAGACCAAGCTTCCCAAGCCTAGTAGGGTCAGGCAAGGGGGCTTGGCCGGAGTTCAAGTGTAAGGCCCGGCAGGACGTTTGACCTTACCTCGGCAGGGAGACCAAGCTTCCCAAGCCTAGTGGGAGAGTCAGGCAAGGGGGCTTGGCCGGAGTTCGAGTGTAAGGCTCGGCAGGACGTTCGACCTTACCTCGGCAGGGAGGCCAAGCTTCCCAAGCCTAGCAGGGTCAGGCAAGGCGGCTTGGCCGGAGTTCGAGTGTAAGGCTCGGCAGGACGTTCGACCTTACCTCGGCAGGGAGACCAAGCTTCCCAAGCCTAGTAGGAGAGTCAGGCAAGGGGGCTTGGCCGGAGTTCGAGTGTAAGGCTCGGCAGGACATTCGACCTTACGTCGGCAGGGAGACCAAGCTTCCCAAGCCTAGTAGGAGAGTCAGGCAAGGGGGCTTGGCCGGAGTTTGAGTGTAAGGCTCGGCAGGACGTTCGACCTTACCTCGGCAGGGAGACCAAGCTTCCCAAGCCTAGTAGGGTCAGGCAAGGGGGCTTGGCCGGAGTTTGAGTGTAAGGCTCGGCAGGATGTTCGACCTTACCTGGGCAGGGAGACCAAGCTTCCCAAGCCTAGTAGGAGAGTCAGGCAAGGGGGCTTGGCGTAGTTCGTGTGTAAGGCTCGGCAGGACGTTCGACCTTACGTCGGTAGGGAGACCAAGCTTCCCAAGCCTAGTAGGAGAGTCAGGCAAGGGGGCATGGCCGGAGTTTGAGTGTAAGGCTCGGCAGGACGTTCGACCTTACCTGGGCAGGGAGACCAAGCTTCCCAAGCCTAGTAGGAGAGTCAGGCAAGGGGGCTTGGCCGGAGTTAGTGTGTAAGGCTCGGCAGGACGTTCGACCTTACCTCGGCAGGGAGACCAAGCTTCCCAAGCCTAGTAGGAGAGTCAGGCAAGGGGGCTTGGCCGGAGTTCGAGTGTAAGGCTCGGAAGGACGTTCGACCTTACCTCGGCAGGGAGACCAAGCTTCCCAAGCCTAGTAGGAGAGTCAGGCAAGGGGGCTTGGCCGGAGTTCGAGTGTAAGGCTCGGCAGGACGTTCGACCTTACCTGGGCGGGGAGACCAAGCTTCCCAAGCCTAGTAGGAGAGTCAGGCAAGGGGGCTTGGCCGGAGTTTGACTGTAAGCCTCGGCAGGACATTCGACCTTACCTCGGCAGGGAGACCAAGCTTCCCAAGCCTAGTAGGGTCAGGCAAGGGGGCTTGGCCTGAGTTCGAGTGTAAGGCTCGGCAGGACGTTCGACCTTACCTCGGCAGGGAGGCCAAGCTTTCCAAGCCTAGTAGGAGAGTCAGGCAAGGAGGCTTGGCCGGAGTTCGAGTGTAAGGCTCGGCAGGACGTTCGACCTTACCTCGGCAGGGAGACCAAGCTTCCCAAGCCTAGTAGGAGAGTCAGGCAAGGGGGCTTGGCCGGAGTTCGAGTGTAAGGCTCGGCAGGACGTTCGACCTTACCTCGGCAGGGAGACCAAGCTTCCCAAGCCCAGTAGGAGAGTCAGGCAAGGGGGCTTGGCCGGAGTTCGAGTGTAAAGCTCGGCAGGACGTTCGACCTTACATGCGGCAGGGAGACCAAGCTTCCCAAGCCTAGTAGGGTCAGGCAAGGGGGCTTGGCCGGAGTTCGAGTGTAAGGCTCGGCAGGACGTTCGACCTTACCTCGGCAGGGAGACCAAGCTTCCCAAGCCTAGTAGGAGAGTCAGGCAAGGGGGCTTGGCCGGAGATCGAGTGTAAGGCTCGGCAGGACGTTCGACCTTACCTGGGCGGGGAGACCAAGCTTCCCAAGCCTAGTAGGAGAGTCAGGCAAGGGGGCTTGGCCGGAGTTCGAGTGTAAGGCTCGGAAGGACGTTCGACCTTACCTCGGCAGGGAGACCAAGCTTCTCAAGCCTAGTAGGGTCAGGCAAGGGGGCTTGGCCGGAGTTCACGTGTAAGGCTCGGCAGGACGTTTGACCTTACCTCAACAGGGAGACCAAGCTTCCCAAGCCTAGTAGGAGAGTCAGGCAAGGGGGCTTGGCCGGAGTTCGAGTGTAAGGCTCAGCAGGACGTTCGACCATACCTCAGCAGGGAGACCAAGCTTCCCAAGCCTAGTAGGAGAGTCAGGCAAGGGGGCTTGGCCGGAGTTCGAGTGTAAGGCTCGGCAGGACGTTCGACCTTACCTCGGCAGGGAGACCAAGCTTCCCAAGCCTAGTAGGGTCAGGCAAGGGGGCTTGGCCAGAGTTTGAGTGTAAGTCTCGGCAGGATGTTCGACCTTACCTCGGAAGGGAGACCAAGCTTCCCAGGCCTAGTAGGAGAGTCAGGCAAGGGGGCTTGGCCGGCGTTCGAGTGTAAGGCTCGGCAGGACGTTCGACCTTACCGCGGCAGGGAGACCAAGCTTCCCAAGCCTAGTAGGAGAGTCAGGAAATGGGGCTTGGCTGGAGTTCGAGTGTAAGGCTCGGCAGGACGTTCGACCTTACCTCGGCAGGGAGACCAAGCTTCCCAATCCTAGTAGGGTGAGGCAAGGGGGTTTGGCCGGAGTTCGAGTGTAAGGCTCGGCAGGACGTTCGACCTTACCTCGGCAGGGAGACCAAGCTTCCCAAGCCTAGTGGGAGAGTCAGGCAAGGGGGCTTGGCCGGAGTTCGAGTGTAAGGCTCGGCAGGACGTTCGACCTTACCTCGGCAGGGAGGCCAAGCTTCCCAAGCCTAGCAGGGTCAGGCAAGGCGGCTTGGCCGGAGTTCGAGTGTAAGGCTCGGCAGGACGTTCGACCTTACCTCGGCAGGGAGACCAAGCTTCCCAAGCCTAGTAGGAGAGTCAGGCAAGGGGGCTTGGCCGGAGTTCGAGTGTAAGGCTCGGCAGGACATTCGACCTTACGTCGGCAGGGAGACCAAGCTTCCCAAGCCTAGTAGGAGAGTCAGGCAAGGGGGCTTGGCCGGAGTTAGTGTGTAAGGCTCGGCAGGACGTTCGACCTTACCTCGGCAGGGAGACCAAGCTTCCCAAGCCTAGTAGGAGAGTCAGGCAAGGGGGCTTGGCCGGAGTTCGAGTGTAAGGCTCGGAAGGACGTTCGACCTTACCTCGGCAGGGAGACCAAGCTTCCCAAGCCTAGTAGGAGAGTCAGGCAAGGGGGCTTGGCCGGAGTTCGAGTGTAAGGCTCGGCAGGACGTTCGACCTTACCTGGGCGGGGAGACCAAGCTTCCCAAGCCTAGTAGGAGAGTCAGGCAAGGGGGCTTGGCCGGAGTTTGACTGTAAGGCTCGGCAGGACATTCGACCTTACCTCGGCAGGGAGACCAAGCTTCCCAAGCCTAGTAGGGTCAGGCAAGGGGGCTTGGCCTGAGTTCGAGTGTAAGGCTCGGCAGGACGTTCGACCTTACCTGGGCAGGGAGACCAAGCTTCCCAAGCCTAGTAGGAGAGTCAGGCAAGGGGGCTTGGCCGGAGTTCGAGTGTAAGGCTCGGCAGGACGTTCGACCTTACCTCGGCAGGGAGACCAAGCTTCCCAAGCCCAGTAGGAGAGTCAGGCAAGGGGGCTTGGCCGGAGTTCGAGTGTAAGGCTCGGAAGGACGTTCGACCTTACCTCGGCAGGGAGACCAAGCTTCCCAAGCCTAGTAGGGTCAGGCAAGGGGGCTTGGCCGGAGTTCAAGTGTAAGGCCCGGCAGGACGTTTGACCTTACCTCGGCAGGGAGACCAAGCTTCCCAAGCCTAGTGGGAGAGTCAGGCAAGGGGGCTTGGCCGGAGTTCGAGTGTAAGGCTCGGCAGGACGTTCGACCTTACCTCGGCAGGGAGGCCAAGCTTCCCAAGCCTAGCAGGGTCAGGCAAGGCGGCTTGGCCGGAGTTCGAGTGTAAGGCTCGGCAGGACGTTCGACCTTACCTCGGCAGGGAGACCAAGCTTCCCAAGCCTAGTAGGAGAGTCAGGCAAGGGGGCTTGGCCGGAGTTCGAGTGTAAGGCTCGGCAGGACATTCGACCTTACGTCGGCAGGGAGACCAAGCTTCCCAAGCCTAGTAGGAGAGTCAGGCAAGGGGGCTTGGCCGGAGTTTGAGTGTAAGGCTCGGCAGGACGTTCGACCTTACCTCGGCAGGGAGACCAAGCTTCCCAAGCCTAGTAGGGTCAGGCAAGGGGGCTTGGCCGGAGTTTGAGTGTAAGGCTCGGCAGGATGTTCGACCTTACCTGGGCAGGGAGACCAAGCTTCCCAAGCCTAGTAGGAGAGTCAGGCAAGGGGGCTTGGCGTAGTTCGTGTGTAAGGCTCGGCAGGACGTTCGACCTTACGTCGGTAGGGAGACCAAGCTTCCCAAGCCTAGTAGGAGAGTCAGGCAAGGGGGCATGGCCGGAGTTTGAGTGTAAGGCTCGGCAGGACGTTCGACCTTACCTGGGCAGGGAGACCAAGCTTCCCAAGCCTAGTAGGAGAGTCAGGCAAGGGGGCTTGGCCGGAGTTAGTGTGTAAGGCTCGGCAGGACGTTCGACCTTACCTCGGCAGGGAGACCAAGCTTCCCAAGCCTAGTAGGAGAGTCAGGCAAGGGGGCTTGGCCGGAGTTCGAGTGTAAGGCTCGGAAGGACGTTCGACCTTACCTCGGCAGGGAGACCAAGCTTCCCAAGCCTAGTAGGAGAGTCAGGCAAGGGGGCTTGGCCGGAGTTCGAGTGTAAGGCTCGGCAGGACGTTCGACCTTACCTGGGCGGGGAGACCAAGCTTCCCAAGCCTAGTAGGAGAGTCAGGCAAGGGGGCTTGGCCGGAGTTTGACTGTAAGGCTCGGCAGGACATTCGACCTTACCTCGGCAGGGAGACCAAGCTTCCCAAGCCTAGTAGGGTCAGGCAAGGGGGCTTGGCCTGAGTTCGAGTGTAAGGCTCGGCAGGACGTTCGACCTTACCTCGGCAGGGAGGCCAAGCTTTCCAAGCCTAGTAGGAGAGTCAGGCAAGGAGGCTTGGCCGGAGTTCGAGTGTAAGGCTCGGCAGGACGTTCGACCTTACCTCGGCAGGGAGACCAAGCTTCCCAAGCCTAGTAGGAGAGTCAGGCAAGGGGGCTTGGCCGGAGTTCGAGTGTAAGGCTCGGCAGGACGTTCGACCTTACCTCGGCAGGGAGACCAAGCTTCCCAAGCCCAGTAGGAGAGTCAGGCAAGGGGGCTTGGCCGGAGTTCGAGTGTAAAGCTCGGCAGGACGTTCGACCTTACATGCGGCAGGGAGACCAAGCTTCCCAAGCCTAGTAGGGTCAGGCAAGGGGGCTTGGCCGGAGTTCGAGTGTAAGGCTCGGCAGGACGTTCGACCTTACCTCGGCAGGGAGACCAAGCTTCCCAAGCCTAGTAGGAGAGTCAGGCAAGGGGGCTTGGCCGGAGATCGAGTGTAAGGCTCGGCAGGACGTTCGACCTTACCTGGGCGGGGAGACCAAGCTTCCCAAGCCTAGTAGGAGAGTCAGGCAAGGGGGCTTGGCCGGAGTTCGAGTGTAAGGCTCGGAAGGACGTTCGACCTTACCTCGGCAGGGAGACCAAGCTTCTCAAGCCTAGTAGGGTCAGGCAAGGGGGCTTGGCCGGAGTTCACGTGTAAGGCTCGGCAGGACGTTTGACCTTACCTCAACAGGGAGACCAAGCTTCCCAAGCCTAGTAGGAGAGTCAGGCAAGGGGGCTTGGCCGGAGTTCGAGTGTAAGGCTCAGCAGGACGTTCGACCATACCTCAGCAGGGAGACCAAGCTTCCCAAGCCTAGTAGGAGAGTCAGGCAAGGGGGCTTGGCCGGAGTTCGAGTGTAAGGCTCGGCAGGACGTTCGACCTTACCTCGGCAGGGAGACCAAGCTTCCCAAGCCTAGTAGGGTCAGGCAAGGGGGCTTGGCCAGAGTTTGAGTGTAAGTCTCGGCAGGATGTTCGACCTTACCTCGGAAGGGAGACCAAGCTTCCCAGGCCTAGTAGGAGAGTCAGGCAAGGGGGCTTGGCCGGCGTTCGAGTGTAAGGCTCGGCAGGACGTTCGACCTTACCGCGGCAGGGAGACCAAGCTTCCCAAGCCTAGTAGGAGAGTCAGGAAATGGGGCTTGGCTGGAGTTCGAGTGTAAGGCTCGGCAGGACGTTCGACCTTACCTCGGCAGGGAGACCAAGCTTCCCAATCCTAGTAGGGTGAGGCAAGGGGGTTTGGCCGGAGTTCGAGTGTAAGGCTCGGCAGGATGTTCGACCTTACCTCGGCAGGGTAACCAAGCTTCCCAAGCCTAGTAGGAGAGTCAGGCAAGGGGGCTTGGCCGGAGTTCGAGTGTAAGGCTCGGCAGGACGTTCGACCATACCTCGGCAGCGAGACCAAGCTTCCCAAGCCTAGTAGGAGAGTCAGGCAAGGGGGCTTGGCCGGAGTTCGAGTGTAAGGCTCGGCAGGACGTTCGACCTTACCTTGGCAGGGAGACCAAGCTTCCCAAGCCTAGTAGGAGAGTCAGGCAAGGGGGCTTGGCCGGAGTTCGTGTGTAAGGCTCGGCAGGACGTTCGACCTTACGTCGGCAGGGAGACCAAGCTTCCCAAGCCTAGTAGGAGAGTCAGGCAAGGGGGCATGGCCGGAGTTTGAGTGTAAGGCTCGGCAGGACGTTCGACCTTACCTGGGCAGGGAGACCAAGCTTCCCAAGCCTAGTAGGAGAGTCAGGCAAGGGGGCTTGGCCGGAGTTCGTGTGTAAGGCTCGGCAGGACGTTCGACCTTACCTCGGCAGGGAGACCAAGCTTCCCAAGCCTAGTAGGAGAGTCAGGCAAGGGGGCTTGGCCGGAGTTCGAGTGTAAGGCTCGGCAGGACGTTCGACCTTACCTCGGAAGGGACACCAAGCTTCCCAAGCCTAGTAGGAGCATCAGGCAAGGGGGTTTGGCCGGAGTTTGAGTGTAAGGCTCGGCAGGACGTTCGACCTTACCTCGACAGGGAGACCAAGCTTCCCAAGCCTAGTAGGGTCAGGAAAGGGGGCTAGGCCAGAGTTTGAGTGTAAGGCTCGGCAGGACGTTCGACCTTACCTCGGCAGGGTGACCAAGCTTCCCAAGCCTAGTAGGAGAGTCAGGCAAGGGGGCTTGGCCGGAGTTCGAGTGTAAGGCTCAGCAGGACGTTCGAGCTTACCTCGGCAGGGAGACCAAGCTTCCCAAGCCTAGTAGGGTGAGGCAAGGGGGTTTGGCCGGAGTTCGAGTGTAAGGCTCGGCAGGACGTTCGACCATACCTCGGCAGGGAGACCAAGCTTCCCAAGCCTAGTAGGAGAGTCAGGCAAGGGGGCTTGGCCGGAGTTCGAGTGTAAGGCTCGACAGGACGTTCGACCTTACCTCGGCAGGGAGACCAAGCTTCCCAAGCCTAGTAGGGTCAGGCAAGGGGGCTTGGCCGGAGTTCGAGTGCAAGGCTCGGCAGGACGTTCGACCTTACCTTGGCAGGGAGACCAAGCTTCCCAAGCCCAGTAGGAGAGTCAGGCAAGGGGGCTTGGCCGGAGTTCGAGTGTAAGGCTCGGCAGGACGTTCGACCTTACCTCGGCAGGGAGGCCAAGCTTCCCAAGCCTAGCAGGGTCAGGCAAGGCGGCTTGGACGGAGTTCGAGTGTAAGGCTCTGCAGGACGTTCGACCTTACCTCGGCAGGGAGACCAAGCTTCCCAAGCCTAGTAGGGTCAGGCAAGGGGGCTTGGCCGGAGTTTGAGTGTAAGGCTCGGCAGGACGTTCGACCTTACCTGGGCAGGGAGACCAAGCTTCCCAAGCCTAGTAGGAGAGTCAGGCAAGGGGGCTTGGCCGGAGTTCGTGTGTAAGGCTCGGCAGGACGTTCGACCTTACGTCGGCAGGGAGACCAAGCTTCCCAAGCCTAGTAGGAGAGTCAGGCAAGGGGGCTTGGCCGGAGTTTGAGTGTAAGGCTCGGCAGGACGTTCGACCTTACCTCGGCAGGGAGACCAAGCTTCCCAAGCCTAGTAGGAGAGTCAGGCAAGGGGGCTTGGCCGGAGTTCGAGTGTAAGGCTCGGCAGGACGTTCGACCTTACCTCGGCAGGGAGACCAAGCTTCCCAAGCCCAGTAGGAGAGTCAGGCAAGGGGGCTTGGCCGGAGTTCGAGTGTAAAGCTCGGCAGGACGTTCGACCTTACATGCGGCAGGGAGACCAAGCTTCCCAAGCCTAGTAGGGTCAGGCAAGGGGGCTTGGCCGGAGTTCGAGTGTAAGGCTCGGCAGGACGTTCGACCTTACCTCGGCAGGGAGACCAAGCTTCCCAAGCCTAGTAGGAGAGTCAGGCAAGGGGGCTTGGCCGGAGATCGAGTGTAAGGCTCGGCAGGACGTTCGACCTTACCTGGGCGGGGAGACCAAGCTTCCCAAGCCTAGTAGGAGAGTCAGGCAAGCGGGCTTGGCCGGAGTTCGAGTGTAAGGCTCGGAAGGACGTTCGACCTTACCTCGGCAGGGAGACCAAGCTTCTCAAGCCTAGTAGGGTCAGGCAAGGGGGCTTGGCCGGAGTTCACGTGTAAGGCTCGGCAGGACGTTTGACCTTACCTCAACAGGGAGACCAAGCTTCCCAAGCCTAGTAGGAGAGTCAGGCAAGGGGGCTTGGCCGGAGTTCGAGTGTAAGGCTCAGCAGGACGTTCGACCATACCTCAGCAGGGAGACCAAGCTTCCCAAGCCTAGTAGGAGAGTCAGGCAAGGGGGCTTGGCCGGAGTTCGAGTGTAAGGCTCGGCAGGACGTTCGACCTTACCTCGGCAGGGAGACCAAGCTTCCCAAGCCTAGTAGGGTCAGGCAAGGGGGCTTGGCCGGAGTTTGAGTGTAAGTCTCGGCAGGATGTTCGACCTTACCTCGGAAGGGAGACCAAGCTTCCCAAGCCTAGTAGGAGAGTCAGGCAAGGGGGCTTGGCCGGCGTTCGAGTGTAAGGCTCGGCAGGACGTTCGACCTTACCGCGGCAGGGAGACCAAGCTTCCCAAGCCTAGTAGGAGAGTCAGGCAAGGGGGCTTGGCCGGAGTTTGAGTGTAAGGCTCGGCAGGACGTTTGACCTTACCTCAACAGGGAGACCAAGCTTCCCAAGCCTAGTAGGAGAGTCAGGCAAGGGGGCTTGGCCGGAGTTCGAGTGTAAGGCTCAGCAGGACGTTCGACCATACCTCAGCAGGGAGACCAAGCTTCCCAAGCCTAGTAGGAGAGTCAGGCAAGGGGTCTTGGCCGGAGTTCGTGTGTAAGGCTCGGCAGGACGTTCGACCTTACGTCGGCAGGGAGACCAAGCTTCCCAAGCCTAGTAGGAGAGTCAGGCAAGGGGGCATGGCCGGAGTTTGAGTGTAAGGCTCGGCAGGACGTTCGACCTTACCTGGGCAGGGAGACCAAGCTTCCCAAGCCTAGTAGGAGAGTCAGGCAAGGGGGCTTGGCCGGAGTTCTTGTGTAAGGCTCGGCAGGACGTTCGACCTTACCTCGGCAGGGAGACCAAGCTTCCCAAGCCTAGTAGGAGAGTCAGGCAAGGGGGCTTGGCCGGAGTTCGAGTGTAAGGCTCGGCAGGACGTTCGACCTTACCTCGGCAGGGAGACCAAGCTTACCCAAGCCCAGTAGGAGAGTCAGACAAGGGGGCTTGGCCGGAGTTCGAGTGTAAAGCTCGGCAGGACGTTCGACCTTACATGCGGCAGGGAGACCAAGCTTCCCAAGCCTAGTAGGGTCAGGCAAGGGGGCTTGGCCGGAGTTCGAGTGTAAGGCTCGGCAGGACGTTCGACCTTACCTCGGCAGGGAGACCAAGCTTCCCAAGCCTAGTAGGAGAGTCAGGCAAGGGGGCTTGGCCGGAGATCGAGTGTAAGGCTCGGCAGGACGTTCGACCTTACCTGGGCGGGGAGACCAAGCTTCCCAAGCCTAGTAGGAGAGTCAGGCAAGGGGGCTTGGCCGGAGTTCGAGTGTAAGGCTCGGAAGGACGTTCGACCTTACCTCGGCAGGGAGACCAAGCTTCTCAAGCCTAGTAGGGTCAGGCAAGGGGGCTTGGCCGGAGTTCACGTGTAAGGCTCGGCAGGACGTTTGACCTTACCTCAACAGGGAGACCAAGCTTCCCAAGCCTAGTAGGAGAGTCAGGCAAGGGGGCTTGGCCGGAGTTCGAGTCTAAGGCTCAGCAGGACTTTCGACCATACCTCAGCAGGGAGACCAAGCTTCCCAAGCCTAGTAGGAGAGTCAGGCAAGGGGGCTTGGCCGGAGTTCGAGTGTAAGGCTCGGCAGGACGTTCGACCTTACCTCGGCAGGGAGACCAAGCTTCCCAAGCCTAGTAGGAGAGTCAGGCAAGGGGGCTTGGCCGGAGATCGAGTGTAAGGCTCGGCAGGACGTTCGACCTTACCTGGGCGGGGAGACCAAGCTTACCAAGCCTCGTAGGAGAGTCAGGCAAGGGGGCTTGGCCGGAGTTCGAGTGTAAGGCTCGGAAGGACGTTCGACCTTACCTCGGCAGGGAGACCAAGCTTCTCAAGCCTAGTAGGGTCAGGCAAGGGGGCTTGGCCGGAGTTCACGTGTAAGTCTCGGCAGGATGTTCGACCTTACCTCGGAAGGGAGACCAAGCTTCCCAAGCCTAGTAGGAGAGTCAGGCAAGGGGGCTTGGCCGGCGTTCGAGTGTAAGGCTCGGCAGGACGGTCGACCTTACCGCGGCAGGGAGACCAAGCTTCCCAAGCCTAGTAGGAGAGTCAGGAAAGGGGGCTTGGCTGGAGTTCGAGTGTAAGGCTCGGCAGGACATTCGACCTTACCTCGGCAGGGAGACCAAGCTTCCCAATCCTAGTAGGGTGAGGCAAGGGGGTTTGGCCGGAGTTCGAGTGTAAGGCTCGGCAGGACGTTCGACCTTACCTCGGCAGGGTAACCAAGCTTCCCAAGCCTAGTAGGAGAGTCAGGCAAGGGGGCTTGGCCGGAGTTTGAGTGTAAGGCTCGGCAGGACGTTCGACCATACCTCGGCAGCGAGACCAAGCTTCCCAAGCCTAGTAGGAGAGTCAGGCAAGGGGGCTTGGCCGGAGTTCGAGTGTAAGGCTCGGCAGGACGTTCGACCTTACCTCGGCAGGGAGACCAAGCTTCCCAAGCCTAGTAGGGTCAGGCAAGGGGGCTTGGCCGGAGTTTGAGTGTAAGTCTCGGCAGGATGTTCGACCTTACCTCGGAAGGGAGACCAAGCTTCCCAAGCCTAGTAGGAGAGTCAGGCAAGGGGGCTTGGCCGGCGTTCGAGTGTAAGGCTCGGCAGGACGTTCGACCTTACCGCGGCAGGGAGACCAAGCTTCCCAAGCCTAGTAGGAGAGTCAGGCAAGGGGGCTTGGCCGGAGTTTGAGTGTAAGGCTCGGCAGGACGTTTGACCTTACCTCAACAGGGAGACCAAGCTTCCCAAGCCTAGTAGGAGAGTCAGGCAAGGGGGCTTGGCCGGAGTTCGAGTGTAAGGCTCAGCAGGACGTTCGACCATACCTCAGCAGGGAGACCAAGCTTCCCAAGCCTAGTAGGAGAGTCAGGCAAGGGGGCTTGGCCGGAGTTCGTGTGTAAGGCTCGGCAGGACGTTCGACCTTACGTCGGCAGGGAGACCAAGCTTCCCAAGCCTAGTAGGAGAGTCAGGCAAGGGGGCATGGCCGGAGTTTGAGTGTAAGGCTCGGCAGGACGTTCGACCTTACCTGGGCAGGGAGACCAAGCTTCCCAAGCCTAGTAGGAGAGTCAGGCAAGGGGGCTTGGCCGGAGTTCTTGTGTAAGGCTCGGCAGGACGTTCGACCTTACCTCGGCAGGGAGACCAAGCTTCCCAAGCCTAGTAGGAGAGTCAGGCAAGGGGGCTTGGCCGGAGTTCGAGTGTAAGGCTCGGCAGGACGTTCGACCTTACCTCGGCAGGGAGACCAAGCTTACCCAAGCCCAGTAGGAGAGTCAGACAAGGGGGCTTGGCCGGAGTTCGAGTGTAAAGCTCGGCAGGACGTTCGACCTTACATGCGGCAGGGAGACCAAGCTTCCCAAGCCTAGTAGGGTCAGGCAAGGGGGCTTGGCCGGAGTTCGAGTGTAAGGCTCGGCAGGACGTTCGACCTTACCTCGGCAGGGAGACCAAGCTTCCCAAGCCTAGTAGGAGAGTCAGGCAAGGGGGCTTGGCCGGAGATCGAGTGTAAGGCTCGGCAGGACGTTCGACCTTACCTGGGCGGGGAGACCAAGCTTCCCAAGCCTAGTAGGAGAGTCAGGCAAGGGGGCTTGGCCGGAGTTCGAGTGTAAGGCTCGGAAGGACGTTCGACCTTACCTCGGCAGGGAGACCAAGCTTCTCAAGCCTAGTAGGGTCAGGCAAGGGGGCTTGGCCGGAGTTCACGTGTAAGGCTCGGCAGGACGTTTGACCTTACCTCAACATGGAGACCAAGCTTCCCAAGCCTAGTAGGAGAGTCAGGCAAGGGGGCTTGGCCGGAGTTCGAGTGTAAGGCTCGGCAGGACGTTCGACCTTACCTCGGCAGGGAGACCAAGCTTCCCAAGCCTAGTAGGAGAGTCAGGCAAGGGGGCTTGGCCGGAGATCGAGTGTAAGGCTCGGCAGGACGTTCGACCTTACCTGGGCGGGGAGACCAAGCTTCCCAAGCCTCGTAGGAGAGTCAGGCAAGGGGGCTTGGCCGGAGTTCGAGTGTAAGGCTCGGAAGGACGTTCGACCTTACCTCGGCAGGGAGACCAAGCTTCTCAAGCCTAGTAGGGTCAGGCAAGGGGGCTTGGCCGGAGTTCACGTGTAAGGCTCGGCAGGACGTTTGACCTTACCTCAACAGGGAGACCAAGCTTCCCAAGCCTAGTAGGAGAGTCAGGCAAGGGGGCTTGGCCGGCGTTCGAGTGTAAGGCTCGGCAGGACGTTCGACCTTACCGCGGCAGGGAGACCAAGCTTCCCAAGCCTAGTAGGAGAGTCAGGAAAGGGGGCTTGGCTGGAGTTCGAGTGTAAGGCTCGGCAGGACATTCGACCTTACCTCGGCAGGGAGACCAAGCTTCCCAATCCTAGTAGGGTGAGGCAAGGGGGTTTGGCCGGAGTTCGAGTGTAAGGCTCGGCAGGACGTTCGACCTTACCTCGGCAGGGTAACCAAGCTTCCCAAGCCTAGTAGGAGAGTCAGGCAAGGGGGCTTGGCCGGAGTTTGAGTGTAAGGCTCGGCAGGACGTTCGACCATACCTCGGCAGCGAGACCAAGCTTCCCAAGCCTAGTAGGAGAGTCAGGCAAGGGGGCTTGGCCGGAGTTCGAGTGTAAGGCTCGGCAGGACGTTCGACCTTACCTTGGCAGGGAGACCAAGCTTCCCAAGCCTAGTAGGAGAGTCAGGCAAGGGGGCTTGGCCGGAGTTCGAGTGTAAGGCTCGGCAGGACGTTCGACCTTATGTCGGCAGGGAGACCAAGCTTCCCAAGCCTAGTAGGAGAGTCAGGCAAGGGGGCATGGCCGGAGTTTGAGTGTAAGGCTCGGCAGGACGTTCGACCTTACCTGGGCAGGGAGACCAAGCTTCCCAAGCCTAGTAGGAGAGTCAGGCAAGGGGGCTTGGCCGGAGTTCTTGTGTAAGGCTCGGCAGGACGTTCGACCTTACCTCGGCAGGGAGACCAAGCTTCCCAAGCCTAGTAGGAGAGTCAGGCAAGGGGGCTTGGCCGGAGTTCGAGTGTAAGGCTCGGAAGGACGTTCGACCTTACCTCGGCAGGGAGACCAAGCTTCCCAAGCCTAGTAGGAGAGTCAGGCAAGGGGGCTTGGCCGGAGTTCGAGTGTAAGGCTCGGCAGGACGTTCGACCATACCTCGGCAGGGAGACCAAGCTTCCCAAGCCTAGTAGGAGAGTCAGGCAAGGGTGCTTGGCCGGAGTTTGACTGTAAGGCTCGGCAGGACGTTCGACCTTACCTCGGCAGGATGACCAAGCTTCCCAATCCTAGTAGGGTCAGGCAAGGGGGCTTGGCCGGAGTTCGAGTGTAAGGCTCGGCAGGACGTTTGACCTTACCTCGGCAGGGAGACCAAGCTTCCCAAGCCTAGCAGGAGAGTCAGGCAAGGGGGCTTGGCCGGAGTTCGAGTGTAAGGCTCGGCAGGACGTTCGACCTTACCTCGGCAGGGAGGCCAAGCTTCCCAAGCCTAGCAGGGTCAGGCAAGGCGGCTTGGCCGGAGTTCGAGTGTAAGGCTCCGCAGGACGTTCGACCTTACCTCGGCAGGGAGACCAAGCTTCCCAAGCCTAGTAGGAGAGTCCGGCAAGGGGGCTTGGCCGGAGTTCGAGTGTAAGGCTCGGCAGGACGTTCGACCTTACCTCGGCAGGGAGACCAAGCCTCCCAAGCCTAGTAGGAGAGTCAGGCAAGGGGGCTTGGCCGGAGTTCGAGTGTAAGGCTCGGCAGGACGTTCGACCTTACCTCGGAAGGGACACCAAGCTTCCCAAGCCTAGTAGGAGCATCAGGCAAGGGGGTTTGGCCGGAGTTTGAGTGTAAGGCTCGGCAGGACGTTCGACCTTACCTCGGCAGGGAGACCAAGCTTCCCAAGCCTAGTAGGGTCAGGAAAGGGGGCTAGGCCAGAGTTTGAGTGTAAGGCTCGGCAGGACGTTCGACCTTACCTCGGCAGGGTGACCAAGCTTCCCAAGCCTAGTAGGAGAGTCAGGCAAGGGGGCTTGGCCGGAGTTCGAGTGTAAGGCTCAGCAGGACGTTCGAGCTTACCTCGGCAGGGAGACCAAGCTTCCCAAGCCTAATAGGGTGAGGCAAGGGGGTTTGGCCGGAGTTCGAGTGTAAGGCTCGGCAGGACGTTCGACCATACCTCGGCAGGGAGACCAAGCTTCCCAAGCCTAGTAGGAGAGTCAGGCAAGGGGGCTTGGCCGGAGTTCGAGTGTAAGGCTCGGCAGGACGTTCGACCTTACCTCGGCAGGGAGACCAAGCTTCCCAAGCCTAGTAGGGTCAGGCAAGGGGGCTTGGCCGGAGTTCGAGTGCAAGGCTCGGCAGGACGTTCGACCTTACCTTGGCAGGGAGACCAAGCTTCCCAAGCCCAGTAGGAGAGTCAGGCAAGGGGGCTTGGCCGGAGTTCGAGTGTAAGGCTCGGCAGGACGTTCGACCTTACCTCGGCAGGGAGGCCAAGCTTCCCAAGCCTAGCAGGGTCAGGCAAGGCGGCTTGGCCGGAGTTCGAGTGTAAGGCTCCGCAGGACGTTCGACCTTACCTCGGCAGGGAGACCAAGCTTCCCAAGCCTAGTAGGGTCAGGCAAGGGGGCTTGGCCGGAGTTTGAGTGTAAGGCTCGGCAGGACGTTCGACCTTACCTGGGCAGGGAGACCAAGCTTCCCAAGCCTAGTAGGAGAGTCAGGCAAGGGGGCTTGGCCGGAGTTCGTGTGTAAGGCTCGGCAGGACGTTCGACCTTACCTCGGCAGGGAGACCAAGCTTCCCAAGCCTAGTAGGAGAGTCAGGCAAGGGGGCTTGGCCGGAGTTTGAGTGTAAGGCTCGGCAGGACGTTCGACCTTACCTCGGCAGGGAGACCAAGCTTCCCAAGCCTAGTAGGAGAGTCAGGCAAGGGGGCTTGGCCGGAGTTCGAGTGTAAGGCTCGGCAGGACGTTCGACCTTACCTCGGCAGGGAGACCAAGCTTCCCAAGCCCAGTAGGAGAGTCAGGCAAGGGGGCTTGGCCGGAGTTCGAGTGTAAAGCTCGGCAGGACGTTCGACCTTACATGCGGCAGGGAGACCAAGCTTCCCAAGCCTAGTAGGGTCAGGCAAGGGGGCTTGGCCGGAGTTCGAGTGTAAGGCTCGGCAGGACGTTCGACCTTACCTCGGCAGGGAGACCAAGCTTCCCAAGCCTAGTAGGAGAGTCAGGCAAGGGGGCTTGGCCGGAGATCGAGTGTAAGGCTCGGCAGGACGTTCGACCTTACCTGGGCGGGGAGACCAAGCTTCCCAAGCCTCGTAGGAGAGTCAGGCAAGGGGGCTTGGCCGGAGTTCGAGTGTAAGGCTCGGAAGGACGTTCGACCTTACCTCGGCAGGGAGACCAAGCTTCTCAAGCCTAGTAGGGTCAGGCAAGGGGGCTTGGCCGGAGTTCACGTGTAAGGCTCGGCAGGACGTTTGACCTTACCTCAACAGGGAGACCAAGCTTCCCAAGCCTAGTAGGAGAGTCAGGCAAGGGGGCTTGGCCGGAGTTCGAGTGTAAGGCTCAGCAGGACGTTCGACCATACCTCAGCAGGGAGACCAAGCTTCCCAAGCCTAGTAGGAGAGTCAGGCAAGGGGGTTTGGGCGGAGTTCGAGTGTAAGGCTCGGCAGGACGTTCGACCGTACCTCGGCAGGGAGACCAAGCTTCCCAAGCCTAGTAGGGTCAGGCAAGGGGGCTTGGCCGGAGTTTGAGTGTAAGTCTCGGCAGGATGTTCGACCTTACCTCGGAAGGGAGACCAAGCTTCCCAAGCCTAGTAGGAGAGTCAGGCAAGGGGGCTTGGCCGGCGTTCGAGTGTAAGGCTCGGCAGGACGTTCGAGCTTACCTCGGCAGGGAGACCAAGCTTCCCAAGCCTAATAGGGTGAGGCAAGGGGGTTTGGCCGGAGTTCGAGTGTAAGGCTCGGCAGGACGTTCGACCATACCTCGGCAGGGAGACCAAGCTTCCCAAGCCTAGTAGGAGAGTCAGGCAAGGGGGCTTGGCCGGAGTTCGAGTGTAAGGCTCGGCAGGACGTTCGACCTTACCTCGGCAGGGAGACCAAGCTTCCCAAGCCTAGTAGGGTCAGGCAAGGGGGCTTGGCCGGAGTTCGAGTGCAAGGCTCGGCAGGACGTTCGACCTTACCTTGGCAGGGAGACCAAGCTTCCCAAGCCCAGTAGGAGAGTCAGGCAAGGGGGCTTGGCCGGAGTTCGAGTGTAAGGCTCGGCAGGACGTTCGACCTTACCTCGGCAGGGAGGCCAAGCTTCCCAAGCCTAGCAGGGTCAGGCAAGGCGGCTTGGCCGGAGTTCGAGTGTAAGGCTCCGCAGGACGTTCGACCTTACCTCGGCAGGGAGACCAAGCTTCCCAAGCCTAGTAGGGTCAGGCAAGGGGGCTTGGCCGGAGTTTGAGTGTAAGGCTCGGCAGGACGTTCGACCTTACCTGGGCAGGGAGACCAAGCTTCCCAAGCCTAGTAGGAGAGTCAGGCAAGGGGGCTTGGCCGGAGTTCGTGTGTAAGGCTCGGCAGGACGTTCGACCTTACCTCGGCAGGGAGACCAAGCTTCCCAAGCCTAGTAGGAGAGTCAGGCAAGGGGGCTTGGCCGGAGTTTGAGTGTAAGGCTCGGCAGGACGTTCGACCTTACCTCGGCAGGGAGACCAAGCTTCCCAAGCCTAGTAGGAGAGTCAGGCAAGGGGGCTTGGCCGGAGTTCGAGTGTAAGGCTCGGCAGGACGTTCGACCTTACCTCGGCAGGGAGACCAAGCTTCCCAAGCCCAGTAGGAGAGTCAGGCAAGGGGGCTTGGCCGGAGTTCGAGTGTAAAGCTCGGCAGGACGTTCGACCTTACATGCGGCAGGGAGACCAAGCTTCCCAAGCCTAGTAGGGTCAGGCAAGGGGGCTTGGCCGGAGTTCGAGTGTAAGGCTCGGCAGGACGTTCGACCTTACCTCGGCAGGGAGACCAAGCTTCCCAAGCCTAGTAGGAGAGTCAGGCAAGGGGGCTTGGCCGGAGATCGAGTGTAAGGCTCGGCAGGACGTTCGACCTTACCTGGGCGGGGAGACCAAGCTTCCCAAGCCTCGTAGGAGAGTCAGGCAAGGGGGCTTGGCCGGAGTTCGAGTGTAAGGCTCGGAAGGACGTTCGACCTTACCTCGGCAGGGAGACCAAGCTTCTCAAGCCTAGTAGGGTCAGGCAAGGGGGCTTGGCCGGAGTTCACGTGTAAGGCTCGGCAGGACGTTTGACCTTACCTCAACAGGGAGACCAAGCTTCCCAAGCCTAGTAGGAGAGTCAGGCAAGGGGGCTTGGCCGGAGTTCGAGTGTAAGGCTCAGCAGGACGTTCGACCATACCTCAGCAGGGAGACCAAGCTTCCCAAGCCTAGTAGGAGAGTCAGGCAAGGGGGTTTGGGCGGAGTTCGAGTGTAAGGCTCGGCAGGACGTTCGACCGTACCTCGGCAGGGAGACCAAGCTTCCCAAGCCTAGTAGGGTCAGGCAAGGGGGCTTGGCCGGAGTTTGAGTGTAAGTCTCGGCAGGATGTTCGACCTTACCTCGGAAGGGAGACCAAGCTTCCCAAGCCTAGTAGGAGAGTCAGGCAAGGGGGCTTGGCCGGCGTTCGAGTGTAAGGCTCGGCAGGACGTTCGACCTTACCGCGGCAGGGAGACCAAGCTTCCCAAGCCTAGTAGGAGAGTCAGGAAAGGGGGCTTGGCTGGAGTTCGAGTGTAAGGCTCGGCAGGACATTCGACCTTACCTCGGCAGGGAGACCAAGCTTCCCAATCCTAGTAGGGTGAGGCAAGGGGGTTTGGCCGGAGTTCGAGTGTAAGGCTCGGCAGGACGTTCGACCTTACCTCGGCAGGGTAACCAAGCTTCCCAAGCCTAGTAGGAGAGTCAGGCAAGGGGGCTTGGCCGGAGTTTGAGTGTAAGGCTCGGCAGGACGTTCGACCATACCTCGGCAGCGAGACCAAGCTTCCCAAGCCTAGTAGGAGAGTCAGGCAAGGGGGCTTGGCCGGAGTTCGAGTGTAAGGCTCGGCAGGACGTTCGACCTTACCTTGGCAGGGAGACCAAGCTTCCCAAGCCTAGTAGGAGAGTCAGGCAAGGGGGCTTGGCCGGAGTTCGTGTGTAAGGCTCGGCAGGACGTTCGACCTTACGTCGGCAGGGAGACCAAGCTTCCCAAGCCTAGTAGGAGAGTCAGGCAAGGGGGCATGGCCGGAGTTTGAGTGTAAGGCTCGGCAGGACGTTCGACCTTACCTGGGCAGGGAGACCAAGCTTCCCAAGCCTAGTAGGAGAGTCAGGCAAGGGGGCTTGGCCGGAGTTCTTGTGTAAGGCTCGGCAGGACGTTCGACCTTACCTCGGCAGGGAGACCAAGCTTCCCAAGCCTAGTAGGAGAGTCAGGCAAGGGGGCTTGGCCGGAGTTCGAGTGTAAGGCTCGGCAGGACGTTCGACCTTACCTCGGCAGGGAGACCAAGCTTCCCAAGCCTAGTAGGAGAGTCAGGCAAGGGGGCTTGGCCGGAGTTCGAGTGTAAGGCTCGGCAGGACGTTCGACCATACCTCGGCAGGGAGACCAAGCTTCCCAAGCCTAGTAGGAGAGTCAGGCAAGGGTGCTTGGCCGGAGTTTGACTGTAAGGCTCGGCAGGACGTTCGACCTTACCTCGGCAGGATGACCAAGCTTCCCAAGCCTAGTAGGGTCAGGCAAGGGGGCTTGGCCGGAGTTCGAGTGTAAGGCTCGGCAGGACGTTTGACCTTACCTCGGCAGGGAGACCAAGCTTCCCAAGCCTAGTAGGAGAGTCAGGCAAGGGGGCTTGGCCGGAGTTCGAGTGTAAGGCTCGGCAGGACGTTCGACCTTACCTCGGCAGGGAGGCCAAGCTTCCCAAGCCTAGCAGGGTCAGGCAAGGCGGCTTGGCCGGAGTTCGAGTGTAAGGCTCGGCAGGACGTTCGACCTTACCTCGGCAGGGAGACCAAGCCTCCCAAGCCTAGTAGGAGAGTCAGGCAAGGGGGCTTGGCCGGAGTTCGAGTGTAAGGCTCGGCAGGACGTTCGACCTTACCTCGGAAGGGACACCAAGCTTCCCAAGCCTAGTAGGAGCATCAGGCAAGGGGGTTTGGCCGGAGTTTGAGTGTAAGGCTCGGCAGGACGTTCGACCTTACCTCGGCAGGGAGACCAAGCTTCCCAAGCCTAGTAGGGTCAGGAAAGGGGGCTAGGCCAGAGTTTGAGTGTAAGGCTCGGAAGGACGTTCGACCTTACCTCGGCAGGGTGACCAAGCTTCCCAAGCCTAGTAGGAGAGTCAGGCAAGGGGGCTTGGCCGGAGTTCGAGTGTAAGGCTCAGCAGGACGTTCGAGCTTACCTCGGCAGGGAGACCAAGCTTCCCAAGCCTAATAGGGTGAGGCAAGGGGGTTTGGCCGGAGTTCGAGTGTAAGGCTCGGCAGGACGTTCGACCATACCTCGGCAGGGAGACCAAGCTTCCCAAGCCTAGTAGGAGAGTCAGGCAAGGGGGCTTGGCCGGAGTTCGAGTGTAAGGCTCAGCAGGACGTTCGACCTTACCTCGGCAGGGAGACCAAGCTTCCCAAGCCTAGTAGGGTCAGGCAAGGGGGCTTGGCCGGAGTTCGAGTGCAAGGCTCGGCAGGACGTTCGACCTTACCTTGGCAGGGAGACCAAGCTTCCCAAGCCCAGTAGGAGAGTCAGGCAAGGGGGCTTGGCCGGAGTTCGAGTGTAAGGCTCGGCAGGACGTTCGACCTTACCTCGGCAGGGAGACCAAGCTTCCCAAGCCTAGCAGGGTCAGGCAAGGCGGCTTGGCCGGAGTTCGAGTGTAAGGCTCCGCAGGACGTTCGACCTTACCTCGGCAGGGAGACCAAGCTTCCCAAGCCTAGTAGGGTCAGGCAAGGGGGCTTGGCCGGAGTTTGAGTGTAAGGCTCGGCAGGACGTTCGACCTTACCTGGGCAGGGAGACCAAGCTTCCCAAGCCTAGTAGGAGAGTCAGGCAAGGGGGCTTGGCCGGAGTTCGTGTATAAGGCTCGGCAGGACGTTCGACCTTACGTCGGCAGGGAGACCAAGCTTCCCAAGCCTAGTAGGAGAGTCAGGCAAGGGGGCTTGGCCGGAGTTTGAGTGTAAGGCTCGGCAGGACGTTCGACCTTACCTCGGCAGGGAGACCAAGCTTCCCAAGCCTAGTAGGAGAGTCAGGCAAGGGGGCTTGGCCGGAGTTCGAGTGTAAGGCTCGGCAGGACGTTCGACCTTACCTCGGCAGGGAGACCAAGCTTCCCAAGCCCAGTAGGAGAGTCAGGCAAGGGGGCTTGGCCGGAGTTCGAGTGTAAAGCTCGGCAGGACGTTCGACCTTACATGCGGCAGGGAGACCAAGCTTCCCAAGCCTAGTAGGGTCAGGCAAGGGGGCTTGGCCGGAGTTCAAGTGTAAGGCTCGGCAGGACGTTCGACCTTACCTCGGCAGGGAGACCAAGCTTCCCAAGCCTAGTAGGAGAGTCAGGCAAGGGGGCTTGGCCGGAGATCGAGTGTAAGGCTCGGCAGGACGTTCGACCTTACCTGGGCGGGGAGACCAAGCTTCCCAAGCCTAGTAGGAGAGTCAGGCAAGGGGGCTTGGCCGGAGTTCGAGTGTAAGGCTCGGAAGGACGTTCGACCTTACCTCGGCAGGGAGACCAAGCTTCTCAAGCCTAGTAGGGTCAGGCAAGGGGGCTTGGCCGGAGTTCACGTGTAAGGCTCGGCAGGACGTTTGACCTTACCTCAACAGGGAGACCAAGCTTCCCAAGCCTAGTAGGAGAGTCAGGCAAGGGGGCTTGGCCGGAGTTCGAGTGTAAGGCTCGGCAGGACGTTCGACCATACCTCGGCAGGGAGACCAAGCTTCCCAAGCCTAGTAGGAGAGTCAGGCAAGGGGGCTTGGCCGGAGTTCGAGTGTAAGGCTCAGCAGGACGTTCGACCTTACCTCGGCAGGGAGACCAAGCTTCCCAAGCCTAGTAGGGTCAGGCAAGGGGGCTTGGCCGGAGTTCGAGTGCAAGGCTCGGCAGGACGTTCGACCTTACCTTGGCAGGGAGACCAAGCTTCCCAAGCCCAGTAGGAGAGTCAGGCAAGGGGGCTTGGCCGGAGTTCGAGTGTAAGGCTCGGCAGGACGTTCGACCTTACCTCGGCAGGGAGGCCAAGCTTCCCAAGCCTAGCAGGGTCAGGCAAGGCGGCTTGGCCGGAGTTCGAGTGTAAGGCTCCGCAGGACGTTCGACCTTACCTCGGCAGGGAGACCAAGCTTCCCAAGCCTAGTAGGAGAGTCAGGCAAGGGGGCTTGGCCGGAGTTTGAGTGTAAGGCTCGGCAGGACGTTCGACCTTACCTCGGCAGGGAGACCAAGCTTCCCAAGCCCAGTAGGAGAGTCAGGCAAGGGGGCTTGGCCGGAGTTCGAGTGTAAAGCTCGGCAGGACGTTCGACCTTACATGCGGCAGGGAGACCAAGCTTCCCAAGCCTAGTAGGGTCAGGCAAGGGGGCTTGGCCGGAGTTCGAGTGTAAGGCTCGGCAGGACGTTCGACCTTACCTCGGCAGGGAGACCAAGCTTCCCAAGCCTAGTAGGAGAGTCAGGCAAGGGGGCTTGGCCGGAGATCGAGTGTAAGGCTCGGCAGGACGTTCGACCTTACCTGGGCGGGGAGACCAAGCTTCCCAAGCCTAGTAGGAGAGTCAGGCAAGGGCGCTTGGCCGGAGTTCGAGTGTAAGGCTCGGAAGGACGTTCGACCTTACCTCGGCAGGGAGACCAAGCTTCTCAAGCCTAGTAGGGTCAGGCAAGGGGGCTTGGCCGGAGTTCACGTGTAAGGCTCGGCAGGACGTTTGACCTTACCTCAACAGGGAGACCAAGCTTCCCAAGCCTAGTAGGAGAGTCAGGCAAGGGGGCTTGGCCGGAGTTCGAGTGTAAGGCTCAGCAGGACGTTCGACCATACCTCAGCAGGGAGACCAAGCTTCCCAAGCCTAGTAGGAGAGTCAGGCAAGGGGGCTTGGCCGGAGTTCGTGTATAAGGCTCGGCAGGACGTTCGACCTTACGTCGGCAGGGAGACCAAGCTTCCCAAGCCTAGTAGGAGAGTCAGGCAAGGGGGCTTGGCCGGAGTTTGAGTGTAAGGCTCGGCAGGACGTTCGACCTTACCTCGGCAGGGAGACCAAGCTTCCCAAGCCTAGTAGGAGAGTCAGGCAAGGGGGCTTGGCCGGAGTTCGAGTGTAAGGCTCGGCAGGACGTTCGACCTTACCTCGGCAGGGAGACCAAGCTTCCCAAGCCCAGTAGGAGAGTCAGGCAAGGGGGCTTGGCCGGAGTTCGAGTGTAAAGCTCGGCAGGACGTTCGACCTTACATGCGGCAGGGAGACCAAGCTTCCCAAGCCTAGTAGGGTCAGGCAAGGGGGCTTGGCCGGAGTTCGAGTGTAAGGCTCGGCAGGACGTTCGACCTTACCTCGGCAGGGAGACCAAGCTTCCCAAGCCTAGTAGGAGAGTCAGGCAAGGGGGCTTGGCCGGAGATCGAGTGTAAGGCTCGGCAGGACGTTCGACCTGACCTGGGCGGGGAGACCAAGCTTCCCAAGCCTAGTAGGAGAGTCAGGCAAGGGGGCTTGGCCGGAGTTCGAGTGTAAGGCTCGGAAGGACGTTCGACCTTACCTCGGCAGGGAGACCAAGCTTCTCAAGCCTAGTAGGGTCAGGCAAGGGGGCTTGGCCGGAGTTCACGTGTAAGGCTCGGCAGGACGTTTGACCTTACCTCAACAGGGAGACCAAGCTTCCCAAGCCTAGTAGGAGAGTCAGGCAAGGGGGCTTGGCCGGAGTTCGAGTGTAAGGCTCAGCAGGACGTTCGACCATACCTCAGCAGGGAGACCAAGCTTCCCAAGCCTAGTAGGAGAGTCAGGCAAGGGGGCTTGGCCGGAGTTCGAGTGTAAGGCTCGGCAGGACGTTCGACCGCACCTCGGCAGGGAGACCAAGCTTCCCAAGCCTAGTAGGGTCAGGCAAGGGGGCTTGGCCGGAGTTTGAGTGTAAGTCTCGGCAGGATGTTCGACCTTACCTCGGAAGGGAGACCAAGCTTCCCAAGCCTAGTAGGAGAGTCAGGCAAGGGGGCTTGGCCGGCGTTCGAGTGTAAGGCTCGGCAGGACGTTCGACCTTACCGCGGCAGGGAGACCAAGCTTCCCAAGCCTAGTAGGAGAGTCAGGCAAGGGGGCTTGGCTGGAGTTCGAGTGTAAGGCTCGGCAGGACATTCGACCTTACCTCGGCAGGGAGACCAAGCTTCCCAATCCTAGTAGGGTGAGGCAAGGGGGTTTGGCCGGAGTTCGAGTGTAAGGCTCGGCAGGACGTTCGACCTTACCTCGGCAGGGTAACCAAGCTTCCCAAGCCTGGTAGGAGAGTCAGGCAAGGGGGCTTGGCCGGAGTTTGAGTGTAAGGCTCGGCAGGACGTTCGACCATACCTCGGCAGCGAGACCAAGCTTCCCAAGCCTAGTAGGAGAGTCAGGCAAGGGGGCTTGGCCGGAGTTCGAGTGTAAGGCTCGGCAGGACGTTCGACCTTACCTCGGCAGGGAGGCCAAGCTTCCCAAGCCTAGCAGGGTCAGGCAAGGCGGCTTGGCCGGAGTTCGAGTGTAAGGCTCCGCAGGACGTTCGACCTTACCTCGGCAGGGAGACCAAGCTTCCCAAGCCTAGTAGGGTCAGGCAAGGGGGCTTGGCCGGAGTTTGAGTGTAAGGCTCGGCAGGACGTTCGACCTTACCTGGGCAGGGAGACCAAGCTTCCCAAGCCTAGTAGGAGAGTCAGGCAAGGGGGCTTGGCCGGAGTTCGTGTGTAAGGCTCGGCAGGACGTTCGACCTTACGTCGGCAGGGAGACCAAGCTTCCCAAGCCTAGTAGGAGAGTCAGGCAAGGGGGCTTGGCCGGAGTTTGAGTGTAAGGCTCGGCAGGACGTTCGACCTTACCTCGGCAGGGAGACCAAGCTTCCCAAGCCTAGTAGGAGAGTCAGGCAAGGGGGCTTGGCCGGAGTTCGAGTGTAAGGCTCGGCAGGACGTTCGACCTTACCTCGGCAGGGAGACCAAGCTTCCCAAGCCCAGTAGGAGAGTCAGGCAAGGGGGCTTGGCCGGAGTTCGAGTGTAAAGCTCGGCAGGACGTTCGACCTTACATGCGGCAGGGAGACCAAGCTTCCCAAGCCTAGTAGGGTCAGGCAAGGGGGCTTGGCCGGAGTTCGAGTGTAAGGCTCGGCAGGACGTTCGACCTTACCTCGGCAGGGAGACCAAGCTTCCCAAGCCTAGTAGGAGAGTCAGGCAAGGGGGCTTGGCCGGAGATCGAGTGTAAGGCTCGGCAGGACGTTCGACCTTACCTGGGCGGGGAGACCAAGCTTCCCAAGCCTAGTAGGAGAGTCAGGCAAGGGGGCTTGGCCGGAGTTCGAGTGTAAGGCTCGGAAGGACGTTCGACCTTACCTCGGCAGGGAGACCAAGCTTCTCAAGCCTAGTAGGGTCAGGCAAGGGGGCTTGGCCGGAGTTCACGTGTAAGGCTCGGCAGGACGTTTGACCTTACCTCAACAGGGAGACCAAGCTTCCCAAGCCTAGTAGGAGAGTCAGGCAAGGGGGCTTGGCCGGAGTTCGAGTGTAAGGCTCAGCAGGACGTTCGACCATACCTCAGCAGGGAGACCAAGCTTCCCAAGCCTAGTAGGAGAGTCAGGCAAGGGGGCTTGGCCGGAGTTCGAGTGTAAGGCTCGGCAGGACGTTCGACCTTACCTCGGCAGTGAGACCAAGCTTCCCAAGCCTAGTAGGGTCAGGCAAGGGGGCTTGGCCGGAGTTTGAGTGTAAGTCTCGGCAGGATGTTCGACCTTACCTCGGAAGGGAGACCAAGCTTCCCAAGCCTAGTAGGAGAGTCAGGCAAGGGGGCTTGGCCGGCGTTCGAGTGTAAGGCTCGGCAGGACGTTCGACCTTACCGCGGCAGGGAGACCAAGCTTCCCAAGCCTAGTAGGAGAGTCAGGAAAGGGGGCTTGGCTGGAGTTCGAGTGTAAGGCTCGGCAGGACATTCGACCTTACCTCGGCAGGGAGACCAAGCTTCCCAATCCTAGTAGGGTGAGGCAAGGGGGTTTGGCCGGAGTTCGAGTGTAAGGCTCGGCAGGACGTTCGACCTTACCTCGGCAGGGTAACCAAGCTTCCCAAGCCTAGTAGGAGAGTCAGGCAAGGGGGCTTGGCCGGAGTTTGAGTGTAAGGCTCGGCAGGACGTTCGACCATACCTCGGCAGCGAGACCAAGCTTCCCAAGCCTAGTAGGAGAGTCAGGCAAGGGGGCTTGGCCGGAGTTCGAGTGTAAGGCTCGGCAGGACGTTCGACCTTACCTTGGCAGGGAGACCAAGCTTCCCAAGCCTAGTAGGAGAGTCAGGCAAGGGGGCTTGGCCGGAGTTCGTGTGTAGGGCTCGGCAGGACGTTCGACCTTACGTCGGCAGGGAGACCAAGCTTCCCAAGCCTAGTAGGAGAGTCAGGCAAGGGGGCATGGCCGGAGTTTGAGTGTAAGGCTCGGCAGGACGTTCGACCTTACCTCGGCAGGGAGACCAAGCTTCCCAAGCCTAGTAGGAGAGTCAGGCAAGGGGGCTTGGCCGGAGTTCTTGTGTAAGGCTCGGCAGGATGTTCGACCTTACCTCGGCAGGGAGACCAAGCTTCCCAAGCCTAGTAGGAGAGTCAGGCAAGGGGGCTTGGCCGGAGTTCGAGTGTAAGGCTCGGAAGGACGTTCGACCTTACCTCGGCAGGGAGACCAAGCTTCCCAAGCCTAGTAGGAGAGTCAGGCAAGGGGGCTTGGCCGGAGTTCGAGTGTAAGGCTCGGCAGGATGTTCGACCATACCTCGGCAGGGAGACCAAGCTTCCCAAGCCTAGTAGGAGAGTCAGGCAAGGGGGCTTGGCCGGAGTTTGACTGTAAGGCTCGGCAGGACGTTCGACCTTACCTCGGCAGGGAGACCAAGCTTCCCAAGCCTAGTAGGGTCAGGCAAGGGGGCTTGGCCGGAGTTCGAGTGTAAGGCTCGGCAGGACGTTTGACCTTACCTCGGCAGGGAGACCAAGCTTCCCAAGCCTAGTAGGAGAGTCAGGCAAGGGGGCTTGGCCGGAGTTCGAGTGTAAGGCTCGGCAGGACGTTCGACCTTACCTCGGCAGGGAGACCAAGCTTCCCAAGCCTCGTAGGAGAGTCAGGCAAGGGGGCTTGGCCGGAGTTCGAGTGTAAGGCTCGGCAGGACGTTCGACCTTACCTCGGCAGGGAGGCCAAGCTTCCCAAGCCTAGCAGGGTGAGGCAAGGCGGCTTGGCCGGAGTTCGAGTGTAAGGCTCCGCAGGACGTTCGACCTTACCTCGGCAGGGAGACCAAGCTTCCCAAGCCTAGTAGGAGAGTCCGGCAAGGGGGCTTGGCCGGAGTTCGAGTGTAAGGCTCGGCAGGACGTTCGACCTTACCTCGGAAGGGACACCAAGCTTCCCAAGCCTAGTAGGAGCATCAGGCAAGGGGGTTTGGCCGGAGTTTGAGTGTAAGGCTCGGCAGGACGTTCGACCTTACCTCGGCAGGGAGACCAAGCTTCCCAAGCCTAGTAGGGCCAGGAAAGGGGGCTAGGGCAGAGTTTGAGTGTAAGGCTCGGCAGGACGTTCGACCTTACCTCGGCAGGGTGACCAAGCTTCCCAAGCCTAGTAGGAGAGTCAGGCAAGGGGGCTTGGCCGGAGTTCGAGTGTAAGGCTCAGCAGGACGTTCGAGCTTACCTCGGCAGGGAGACCAAGCTTCCCAAGCCTAGTAGGGTGAGGCAAGGGGGTTTGGCCGGAGTTCGAGTGTAAGGCTCGGCAGGACGTTCGACCATACCTCGGCAGGGAGACCAAGCTTCCCAAGCCTAGTAGGAGAGTCAGGCAAGGGGGCTTGGCCGGAGTTCGAGTGTAAGGCTCGGCAGGACGTTCGACCTTACCTCGGCAGGGAGACCAAGCTTCCCAAGCCTAGTAGGGTCAGGCAAGGGGGCTTGGCCGGAGTTCGAGTGCAAGGCTCGGCAGGACGTTCGACCTTACCTTGGCAGGGAGACCAAGCTTCCCAAGCCCAGTAGGAGAGTCAGGCAAGGGGGCTTGGCCGGAGTTCGAGTGTAAGGCTCGGCAGGACGTTCGACCTTACCTCGGCAGGGAGGCCAAGCTTCCCAAGCCTAGCAGGGTCAGGCAAGGCGGCTTGGCCGGAGTTCGAGTGTAAGGCTCGGCAGGACGTTCGACCTTACCTGGGCAGGAAGACCAAGCTTCCCAAGCCTAGTAGGAGAGTCAGGCAAGGGGGCTTGGCCGGAGTTCGTGTGTAAGGCTCGGCAGGACGTTCGACCTTACGTCGGCAGGGAGACCAAGCTTCCCAAGCCTAGTAGGAGAGTCAGGCAAGGGGGCTTGGCCGGAGTTTGAGTGTAAGGCTCGGCAGGACGTTCGACCTTACCTGGGCAGGGAGACCAAGCTTCCCAAGCCTAGTCGGAGAGTCAGGCAAGGGGGCTTGGCCGGCGTTCGTGCGTAAGGCTCGGCAGGACGTTCGACCTTACGTCGGCAGGGAGACCAAGCTTCCCAAGCCTAATAGGAGAGTCAGGCAAGGGGGCTTGGCCGGAGTTTGAGTGTAAGGCTCGGCAGGACGTTCGACCTTACCTGGGCAGGGAGACCAAGCTTCCCAAGCCTAGTAGGAGAGTCAGGCAAGGGGGCTTGGGCGGAGTTCGAGTGTAAGGCTCGGCAGGACGTTCGACCTTACCTCGGCAGGGAGACCAAGCTTCCCAAGCCCAGTAGGAGAGTCAGGCAAGGGGGCTTGGCCGGAGTTCGAGTGTAAAGCTCGGCAGGACGTTCGACCTTACATGCGGCAGGGAGACCAAGCTTCCCAAGCCTAGTAGGGTCAGGCAAGGGGGCTTGGCCGGAGTTCGAGTGTAAGGCTCGGCAGGACGTTCGACCTTACCTCGGCAGGGAGACCAAGCTTCCCAAGCCTAGTAGGAGAGTCAGGCAAGGGGGCTTGGCCGGAGATCGAGTGTAAGGCTCGGCAGGACGTTCGACCTTACCTGGGCGGGGAGACCAAGCTTCCCAAGCCTCGTAGGAGAGTCAGGCAAGGGGGCTTGGCCGGAGTTCGAGTGTAAGGCTCGGAAGGACGTTCGACCTTACCTCGGCAGGGAGACCAAGCTTCTCAAGCCTAGTAGGGTCAGGCAAGGGGGCTTGGCCGGAGTTCACGTGTAAGGCTCGGCAGGACGTTTGACCTTACCTCAACAGGGAGACCAAGCTTCCCAAGCCTAGTAGGAGAGTCAGGCAAGGGGGCTTGGCCGGAGTTCGAGTGTAAGGCTCAGCAGGACGTTCGACCATACCTCAGCAGGGAGACCAAGCTTCCCAAGCCTAGTAGGAGAGTCAGGCAAGGGGGTTTGGGCGGAGTTCGAGTGTAAGGCTCGGCAGGACGTTCGACCGTACCTCGGCAGGGAGACCAAGCTTCCCAAGCCTAGTAGGGTCAGGCAAGGGGGCTTGGCCGGAGTTTGAGTGTAAGTCTCGGCAGGATGTTCGACCTTACCTCGGAAGGGAGACCAAGCTTCCCAAGCCTAGTAGGAGAGTCAGGCAAGGGGGCTTGGCCGGCGTTCGAGTGTAAGGCTCGGCAGGACGTTCGACCTTACCGCGGCAGGGAGACCAAGCTTCCCAAGCCTAGTAGGAGAGTCAGGAAAGGGGGCTTGGCTGGAGTTCGAGTGTAAGGCTCGGCAGGACATTCGACCTTACCTCGGCAGGGAGACCAAGCTTCCCAATCCTAGTAGGGTGAGGCAAGGGGGTTTGGCCGGAGTTCGAGTGTAAGGCTCGGCAGGACGTTCGACCTTACCTCGGCAGGGTAACCAAGCTTCCCAAGCCTAGTAGGAGAGTCAGGCAAGGGGGCTTGGCCGGAGTTTGAGTGTAAGGCTCGGCAGGACGTTCGACCATACCTCGGCAGCGAGACCAAGCTTCCCAAGCCTAGTAGGAGAGTCAGGCAAGGGGGCTTGGCCGGAGTTCGAGTGTAAGGCTCGGCAGGACGTTCGACCTTACCTTGGCAGGGAGACCAAGCTTCCCAAGCCTAGTAGGAGAGTCAGGCAAGGGGGCTTGGCCGGAGTTCGTGTGTAAGGCTCGGCAGGACGTTCGACCTTACGTCGGCAGGGAGACCAAGCTTCCCAAGCCTAGTAGGAGAGTCAGGCAAGGGGGCATGGCCGGAGTTTGAGTGTAAGGCTCGGCAGGACGTTCGACCTTACCTGGGCAGGGAGACCAAGCTTCCCAAGCCTAGTAGGAGAGTCAGGCAAGGGGGCTTGGCCGGAGTTCTTGTGTAAGGCTCGGCAGGACGTTCGACCTTACCTCGGCAGGGAGACCAAGCTTCCCAAGCCTAGTAGGAGAGTCAGGCAAGGGGGCTTGGCCGGAGTTCGAGTGTAAGGCTCGGCAGGACGTTCGACCTTACCTCGGCAGGGAGACCAAGCTTCCCAAGCCTAGTAGGAGAGTCAGGCAAGGGGGCTTGGCCGGAGTTCGAGTGTAAGGCTCGGCAGGACGTTCGACCATACCTCGGCAGGGAGACCAAGCTTCCCAAGCCTAGTAGGAGAGTCAGGCAAGGGGGCTTGGCCGGAGTTCGAGTGTAAGGCTCGGCAGGACGTTCGACCATACCTCGGCAGGGAGACCAAGCTTCCCAAGCCTAGTAGGAGAGTCAGGCAAGGGTGCTTGGCCGGAGTTTGACTGTAAGGCTCGGCAGGACGTTCGACCTTACCTCGGCAGGATGACCAAGCTTCCCAAGCCTAGTAGGGTCAGGCAAGGGGGCTTGGCCGGAGTTCGAGTGTAAGGCTCGGCAGGACGTTTGACCTTACCTCGGCAGGGAGACCAAGCTTCCCAAGCCTAGTAGGAGAGTCAGGCAAGGGGGCTTGGCCGGAGTTCGAGTGTAAGGCTCGGCAGGACGTTCGACCTTACCTCGGCAGGGAGGCCAAGCTTCCCAAGCCTAGCAGGGTCAGGCAAGGCGGCTTGGCCGGAGTTCGAGTGTAAGGCTCGGCAGGACGTTCGACCTTACCTCGGCAGGGAGACCAAGCCTCCCAAGCCTAGTAGGAGAGTCAGGCAAGGGGGCTTGGCCGGAGTTCGAGTGTAAGGCTCGGCAGGACGTTCGACCTTACCTCGGAAGGGACACCAAGCTTCCCAAGCCTAGTAGGAGCATCAGGCAAGGGGGTTTGGCCGGAGTTTGAGTGTAAGGCTCGGCAGGACGTTCGACCTTACCTCGGCAGGGAGACCAAGCTTCCCAAGCCTAGTAGGGTCAGGAAAGGGGGCTAGGCCAGAGTTTGAGTGTAAGGCTCGGAAGGACGTTCGACCTTACCTCGGCAGGGTGACCAAGCTTCCCAAGCCTAGTAGGAGAGTCAGGCAAGGGGGCTTGGCCGGAGTTCGAGTGTAAGGCTCAGCAGGACGTTCGAGCTTACCTCGGCAGGGAGACCAAGCTTCCCAAGCCTAATAGGGTGAGGCAAGGGGGTTTGGCCGGAGTTCGAGTGTAAGGCTCGGCAGGACGTTCGACCATACCTCGGCAGGGAGACCAAGCTTCCCAAGCCTAGTAGGAGAGTCAGGCAAGGGGGCTTGGCCGGAGTTCGAGTGTAAGGCTCAGCAGGACGTTCGACCTTACCTCGGCAGGGAGACCAAGCTTCCCAAGCCTAGTAGGGTCAGGCAAGGGGGCTTGGCCGGAGTTCGAGTGCAAGGCTCGGCAGGACGTTCGACCTTACCTTGGCAGGGAGACCAAGCTTCCCAAGCCCAGTAGGAGAGTCAGGCAAGGGGGCTTGGCCGGAGTTCGAGTGTAAGGCTCGGCAGGACGTTCGACCTTACCTCGGCAGGGAGACCAAGCTTCCCAAGCCTAGCAGGGTCAGGCAAGGCGGCTTGGCCGGAGTTCGAGTGTAAGGCTCCGCAGGACGTTCGACCTTACCTCGGCAGGGAGACCAAGCTTCCCAAGCCTAGTAGGGTCAGGCAAGGGGGCTTGGCCGGAGTTTGAGTGTAAGGCTCGGCAGGACGTTCGACCTTACCTGGGCAGGGAGACCAAGCTTCCCAAGCCTAGTAGGAGAGTCAGGCAAGGGGGCTTGGCCGGAGTTCGTGTATAAGGCTCGGCAGGACGTTCGACCTTACGTCGGCAGGGAGACCAAGCTTCCCAAGCCTAGTAGGAGAGTCAGGCAAGGGGGCTTGGCCGGAGTTTGAGTGTAAGGCTCGGCAGGACGTTCGACCTTACCTCGGCAGGGAGACCAAGCTTCCCAAGCCTAGTAGGAGAGTCAGGCAAGGGGGCTTGGCCGGAGTTCGAGTGTAAGGCTCGGCAGGACGTTCGACCTTACCTCGGCAGGGAGACCAAGCTTCCCAAGCCCAGTAGGAGAGTCAGGCAAGGGGGCTTGGCCGGAGTTCGAGTGTAAAGCTCGGCAGGACGTTCGACCTTACATGCGGCAGGGAGACCAAGCTTCCCAAGCCTAGTAGGGTCAGGCAAGGGGGCTTGGCCGGAGTTCAAGTGTAAGGCTCGGCAGGACGTTCGACCTTACCTCGGCAGGGAGACCAAGCTTCCCAAGCCTAGTAGGAGAGTCAGGCAAGGGGGCTTGGCCGGAGATCGAGTGTAAGGCTCGGCAGGACGTTCGACCTTACCTGGGCGGGGAGACCAAGCTTCCCAAGCCTAGTAGGAGAGTCAGGCAAGGGGGCTTGGCCGGAGTTCGAGTGTAAGGCTCGGAAGGACGTTCGACCTTACCTCGGCAGGGAGACCAAGCTTCTCAAGCCTAGTAGGGTCAGGCAAGGGGGCTTGGCCGGAGTTCACGTGTAAGGCTCGGCAGGACGTTTGACCTTACCTCAACAGGGAGACCAAGCTTCCCAAGCCTAGTAGGAGAGTCAGGCAAGGGGGCTTGGCCGGAGTTCGAGTGTAAGGCTCGGCAGGACGTTCGACCATACCTCGGCAGGGAGACCAAGCTTCCCAAGCCTAGTAGGAGAGTCAGGCAAGGGGGCTTGGCCGGAGTTCGAGTGTAAGGCTCAGCAGGACGTTCGACCTTACCTCGGCAGGGAGACCAAGCTTCCCAAGCCTAGTAGGGTCAGGCAAGGGGGCTTGGCCGGAGTTCGAGTGCAAGGCTCGGCAGGACGTTCGACCTTACCTTGGCAGGGAGACCAAGCTTCCCAAGCCCAGTAGGAGAGTCAGGCAAGGGGGCTTGGCCGGAGTTCGAGTGTAAGGCTCGGCAGGACGTTCGACCTTACCTCGGCAGGGAGGCCAAGCTTCCCAAGCCTAGCAGGGTCAGGCAAGGCGGCTTGGCCGGAGTTCGAGTGTAAGGCTCCGCAGGACGTTCGACCTTACCTCGGCAGGGAGACCAAGCTTCCCAAGCCTAGTAGGAGAGTCAGGCAAGGGGGCTTGGCCGGAGTTTGAGTGTAAGGCTCGGCAGGACGTTCGACCTTACCTCGGCAGGGAGACCAAGCTTCCCAAGCCCAGTAGGAGAGTCAGGCAAGGGGGCTTGGCCGGAGTTCGAGTGTAAAGCTCGGCAGGACGTTCGACCTTACATGCGGCAGGGAGACCAAGCTTCCCAAGCCTAGTAGGGTCAGGCAAGGGGGCTTGGCCGGAGTTCGAGTGTAAGGCTCGGCAGGACGTTCGACCTTACCTCGGCAGGGAGACCAAGCTTCCCAAGCCTAGTAGGAGAGTCAGGCAAGGGGGCTTGGCCGGAGATCGAGTGTAAGGCTCGGCAGGACGTTCGACCTTACCTGGGCGGGGAGACCAAGCTTCCCAAGCCTAGTAGGAGAGTCAGGCAAGGGCGCTTGGCCGGAGTTCGAGTGTAAGGCTCGGAAGGACGTTCGACCTTACCTCGGCAGGGAGACCAAGCTTCTCAAGCCTAGTAGGGTCAGGCAAGGGGGCTTGGCCGGAGTTCACGTGTAAGGCTCGGCAGGACGTTTGACCTTACCTCAACAGGGAGACCAAGCTTCCCAAGCCTAGTAGGAGAGTCAGGCAAGGGGGCTTGGCCGGAGTTCGAGTGTAAGGCTCAGCAGGACGTTCGACCATACCTCAGCAGGGAGACCAAGCTTCCCAAGCCTAGTAGGAGAGTCAGGCAAGGGGGCTTGGCCGGAGTTCGTGTATAAGGCTCGGCAGGACGTTCGACCTTACGTCGGCAGGGAGACCAAGCTTCCCAAGCCTAGTAGGAGAGTCAGGCAAGGGGGCTTGGCCGGAGTTTGAGTGTAAGGCTCGGCAGGACGTTCGACCTTACCTCGGCAGGGAGACCAAGCTTCCCAAGCCTAGTAGGAGAGTCAGGCAAGGGGGCTTGGCCGGAGTTCGAGTGTAAGGCTCGGCAGGACGTTCGACCTTACCTCGGCAGGGAGACCAAGCTTCCCAAGCCCAGTAGGAGAGTCAGGCAAGGGGGCTTGGCCGGAGTTCGAGTGTAAAGCTCGGCAGGACGTTCGACCTTACATGCGGCAGGGAGACCAAGCTTCCCAAGCCTAGTAGGGTCAGGCAAGGGGGCTTGGCCGGAGTTCGAGTGTAAGGCTCGGCAGGACGTTCGACCTTACCTCGGCAGGGAGACCAAGCTTCCCAAGCCTAGTAGGAGAGTCAGGCAAGGGGGCTTGGCCGGAGATCGAGTGTAAGGCTCGGCAGGACGTTCGACCTGACCTGGGCGGGGAGACCAAGCTTCCCAAGCCTAGTAGGAGAGTCAGGCAAGGGGGCTTGGCCGGAGTTCGAGTGTAAGGCTCGGAAGGACGTTCGACCTTACCTCGGCAGGGAGACCAAGCTTCTCAAGCCTAGTAGGGTCAGGCAAGGGGGCTTGGCCGGAGTTCACGTGTAAGGCTCGGCAGGACGTTTGACCTTACCTCAACAGGGAGACCAAGCTTCCCAAGCCTAGTAGGAGAGTCAGGCAAGGGGGCTTGGCCGGAGTTCGAGTGTAAGGCTCAGCAGGACGTTCGACCATACCTCAGCAGGGAGACCAAGCTTCCCAAGCCTAGTAGGAGAGTCAGGCAAGGGGGCTTGGCCGGAGTTCGAGTGTAAGGCTCGGCAGGACGTTCGACCGCACCTCGGCAGGGAGACCAAGCTTCCCAAGCCTAGTAGGGTCAGGCAAGGGGGCTTGGCCGGAGTTTGAGTGTAAGTCTCGGCAGGATGTTCGACCTTACCTCGGAAGGGAGACCAAGCTTCCCAAGCCTAGTAGGAGAGTCAGGCAAGGGGGCTTGGCCGGCGTTCGAGTGTAAGGCTCGGCAGGACGTTCGACCTTACCGCGGCAGGGAGACCAAGCTTCCCAAGCCTAGTAGGAGAGTCAGGCAAGGGGGCTTGGCTGGAGTTCGAGTGTAAGGCTCGGCAGGACATTCGACCTTACCTCGGCAGGGAGACCAAGCTTCCCAATCCTAGTAGGGTGAGGCAAGGGGGTTTGGCCGGAGTTCGAGTGTAAGGCTCGGCAGGACGTTCGACCTTACCTCGGCAGGGTAACCAAGCTTCCCAAGCCTGGTAGGAGAGTCAGGCAAGGGGGCTTGGCCGGAGTTTGAGTGTAAGGCTCGGCAGGACGTTCGACCATACCTCGGCAGCGAGACCAAGCTTCCCAAGCCTAGTAGGAGAGTCAGGCAAGGGGGCTTGGCCGGAGTTCGAGTGTAAGGCTCGGCAGGACGTTCGACCTTACCTCGGCAGGGAGGCCAAGCTTCCCAAGCCTAGCAGGGTCAGGCAAGGCGGCTTGGCCGGAGTTCGAGTGTAAGGCTCCGCAGGACGTTCGACCTTACCTCGGCAGGGAGACCAAGCTTCCCAAGCCTAGTAGGGTCAGGCAAGGGGGCTTGGCCGGAGTTTGAGTGTAAGGCTCGGCAGGACGTTCGACCTTACCTGGGCAGGGAGACCAAGCTTCCCAAGCCTAGTAGGAGAGTCAGGCAAGGGGGCTTGGCCGGAGTTCGTGTGTAAGGCTCGGCAGGACGTTCGACCTTACGTCGGCAGGGAGACCAAGCTTCCCAAGCCTAGTAGGAGAGTCAGGCAAGGGGGCTTGGCCGGAGTTTGAGTGTAAGGCTCGGCAGGACGTTCGACCTTACCTCGGCAGGGAGACCAAGCTTCCCAAGCCTAGTAGGAGAGTCAGGCAAGGGGGCTTGGCCGGAGTTCGAGTGTAAGGCTCGGCAGGACGTTCGACCTTACCTCGGCAGGGAGACCAAGCTTCCCAAGCCCAGTAGGAGAGTCAGGCAAGGGGGCTTGGCCGGAGTTCGAGTGTAAAGCTCGGCAGGACGTTCGACCTTACATGCGGCAGGGAGACCAAGCTTCCCAAGCCTAGTAGGGTCAGGCAAGGGGGCTTGGCCGGAGTTCGAGTGTAAGGCTCGGCAGGACGTTCGACCTTACCTCGGCAGGGAGACCAAGCTTCCCAAGCCTAGTAGGAGAGTCAGGCAAGGGGGCTTGGCCGGAGATCGAGTGTAAGGCTCGGCAGGACGTTCGACCTTACCTGGGCGGGGAGACCAAGCTTCCCAAGCCTAGTAGGAGAGTCAGGCAAGGGGGCTTGGCCGGAGTTCGAGTGTAAGGCTCGGAAGGACGTTCGACCTTACCTCGGCAGGGAGACCAAGCTTCTCAAGCCTAGTAGGGTCAGGCAAGGGGGCTTGGCCGGAGTTCACGTGTAAGGCTCGGCAGGACGTTTGACCTTACCTCAACAGGGAGACCAAGCTTCCCAAGCCTAGTAGGAGAGTCAGGCAAGGGGGCTTGGCCGGAGTTCGAGTGTAAGGCTCAGCAGGACGTTCGACCATACCTCAGCAGGGAGACCAAGCTTCCCAAGCCTAGTAGGAGAGTCAGGCAAGGGGGCTTGGCCGGAGTTCGAGTGTAAGGCTCGGCAGGACGTTCGACCTTACCTCGGCAGTGAGACCAAGCTTCCCAAGCCTAGTAGGGTCAGGCAAGGGGGCTTGGCCGGAGTTTGAGTGTAAGTCTCGGCAGGATGTTCGACCTTACCTCGGCAGGGAGACCAAGCTTCCCAAGCCTAGTAGGAGAGTCAGGCAAGGGGGCTTGGCCGGCGTTCGAGTGTAAGGCTCGGCAGGACGTTCGACCTTACCGCGGCAGGGAGACCAAGCTTCCCAAGCCTAGTAGGAGAGTCAGGAAAGGGGGCTTGGCTGGAGTTCGAGTGTAAGGCTCGGCAGGACATTCGACCTTACCTCGGCAGGGAGACCAAGCTTCCCAATCCTAGTAGGGTGAGGCAAGGGGGTTTGGCCGGAGTTCGAGTGTAAGGCTCGGCAGGACGTTCGACCTTACCTCGGCAGGGTAACCAAGCTTCCCAAGCCTAGTAGGAGAGTCAGGCAAGGGGGCTTGGCCGGAGTTTGAGTGTAAGGCTCGGCAGGACGTTCGACCATACCTCGGCAGCGAGACCAAGCTTCCCAAGCCTAGTAGGAGAGTCAGGCAAGGGGGCTTGGCCGGAGTTCGAGTGTAAGGCTCGGCAGGACGTTCGACCTTACCTTGGCAGGGAGACCAAGCTTCCCAAGCCTAGTAGGAGAGTCAGGCAAGGGGGCTTGGCCGGAGTTCGTGTGTAGGGCTCGGCAGGACGTTCGACCTTACGTCGGCAGGGAGACCAAGCTTCCCAAGCCTAGTAGGAGAGTCAGGCAAGGGGGCATGGCCGGAGTTTGAGTGTAAGGCTCGGCAGGACGTTCGACCTTACCTCGGCAGGGAGACCAAGCTTCCCAAGCCTAGTAGGAGAGTCAGGCAAGGGGGCTTGGCCGGAGTTCTTGTGTAAGGCTCGGCAGGATGTTCGACCTTACCTCGGCAGGGAGACCAAGCTTCCCAAGCCTAGTAGGAGAGTCAGGCAAGGGGGCTTGGCCGGAGTTCGAGTGTAAGGCTCGGAAGGACGTTCGACCTTACCTCGGCAGGGAGACCAAGCTTCCCAAGCCTAGTAGGAGAGTCAGGCAAGGGGGCTTGGCCGGAGTTCGAGTGTAAGGCTCGGCAGGATGTTCGACCATACCTCGGCAGGGAGACCAAGCTTCCCAAGCCTAGTAGGAGAGTCAGGCAAGGGGGCTTGGCCGGAGTTTGACTGTAAGGCTCGGCAGGACGTTCGACCTTACCTCGGCAGGGAGACCAAGCTTCCCAAGCCTAGTAGGGTCAGGCAAGGGGGCTTGGCCGGAGTTCGAGTGTAAGGCTCGGCAGGACGTTTGACCTTACCTCGGCAGGGAGACCAAGCTTCCCAAGCCTAGTAGGAGAGTCAGGCAAGGGGGCTTGGCCGGAGTTCGAGTGTAAGGCTCGGCAGGACGTTCGACCTTACCTCGGCAGGGAGACCAAGCTTCCCAAGCCTCGTAGGAGAGTCAGGCAAGGGGGCTTGGCCGGAGTTCGAGTGTAAGGCTCGGCAGGACGTTCGACCTTACCTCGGCAGGGAGGCCAAGCTTCCCAAGCCTAGCAGGGTGAGGCAAGGCGGCTTGGCCGGAGTTCGAGTGTAAGGCTCCGCAGGACGTTCGACCTTACCTCGGCAGGGAGACCAAGCTTCCCAAGCCTAGTAGGAGAGTCCGGCAAGGGGGCTTGGCCGGAGTTCGAGTGTAAGGCTCGGCAGGACGTTCGACCTTACCTCGGAAGGGACACCAAGCTTCCCAAGCCTAGTAGGAGCATCAGGCAAGGGGGTTTGGCCGGAGTTTGAGTGTAAGGCTCGGCAGGACGTTCGACCTTACCTCGGCAGGGAGACCAAGCTTCCCAAGCCTAGTAGGGCCAGGAAAGGGGGCTAGGGCAGAGTTTGAGTGTAAGGCTCGGCAGGACGTTCGACCTTACCTCGGCAGGGTGACCAAGCTTCCCAAGCCTAGTAGGAGAGTCAGGCAAGGGGGCTTGGCCGGAGTTCGAGTGTAAGGCTCAGCAGGACGTTCGAGCTTACCTCGGCAGGGAGACCAAGCTTCCCAAGCCTAGTAGGGTGAGGCAAGGGGGTTTGGCCGGAGTTCGAGTGTAAGGCTCGGCAGGACGTTCGACCATACCTCGGCAGGGAGACCAAGCTTCCCAAGCCTAGTAGGAGAGTCAGGCAAGGGGGCTTGGCCGGAGTTCGAGTGTAAGGCTCGGCAGGACGTTCGACCTTACCTCGGCAGGGAGACCAAGCTTCCCAAGCCTAGTAGGGTCAGGCAAGGGGGCTTGGCCGGAGTTCGAGTGCAAGGCTCGGCAGGACGTTCGACCTTACCTTGGCAGGGAGACCAAGCTTCCCAAGCCCAGTAGGAGAGTCAGGCAAGGGGGCTTGGCCGGAGTTCGAGTGTAAGGCTCGGCAGGACGTTCGACCTTACCTCGGCAGGGAGGCCAAGCTTCCCAAGCCTAGCAGGGTCAGGCAAGGCGGCTTGGCCGGAGTTCGAGTGTAAGGCTCGGCAGGACGTTCGACCTTACCTGGGCAGGAAGACCAAGCTTCCCAAGCCTAGTAGGAGAGTCAGGCAAGGGGGCTTGGCCGGAGTTCGTGTGTAAGGCTCGGCAGGACGTTCGACCTTACGTCGGCAGGGAGACCAAGCTTCCCAAGCCTAGTAGGAGAGTCAGGCAAGGGGGCTTGGCCGGAGTTTGAGTGTAAGGCTCGGCAGGACGTTCGACCTTACCTGGGCAGGGAGACCAAGCTTCCCAAGCCTAGTCGGAGAGTCAGGCAAGGGGGCTTGGCCGGCGTTCGTGCGTAAGGCTCGGCAGGACGTTCGACCTTACGTCGGCAGGGAGACCAAGCTTCCCAAGCCTAATAGGAGAGTCAGGCAAGGGGGCTTGGCCGGAGTTTGAGTGTAAGGCTCGGCAGGACGTTCGACCTTACCTGGGCAGGGAGACCAAGCTTCCCAAGCCTAGTAGGAGAGTCAGGCAAGGGGGCTTGGGCGGAGTTCGAGTGTAAGGCTCGGCAGGACGTTCGACCTTACGTCGGCAGGGAGACCAAGCTTCCCAAGCCTAGTAGGAGAGTCAGGCAAGGGGGCTTGGCCGGAGTTTGAGTGTAAGGCTCGGCAGGACATTCGACCTTACCTCGGCAGGGAGACCAAGCTTCCCAAGCCTAGTAGGAGCATCAGGCAAGGGGGTTTGGCCGGAGTTTGAGTGTAAGGCTCGGCAGGACGTTCGACCTTACCTCGGCAGGGAGACCAAGCTTCCCAAGCCTAGTAGGGTCGGGAAAGGGGGCTAGGCCAGAGTTTGAGTGTAAGGCTCGGCAGGACTTTCGACCTTACCTCGGCAGGGTGACCAAGCTTCCCAAGCCTAGTAGGAGAGTCAGGCAAGGGGGCTTGGCCGGAGTTCGAGTGTAAGGCTCAGCAGGACGTTCGAGCTTACCTCGGCAGGGAGACCAAGCTTCCCAAGCCTAGTAGGGTGAGGCAAGGGGGTTTGGCCGGAGTTCGAGTGTAAGGCTCGGCAGGACGTTCGACCTTACCTCGGCAGGGAGACCAAGCTTCCCAAGCCTAGTAGGAGAGTCAGGCAAGGGGGCTTGGCCGGAGTTCGAGTGTAAGGCTCGGCAGGACGTTCGACCTTACCTCGGCAGGGAGACCAAGCTTCCCAAGCCTAGTAGGGTCAGGCAAGGGGGCTTGGCCGGAGTTCGAGTGCAAGGCTCGGCAGGACGTTCGACCTTACCTTGGCAGGGAGACCAAGCTTCCCAAGCCCAGTAGGAGAGTCAGGCAAGGGGGCTTGGCCGGAGTTCGAGTGTAAGGCTCGGCAGGACGTTCGACCTTACCTCGGCAGGGAGGCCAAGCTTCCCAAGCCTAGCAGGGTCAGGCAAGGCGGCTTGGCCGGAGTTCGAGTGTAAGGCTCCGCAGGACGTTCGACCTTACCTCGGCAGGGAGACCAAGCTTCCCAAGCGTAGTAGGGTCAGGCAAGGGGGCTTGGCCGGAGTTTGAGTGTAAGGCTCGGCAGGACGTTCGACCTTACCTGGGCAGGGAGACCAAGCTTCCCAAGCCTAGTAGGAGAGTCAGGCAAGGGGGCTTGGCCGGAGTTCGTGTGTAAGGCTCGGCAGGACGTTCGACCTTACATCGGCAGGGAGACCAAGCTTCCCAAGCCTAGTAGGAGAGTCAGGCAAGGGGGCTTGGCCGGAGTTTGAGTGTAAGGCTCGGCAGGACGTTCGACCTTACCTGGGCAGGGAGACCAAGCTTCCCAAGCCTAGTAGGAGAGTCAGGCAAGGGGGCTTGGCCGGCGTTCGTGCGTAAGGCTCGGCAGGACGTTCGACCTTACGTCGGCGGGGAGACCAAGCTTCCCAAGCCTAATAGGAGAGTCAGGCAAGGGGGCTTGGCCGGAGTTTGAGTGTAAGGCTCGGGAGAACGTTCGACCTTACCTGGGCAGGGAGACCAAGCTTCCCAAGCCTAGTAGGAGAGTCAGGCAAGGGGGCTTGGCCGGAGTTCGAGTGTAAGGCTCGGCAGGACGTTCGACCTTACGTCGGCAGGGAGACCAAGCTTCCCAAGCCTAGTAGGAGAGTCAGGCAAGGGGGCTTGGCCGGAGTTTGAGTGTAAGGCTCGGCAGGACATTCGACCTTACCTCGGCAGGGAGACCAAGCTTCCCAAGCCTAGTAGGAGAGTCAGGCAAGGGGGCTTGGCCGGAGTTCGAGTGTAAGGCTCAGCAGGACGTTCGAGCTTACCTCGGCAGGGAGACCAAGCTTCCCAAGCCTAGTAGGGTGAGGCAAGGGGGTTTGGCCGGAGTTCGAGTGTAAGGCTCGGCAGGACGTTCGACCATACCTCGGCAGGGAGACCAAGCTTCCCAAGCCTAGTAGGAGAGTCAGGCAAGGGGGCTTGGCCGGAGTTCGAGTGTAAGGCTCGGCAGGACGTTCGACCTTACCTCGGCAGGGAGACCAAGCTTCCCAAGCCTAGTAGGGTCAGGCAAGGGGGCTTGGCCGGAGTTCGAGTGCAAGGCTCGGCAGGACGTTCGACCTTACCTCGGCAGGGAGACCAAGCTTCCCAAGCCTAGTAGGAGAGTCAGGCAAGGGGGCTTGGCCGGAGTTCGAGTGTAAGGCTCGGCAGGATGTTCGACCATACCTCGGCAGGGAGACCAAGCTTCCCAAGCCTAGTAGGAGAGTCAGGCAAGGGGGCTTGGCCGGAGTTTGACTGTAAGGCTCGGCAGGACGTTCGACCTTACCTCGGCAGGGAGACCAAGCTTCCCAAGCCTAGTAGGGTCAGGCAAGGGGGCTTGGCCGGAGTTCGAGTGTAAGGCTCGGCAGGACGTTTGACCTTACCTCGGCAGGGAGACCAAGCTTCCCAAGCCTAGTAGGAGAGTCAGGCAAGGGGGCTTGGCCGGAGTTCGAGTGTAAGGCTCGGCAGGACGTTCGACCTTACCTCGGCAGGGAGACCAAGCTTCCCAAGCCTAGTAGGAGAGTCAGGCAAGGGGGCTTGGCCGGAGTTCGAGTGTAAGGCTCGGCAGGACGTTCGACCTTACCTCGGCAGGGAGGCCAAGCTTCCCAAGCCTAGCAGGGTGAGGCAAGGCGGCTTGGCCGGAGTTCGAGTGTAAGGCTCCGCAGGACGTTCGACCTTACCTCGGCAGGGAGACCAAGCTTCCCAAGCCTAGTAGGAGAGTCCGGCAAGGGGGCTTGGCCGGAGTTCGAGTGTAAGGCTCGGCAGGACGTTCGACCTTACCTCGGAAGGGACACCAAGCTTCCCAAGCCTAGTAGGAGCATCAGGCAAGGGGGTTTGGCCGGAGTTTGAGTGTAAGGCTCGGCAGGACGTTCGACCTTACCTCGGCAGGGAGACCAAGCTTCCCAAGCCTAGTAGGGCCAGGAAAGGGGGCTAGGGCAGAGTTTGAGTGTAAGGCTCGGCAGGACGTTCGACCTTACCTCGGCAGGGTGACCAAGCTTCCCAAGCCTAGTAGGAGAGTCAGGCAAGGGGGCTTGGCCGGAGTTCGAGTGTAAGGCTCAGCAGGACGTTCGAGCTTACCTCGGCAGGGAGACCAAGCTTCCCAAGCCTAGTAGGGTGAGGCAAGGGGGTTTGGCCGGAGTTCGAGTGTAAGGCTCGGCAGGACGTTCGACCATACCTCGGCAGGGAGACCAAGCTTCCCAAGCCTAGTAGGAGAGTCAGGCAAGGGGGCTTGGCCGGAGTTCGAGTGTAAGGCTCGGCAGGACGTTCGACCTTACCTCGGCAGGGAGACCAAGCTTCCCAAGCCTAGTAGGGTCAGGCAAGGGGGCTTGGCCGGAGTTCGAGTGCAAGGCTCGGCAGGACGTTCGACCTTACCTTGGCAGGGAGACCAAGCTTCCCAAGCCCAGTAGGAGAGTCAGGCAAGGGGGCTTGGCCGGAGTTCGAGTGTAAGGCTCGGCAGGACGTTCGACCTTACGTCGGCAGGGAGACCAAGCTTCCCAAGCCTAATAGGAGAGTCAGGCAAGGGGGCTTGGCCGGAGTTTGAGTGTAAGGCTCGGCAGGACGTTCGACCTTACCTGGGCAGGGAGACCAAGCTTCCCAAGCCTAGTAGGAGAGTCAGGCAAGGGGGCTTGGGCGGAGTTCGAGTGTAAGGCTCGGCAGGACGTTCGACCTTACGTCGGCAGGGAGACCAAGCTTCCCAAGCCTAGTAGGAGAGTCAGGCAAGGGGGCTTGGCCGGAGTTTGAGTGTAAGGCTCGGCAGGACATTCGACCTTACCTCGGCAGGGAGACCAAGCTTCCCAAGCCTAGTAGGAGCATCAGGCAAGGGGGTTTGGCCGGAGTTTGAGTGTAAGGCTCGGCAGGACGTTCGACCTTACCTCGGCAGGGAGACCAAGCTTCCCAAGCCTAGTAGGGTCAGGAAAGGGGGCTAGGCCAGAGTTTGAGTGTAAGGCTCGGCAGGACTTTCGACCTTACCTCGGCAGGGTGACCAAGCTTCCCAAGCCTAGTAGGAGAGTCAGGCAAGGGGGCTTGGCCGGAGTTCGAGTGTAAGGCTCAGCAGGACGTTCGAGCTTACCTCGGCAGGGAGACCAAGCTTCCCAAGCCTAGTAGGGTGAGGCAAGGGGGTTTGGCCGGAGTTCGAGTGTAAGGCTCGGCAGGACGTTCGACCTTACCTCGGCAGGGAGACCAAGCTTCCCAAGCCTAGTAGGAGAGTCAGGCAAGGGGGCTTGGCCGGAGTTCGAGTGTAAGGCTCGGCAGGACGTTCGACCTTACCTCGGCAGGGAGACCAAGCTTCCCAAGCCTAGTAGGGTCAGGCAAGGGGGCTTGGCCGGAGTTCGAGTGCAAGGCTCGGCAGGACGTTCGACCTTACCTTGGCAGGGAGACCAAGCTTCCCAAGCCCAGTAGGAGAGTCAGGCAAGGGGGCTTGGCCGGAGTTCGAGTGTAAGGCTCGGCAGGACGTTCGACCTTACCTCGGCAGGGAGGCCAAGCTTCCCAAGCCTAGCAGGGTCAGGCAAGGCGGCTTGGCCGGAGTTCGAGTGTAAGGCTCCGCAGGACGTTCGACCTTACCTCGGCAGGGAGACCAAGCTTCCCAAGCGTAGTAGGGTCAGGCAAGGGGGCTTGGCCGGAGTTTGAGTGTAAGGCTCGGCAGGACGTTCGACCTTACCTGGGCAGGGAGACCAAGCTTCCCAAGCCTAGTAGGAGAGTCAGGCAAGGGGGCTTGGCCGGAGTTCGTGTGTAAGGCTCGGCAGGACGTTCGACCTTACGTCGGCAGGGAGACCAAGCTTCCCAAGCCTAGTAGGAGAGTCAGGCAAGGGGGCTTGGCCGGAGTTTGAGTGTAAGGCTCGGCAGGACGTTCGACCTTACCTGGGCAGGGAGACCAAGCTTCCCAAGCCTAGTAGGAGAGTCAGGCAAGGGGGCTTGGCCGGCGTTCGTGCGTAAGGCTCGGCAGGACGTTCGACCTTACGTCGGCGGGGAGACCAAGCTTCCCAAGCCTAATAGGAGAGTCAGGCAAGGGGGCTTGGCCGGAGTTTGAGTGTAAGGCTCGGGAGAACGTTCGACCTTACCTGGGCAGGGAGACCAAGCTTCCCAAGCCTAGTAGGAGAGTCAGGCAAGGGGGCTTGGCCGGAGTTCGAGTGTAAGGCTCGGCAGGACGTTCGACCTTACGTCGGCAGGGAGACCAAGCTTCCCAAGCCTAGTAGGAGAGTCAGGCAAGGGGGCTTGGCCGGAGTTTGAGTGTAAGGCTCGGCAGGACATTCGACCTTACCTCGGCAGGGAGACCAAGCTTCCCAAGCCTAGTAGGAGAGTCAGGCAAGGGGGCTTGGCCGGAGTTCGAGTGTAAGGCTCAGCAGGACGTTCGAGCTTACCTCGGCAGGGAGACCAAGCTTCCCAAGCCTAGTAGGGTGAGGCAAGGGGGTTTGGCCGGAGTTCGAGTGTAAGGCTCGGCAGGACGTTCGACCATACCTCGGCAGGGAGACCAAGCTTCCCAAGCCTAGTAGGAGAGTCAGGCAAGGGGGCTTGGCCGGAGTTCGAGTGTAAGGCTCGGCAGGACGTTCGACCTTACCTCGGCAGGGAGACCAAGCTTCCCAAGCCTAGTAGGGTCAGGCAAGGGGGCTTGGCCGGAGTTCGAGTGCAAGGCTCGGCAGGACGTTCGACCTTACCTCGGCAGGGAGACCAAGCTTCCCAAGCCTAGTAGGGTCAGGCAAGGGGGCTTGGCCGGAGTTCAAGTGCAAGGCTCGGCAGGACGTTCGACCTTACCTTGGCAGGGAGACCAAGCTTCCCAAGCCCAGTAGGAGAGTCAGGCAAGGGGGCTTGGCCGGAGTTCGAGTGTAAGGCTCGGCAGGACGTTCGACCTTACCTCGGCAGGGAGGCCAAGCTTCCCAAGCCTAGCAGGGTCAGGCAAGGGGGCTTGGCCGGAGTTCGAGTGTAAGGCTCGGCAAGACGTTCGACCTTACCTCGGCAGGGAGACCAAGCTTCCCAAGCCTAGTAGGGTCAGGCAAGGGGGCTTGGCCGGAGTCTGAGTGTAAGGCTCGGCAGGACGTTCGACCTTACCTGGGCAGGGAGACCAAGCTTCCCAAGCCTAGTAGGAGAGTCAGGCAAGGGGGCTTGGCCGGAGTTCGTGTGTAAGGCTCGGCAGGACGTTCGACCTTACGTCGGCAGGGAGACCAAGCTTCCCAAGCCTAGTAGGAGAGTCAGGCAAGGGGGCTTGGCCGGAGTTTGAGTGTAAGGCTCGGCAGGACGTTCGACCTTACCTGGGCAGGGAGACCAAGCTTCCCAAGCCTAGTAGGCGAGTCAGGCAAGGGGGCTTGGCCGGCGTTCGTGCGTAAGGCTCGGCAGGACGTTCGACCTTACGTCGGCAGGGAGACCAAGCTTCCCAAGCCTAGTAGGAGAGTCAGGCAAGGGGGCTTGGCCGGAGTTTGAGTGTAAGGCTCGGCAGGACGTTCGACCTTACCTGGGCAGGGAGACCAAGCTTCCCAAGCCTAGTAGGAGAGTCAGGCAAGGGGGCTTGGCCGGAGTTCGAGTGTAAGGCTCGGCAGGACGTTCGACCTTACGTCGGCAGGGAGACCAAGCTTCCCAAGCCTAGTAGGAGAGTCAGGCAAGGGGGCTTGGCCGGAGTTCGAGTGTAAGGCACGGCAGGACATTCGACCTTACCTCGGCAGGGAGACCAAGCTTCCCAAGCCTAGTACGAGAGTCAGGCAAGGGGGCTTGGCCGGAGTTCGAGTGTAAGGCTCGGCAGGACGTTCGACCTTACCTCGGCAGGGAGACCAAGCTTCCCAAGCCTAGTAGGAGAGTCAGGCGAGGGGGCTTGGCCGTTGTTCGAGTGTAAGGCTCGGAAGGACGTTCGACCTTACCTCGGCAGGGAGACCAAGCTTCCCAAGCCTAGTAGGGTCAGGCAAGGGGGCTTGGCCGGAGTTTGAGTGTAAGGCCCGGCAGGACGTTTGACCTTACCTCGGCAGGGAGACCAAGCTTCCCAAGCCTAGTAGGAGAGTCAGGCAAGGGGGCTTGGCCGGAGTTCGAGTGTAAGGCTCGGCAGGACGTTCGACCTTACCTCGGCAGGGAGGCCAGGCTTCCCAAGCCTAGCAGGGTCAGGCAAGGCGGCTTGGGCGGAATTCGAGTTTAAGGCTCGGCAGGACGTTCGACCTTACCTCGGCAGGGAGACCAAGCTTCCCAAGCCTAATAGGAGAGTCAGGCAAGGGGGCTTGGCCGGAGTTCGAGTGTAAGGCTCAGCAGGACGTTCGAGCTTACCTCGGCAGGGAGACCAAGCTTCCCAAGCCTAGTAGGGTGAGGCAAGGGGGTTTGGCCGGAGTTCGAGTGTAAGGCTCGGCAGGACGTTCGACCATACCTCGGCAGGGAGACCAAGCTTCCCAAGCCTAGTAGGAGAGTCAGGCAAGGGGGCTTGGCCGGAGTTCGAGTGTAAGGCTCGGCAGGACGTTCGACCTTACCTCGGCAGGGAGACCAAGCTTCCCAAGCCTAGTAGGGTCAGGCAAGGGGGCTTGGCCGGAGTTCGAGTGCAAGGCTCGGCAGGACGTTCGACCTTACCTCGGCAGGGAGACCAAGCTTCCCAAGCCTAGTAGGGTCAGGCAAGGGGGCTTGGCCGGAGTTCAAGTGCAAGGCTCGGCAGGACGTTCGACCTTACCTTGGCAGGGAGACCAAGCTTCCCAAGCCCAGTAGGAGAGTCAGGCAAGGGGGCTTGGCCGGAGTTCGAGTGTAAGGCTCGGCAGGACGTTCGACCTTACCTCGGCAGGGAGGCCAAGCTTCCCAAGCCTAGCAGGGTCAGGCAAGGGGGCTTGGCCGGAGTTCGAGTGTAAGGCTCGGCAAGACGTTCGACCTTACCTGGGCAGGGAGACCAAGCTTCCCAAGCCTAGTAGGAGAGTCAGGCAAGGGGGCTTGGCCGGAGTTCGTGTGTAAGGCTCGGCAGGACGTTCGACCTTACGTCGGCAGGGAGACCAAGCTTCCCAAGCCTAGTAGGAGAGTCAGGCAAGGGGGCTTGGCCGGAGTTTGAGTGTAAGGCTCGGCAGGACGTTCGACCTTACCTGGGCAGGGAGACCAAGCTTCCCAAGCCTAGTAGGCGAGTCAGGCAAGGGGGCTTGGCCGGCGTTCGTGCGTAAGGCTCGGCAGGACGTTCGACCTTACGTCGGCAGGGAGACCAAGCTTCCCAAGCCTAGTAGGAGAGTCAGGCAAGGGGGCTTGGCCGGAGTTTGAGTGTAAGGCTCGGCAGGACGTTCGACCTTACCTGGGCAGGGAGACCAAGCTTCCCAAGCCTAGTAGGAGAGTCAGGCAAGGGGGCTTGGCCGGAGTTCGAGTGTAAGGCTCGGCAGGACGTTCGACCTTACGTCGGCAGGGAGACCAAGCTTCCCAAGCCTAGTAGGAGAGTCAGGCAAGGGGGCTTGGCCGGAGTTCGAGTGTAAGGCACGGCAGGACATTCGACCTTACCTCGGCAGGGAGACCAAGCTTCCCAAGCCTAGTACGAGAGTCAGGCAAGGGGGCTTGGCCGGAGTTCGAGTGTAAGGCTCGGCAGGACGTTCGACCTTACCTCGGCAGGGAGACCAAGCTTCCCAAGCCTAGTAGGAGAGTCAGGCAAGGGGGCTTGGCCAGAGTTCGAGTGTAAGGCTCGGCAGGACGTTCGACCATACCTCGGCAGGGAGACCAAGCTTCCCAAGCCTAGTAGGAGAGTCAGGCAAGGGGGCTTGGCCGGAGTTTGACTGTAAGGCTCGGCAGGACGTTCGACCTTACCTCGGCAGGGAGACCAAGCTTCCCAAGCCTAGTAGGGCCAGGCAAGGGGGCTTGGCCGGAGTTCGAGTGTAAGGCTCGGCAGGACGTTCGACCTTACCTGGGCAGGGAGACCAAGCTTCCCAAGCCTAGTAGGAGAGTCAGGCAAGGGGGCTTGGCCGGAGTTCGAGTGTAAGGCTCGGCAGGACGTTCGACCTTACCTCGGCAGGGAGACCAAGCTTCCCAAGCCTAGTAGGAGAGTCAGGCAAGGGGGCTTGGCCGTTGTTCGAGTGTAAGGCTCGGAAGGACGTTCGACCTTACCTCGGCAGGGAGACCAAGCTTCCCAAGCCTAGTAGGGTCAGGCAAGGGGGCTTGGCCGGAGTTTGAGTGTAAGGCCCGGCAGGACGTTTGACCTTACCTCGGCAGGGAGACCAAGCTTCCCAAGCCTAGTAGGAGAGTCAGGCAAGGGGGCTTGGCCGGAGTTCGAGTGTAAGGCTCGGCAGGACGTTCGACCTTACCTCGGCAGGGAGGCCAGGCTTCCCAAGCCTAGCAGGGTCAGGCAAGGCGGCTTGGGCGGAATTCGAGTTTAAGGCTCGGCAGGACGTTCGACCTTACCTCGGCAGGGAGACCAAGCTTCCCAAGCCTAGTAGGGTCAGGCAAGGGGGCTTGGCCGGAGTTTGAGTGTAAGGCTCGGCAGGACGTTCGACCTTACCTGGGCAGGGAGACCAAGCTTCCCAAGCCTATTAGGAGAGTCAGGCAAGGGGGCTTGGCCGGAGTTCGTGTGTAAGGCTCGGCAGGACGTTCGACCTTACGTCGGCAGGGAGACCAAGCTTCCCAAGCCTAGTAGGAGAGTCAGGCAAGGGGGCTTGGCCGGAGTTTGAGTGTAAGGCTCGGCAGGACGTTCGACCTTACCTGGGCAGGGAGACCAAGCTTCCCAAGCCTAGTAGGAGAGTCAGGCAAGGGGGCTTGGCCGGCGTTCGAGCGTAAGGCTCGGCAGGACGTTCGACCTTACGTCGGCAGGGAGACCAAGCTTCCCAAGCCTAATAGGAGAGTCAGGCAAGGGGGCTTGGCCGGAGTTTGAGTGTAAGGCTCGGGAGAACGTTCGACCTTACCTGGGCAGGGAGACCAAGCTTCCCAAGCCTAGTAGGAGAGTCAGGCAAGGGGGCTTGGCCGGAGTTCGAGTGTAAGGCTCGGCAGGACGTTCGACCTGACCTCGGCAGGGAGACCAAGCTTCCCAAGCCTAGTAGGAGAGTCAGGCAAGGGGGCTTGGCCGGAGTTTGAGTGTAAGGCTCGGCAGGACATTCGACCTTACCTCGGCAGGGAGACCAAGCTTCCCAAGCCTAGTAGGAGAGTCAGGCAAGGGGGCTTGGCCGGAGTTCGAGTGTAAGGCTCGGCAGGACGTTCGACCTTACCTCGGCAGGGAGACCAAGCTTCCCAAGCCTAGTAGGAGAGTCAGGCAAGGGGGCTTGGCCGGAGTTCGAGTGTAAGGCTCGGCAGGACGTTCGACCTTACCTGGGCAGGGAGACCAAGCTTCCCAAGCCTAGTAGGAGAGTCAGGCAAGGGGGCTTGGCCGGAGTTCGAGTGTAAGGCTCGGCAGGACGTTCGACCTTACCTCGGCAGGGAGACCAAGCTTCCCAAGCCTAGTAGGAGAGTCAGGCAAGGGGGCTTGGCCGGAGTTCGAGTGTAAGGCTCGGCAGGACGTTCGACCTTACCTCGGCAGGGAGACCAAGCTTCCCAAGCCTAGTAGGGTCAGGCAAGGGGGCTTGGCCGGAGTTCGAGTGCAAGGCTCGGCAGGACGTTCGACCTTACCTCGGCAGGGAGACCAAGCTTCCCAAGCCTAGTAGGGTCAGGCAAGGGGGCTTGGCCGGAGTTCGAGTGTAAGGCTCGGCAGGACGTTCGACCTTACCTCGGCAGGGAGGCCAAGCTTCCCAAGCCTAGCAGGGTCAGGCAAGGGGGCTTGGCCGGAGTTCGAGTGTAAGGCTCGGCAAGACGTTCGACCTTACCTCGGCAGGGAGACCAAGCTTCCCAAGCCTAGTAGGGTCAGGCAAGGGGGCTTGGCCGGAGTTTGAGTGTAAGGCTCGGCAGGACGTTCGACCTTACCTGGGCAGGGAGACCAAGCTTCCCAAGCCTAGTAGGAGAGTCAGGCAAGGGGGCTTGGCCGGAGTTCGTGTGTAAGGCTCGGCAGGACGTTCGACCTTACGTCGGCAGGGAGACCAAGCTTCCCAAGCCTAGTAGGAGAGTCAGGCAAGGGGGCTTGGCCGGAGTTTGAGTGTAAGGCTCGGCAGGACGTTCGACCTTACCTGGGCAGGGAGACCAAGCTTCCCAAGCCTAGTAGGCGAGTCAGGCAAGGGGGCTTGGCCGGCGTTCGTGCGTAAGGCTCGGCAGGACGTTCGACCTTACGTCGGCAGGGAGACCAAGCTTCCCAAGCCTAGTAGGAGAGTCAGGCAAGGGGGCTTGGCCGGAGTTTGACTGTAAGGCTCGGCAGGACGTTCGACCTTACCTCGGCAGGGAGACCAAGCTTCCCAAGCCTAGTAGGGTCAGGCAAGGGGGCTTGGCCGGAGTTCGAGTGTAAGGCTCGGCAGGACGTTCGACCTTACCTGGGCAGGGAGACCAAGCTTCCCAAGCCTAGTAGGAGAGTCAGGCAAGGGGGCTTGGCCGGAGTTCGAGTGTAAGGCTCGGCAGGACGTTCGACCTTACCTCGGCAGGGAGACCAAGCTTCCCAAGCCTAGTAGGAGAGTCAGGCAAGGGGGCTTGGCCGGAGTTCGAGTGTAAGGCTCGGCAGGACGTTCGACCTTACCTCGGCAGGGAGACCAAGCTTCCCAAGCCTAGTAGGAGAGTCAGGCAAGGGGGCTTGGCCGGAGTTCGAGTGTAAGGCACGGAAGGACGTTGGACCTTACCTCGGCAGGGAGACCAAGCTTCCCAAGCCTAGTAGGGTCAGGCAAGGGGGCTTGGCCGGAGTTTGAGTGTAAGGCCCGGCAGGACGTTTGACCTTACCTCGGCAGGGAGACCAAGCTTCCCAAGCCTAGTAGGAGAGTCAGGCAAGGGGGCTTGGCCGGAGTTCGAGTGTAAGGCTCGGCAGGACGTTCGACCTTACCTCGGCAGGGAGGCCAGGCTTCCCAAGCCTAACAGGGTCAGGCAAGGCGGCTTGGGCGGAATTCGAGTTTAAGGCTCGGCAGGACGTTCGACCTTACCTCGGCAGGGAGACCAAGCTTCCCAAGCCTAGTAGGAGAGTCAGGCAAGGGGGCTTGGCCGGAGTTCGAGTGTAAGGCTCGGCAGGACGTTCGACCTTACCTCGGCAGGGAGACCAAGCTTCCCAAGCCTAGTAGGAGAGTCAGGAAAGGGGGCTTGGCCAGAGTTCCAGTGTAAGGCTCGGCAGGACGTCCGACCTTACCTCGGCAGGGAGACCAAGCTTCCCAAGCCTAGTAGGAGAGTCAGGGAAGGGGGCTTGGCTGGAGTTCGATTGTAAGGCTCGGCAGGACGTTCGACCTTACCTCGGCAGGGAGACTAAGCTTCCGAAGCCTAGTAGGGTCAGGCAAGTGGGCTTGGCCGGAGTTCGAGTGTAAGGCTCGGCAGGACGTTCGACCTTACCTCGGCAGGGAGACCAAGCTTCCCAAGCCTAGTAGGGTCAGGCAAGGGGGCTTGGCCGGAGTTCGAGTGCAAGGCTCGGCAGGACGTTCGACCTTACCTCGGCAGGGAGACCAAGCTTCCCAAGCCCAGTAGGAGTGTCAGGCAAGGGGGCTTGGCCGGAGTTCGAGTGTAAGTCTCGGAAGGACGTTCGACCTTACCTCGGCAGGGAGACCAAGCTTCCCAAGCCTAGTAGGGTCAGGCAAGGGGGCTTGGCCGGAGTTCAAGTGTAAGGCCCGGCAGGACGTTTGACCTTACCTCGGCAGGGAGACCAAGCTTCCCAAGCCTAGTAGGAGAGTCAGGCAAGGGGGCTTGGCCGGAGTTCGAGTGTAAGGCTCGGCAGGACGTTCGACCTTACCTCGGCAGGGAGGCCAAGCTTCCCAAGCCTAGCAGGGTCAGGCAAGGCGGCTTGGCCGGAGTTCGAGTGTAAGGCTCGGCAGGACGTTCGACCTTACCTCGGCAGGGAGACCAAGCTTCCCAAGCCTAGTAGGAGAGTCAGGCAAGGGGGCTTGGCCGGAGTTTGAGTGTAAGGCTCGGCAGGACATTCGACCTTACGTTGGCAGGGAGACCAAGCTTCCCAAGCCTAGTAGGAGAGTCAGGCAAGGGGGCTTGGCCGGAGTTCGAGTGTAAGGCTCGGCAGGACGTTCGACCTTACCTCGGCAGGGAGACCAAGCTTCCCAAGCCTAGTAGGGTCAGGCAAGGGGGCTTGGCCGGAGTTTGAGTGTAAGGCTCGGCAGGACGTTCGACCTTACCTGGGCAGGGAGACCAAGCTTCCCAAGCCTAGTAGGAGAGTCAGGCAAGGGGGCTTGGCCGGAGTTCGTGTGTAAGGCTCGGCAGGACGTTCGACCTTACGTCGGCAGGGAGACCAAGCTTCCCAAGCCTAGTAGGAGAGTCAGGCAAGGGGGATTGGCCGGAGTTTGAGTGTAAGGCTCGGCAGGACGTTCGACCTTACCTCGGCAGGGAGACCAAGCTTCCCAAGCCTAGTAGGGTCAGGCAAGGGGGCTTGGCCGGAGTTTGAGTGTAAGGCTCGGCAGGACGTTCGACCTTACCTCGGCAGGGTGACCAAGCTTCCCAAGCATAGTAGGAGAGTCAGGCAAGGGGGCTTGGCCGGAGTTCGAGTGTAAGGCTCGGCAGGACGTTCGAGCTTACCTCGGCAGGGAGACCAAGCTTCCCAAGCCTAGTAGGAGAGTCAGGCAAGGGGGCTTGGCCGGAGTTTGACTGTAAGGCTCGGCAGGACGTTCGACCTTACCTCGGCAGGGAGACCAAGCTTCCCAAGCCTAGTAGGGTCAGGCAAGGGGGCTTGGCCGGAGTTCGAGTGTAAGGCTCGGCAGGACGTTCGACCTTACCTCGGCAGGGAGACCAAGCTTCCCAAGCCTAGTAGGAGAGTCAGGCAAGGGGGCTTGGCCGGAGTTCGAGTGTAAGGCTCGGCAGGACGTTCGACCTTACCTCGGCAGGGAGACCAAGCTTCCCAAGCCTAGTAGGAGAGTCAGGCAAGGGGGCTTGGCCGGAGTTCGAGTGTAAGGCTCGGCAGGACGTTCGACCTTACCTCGGCAGGGAGACCAAGCTTCCCAAGCCTAGTAGGAGAGTCAGGCAAGGGGGCTTGGCCGTTGTTCGAGTGTAAGGCTCGGAAGGACGTTCGACCTTACCTCGGCAGGGAGACCAAGCTTCCCAAGCCTAGTAGGGTCAGGCAAGGGGGCTTGGCCGGAGTTTGAGTGTAAGGCCCGGCAGGACGTTTGACCTTACCTCGGCAGGGAGACCAAGCTTCCCAAGCCTAGTAGGAGAGTCAGGCAAGGGGGCTTGGCCGGAGTTCGAGTGTAAGGCTCGGCAGGACGTTCGACCTTACCTCGGCAGGGAGGCCAGGCTTCCCAAGCCTAGCAGGGTCAGGCAAGGCGGCTTGGGCGGAATTCGAGTTTAAGGCTCGGCAGGACGTTCGACCTTACCTCGGCAGGGAGACCAAGCTTCCCAAGCCTAGTAGGAGAGTCAGGCAAGGGGGCTTGGCCGGAGTTCGAGTGTAAGGCTCGGCAGGACGTTCGACCTTACGTCGGCAGGGAGACCAAGCTTCCCAAGCCTAGTAGGAGAGTCCGGCAAGGGGGCTCGGCCGGAGGTCGAGTGTAAGGCTCGGCAGGACGTTCGACCTTACCTCGGCAGGGAGACCAAGCTTCCCAAGCCTAGTAGGAGAGTCAGGCAAGGGGGCTTGGCCGGAGTTCGAGTGTAAGGCTCGGCAGGACGTTCGAGCTTACCTCGGCAGGGAGACCAAGCTTCCCAAGCCTAGTAGGAGAGTCAGGCAAGGGGGCTTGGCCGGAGTTCGAGTGTAAGGCTCGGCAGGACGTTCGACCATACCTCGGCAGGGAGACCAAGCTTCCCAAGCCTAGTAGGAGAGTCAGGCAAGGGGGCTTGGCCGGAGTTTGACTGTAAGGCTCGGCAGGACGTTCGACCTTACCTCGGCAGGGAGACCAAGCTTCCCAAGCCTAGTAGGGTCAGGCAAGGGGGCTTGGCCGGAGTTCGAGTGTAAGGCTCGGCAGGACGTTCGACCTTACCTGGGCAGGGAGACCAAGCTTCCCAAGCCTAGTAGGAGAGTCAGGCAAGGGGGCTTGGCCGGAGTTCGAGTGTAAGGCTCGGCAGGACGTTCGACCTTACCTCGGCAGGGAGACCAAGCTTCCCAAGCCTAGTAGGAGAGTCAGGCAAGGGGGCTTGGCCGGAGTTCGAGTGTAAGGCTCGGCAGGACGTTCGACCTTACCTCGGCAGGGAGACCAAGCTTCCCAAGCCTAGTAGGGTCAGGAAAGGGGGCTTGGCCGGAGTTCGAGTGTAAGGCTCGGCAGGACGTTCGACCTTACCTCGGCAGGGAGACCAAGCTTCCCAAGCCTAGTAGGAGAGTCAGGCAAGGGGGCTTGGCCGGACTTCGAGTGTAAGGCTCGGCAGGACCTTCGACCTTACGTCGGCAGGGAGACCAAGCTTCCCAAGCCTAGTAGGAGAGTCAGGCAAGGAGGCTTGGCCGGAGTTCGAGTGTAAGGCTCGGCAGGACGTTCGACCTTACCTCGTCAGGGAGGCCAAGCTTTCCAAGCCTAGTAGGAGAGTCAGGCAAGGGGGCTTGGCCGGAGTTCGAGTGTAAGGCTCGGCAGGACGTTCGACCTTACCTCGGCAGGGAGACCAAGCTTCCCAAGCCTAGTAGGGTCAGGCAAGGGGGCTTGGCCGGAGTTTGAGTGTAAGGCTCGGCAGGACGTTCGACCTTGCCTGCGCAGGGAGACCAAGCTTCCCAAGCCTAGTAGGAGAGTCAGGCAAGGGGGCTTGGCCGGAGTTCGTGTGTAAGGCTCGGCAGGACGTTCGACCTTACGTCGGCAGGGAGACCAAGCTTCCCAAGCCTAGTAGGAGAGTCAGGCAAGGGGGATTGGCCGGAGTTCGAGTGTAAGGCTCGGCAGGACGTTCGACCTTACCTCGGCAGGGAGACCAAGCTTCCCAAGCCTAGTAGGAGAGTCAGGCAAGGGGGCTTGGCCGGAGTTTGAGTGTAAGGCTTGGCAGGACGTTCGACCTTACCTCGGCAGGGTGACCAAGCTTCCCAAGCCTAGTAGGAGAGTCAGGCAAGGGGGCTTGGCCGGAGTTCGAGTGTAAGGCTCGGCAGGACGTTCGAGCTTACCTCGGCAGGGAGACCAAGCTTCCCAAGCCTAGTAGGAGAGTCAGGCAAGGGGGCTTGGCCGGAGTTCGAGTGTAAGGCTCGGCAGGACGTTCGACCATACCTCGGCAGGGAGACCAAGCTTCCCAAGCCTAGTAGGAGAGTCAGGCAAGGGGGCTTGGCCGGAGTTTGACTGTAAGGCTCGGCAGGACGTTCGACCTTACCTCGGCAGGGAGACCAAGCTTCCCAAGCCTAGTAGGGTCAGGCAAGGGGGCTTGGCCGGAGTTCGAGTGTAAGGCTCGGCAGGACGTTCGACCTTACCTCGGCAGGGAGACCAAGCTTCCCAAGCCTAGTAGGAGAGTCAGGCAAGGGGGCTTGGCCGGAGTTCGAGTGTAAGGCTCGGCAGGACGTTCGACCTTACCTCGGCAGGGAGACCAAGCTTCCCAAGCCTAGTAGGAGAGTCAGGCAAGGGGGCTTGGCCGGAGTTCGAGTGTAAGGCTCGGCAGGACGTTCGACCTTACCTGGGCAGGGAGACCAAGCTTCCCAAGCCTAGTAGGAGAGTCAGGCAAGGGGGCTTGGCCGGAGTTCGTGTGTAAGGCTCGGCAGGACGTTCGACCTTACGTCGGCAGGGAGACCAAGCTTCCCAAGCCTAGTAGGAGAGTCAGGCAAGGGGGATTGGCCGGAGTTTGAGTGTAAGGCTCGGCAGGACGTTCGACCTTACCTCGGCAGGGAGACCAAGCTTCCCAAGCCTAGTAGGGTCAGGCAAGGGGGCTTGGCCGGAGTTTGAGTGTAAGGCTCGGCAGGACGTTCGACCTTACCGCGGCAGGGTGACCAAGCTTCCCAAGCCTAGTAGGAGAGTCAGGCAAGGGGGCTTGGCCGGAGTTCGAGTGTAAGGCTCGGCAGGACGTTCGAGCTTACCTCGGCAGGGAGACCAAGCTTCCCAAGCCTAGTAGGAGAGTCAGGCAAGGGGGCTTGGCCGGAGTTCGAGTGTAAGGCTCGGCAGGACGTTCGACCATACCTCGGCAGGGAGACCAAGCTTCCCAAGCCTAGTAGGAGAGTCAGGCAAGGGGGCTTGGCCGGAGTTTGACTGTAAGGCTCGGCAGGACGTTCGACCTTACCTCGGCAGGGAGACCAAGCTTCCCAAGCCTAGTAGGGTCAGGCAAGGGGGCTTGGCCGGAGTTCGAGTGTAAGGCTCGGCAGGACGTTCGACCTTACCTGGGCAGGGAGACCAAGCTTCCCAAGCCTAGTAGGAGAGTCAGGCAAGGGGGCTTGGCCGGAGTTCGAGTGTAAGGCTCGGCAGGACGTTCGACCTTACCTCGGCAGGGAGACCAAGCTTCCCAAGCCTAGTAGGAGAGTCAGGCAAGGGGGCTTGGCCGGAGTTCGAGTGTAAGGCTCGGCAGGACGTTCGACCTTACCTCGGCAGGGAGACCAAGCTTCCCAAGCCTAGTAGGGTCAGGAAAGGGGGCTTGGCCGGAGTTCGAGTGTAAGGCTCGGCAGGACGTTCGACCTTACCTCGGCAGGGAGACCAAGCTTCCCAAGCCTAGTAGGAGAGTCAGGCAAGGGGGCTTGGCCGGACTTCGAGTGTAAGGCTCGGCAGGACCTTCGACCTTACGTCGGCAGGGAGACCAAGCTTCCCAAGCCTAGTAGGAGAGTCAGGCAAGGAGGCTTGGCCGGAGTTCGAGTGTAAGGCTCGGCAGGACGTTCGACCTTACCTCGGCAGGGAGGCCAAGCTTTCCAAGCCTAGTAGGAGAGTCAGGCAAGGGGGCTTGGCCGGAGTTCGAGTGTAAGGCTCGGCAGGACGTTCGACCTTACCTCGGCAGGGAGACCAAGCTTCCCAAGCCTAGTAGGGTCAGGCAAGGGGGCTTGGCCGGAGTTTGAGTGTAAGGCTCGGCAGGACGTTCGACCTTACCTGCGCAGGGAGACCAAGCTTCCCAAGCCTAGTAGGAGAGTCAGGCAAGGGGGCTTGGCCGGAGTTCGTGTGTAAGGCTCGGCAGGACGTTCGACCTTACGTCGGCAGGGAGACCAAGCTTCCCAAGCCTAGTAGGAGAGTCAGGCAAGGGGGATTGGCCGGAGTTCGAGTGTAAGGCTCGGCAGGACGTTCGACCTTACCTGGGCAGGGAGACCAAGCTTCCCAAGCCTAGTAGGGTCAGGCAAGGGGGCTTGGCCGGAGTTTGAGTGTAAGGCTTGGCAGGACGTTCGACCTTACCTCGGCAGGGTGACCAAGCTTCCCAAGCCTAGTAGGAGAGTCAGGCAAGGGGGCTTGGCCGGAGTTCGAGTGTAAGGCTCGGCAGGACGTTCGAGCTTACCTCGGCAGGGAGACCAAGCTTCCCAAGCCTAGTAGGAGAGTCAGGCAAGGGGGCTTGGCCGGAGTTCGAGTGTAAGGCTCGGCAGGACGTTCGACCATACCTCGGCAGGGAGACCAAGCTTCCCAAGCCTAGTAGGAGAGTCAGGCAAGGGGGCTTGGCCGGAGTTTGACTGTAAGGCTCGGCAGGACGTTCGACCTTACCTCGGCAGGGAGACCAAGCTTCCCAAGCCTAGTAGGGTCAGGCAAGGGGGCTTGGCCGGAGTTCGAGTGTAAGGCTCGTCAGGACGTTCGACCTTACCTGGGCAGGGAGACCAAGCTTCCCAAGCCTAGTAGGAGAGTCAGGCAAGGGGGCTTGGCCGGAGTTCGAGTGTAAGGCTCGGCAGGACGTTCGACCTTACCTCGGCAGGGAGACCAAGCTTCCCAAGCCTAGTAGGAGAGTCAGGAAAGGGGGCTTGGCCGGAGTTTGAGTGTAAGGCTCGGCAGGACGTTCGACCTTACCTGGGCAGGGAGACCAAGCTTCCCAAGCCTAGTAGGAGAGTCAGGCAAGGGGGCTTGGCCGGAGTTCGTGTGTAAGGCTCGGCAGGACGTTCGACCTTACCTCGGCAGGGAGACCAAGCTTCCCAAGCCTAGTAGGAGAGTCAGGCAAGGGGGCTTGGCCGGAGTTCGAGTGTAAGGCTCGGCAGGACGTTCGACCATACCTCGGCAGGGAGACCAAGCTTCCCAAGCCTAGTAGGAGAGTCAGGCAAGGGGGCTTGGCCGGAGTTTGACTGTAAGGCTCGGCAGGACGTTCGACCTTACCTCGGCAGGGAGACCAAGCTTCCCAAGCCTAGTAGGGCCAGGCAAGGGGGCTTGCCCGGAGTTCGAGTGTAAGGCTCGGCAGGACGTTCGACCTTACCTGGGCAGGGAGACCAAGCTTCCCAAGCCTAGTAGGAGAGTCAGGAAAGGGGGCTTGGCCGGAGTTCGAGTGTAAGGCTCGGCAGGACGTTTGACCTTACCTCGGCAGGGAGACCAAGCTTCCCAAGCCTAGTAGGAGAGTCAGGCAAGGGGGCTTGGCCGGAGTTCGAGTGTAAGGCTCGGCAGGACGTTCGACCTTACCTCGGCAGGGAGACCAAGCTTCCCAAGCCTAGTAGGGTCAGGAAAGGGGGCTTGGCCGGAGTTCGAGTGTAAGGCTCGGCAGGACGTTCGACCTTACCTCGGCAGGGAGACCAAGCTTCCCAAGCCTAGTAGGAGAGTCAGGCAAGGGGGCTTGGCCGGAGTTCGAGTGTAAGGCTCGGCAGGACGTTCGACCGTGCCTCGGCAGGGAGACCAAGCTTCCCAAGCCTAGTAGGAGAGTCAGGCAAGGGGGCTTGGCTGGAGTTCGAGTGTAAGGCTCGTCAGGACGTTCGACCTTACCTCGGCAGGGAGACCAAGCTTCCCAAGCCCAGTAGGAGAGTCAGGCAAGGGGGCTTGGCCGGAGTTCGAGTGTAAGGCTCGGCAGGACGTTCGACCTTACCTCGGCAGGGAGACCAAGCTTCCCAAGCCTAGCAGGGTCAGGCAAGGGGGCTTGGCCGGAGTTCGAGTGTAAGGCTCGGCAGGACGTTCGACCTTACCTCGGCAGGGAGACCAAGCTTCCCAAGCCTAGTAGGAGAGTCAGGCAAGGGGGCTTGTCCGGAGTTCGAGTGTAAGGCTCGGCAGGACGTTCGACCTTACCTCGGCAGGGAGACCAAGCTTCCCAAGCCTAGTAGGGTCAGGCAAGGGGGCTTGGCCGGAGTTCAAGTGTAAGGCTCGGCAGGACGTTTGACCTTACCTCGGCAGGGAGACCAAGCTTCCCAAGCCTAGTAGGAGAGTCAGGCAAGGGGGCTTGGCCGGAGTTTGACTGTAAGGCTCGGCAGGACGTTCGACCTTACCTCGGCAGGGAGGCCAAGCTTCCCAAGCCTAGCAGGGTCAGGCAAGGCGGCTTGGCCGGAGTTCGAGTGTAAGGCTCCGCAGGACGTTCGACCTTACGTCGGCAGGGAGACCAAGCTTCCCAAGCCTAGTAGGAGAGTCAGGCAAGGGGGCTTGGCCGGAGTTTGAGTGTAAGGCTCGGCAGGACGTTCGACCTTACCTGGGCAGGGAGACCAAGCTTCCCAAGCCTAGTAGGAGAGTCAGGCAAGGGGGCTTGGCCGGAGTTCGTGTGTAAGGCTCGGCAGGACGTTCGACCTTACGTCGGCAGGGAGACCAAGCTTCCCAAGCCTAGTAGGAGAGTCAGGCAAGGGGGCTTGGCCGGAGTTCGAGTGTAAGGCTCGGCAGGACGTTCGACCATACCTCGGCAGGGAGACCAAGCTTCCCAAGCCTAGTAGGAGAGTCAGGCAAGGGGGCTTGGCCGGAGTTCGAGTGTAAGGCTCGGCAGGACGTTCGACCTTACCTCGGCAGGGAGACCAAGCTTCCCAAGCCTAGTAGGGTCAGGAAAGGGGGCTTGGCCGGAGTTCGAGTGTAAGGCTCGGCAGGACGTTCGACCTTACCTCGGCAGGGAGACCAAGCTTCCCAAGCCTAGTAGGAGAGTCAGGCAAGGGGGCTTGGCCGGAGTTCGAGTGTAAGGCTCGGCAGGACGTTCGACCGTGCCTCGGCAGGGAGACCAAGCTTCCCAAGCCTAGTAGGAGAGTCAGGCAAGGGGGCTTGGCCGGAGTTCGAGTGTAAGGCTCGGCAGGACGTTCGACCTTACCTCGGCAGGGAGGCCAAGCTTTCCAAGCCTAGTAGGAGAGTCAGGCAAGGAGGCTTGGCCGGAGTTCGAGTGTAAGGCTCGGCAGGACGTTCGACCTTACCTCGGCAGGGAGACCAAGCTTCCCAAGCCTAGTAGGAGAGTCAGGCAAGGGGGCTTGGCTGGAGTTCGAGTGTAAGGCTCGTCAGGACGTTCGACCTTACCTCGGCAGGGAGACCAAGCTTCCCAAGCCCAGTAGGAGAGTCAGGCAAGGGGGCTTGGCCGGAGTTCGAGTGTAAGGCTCGGCAGGACGTTCGACCTTACCTCGGCAGGGAGACCAAGCTTCCCAAGCCTAGCAGGGTCAGGCAAGGGGGCTTGGCCGGAGTTCGAGTGTAAGGCTCGGCAGGACGTTCGACCTTACCTCGGCAGGGAGACCAAGCTTCCCAAGCCTAGTAGGAGAGTCAGGCAAGGGGGCTTGGCCGGAGTTCGAGTGTAAGGCTCGGCAGGACGTTCGACCTTACCTGGGCGGGGAGACCAAGCTTCCCAAGCCTAGTAGGAGAGTCAGGAAAGGGGGCTTGGCGGGACTTCGAGTGTAAGGCTCGGAAGGACGTTCGACCTTACCTCGGCAGGGAGACCAAGCTTCCCAAGCCTAGTAGGGTCAGGCAAGGGGGCTTGGCCGGAGTTCAAGTGTAAGGCTCGGCAGGACGTTTGACCTTACCTCGGCAGGGAGACCAAGCTTCCCAAGCCTAGTAGGAGAGTCAGGCAAGGGGGCTTGGCCGGAGTTCGAGTGTAAGGCTCAGCAGGACGTTCGACCTTACCTCGGCAGGGAGACCAAGCTTCCCAAGCCTAGCAGGGTCAGGCAAGGGGGCTTGGCCGGAGTTCGAGTGTAAGGCTCGGCAGGACGTTCGACCTTACCTCGGCAGGGAGACCAAGCTTCCCAAGCCTAGTAGGGTCAGGCAAGGGGGCTTGGCCGGAGTTTGAGTGTAAGGCTCGGCAGGACGTTCGACCTTACCTCGGCAGGGTGACCAAGCTTCCCAAGCCTAGTAGGAGAGTCAGGCAAGGGGGCTTGGCCGGAGTTCGAGTGTAAGGCTCGGCAGGACGTTCGAGCTTACCTCGGCAGGGAGACCAAGCTTCCCAAGCCTAGTAGGAGAGTCAGGCAAGGGGGCTTGGCCGGAGTTCGAGTGTAAGGCTCGGCAGGACGTTCGACCATACCTCGGCAGGGAGACCAAGCTTCCCAAGCCTAGTAGGAGAGTCAGGCAAGGGGGCTTGGCCGGAGTTTGACTGTAAGGCTCGGCAGGACGTTCGACCTTACCTCGGCAGGGAGACCAAGCTTCCCAAGCCTAGTAGGGTCAGGCAAGGGGGCTTGGCCGGAGTTCGAGTGTAAGGCTCGGCAGGACGTTCGACCTTACCTGGGCAGGGAGACCAAGCTTCCCAAGCCTAGTAGGAGAGTCAGGCAAGGGGGCTTGGCCGGAGTTCGAGTGTAAGGCTCGGCAGGACGTTCGACCTTACCTCGGCAGGGAGACCAAGCTTCCCAAGCCTAGTAGGAGAGTCAGGCAAGGGGGCTTGGCCGGAGTTCGAGTGTAAGGCTCGGCAGGACGTTCGACCTTACCTCGGCAGGGAGACCAAGCTTCCCAAGCCTAGTAGGGTCAGGAAAGGGGGCTTGGCCGGAGTTCGAGTGTAAGGCTCGGCAGGACGTTCGACCTTACCTCGGCAGGGAGACCAAGCTTCCCAAGCCTAGTAGGAGAGTCAGGCAAGGGGGCTTGGCCGGACTTCGAGTGTAAGGCTCGGCAGGACCTTCGACCTTACGTCGTCAGGGAGACCAAGCTTCCCAAGCCTAGTAGGAGAGTCAGGCAAGGAGGCTTGGCCGGAGTTCGAGTGTAAGGCTCGGCAGGACGTTCGACCTTACCTCGGCAGGGAGGCCAAGCTTTCCAAGCCTAGTAGGAGAGTCAGGCAAGGGGGCTTGGCCGGAGTTCGAGTGTAAGGCTCGGCAGGACGTTCGACCTTACCTCGGCAGGGAGACCAAGCTTCCCAAGCCTAGTAGGGTCAGGCAAGGGGGCTTGGCCGGAGTTTGAGTGTAAGGCTCGGCAGGACGTTCGACCTTACCTGCGCAGGGAGACCAAGCTTCCCAAGCCTAGTAGGAGAGTCAGGCAAGGGGGCTTGGCCGGAGTTCGTGTGTAAGGCTCGGCAGGACGTTCGACCTTACGTCGGCAGGGAGACCAAGCTTCCCAAGCCTAGTAGGAGAGTCAGGCAAGGGGGATTGGCCGGAGTTCGAGTGTAAGGCTCGGCAGGACGTTCGACCTTACCTGGGCAGGGAGACCAAGCTTCCCAAGCCTAGTAGGGTCAGGCAAGGGGGCTTGGCCGGAGTTTGAGTGTAAGGCTTGGCAGGACGTTCGACCTTACCTCGGCAGGGTGACCAAGCTTCCCAAGCCTAGTAGGAGAGTCAGGCAAGGGGGCTTGGCCGGAGTTCGAGTGTAAGGCTCGGCAGGACGTTCGAGCTTACCTCGGCAGGGAGACCAAGCTTCCCAAGCCTAGTAGGAGAGTCAGGCAAGGGGGCTTGGCCGGAGTTCGAGTGTAAGGCTCGGCAGGACGTTCGACCATACCTCGGCAGGGAGACCAAGCTTCCCAAGCCTAGTAGGAGAGTCAGGCAAGGGGGCTTGGCCGGAGTTTGACTGTAAGGCTCGGCAGGACGTTCGACCTTACCTCGGCAGGGAGACCAAGCTTCCCAAGCCTAGTAGGGTCAGGCAAGGGGGCTTGGCCGGAGTTCGAGTGTAAGGCTCGGCAGGACGTTCGACCTTACCTGGGCAGGGAGACCAAGCTTCCCAAGCCTAGTAGGAGAGTCAGGCAAGGGGGCTTGGCCGGAGTTCGAGTGTAAGGCTCGGCAGGACGTTCGACCTTACCTCGGCAGGGAGACCAAGCTTCCCAAGCCTAGTAGGAGAGTCAGGCAAGGGGGCTTGGCCGGAGTTTGAGTGTAAGGCTCGGCAGGACGTTCGACCTTACCTGGGCAGGGAGACCAAGCTTCCCAAGCCTAGTAGGAGAGTCAGGCAAGGGGGCTTGGCCGGAGTTCGTGTGTAAGGCTCGGCAGGACGTTCGACCTTACCTCGGCAGGGAGACCAAGCTTCCCAAGCCTAGTAGGAGAGTCAGGCAAGGGGGCTTGGCCAGAGTTCGAGTGTAAGGCTCGGCAGGACGTTCGACCATACCTCGGCAGGGAGACCAAGCTTCCCAAGCCTAGTAGGAGAGTCAGGCAAGGGGGCTTGGCCGGAGTTTGACTGTAAGGCTCGGCAGGACGTTCGACCTTACCTCGGCAGGGAGACCAAGCTTCCCAAGCCTAGTAGGGCCAGGCAAGGGGGCTTGGCCGGAGTTCGAGTGTAAGGCTCGGCAGGACGTTCGACCTTACCTGGGCAGGGAGACCAAGCTTCCCAAGCCTAGTAGGAGAGTCAGGAAAGGGGGCTTGGCCGGAGTTCGAGTGTAAGGCTCGGCAGGACGTTTGACCTTACCTCGGCAGGGAGACCAAGCTTCCCAAGCCTAGTAGGAGAGTCAGGCAAGGGGGCTTGGCCGGAGTTCGAGTGTAAGGCTCGGCAGGACGTTCGACCTTACCTCGGCAGGGAGACCAAGCTTCCCAAGCCTAGTAGGGTCAGGAAAGGGGGCTTGGCCGGAGTTCGAGTGTAAGGCTCGGCAGGACGTTCGACCTTACCTCGGCAGGGAGACCAAGCTTCCCAAGCCTAGTAGGAGAGTCAGGCAAGGGGGCTTGGCCGGAGTTCGAGTGTAAGGCTCGGCAGGACGTTCGACCGTGCCTCGGCAGGGAGACCAAGCTTCCCAAGCCTAGTAGGAGAGTCAGGCAAGGGGGCTTGGCTGGAGTTCGAGTGTAAGGCTCGTCAGGACGTTCGACCTTACCTCGGCAGGGAGACCAAGCTTCCCAAGCCCAGTAGGAGAGTCAGGCAAGGGGGCTTGGCCGGAGTTCGAGTGTAAGGCTCGGCAGGACGTTCGACCTTACCTCGGCAGGGAGACCAAGCTTCCCAAGCCTAGCAGGGTCAGGCAAGGGGGCTTGGCCGGAGTTCGAGTGTAAGGCTCGGCAGGACGTTCGACCTTACCTCGGCAGGGAGACCAAGCTTCCCAAGCCTAGTAGGAGAGTCAGGCAAGGGGGCTTGTCCGGAGTTCGAGTGTAAGGCTCGGCAGGACGTTCGACCTTACCTCGGCAGGGAGACCAAGCTTCCCAAGCCTAGTAGGGTCAGGCAAGGGGGCTTGGCCGGAGTTCAAGTGTAAGGCTCGGCAGGACGTTTGACCTTACCTCGGCAGGGAGACCAAGCTTCCCAAGCCTAGTAGGAGAGTCAGGCAAGGGGGCTTGGCCGGAGTTTGACTGTAAGGCTCGGCAGGACGTTCGACCTTACCTCGGCAGGGAGGCCAAGCTTCCCAAGCCTAGCAGGGTCCGGCAAGGCGGCTTGGCCGGAGTTCGAGTGTAAGGCTCCGCAGGACGTTCGACCTTACGTCGGCAGGGAGACCAAGCTTCCCAAGCCTAGTAGGAGAGTCAGGCAAGGGGGCTTGGCCGGAGTTTGAGTGTAAGGCTCGGCAGGACGTTCGACCTTACCTGGGCAGGGAGACCAAGCTTCCCAAGCCTAGTAGGAGAGTCAGGCAAGGGGGCTTGGCCGGAGTTCGTGTGTAAGGCTCGGCAGGACGTTCGACCTTACGTCGGCAGGGAGACCAAGCTTCCCAAGCCTAGTAGGAGAGTCAGGCAAGGGGGCTTGGCCGGAGTTCGAGTGTAAGGCTCGGCAGGACGTTCGACCATACCTCGGCAGGGAGACCAAGCTTCCCAAGCCTAGTAGGAGAGTCAGGCAAGGGGGCTTGGCCGGAGTTTGACTGTAAGGCTCGGCAGGACGTTCGACATTACCTCGGCAGGGAGACCAAGCTTCCCAAGCCTAGTAGGGCCAGGCAAGGGGGCTTGGCCGGAGTTCGAGTGTAAGGCTAGGCAGGACGTTCGACCTTACCTCGGCAGGGAGACCAAGCTTCCCAAGCCTAGTAGGAGAGTCAGGAAAGGGGGCTTGGCCGGAGTTCGAGTGTAAGGCTCGGCAGGACGTTTGACCTTACCTCGGCAGGGAGACCAAGCTTCCCAAGCCTAGTAGGAGAGTCAGGCAAGGGGGCTTGGCCGGAGTTCGAGTGTAAGGCTCGGCAGGACGTTCGACCTTACCTCGGCAGGGAGACCAAGCTTCCCAAGCCTAGTAGGGTCAGGAAAGGGGGCTTGGCCGGAGTTCGAGTGTAAGGCTCGGCAGGACGTTCGACCTTACCTCGGCAGGGAGACCAAGCTTCCCAAGCCTAGTAGGAGAGTCAGGCAAGGGGGCTTGGCCGGAGTTCGAGTGTAAGGCTCGGCAGGACGTTCGACCGTGCCTCGGCAGGGAGACCAAGCTTCCCAAGCCTAGTAGGAGAGTCAGGCAAGGGGGCTTGGCCGGAGTTCGAGTGTAAGGCTCGGCAGGACGTTCGACCTTACCTCGGCAGGGAGGCCAAGCTTTCCAAGCCTAGTAGGAGAGTCAGGCAAGGAGGCTTGGCCGGAGTTCGAGTGTAAGGCTCGGCAGGACGTTCGACCTTACCTCGGCAGGGAGACCAAGCTTCCCAAGCCTAGTAGGAGAGTCAGGCAAGGGGGCTTGGCTGGAGTTCGAGTGTAAGGCTCGTCAGGACGTTCGACCTTACCTCGGCAGGGAGACCAAGCTTCCCAAGCCCAGTAGGAGAGTCAGGCAAGGGGGCTTGGCCGGAGTTCGAGTGTAAGGCTCGGCAGGACGTTCGACCTTACCTCGGCAGGGAGACCAAGCTTCCCAAGCCTAGCAGGGTCAGGCAAGGGGGCTTGGCCGGAGTTCGAGTGTAAGGCTCGGCAGGACGTTCGACCTTACCTCAGCAGGGAGACCAAGCTTCCCAAGCCTAGTAGGAGAGTCAGGCAAGGGGGCTTGGCCGGAGTTCGAGTGTAAGGCTCGGCAGGACGTTCGACCTTACCTGGGCGGGGAGACCAAGCTTCCCAAGCCTAGTAGGAGAGTCAGGAAAGGGGGCTTGGCCGGACTTCGAGTGTAAGGCTCGGAAGGACGTTCGACCTTACCTCGGCAGGGAGACCAAGCTTCCCAAGCCTAGTAGGGTCAGGCAAGGGGGCTTGGCCGGAGTTCAAGTGTAAGGCTCGGCAGGACGTTTGACCTTACCTCGGCAGGGAGACCAAGCTTCCCAAGCCTAGTAGGAGAGTCAGGCAAGGGGGCTTGGCCGGAGTTTGACTGTAAGGCTCGGCAGGACGTTCGACCTTACCTCGGCAGGGAGGCCAAGCTTCCCAAGCCTAGCAGGGTCAGGCAAGGGGGCTTGGCCGGAGTTCGAGTGTAAGGCTCGGCAGGACGTTCGACCTTACCTCGGCAGGGAGACCAAGCTTCCCAAGCCTAGTAGGAGAGTCAGGCAAGGGGGCTTGGCCGGAGTTCGAGTGTAAGGCTCAGCAGGACGTTCGACCTTACCTCGGCAGGGAGACCAAGCTTCCCAAGCCTAGCAGGGTCAGGCAAGGGGGCTTGGCCGGAGTTCGAGTGTAAGGCTCGGCAGGACGTTCGACCTTACCTCGGCAGGGAGACCAAGCTTCCCAAGCCTAGTAGGAGAGTCAGGCAAGGGGGCTTGTCCGGAGTTCGAGTGTAAGGCTCGGCAGGACGTTCGACCTTACCTCGGCAGGGAGACCAAGCTTCCCAAGCCTAGTAGGGTCAGGCAAGGGGGCTTGGCCGGAGTTCAAGTGTAAGGCTCGGCAGGACGTTTGACCTTACCTCGGCAGGGAGACCAAGCTTCCCAAGCCTAGTAGGAGAGTCAGGCAAGGGGGCTTGGCCGGAGTTTGACTGTAAGGCTCGGCAGGACGTTCGACCTTACCTCGGCAGGGAGGCCAAGCTTCCCAAGCCTAGCAGGGTCAGGCAAGGCGGCTTGGCCGGAGTTCGAGTGTAAGGCTCCGCAGGACGTTCGACCTTACGTCGGCAGGGAGACCAAGCTTCCCAAGCCTAGTAGGAGAGTCAGGCAAGGGGGCTTGGCCGGAGTTTGAGTGTAAGGCTCGGCAGGACGTTCGACCTTACCTGGGCAGGGAGACCAAGCTTCCCAAGCCTAGTAGGAGAGTCAGGCAAGGGGGCTTGGCCGGAGTTCGTGTGTAAGGCTCGGCAGGACGTTCGACCTTACGTCGGCAGGGAGACCAAGCTTCCCAAGCCTAGTAGGAGAGTCAGGCAAGGGGGCTTGGCCGGAGTTCGAGTGTAAGGCTCGGCAGGACGTTCGACCATACCTCGGCAGGGAGACCAAGCTTCCCAAGCCTAGTAGGAGAGTCAGGGAAGGGGGCTTGGCCGGAGTTTGACTGTAAGGCTCAGCAGGACATTCGACCTTACCTGGGCAGGGAGACCAAGCTTCCCAAGCCTAGTAGGGCCAGGCAAGGGGGCTTGGCCGGAGTTCGAGTGTAAGGCTAGGCAGGACGTTCGACCTTACCTGGGCAGGGAGACCAAGCTTCCCAAGCCTAGTAGGAGAGTCAGGAAAGGGGGCTTGGCCGGAGTTCGAGTGTAAGGCTCGGCAGGACGTTTGACCTTACCTCGGCAGGGAGACCAAGCTTCCCAAGCCTAGTAGGAGAGTCAGGCAAGGGGGCTTGGCCGGAGTTCGAGTGTAAGGCTCGGCAGGACGTTCGACCTTACCTCGGCAGGGAGACCAAGCTTCCCAAGCCTAGTAGGGTCAGGAAAGGGGGCTTGGCCGGAGTTCGAGTGTAAGGCTCGGCAGGACGTTCGACCTTACCTCGGCAGGGAGACCAAGCTTCCCAAGCCTAGTAGGAGAGTCAGGCAAGGGGGCTTGGCCGGAGTTCGAGTGTAAGGCTCGGCAGGACGTTCGACCGTGCCTCGGCAGGGAGACCAAGCTTCCCAAGCCTAGTAGGAGAGTCAGGCAAGGGGGCTTGGCCGGAGTTCGAGTGTAAGGCTCGGCAGGACGTTCGACCTTACCTCGGCAGGGAGGCCAAGCTTTCCAAGCCTAGTAGGAGAGTCAGGCAAGGAGGCTTGGCCGGAGTTCGAGTGTAAGGCTCGGCAGGACGTTCGACCTTACCTCGGCAGGGAGACCAAGCTTCCCAAGCCTAGTAGGAGAGTCAGGCAAGGGGGCTTGGCTGGAGTTCGAGTGTAAGGCTCGTCAGGACGTTCGACCTTACCTCGGCAGGGAGACCAAGCTTCCCAAGCCCAGTAGGAGAGTCAGGCAAGGGGGCTTGGCCGGAGTTCGAGTGTAAGGCTCGGCAGGACGTTCGACCTTACCTCGGCAGGGAGACCAAGCTTCCCAAGCCTAGCAGGGTCAGGCAAGGGGGCTTGGCCGGAGTTCGAGTGTAAGGCTCGGCAGGACGTTCGACCTTACCTCGGCAGGGAGACCAAGCTTCCCAAGCCTAGTAGGAGAGTCAGGCAAGGGGGCTTGGCCGGAGTTCGAGTGTAAGGCTCGGCAGGACGTTCGACCTTACCTGGGCGGGGAGACCAAGCTTCCCAAGCCTAGTAGGAGAGTCAGGAAAGGGGGCTTGGCCGGACTTCGAGTGTAAGGCTCGGAAGGACGTTCGACCTTACCTCGGCAGGGAGACCAAGCTTCCCAAGCCTAGTAGGGTCAGGCAAGGGGGCTTGGCCGGAGTTCAAGTGTAAGGCTCGGCAGGACGTTTGACCTTACCTCGGCAGGGAGACCAAGCTTCCCAAGCCTAGTAGGAGAGTCAGGCAAGGGGGCTTGGCCGGAGTTTGACTGTAAGGCTCGGCAGGACGTTCGACCTTACCTCGGCAGGGAGGCCAAGCTTCCCAAGCCTAGCAGGGTCAGGCAAGGGGGCTTGGCCGGAGTTCGAGTGTAAGGCTCGGCAGGACGTTCGACCTTACCTCGGCAGGGAGACCAAGCTTCCCAAGCCTAGTAGGAGAGTCAGGCAAGGGGGCTTGGCCGGAGTTCGAGTGTAAGGCTCAGCAGGACGTTCGACCTTACCTCGGCAGGGAGACCAAGCTTCCCAAGCCTAGTAGGAGAGTCAGGGAAGGGGGCTTGGCTGGAGTTCGAGTGTAAGGCTCGGCAGGACGTTCGACCTTACCTCGGCAGGGAGACCAAGCTTCCCAAGCCCAGTAGGAGAGTCAGGCAAGGGGGCTTGGCCGGAGTTCGAGTGTAAGGCTCGGCAGGACGTTCGACCTTACCTCGGCAGGGAGACCAAGCTTCCCAAGCCTAGTAGGAGAGTCAGGCAAGGGGGCTTGGACGGAGTTCGAGTGTAAGGCTCGGCAGGACGTTCGACCTTACCTGGGCGGGGAGACCAAGCTTCCCAAGCCTAGTAGGAGAGTCAGGCAAGGGGGCTTGGCCGGAGTTCGAGTGCAAGGCTCGGAAGGACGTTCGACCTTACCTCGGCAGGGAGACCAAGCTTCCCAAGCCTAGTAGGGTCAGGCAAGGGGGCTTGGCCGGAGTTCAAGTGTAAGGCTCGGCAGGACGTTTGACCTTACCTCGGCAGGGAGACCAAGCTTCCCAAGCCTAGTAGGAGAGTCAGGCAAGGGGGCTTGGCCGGAGTTCGAGTGTAAGGCTCGGCAGGACGTTTGACCTTACCTCGGCAGGGAGACCAAGCTTCCCAAGCCTAGTAGGAGAGTCAGGCAAGGGGGCTTGGCCGGAGTTTGACTGTAAGGCTCGGCAGGACGTTCGACCTTACCTCGGCAGGGAGGCCAAGCTTCCCAAGCCTAGCAGGGTCAGGCAAGGGGGCTTGGCCGGAGTTCGAGTGTAAGGCTCGGCAGGACGTTCGACCTTACCTCGGCAGGGAGACCAAGCTTCCCAAGCCTAGTAGGAGAGTCAGGCAAGGGGGCTTGGCCGGAGTTCGAGTGTAAGGCTCGGCAGGACGTTCGACCTTACCTCGGCAGGGAGACCAAGCTTCCCAAGCCTAGTAGGAGAGTCAGGGAAGGGGGCTTGGCTGGAGTTCGAGTGTAAGGCTCGGCAGGACGTTCGACCTTACCTCGGCAGGGAGACCAAGCTTCCCAAGCCCAGTAGGAGAGTCAGGCAAGGGGGCTTGGCCGGAGTTCGAGTGTAAGGCTCGGCAGGACGTTCGACCTTACCTCGGCAGGGAGACCAAGCTTCCCAAGCCTAGTAGGAGAGTCAGGCAAGGGGGCTTGGACGGAGTCCGAGTGTAAGGCTCGGCAGGACGTTCGACCTTACCTGGGCGGGGAGACCAAGCTTCCCAAGCCTAGTAGGAGAGTCAGGCAAGGGGGCTTGGCCGGAGTTCGAGTGTAAGGCTCGGAAGGACGTTCGACCTTACCTCGGCAGGGAGACCAAGCTTCCCAAGCCTAGTAGGGTCAGGCAAGGGGGCTTGGCCGGAGTTCAAGTGTAAGGCTCGGCAGGACGTTTGACCTTACCTCGGCAGGGAGACCAAGCTTCCCAAGCCTAGTAGGAGAGTCAGGCAAGGGGGCTTGGCCGGAGTTCGAGTGTAAGGCTCGGCAGGACGTTCGACCTTACCTCGGCAGGGAGGCCAAGCTTCCCAAGCCTAGCAGGGTCAGGCAAGGCGGCTTGGCCGGAGTTCGAGTGTAAGGCTCGGCAGGACGTTCGACCTTACCTCGGCAGGGAGACCAAGCTTCCCAAGCCTAGTAGGAGAGTCAGGCAAGGGGGCTTGGCCGGAGTTCGAGTGTAAGGCTCGGCAGGACGTTCGACCTTACCTCGGAAGGGACACCAAGCTTCCCAAGCCTAGTAGGAGCATCAGGCAAGGGGGTTTGGCCGGAGTTTGAGTGTAAGGCTCGGCAGGACGTTCGACCTTACCTCGGCAGGGAGACCAAGCTTCCCAAGCCTAGTAGGGTCAGGCAAGGGGGCTTGGCCAGAGTTTGAGTGTAAGGCTCGGCAGGACGTTCGACCTTACCTCGGCAGGGTGACCAAGCTTCCCAAGCCTAGTAGGAGAGTCAGGCAAGGGGGCTTGCCCGGAGTTCAAGTGTAAGGCTCAGCAGGACGTTCGACCTTACCTCGGCAGGGAGACCAAGCTTCCCAAGCCTAGTAGGGTGCGGCAAGGGGGTTTGGCCGGAGTACGAGTGTAAGGCTCGGCAGGACGTTCGACCATACCTCGGCAGGGAGACCAAGCTTCCCAAGCCTAGTAGGAGAGTCAGGCAAGGGGGCTTGGCCGGAGTTCGAGTGTAAGGCTCGGCAGGACGTTCGACCTTACCTCGGCAGGGAGACCAAGCTTCCCAAGCCTAGTAGGAGAGTCAGGCAAGGGGGCTTGGCCGGACTTCAAGTGTAAGGCTCAGCAGGACGTTCGACCTTACCTCGGCAGGGAGACCAAGCTTCCCAAGCCTAGTAGGGTGCGGCAAGGGGGTTTGGCCGGAGTACGAGTGTAAGGCTCGGCAGGACGTTCGACCATACCTCGGCAGGGAGACCAAGCTTCCCAAGCCTAGTAGGAGAGTCAGGCAAGGGGGCTTGGCCGGAGTTCGAGTGTAAGGCTCGGCAGGACGTTCGACCTTACCTCGGCAGGGAGACCAAGCTTCCCAAGCCTAGTAGGAGAGTCAGGCAAGGGGGCTTGGCCGGAGTTCGAGTGTAAGGCTCGGCAGGACGTTCGACCGTGCCTCGGCAGGGAGACCAAGCTTCCCAAGCCTAGTAGGAGAGTCAGGCAAGGGGGCTTGGCCGGAGTTCGAGTGTAAGGCTCGGCAGGACGTTCGACCTTACCTCGGCAGGGAGGCCAAGCTTTCCAAGCCTAGTAGGAGAGTCAGGCAAGGAGGCTTGGCCGGAGTTCGAGTGTAAGGCTCGGCAGGACGTTCGACCTTACCTCGGCAGGGAGACCAAGCTTCCCAAGCCTAGTAGGAGAGTCAGGCAAGGGGGCTTGGCTGGAGTTCGAGTGTAAGGCTCGTCAGGACGTTCGACCTTACCTCGGCAGGGAGACCAAGCTTCCCAAGCCCAGTAGGAGAGTCAGGCAAGGGGGCTTGGCCGGAGTTCGAGTGTAAGGCTCGGCAGGACGTTCGACCTTACCTCGGCAGGGAGACCAAGCTTCCCAAGCCTAGCAGGGTCAGGCAAGGGGGCTTGGCCGGAGTTCGAGTGTAAGGCTCGGCAGGACGTTCGACCTTACCTCGGCAGGGAGACCAAGCTTCCCAAGCCTAGTAGGAGAGTCAGGCAAGGGGGCTTGGCCGGAGTTCGAGTGTAAGGCTCGGCAGGACGTTCGACCTTACCTGGGCGGGGAGACCAAGCTTCCCAAGCCTAGTAGGGGAGTCAGGAAAGGGGGCTTGGCCGGAGTTCGAGTGTAAGGCTCGGAAGGACGTTCGACCTTACCTCGGCAGGGAGACCAAGCTTCCCAAGCCTAGTAGGGTCAGGCAAGGGGGCTTGGCCGGAGTTCAAGTGTAAGGCTCGGCAGGACGTTTGACCTTACCTCGGCAGGGAGACCAAGCTTCCCAAGCCTAGTAGGAGAGTCAGGCAAGGGGGCTTGGCCGGAGTTTGACTGTAAGGCTCGGCAGGACGTTCGACCTTACCTCGGCAGGGAGGCCAAGCTTCCCAAGCCTAGCAGGGTCAGGCAAGGGGGCTTGGCCGGAGTTCGAGTGTAAGGCTCGGCAGGACGTTCGACCTTACCTCGGCAGGGAGACCAAGCTTCCCAAGCCTAGTAGGAGAGTCAGGCAAGGGGGCTTGGCCGGAGTTCGAGTGTAAGGCTCAGCAGGACGTTCGACCTTACCTCGGCAGGGAGACCAAGCTTCCCAAGCCTAGTAGGAGAGTCAGGCAAGGGGGCTTGGCCGGAGTTCGAGTGTAAGGCTCGGAAGGACGTTCGACCTTACCTCGGCAGGGAGACCAAGCTTCCCAAGCCTAGTAGGGTCAGGCAAGGGGGCTTGGCCGGAGTTCAAGTGTAAGGCTCGGCAGGACGTTTGACCTTACCTCGGCAGGGAGACCAAGCTTCCCAAGCCTAGTAGGAGAGTCAGGCAAGGGGGCTTGGCCGGAGTTCGAGTGTAAGGCTCGGCAGGACGTTCGACCTTACCTCGGCAGGGAGGCCAAGCTTCCCAAGCCTAGCAGGGTCAGGCAAGGCGGCTTGGCCGGAGTTCGAGTGTAAGGCTCGGCAGGACGTTCGACCTTACCTCGGCAGGGAGACCAAGCTTCCCAAGCCTAGTAGGAGAGTCAGGCAAGGGGGCTTGGCCGGAGTTCGAGTGTAAGGCTCGGCAGGATGTTCGACCTTACCTCGGAAGGGACACCAAGCTTCCCAAGCCTAGTAGGAGCATCAGGCAAGGGGGTTTGGCCGGAGTTTGAGTGTAAGGCTCGGCAGGACGTTCGACCTTACCTCGGCAGGGAGACCAAGCTTCCCAAGCCTAGTAGGGTCAGGCAAGGGGGCTTGGCCAGAGTTTGAGTGTAAGGCTCGGCAGGACGTTCGACCTTACCTCGGCAGGGTGACCAAGCTTCCCAAGCCTAGTAGGAGAGTCAGGCAAGGGGGCTTGGCCGGAGTTCGAGTGTAAGGCTCAGCAGGACGTTCGACCTTACCTCGGCAGGGAGACCAAGCTTCCCAAGCCTAGTAGGGTGCGGCAAGGGGGTTTGGCCGGAGTACGAGTGTAAGGCTCGGCAGGACGTTCGACCATACCTCGGCAGGGAGACCAAGCTTCCCAAGCCTAGTAGGAGAGTCAGGCAAGGGGGCTTGGCCGGAGTTCGAGTGTAAGGCTCGGCAGGACGTTCGACCTTACCTCGGCAGGGAGACCAAGCTTCCCAAGCCTAGTAGGAGAGTCAGGCAAGGGGGCTTGGCCGGAGTTCAAGTGTAAGGCTCAGCAGGACGTTCGACCTTACCTCGGCAGGGAGACCAAGCTTCCCAAGCCTAGTAGGGTGCGGCAAGGGGGTTTGGCCGGAGTACGAGTGTAAGGCTCGGCAGGACGTTCGACCATACCTCGGCAGGGAGACCAAGCTTCCCAAGCCTAGTAGGAGAGTCAGGCAAGGGGGCTTGGCCGGAGTTCGAGTGTAAGGCTCGGCAGGACGTTCGAGCTTACCTCGGCAGGGAGACCAAGCTTCCCAAGCCTAGTAGGAGAGTCAGGCAAGGGGGCTTGGCCGGAGTTCGAGTGTAAGGCTCGGCAGGACGTTCGACCTTACCTGGGCAGGGAGACCAAGCTTGCCAAGCCTAGTAGGAGAGTCAGGCAAGGGGGCTTGGCCGGAGTTCGAGTGTAAGGCTCGGCAGGACATTCGACCTTACCTCGGCAGGGAGGCCAAGCTTCCCAAGCCTAGCAGGGTCAGGCAAGGCGGCTTGGCCGGAGTTCGAGTGTAAGGCTCGGCAGGACGTTCGACCTTACCTCGGCAGGGAGACCAAGCTTCCCAAGCCTAGTAGGAGAGTCAGGCAAGGGGGCTTGGCCGGAGTTCGAGTGTAAGGCTCGGCAGGACGTTCGACCTTACCTCGGAAGGGACACCAAGCTTCCCAAGCCTAGTAGGAGCATCAGGCAAGGGGGTTTGGCCGGAGTTTGAGTGTAAGGCTCGGCAGGACGTTCGACCTTACCTCGGCAGGGAGACCAAGCTTCCCAAGCCTAGTAGGGTCAGGCAAGGGGGCTTGGCCAGAGTTTGAGTGTAAGGCTCGGCAGGACGTTCGACCTTACCTCGGCAGGGTGACCAAGCTTCCCAAGCCTAGTAGGAGAGTCAGGCAAGGGGGCTTGGCCGGAGTTCAAGTGTAAGGCTCAGCAGGACGTTCGACCTTACCTCGGCAGGGAGACCAAGCTTCCCAAGCCTAGTAGGGTGCGGCAAGGGGGTTTGGCCGGAGTACGAGTGTAAGGCTCGGCAGGACGTTCGACCATACCTCGGCAGGGAGACCAAGCTTCCCAAGCCTAGTAGGAGAGTCAGGCAAGGGGGCTTGGCCGGAGTTCGAGTGTAAGGCTCGGCAGGACGTTCGACCTTACCTCGGCAGGGAGACCAAGCTTCCCAAGCCTAGTAGGAGAGTCAGGCAAGGGGGCTTGGCCGGAGTTCGAGTGTAAGGCTCGGCAGGACGTTCGACCTTACCTGGGCAGGGAGACCAAGCTTCCCAAGCCTAGTAGGAGAGTCAGGCAAGGGGGCTTGGCCGGAGTTCGAGTGTAAGGCTCGGCAGGACGTTCGACCTTACCTCGGCAGGGTGACCAAGCTTCCCAAGCCTAGTAGGAGAGTCAGGCAAGGGGGCTTGGCCGGAGTTCGAGTGTAAGGCTCGTCAGGACGTTCGACCTTACCTCGGCAGGGAGACCAAGCTTCCCAAGCCCAGTAGGAGAGTCAGGCAAGGGGGCTTGGCCGGAGTTCGAGTGTAAGGCTCGTCAGGACGTTCGACCTTACCTCGGCAGGGAGACCAAGCTTCCCAAGCCCAGTAGGAGAGTCAGGCAAGGGGGCTTGGCCGGAGTTCGAGTGTAAGGCTCGGCAGGACGTTCGACCTTACCTCGGCAGGGAGACCAAGCTTCCCAAGCCTAGCAGGGTCAGGCAAGGGGGCTTGGCCGGAGTTCGAGTGTAAGGCTCGGCAGGACGTTCGACCTTACCTCGGCAGGGAGACCAAGCTTCCCAAGCCTAGTAGGAGAGTCAGGCAAGGGGGCTTGGCCGGAGTTCGAGTGTAAGGCTCGGCAGGACGTTCGACCTTGCCTGGGCGGGGAGACCAAGCTTCCCAAGCCTAGTAGGAGAGTCAGGAAAGGGGGCTTGGCCGGAGTTCGAGTGTAAGGCTCGGAAGGACGTTCGACCTTACCTCGGCAGGGAGACCAAGCTTCCCAAGCCTAGTAGGGTCAGGCAAGGGGGCTTGGCCGGAGTTCAAGTGTAAGGCTCGGCAGGACGTTTGACCTTACCTCGGCAGGGAGACCAAGCTTCCCAAGCCTAGTAGGAGAGTCAGGCAAGGGGGCTTGGCCGGAGTTTGACTGTAAGGCTCGGCAGGACGTTCGACCTTACCTCGGCAGGGAGGCCAAGCTTCCCAAGCCTAGCAGGGTCAGGCAAGGCGGCTTGGCCGGAGTTCGAGTGTAAGGCTCCGCAGGACGTTCGACCTTACGTCGGCAGGGAGACCAAGCTTCCCAAGCCTAGTAGGAGAGTCAGGCAAGGGGGCTTGGCCGGAGTTTGAGTGTAAGGCTCGGCAGGACGTTCGACCTTACCTGGGCAGGGAGACCAAGCTTCCCAAGCCTAGTAGGAGAGTCAGGCAAGGGGGCTTGGCCGGAGTTCGTGTGTAAGGCTCGGCAGGACGTTCGAACTTACGTCGGCAGGGAGACCAAGCTTCCCAAGCCTAGTAGGAGAGTCAGGCAAGGGGGCTTGGCCGGAGTTCGAGTGTAAGGCTCGGCAGGACGTTCGACCATACCTCGGCAGGGAGACCAAGCTTCCCAAGCCTAGTAGGAGAGTCAGGCAAGGGGGCTTGGCCGGAGTTTGACTGTAAGGCTCGGCAGGACGTTCGACCTTACCTCGGCAGGGAGACCAAGCTTCCCAAGCCTAGTAGGGCCAGGCAAGGGGGCTTGGCCGGAGTTCGAGTGTAAGGCTCGGCAGGACGTTCGACCTTACCTGGGCAGGGAGACCAAGCTTCCCAAGCCTAGTAGGAGAGTCAGGAAAGGGGGCTTGGCCGGAGTTCGAGTGTAAGGCTCGGCAGGACGTTTGACCTTACCTCGGCAGGGAGACCAAGCTTCCCAAGCCTAGTAGGAGAGTCAGGCAAGGGGGCTTGGCCGGAGTTCGAGTGTAAGGCTCGGCAGGACGTTCGACCTTACCTCGGCAGGGAGACCAAGCTTCCCAAGCCTAGTAGGGTCAGGCAAGGGGGCTTGGCCGGAGTTCGAGTGTAAGGCTCGGCAGGACGTTCGACCTTACCTCGGCAGGGAGACCAAGCTTCCCAAGCCTAGTAGGAGAGTCAGGCAAGGGGGCTTGGCCGGAGTTCGAGTGTAAGGCTCGGCAGGACGTTCGACCGTGCCTCGGCAGGGAGACCAAGCTTCCCAAGCCTAGTAGGAGAGTCAGGCAAGGGGGCTTGGCCGGAGTTCGAGTGTAAGGCTCGGCAGGACGTTCGACCTTACCTCGGCAGGGAGGCCAAGCTTTCCAAGCCTAGTAGGAGAGTCAGGCAAGGAGGCTTGGCCGGAGTTCGAGTGTAAGGCTCGGCAGGACGTTCGACCTTACCTCGGCAGGGAGACCAAGCTTCCCAAGCCTAGTAGGAGAGTCAGGCAAGGGGGCTTGGCTGGAGTTCGAGTGTAAGGCTCGTCAGGACGTTCGACCTTACCTCGGCAGGGAGACCAAGCTTCCCAAGCCCAGTAGGAGAGTCAGGCAAGGGGGCTTGGCCGGAGTTCGAGTGTAAGGCTCGGCAGGACGTTCGACCTTACCTCGGCAGGGAGACCAAGCTTCCCAAGCCTAGCAGGGTCAGGCAAGGGGGCTTGGCCGGAGTTCGAGTGTAAGGCTCGGCAGGACGTTCGACCTTACCTCGGCAGGGAGACCAAGCTTCCCAAGCCTAGTAGGAGAGTCAGGCAAGGGGGCTTGGCCGGAGTTCGAGTGTAAGGCTCGGCAGGACGTTCGACCTTACCTGGGCGGGGAGACCAAGCTTCCCAAGCCTAGTAGGAGAGTCAGGAAAGGGGGCTTGGCCGGAGTTCGAGTGTAAGGCTCGGAAGGACGTTCGACCTTACCTCGGCAGGGAGACCAAGCTTCCCAAGCCTAGTAGGGTCAGGCAAGGGGGCTTGGCCGGAGTTCAAGTGTAAGGCTCGGCAGGACGTTTGACCTTACCTCGGCAGGGAGACCAAGCTTCCCAAGCCTAATAGGAGAGTCAGGCAAGGGGGCTTGGCCGGAGTTTGACTGTAAGGCTCGGCAGGACGTTCGACCTTACCTCGGCAGGGAGGCCAAGCTTCCCAAGCCTAGCACGGTCAGGCAAGGCGGCTTGGCCGGAGTTCGAGTGTAAGGCTCGGCAGGACGTTCGACCTTACCTCGGCAGGGAGACCAAGCTTCCCAAGCCTAGTAGGAGAGTCAGGCAAGGGGGCTTGGCCGGAGTTAGAGTGTAAGGCTCAGCAGGACGTTCGACCTTACCTCGGCAGGGAGACCAAGCTTCCCAAGCCTAGTAGGAGAGTCAGGGAAGGGGGCTTGGCTGGAGTTCGAGTGTAAGGCTCGGCAGGACGTTCGACCTTACCTCGGCAGGGAGACCAAGCTTCCCAAGCCCAGTAGGAGAGTCAGGCAAGGGGGCTTGGCCGGAGTTCGAGTGTAAGGCTCGGCAGGACGTTCGACCTTACCTCGGCAGGGAGACCAAGCTTCCCAAGCCTAGTAGGGTCAGGCAAGGGGGCTTGGCCGGAGTTCGAGTGTAAGGCTCGGCAGGATGTTCGACCTTACCTCGGCAGGGAGACCAAGCTTCCCAAGCCGAGTAGGAGAGTCAGGCAAGGGGGCTTGGACGGAGTTCGAGTCTAAGGCTCGGCAGGACGTTCGACCTTACCTGGGCGGGGAGACCAAGCTTCCCAAGCCTAGTAGGAGAGTCAGGCAAGGGGGCTTGGCCGGAGTTCGAGTGTAAGGCTCGGAAGGACGTTCGACCTTACCTCGGCAGGGAGACCAAGCTTCCCAAGCCTAGTAGGGTCAGGCAAGGGGGCTTGGCCGGAGTTCAAGTGTAAGGCTCGGCAGGACGTTTGACCTTACCTCGGCAGGGAGACCAAGCTTCCCAAGCCTAATAGGAGAGTCAGGCAAGGGGGCTTGGCCGGAGTTCGCGTGTAAGGCTCGGCAGGACGTTCGACCTTACCTCGGCAGGGAGGCCAAGCTTCCCAAGCCTAGCAGGGTCAGGCAAGGCGGCTTGGCCGGAGTTCGAGTGTAAGGCTCGGCAGGACGTTCGACCTTACCTCGGCAGGGAGACCAAGCTTCCCAAGCCTAGTAGGAGAGTCAGGCAAGGGGGCTTGGCCGGAGTTCGAGTGTAAGGCTCGGCAGGACGTTCGACCTTACCTCGGAAGGGACACCAAGCTTCCCAAGCCTAGTAGGAGCATCAGGCAAGGGGGTTTGGCCGGAGTTTGAGTGTAAGGCTCGGCAGGACGTTCGACCTTACCTCGGCAGGGAGACCAAGCTTCCCAAGCCTAGTAGGGTCAGGCAAGGGGGCTTGGCCAGAGTTTGAGTGTAAGGCTCGGCAGGACGTTCAACCTTACCTCGGCAGGGTGACCAAGCTTCCCAAGCCTAGTAGGAGAGTCAGGCAAGGGGGCTTGGCCGGAGTTCAAGTGTAAGGCTCAGCAGGACGTTCGACCTTACCTCGGCAGGGAGACCAAGCTTCCCAAGCCTAGTAGGGTGCGGCAAGGGGGTTTGGCCGGAGTACGAGTGTAAGGCCCGGCAGGACGTTCGACCATACCTCGGCAGGGAGACCAAGCTTCCCAAGCCTAGTAGGAGAGTCAGGCAAGGGGGCTTGGCCGGAGTTCGAGTGTAAGGCTCGGCAGGACGTTCGACCTTACCTGGGCAGGGAGACCAAGCTCCCCAAGCCTAGTAGGAGAGTCAGGCAAGGGGGCTTGGCCGGAGTTCGAGTGTAAGGCTCGGCAGGACGTTCGACCTTACCTCGGCAGGGTGACCAAGCTTCCCAAGCCTAGTAGGAGAGTCAGGCAAGGGGGCCTGGCCGGACTTCGAGTGTAAGGCTCGGCAGGACGTTCGACCTTACCTCGGCAGGGAGACCAAGCTTCCCAAGCCTAGTAGGAGAGTCAGGCAAGGGGGCTTGGCCGGAGTTTGAGTGTAAGGCTCGGCAGGACGTTCGACCTTACCTCGGCAGGGAGACCAAGCTTCCCAAGCCTAGTAGGGTCAGGCAAGGGGGCTTGGCCGGAGTTTGAGTGTAAGGCTCGGCAGGACGTTCAACCTTACCTCGGCAGGGTGACCAAGCTTCCCAAGCCTAGTAGGAGAGTCAGGCAAGGGGGCTTGGCCGGAGTTCGAGTGTAAGGCTCAGCAGGACGTTCGACCTTACCTCGGCAGGGAGACCAAGCTTCCCAAGCCTAGTAGGAGAGTCAGGCAAGGGGGCTTGGCCAGAGTTCGAGTGTAAGGCTCGGCAGGACGTTCGACCTTACCTCGGCAGGGAGGCCAAGCTTTCCAAGCCTAGTAGGAGAGTCAGGCAAGGAGGCTTGGCCGGAGTTCGAGTGTAAGGCTCGGCAGGACGTAAGACCTTACTTCGGCAGGGAGACCAAGCTTCCCAAGCCTAGTAGGGTCAGGCAAGGGGGCTTGGCCGGAGTTCGAGTGCAAGGCTCGGCAGGACGTTCGACCTTACCTCGGCAGGGAGACCAAGCTTCCCAAGCCTAGTAGGAGAGTCAGGCAAGGGGGCTTGGCCGGAGTTCGAGTGTAAGGCTCGGCAGGACGTTCGACCTTACCTCGGCAGGGAGGCCAAGCTTTCCAAGCCTAGTAGGAGAGTCAGGCAAGGAGGCTTGGCCGGAGTTCGAGTGTAAGGCTCGGCAGGACGTTCGACCTTACCTCGGCAGGGAGACCAAGCTTCCCAAGCCTAGTAGGAGAGTCAGGGAAGGGGGCTTGGCCGGAGTTCGAGTGTAAGGCTCGGCAGGACGTTCGACCTTACCTCGGCAGGGAGACCAAGCTTCCCAAGCCTAGTAGGGTCAGGCAAGTGGGCTTGGCCAGAGTTCGAGTGTAAGGCTCGGCAGGACGTATGACCTTACTTCGGCAGGGAGACCAAGCTTCCCAAGCCTAGTAGGGTCAGGCAAGGGGGCTTGGCCGGAGTTCGAGTGCAAGGCTCGGCAGGACGTTCGACCTTACCTCGGCAGGGAGACCAAGCTTCCCAAGCCCAGTAGGAGAGTCAGGCAAGGGGGCTTGGCCGGAGTTCGAGTGTAAGGCTCGGCAGGACGTTCGACCTTACCTCGGCAGGGAGACCAAGCTTCCCAAGCCTAGTAGGAGAGTCAGGCAAGGGGGCTTGGCCGGAGTTCGAGTGTAAGGCTCGGCAGGACGTTCGACCTTACCTCGGAAGGGAGACCAAGCTTCCCAAGCCTAGTAGGAGAGTCAGGCAAGGGGGCTTGGCCGGAGTTCGAGTGTAAGGCTCGGCAGGACGTTCGACCTTACCTGGGCGGGGAGACCAAGCTTCCCAAGCCTAGTAGGCGAGTCAGGCAAGGGGGCTTGGCCGGAGTTCGAGTGTAAGGCTCGGAAGGACGTTCGACCTTACCTCGGCAGGGAGACCAAGCTTCCCAAGCCTAGTAGGGTCAGGCAAGGGGGCTTGGCCGGAGTTCAAGTGTAAGGCTCGGCAGGACGTTTGACCTTACCTCGGCAGGGAGACCAAGCTTCCCAAGCCTAGTAGGAGAGTCAGGGAAGGGGGCTTGGCCGGAGTTCGAGTGTAAGGCTCGGCAGGACGTTCGACCTTACGTCGGCAGGGAGACCAAGCTTCCCAAGCCTAGTAGGAGAGTCAGGGAAGGGGGCTTGGCCGGAGTTCGAGTGTAAGGCTCGGCAGGACGTTCGACCTCACCTCGGCAGGGAGACCAAGCTTCCCAAGCCTAGTAGGGTCAGGCAAGTGGGCTTGGCCAGAGTTCGAGTGTAAGGCTCGGCAGGACGTTCGACCTTACTTCGGCAGGGAGACCAAGCTTCCCAAGCCTAGTAGGGTCAGGCAAGGGGGCTTGGCCGGAGTTCGAGTGCAAGGCTCGGCAGGACGTTCGACCTTACCTCGGCAGGGAGACCAAGCTTCCCAAGCCCAGTAGGAGAGTCAGGCAAGGGGGCTTGGCCGGAGTTCGAGTGTAAGGCTCGGCAGGACGTTCGACCTTACCTCGGCAGGGAGACCAAGCTTCCCAAGCCTAGTAGGAGAGTCAGGCAAGGGGGCTTGGCCGGAGTTCGAGTGTAAGGCTCGGCAGGACGTTCGACCTTACCTCGGAAGGGAGACCAAGCTTCCCAAGCCTAGTAGGAGATTCAGGCAAGGGGGCTTGGCCGGAGTTCGAGTGTAAGGCTCGGCAGGACGTTCGACCTTACCTGGGCGGGGAGACCAAGCTTCCCAAGCCTAGTAGGCGAGTCAGGCAAGGGGGCTTGGCCGGAGTTCGAGTGTAAGGCTCGGAAGGACGTTCGACCTTACCTCGGCAGGGAGACCAAGCTTCCCAAGCCTAGTAGGGTCAGGCAAGGGGGCTTGGCCGGAGTTCAAGTGTAAGGCTCGGCAGGACGTTTGACCTTACCTCGGCAGGGAGACCAAGCTTCCCAAGCCTAGTAGGAGAGTCAGGCAAGGGGGCTTGGCCGGAGTTCGAGTGTAAGGCTCGGCAGGACGTTCGACCTTACCTGGGCGGGGAGACCAAGCTTCCCAAGCCTAGTAGGAGAGTCAGGCAAGGCGGCTTGGCCGGAGTTCGAGTGTAAGGCTCGGCAGGACGTTCGACCTTACCTCGGCAGGGAGACCAAACTTCCCAAGCCTAGGAGGAGAGTCAGGCAAGGGGGCTTGGCCGGAGTTCGAGTGTAAGGCTCGGCAGGATGTTCGACCTCACCTCGGAAGGGAGACCAAGCTTCCCAAGCCTAGTAGGGCCAGGCAAGGGGGCTTGGCCGGAGTTCGAGTGTAAGGCTCGGCAGGACGTTCGACCTTACCTCGGCAGGGAGACCAAGCTTCCCAAGCCTAGTAGGAGAGTCAGGCAAGGGGGCTTGGCCGGAGTTCGAGTGTAAGGCTCGGCAGGACGTTCGACCTTACCTCGGCAGGGAGACCAAGCTTCCCAAGCCTAGTAGGAGAGTCAGGCAAGGGGGCTTGGCCGGAGTTCGAGTGTAAGGCTCAGCAGGACGTTCGACCTTACCTCGGCAGGGAGACTAAGCTTCCCAAGCCCAGTAGGAGAGTCAGGCAAGGGGGCTTGACCGGAGTTCGAGTGTAAGGCTCGGCAGGACGTTCGACCTTACCTCGGCAGGGAGACCAAGCTTCCCAAGCCTAGTAGGGTGAGGCAAGGGGGTTTGGCCGGAGTACGAGTGTAAGGCTCGGCAGGACGTTCGACCATACCTCGGCAGGGAGACCAAGCTTCCCAAGCCTAGTAGGAGAGTCAGGCAAGGGGGCTTGGCTGGAGTTCGCGTGTAAGGCTCGGCAGGACGTTCGACCTTACCTCGGCAGGGAGACCAAGCTTCCCAAGCCTAGTAGGAGAGTCAGGCAAGGGGGCTTGGCCGGAGTTCGAGTGTAAGGCTCGGCAGGACGTTCGACCTTACCTGGGCAGGGAGACCAAACTTCCCAAGCCTAGTAGGAGCGTCAGGCAAGGGGGCTTGGCCGGAGTTCGAGTGTAAGGCTCGGCAGGACGTTCGACCTTACCTCGGCAGGGAGACCAAGCTTCCCAAGCCTAGTAGGAGAGTCAGGCAAGGGGGCTTGGCCGGAGTTCGAGTGTAAGGCTCGGCAGGACGTTCGACCTTACCTCGGCAGGGAGACCAAGCTTCCCAAGCCTAGTAGGGTCACGCAAGGGGGCTTGGCCGGAGTTCGAGTGTAAGGCTCGGCAGGACGTTCGACCTTACCTCGGCAGGGAGACCAAGCTTCCCAAGACGAGCAGGGTCAGGCAAGGGGGCTTGGCCAGAGTTTGAGTGTAAGGCTCGGCAGGACGTTCGACCTTACCTCGGCAGGGAGACCAAGCTTCCCAAGCCTAGCAGGGTCAGGCAAGGCGGCTTGGCCGGAGTTCGAGCGTAAGGCTCGGCAGGACGTTCGACCTTACCTCGGCAGGGAGACCAAGCTTCCCAAGCCTAGTAGGAGAGTCAGGCAAGGGGGTTTGGCCGGAGTTTGAATGTAAGGCTCGGCAGGACGTTCGACCTTACCTCGGCAGGGAGACCAAGCTTCCCAAGCCGAGTAGGGTCAGGCAAGGGGGTTTGGCCGGAGTACGAGTGTAAGGCTCGGCAGGACGTTCGACCTTACCTCGGCAGGGAGACCAAGCTTCCCAAGCCTAGTAGGAGAGTCAGGCAAGGGGGCTTGGCTGGAGTTCGCGTGTAAGGCTCGGCAGGACATTCGACCTTACCTCGGCAGGGAGACCAAGCTTCCCAAGCCTAGTAGGAGAGTCAGGCAAGGGGGCTTGGCCGGAGTTCGAGTGTAAGGCTCGGCAGGACGTTCGACCTTACCTCGGCAGGGAGACCAAGCTTCCCAAGCCTAGTAGGAGCGTCAGGCTAGGGGGCTTGGCCGGAGTTGGAGTGTAAGGCTCGGCAGGACGTTCGACCTTACCTCGGCAGGGAGACCAAGCTTCCCAAGCCTAGTAGGAGAGTCAGGCAAGGGGGCTTGGCCGGAGTTCGAGTGTAAGGCTCGGCAGGACGTTCGACCTTACCTCGGCAGGGAGACCAAGCTTCCCAAGCCTAGTAGGGTCAGGCAAGGGGGCTTGGTCGGAGTTCGAGTGTAAGGCTCAGCAGGACATTCGACCTTACCTCGGCAGGGAGACCAAGCTTCCCAAGCCTAGTAGGAGCATCAGGCAAGGGGGTTTGTCCGGAGTTTGAGTGTAAGGCTCGGCAGGACGTTCGACCTTACCTCGGCAGAGAGACCAAGCTTCCCAAGACTAGTAGGGTCAGGCAAGGGGGCTTGGCCAGAGTTTGAGTGTAAGGCTCGGCAGGACGTTCGACCTTACCTCGGCAGGGTGACCAAGCTTCCCAAGCCTAGTAGGAGAGTCAGGCAAGGGGGCTTGGCCGGAGTTCGAGTGTAAGGCTCAGCAGGACGTTCGACCTTACCTCGGCAGGGAGACCAAGCTTCCCAAGCCTAGTAGGGTGAGGCAAGGGGGTTTGGCCGGAGTACGAGTGTAAGGCTCGGCAGGACGTTCGACCATACCTCGGCAGGGAGACCAAGCTTCCCAAGCCTAGTAGGAGAGTCAGGCAAGGGGGCTTGGCTGGAGTTCGCGTGTAAGGCTCGGCAGGACGTTCGACCTTACCTCGGCAAGGAGACCAAGCTTCCCAAGCCTAGTAGGAGAGTCAGGCAAGGGGGCTTGGCCGGAGTTCGAGTGTAAGGCTCGGCAGGACGTTCGACCTTACCTGGGCAGGGAGACCAAGCTTCCCAAGCCTAGTAGGAGCGTCAGGCAAGGGGGCTTGGCCGGAGTTCGAGTGTAAGGCTCGGCAGGACGTTCGACCTTACCTCGGCAGGGAGACCAAGCTTCCCAAGCCTAGTAGGAGAGTCAGGCAAGGGGGCTTGGCCGGAGTTCGAGTGTAAGGCTCGGCAGGACGTTCGACCTTACCTCGGCAGGGAGACCAAGCTTCCCAAGCCTAGTAGGGTCAGGCAAGGGGGCTTGGTCGGAGTTCGAGTGTAAGGCTCAGCAGGACATTCGACCTTACCTCGGCAGGGAGACCAAGCTTCCCAAGCCTAGTAGGAGAGTCAGGCAAGGGGGCCTGGTATGACTTCGAGTGTAAGGCTCGGCAGGACGTTCGACCTTACCTCGGCAGGGAGACCAAGCTTCCCAAGCCTAGTAGGGTCAGGCAAGGGGGCTTGGCCGGAGTTCAAGTGTAAGGCTCGGCAGGACGTTTGACCTTACCTCGGCAGGGAGACCAAGCTTCCCAAGCCTAGTAGGAGAGTCAGGCAAGGGGGCTTGGCCGGAGTTCGAGTGTAAGGCTCGGCAGGACGTTCGACCTTACCTCGGCAGGGAGGCCAAGCTTCCCAAGCCTAGCAGGGTCAGGCAAGGCGGCTTGGCCGGAGTTCGAGCGTAAGGCTCGGCAGGACGTTCGACCTTACCTCGGCAGGGAGACCAAGCTTCCCAAGCCTAGTAGGAGAGTCAGGCAAGGGGGCTTGGCCGGAGTTCGAGTGTAAGGCTCGGCAGGACGTTCGACCTTACCTCGGCAGGGAGACCAAGCCTCCCAAGCCTAGTAGGAGAGTCAGGCAAGGGGGCTTGGCCGGAGTTCGAGTGTAAGGCTCGGCAGGACGTTCGACCTTACCTCGGAAGGGACACCAAGCTTCCCAATCCTAGTAGGAGCATCAGGCAAGGGGGTTTGGCCGGAGTTTGAGTGTAAGGCTCGGCAGGACGTTCGACCTTACCTCGGCAGGGAGACCAAGCTTCCCAAGGCTAGTAGGGTCAGGCAAGGGGGCTTGGCCAGAGTTTGAGTGTAAGGCTCGGCAGGACGTTCGACCTTACCTCGGCAGGGTGACCAAGCTTCCCAAGCCTAGTAGGAGAGTCAGGCAAGGGGGCTTGGCCGGAGTTCCAGTGTAAGGCTCAGCAGGACGTTCGACCTTACCTCGGGCGGGAGACCAAGCTTCCCAAGCCTAGTAGGGTCAGGCAAGGGGGCTTGGCCGGAGTTCAAGTGTGAGGCTCGGCAGGACGTTTGACCTTACCTCGGCAGGGAGACCAAGCTTCCCAAGCCTAGTAGGAGAGTCAGGCAAGGGGGCTTGGCCGGAGTTCGAGTGTAAGGCTCGGCAGGACGTTCGACCTTACCTCGGCAGGGAGGCCAAGCTTCCCAAGCCTAGCAGGTTCAGGCAAGGCGGCTTGGCCGGAGTTCGAGTGTAAGGCTCGGCAGGACGTTCGACCTTACCTCGGCAGGGAGACCAAACTTCCCAAGCCTAGTAGGAGAGTCAGGCAAGGGGGCTTGGCCGGAGTTCGAGTGTAAGGCTCGGCAGGATGTTCGACCTCACCTCGGCAGGGAGACCAAGCTTCCCAAGCCTAGTAGGAGAGTCAGGCAAGGGGGCTTGGCCGGAGTTCGAGTGTAAGGCTCGGCAGGACATTCGACCTTACCTCGGCAGGGAGACCAAGCTTCCCAAGCCTAGTAGGAGAGTCAGGCAAGGGGGCTTGGCCGGAGTTCGAGCGTAAGGCTCAGCAGGACGTTCGACCTTACCTCGGCAGGGAGACCAAGCTTCCCAAGCCTAGTAGGAGAGTCAGGCAAGGGGGCTTGGCCGGAGTTCGAGTGTAAGGCTCGGCAGGACGTTCGACCTTACCTCGGCAGGGAGACCAAGCTTCCCAAGCCTAGTAGGGTCAGGCAAGGGGGCTTGGCCGGAGTTCGAGTGTAAGGCTCGGCAGGACGTTCGACCTTACCTCGGCAGGGAGACCAAGCTTCCCAAGCCTAGTAGGAGAGTCAGGCAAGGGGGCTTGGCCGGACTTCGAGTGTAAGCTTGGCAGGACGTTCGACCTTACGTCGGCAGGGAGACCAAGCTTCCCAAGCCTAGTAGGAGAGTCAGGCAAGGAGGCTTGGCCGGAGTTCGAGTGTAAGGCTCGGCAGGACGTTCGACCTTACCTCGGCAGGGAGGCCAAGCTTTCCAAGCCTAGTAGGAGAGTCAGGCAAGGAGGCTTGGCCGGAGTTCGAGTGTAAGGCTCGGCAGGACGTTCGACCTTACCTCGGCAGGGAGACCAAGCTTCCCAAGCCTAGTAGGAGAGTCAGGGAAGGGGGCTTGGCCGGAGTTCGAGTGTAAGGCTCGGCAGGACGTTCGACCTTACCTCGGCAGGGAGACCAAGCTTCCCAAGCCCAGTAGGAGAGTCAGGCAAGGGGGCTTGGCCGGAGTTCGAGTGTAAGGCTCGGCAGGACGTTCGACCTTACCTCGGCAGGGAGACCAAGCTTCCCAAGCCTAGTAGGGTCAGGCAAGGGGGCTTGGCCGGAGTTCGAGTGTAAGGCTCGGCAGGACGTTCGACCTTACCTCGGCAGGGAGACCAAGCTTCCCAAGCCTAGTAGGAGAGTCAGGCAAGGGGGCTTGGCCGGACTTCGAGTGTAAGGCTCGGCAGGACGTTCGACCTTACCTCGCCAGGGAGACCAAGCTTCCCAAGCCTAGTAGGGTCAGGCAAGGGGGCTTGGCCGGAGTTTGAGTGTAAGGCTCGGCAGGACGTTCGACCTTACCTCGGCAGGGTGACCAAGCTTCCCAAGCCTAGTAGGAGAGTCAGGCAAGGGGGCTTGGCCGGAGTTCGAGTGTAAGGCTCAGCAGGACGTTCGACCTTACCTCGGCAGGGGGACCGAGCTTCCCAAGCCTAGTAGGAGGGTCAGGCAAGTGGGCTTGGCCAGAGTTCGAGTGTAAGGCTCGGCAGGACGTTCGACCTTACCTCGGCAGGGAGACCAAGCTTCCCAAGCCTAGTAGGGTCAGGCAAGGGGGCTTGGCCGGAGTTCGAGTGCAAGGCTCGGCAGGACGTTCGACCTTACCTCGGCAGGGAGACCAAGCTTCCCAAGCCCAGTAGGAGAGTCAGGCAAGGGGGCTTGGCCGGAGTTCGAGTGTAAGGCTCGGCAGGACGTTCGACCTTACCTCGGCAGGGAGGCCAAGCTTCCCAAGCCTAGCAGGTTCAGGCAAGGCGGCTTGGCCGGAGTTCGAGTGTAAGGCTCGGCAGGACGTTCGACCTTACCTCGGCAGGGAGACCAAACTTCCCAAGCCTAGTAGGAGAGTCAGGCAAGGGGGCTTGGCCGGAGTTCGAGTGTAAGGCTCGGCAGGATGTTCGACCTCACCTCGGCAGGGAGACCAAGCTTCCCAAGCCTAGTAGGGCCAGGCAAGGGGGCTTGGCCGGAGTTCGAGTGTAAGGCTCGGCAGGACATTCGACCTTACCTCGGCAGGGAGACCAAGCTTCCCAAGCCTAGTAGGAGAGTCAGGCAAGGGGGCTTGGCCGGAGTTCGAGTGTAAGGCTCAGCAGGACGTTCGACCTTACCTCGGCAGGGAGACCAAGCTTCCCAAGCCTAGTAGGAGAGTCAGGCAAGGGGGCTTGGCCGGAGTTCGAGTGTAAGGCTCGGCAGGACGTTCGACCTTACCTCGGCAGGGAGACCAAGCTTCCCAAGCCTAGTAGGGTCAGGAAAGGGGGCTTGGCCGGAGTTCGAGTGTAAGGCTCGGCAGGACGTTCGACCTTACCTCGGCAGGGAGACCAAGCTTCCCAAGCCTAGTAGGAGAGTCAGGCAAGGGGGCTTGGCCGGACTTCGAGTGTAAGTCTTGGCAGGACGTTCGACCTTACGTCGGCAGGGAGACCAAGCTTCCCAAGCCTAGTAGGAGAGTCAGGCAAGGAGGCTTGGCCGGAGTTCGAGTGTAAGGCTCGGCAGGACGTTCGACCTTACCTCGGCAGGGAGACCAAACTTCCCAAGCCTAGGAGGAGAGTCAGGCAAGGGGGCTTGGCCGGAGTTCGAGTGTAAGGCTCGGCAGGATGTTCGACCTCACCTCGGCAGGGAGACCAAGCTTCCCAAGCCTAGTAGGGCCAGGCAAGGGGGCTTGGCCGGAGTTCGAGTGTAAGGCTCGGCAGGACGTTCGACCTTACCTGGGCAGGGAGACCAAGCTTCCCAAGCCTAGTAGGAGAGTCAGGCAAGGGGGCTTGGCCGGAGTTCGAGTGTAAGGCTCAGCAGGACGTTCGACCTTACCTCGGCAGGGAGACCAAGCTTCCCAAGCCTAGTAGGAGAGTCAGGCAAGGGGGCTTGGCCGGAGTTCGAGTGTAAGGCTCGGAAGGGCGTTCGACCTTACCTCGGCAGGGAGACCAAGCTTCCCAAGCCTAGTAGGGTCAGGCAAGGGGGCTTGGCCGGAGTTCAAGTGTAAGGCTCGGCAGGACGTTCGACCTTACCTCGGCAGGGAGACCAAGCTTCCCAAGCCTAGTAGGCGAGTCAGGCAAGGGGGCTTGGCCGGAGTTCGAGTGTAAGGATCGGCAGGACGTTCGACCTTACCTCGGCAGGGAGACCAAGCCTCCCAAGCCTAGTAGGAGAGTCAGGCAAGGGGGCTTGGCCGGAGTTCGAGTGTAAGGCTCGGCAGGACGTTCGACCTTACCTCGGCAGGGAGACCAAGCTTCCCAAGCCTAGTAGGAGAGTCAGGCAAGGGGGCTTGGCCGGAGTTCGAGTGTAAGGCTCGGCAGGACGTTCGACCTTACCTCGCCAGGGAGACCAAGCTTCCCAAGCCTAGTAGGGTCAGGCAAGGGGGCTTGGCCGGAGTTTGAGTGTAAGGCTCGGCAGGACGTTCGACTTTACCTCGGCAGGGTGACCAAGCTTCCCAAGCCTAGTAGGAGAGTCAGGCAAGGGGGCTTGGCCGGAGTTCGAGTGTAAGGCTCAGCAGGACGTTCGACCTTACCTCGGCAGGGGGACCGAGCTTCCCAAGCCTAGTAGGGTCAGGCAAGTGGGCTTGGCCAGAGTTCGAGTGTAAGGCTCGGCAGGACGTTCGACCTTACCTCGGCAGGGAGACCAAGCTTCCCAAGCCTAGTAGGGTCAGGCAAGGGGGCTTGGCCGGAGTTCGAGTGCAAGGCTCGGCAGGACGTTCGACCTTACCTCGGCAGGGAGACCAAGCTTCCCAAGCCCAGTAGGAGAGTCAGGCAAGGGGGCTTGGCCGGAGTTCGAGTGTAAGGCTCGGCAGGACGTTCGACCTTACCTCGGCAGGGAGACCAAGCTTCCCAAGCCTAGTAGGAGAGTCAGGCAAGGGGGCTTGGCCGGAGTTCGAGTGTAAGGCTCGGCAGGACGTTCGACCTTACCTCGGAAGGGAGACCAAGCTTCCCAAGCCTAGTAGGAGAGTCAGGCAAGGGGGCTTGGCCGGAGTTCGAGTGTAAGGCTCGGCAGGACGTTCGACCTTACCTGGGCGGGGAGACCAAGCTTCCCAAGCCTAGTAGGCGAGTCAGGCAAGGGGGCTTGGCCGGAGTTCGAGTGTAAGGCTCGGAAGGACGTTCGACCTTACCTCGGCAGGGAGACCAAGCTTCCCAAGCCTAGTAGGGTCAGGCAAGGGGGCTTGGCCGGAGTTCAAGTGTGAGGCTCGGCAGGACGTTCGACCTTACCTCGGCAGGGAGGCCAAGCTTCCCAAGCCTAGCAGGTTCAGGCAAGGCGGCTTGGCCGGAGTTCGAGTGTAAGGCTCGGCAGGACGTTCGACCTTACCTCGGCAGGGAGACCAAACTTCCCAAGCCTAGGAGGAGAGTCAGGCAAGGGGGCTTGGCCGGAGTTCGAGTGTAAGGCTCGGCAGGATGTTCGACCTCACCTCGGCAGGGAGACCAAGCTTCCCAAGCCTAGTAGGGCCAGGCAAGGGGGCTTGGCCGGAGTTCGAGTGTAAGGCTCGGCAGGACGTTCGACCTTACCTGGGCAGGGAGACCAAGCTTCCCAAGCCTAGTAGGAGAGTCAGGCAAGGGGGCTTGGCCGGAGTTCGAGTGTAAGGCTCAGCAGGACGTTCGACCTTACCTCGGCAGGGAGACCAAGCTTCCCAAGCCTAGTAGGAGAGTCAGGCAAGGGGGCTTGGCCGGAGTTCGAGTGTAAGGCTCGGCAGGACGTTCGACCTTACCTCGGCAGGGAGGCCAAGCTTCCCAAGCCTAGCAGGGTCAGGCAAGGCGGCTTGGCCGGAGTTCGGGTGTAAGGCTCGGCAGGACGTTCGACCTTACCTCGGCAGGGAGACCAAGCTTCCCAAGCCTAGTAGGGTCAGGCAAGGGGGCTTGGCCGGAGTTTGAGTGTAAGGCTCGGCAGGACGTTCGACCTTACCTCGGCAGGGTGACCAAGCTTCCCAAGCCTCGTAGGAGAGTCAGGCAAGGGGGCTTGGCCGGAGTTCGAGTGTAAGGCTCAGCAGGACGTTCGACCTTACCTCGGCAGGGGGACCGAGCTTCCCAAGCCTAGTAGGGTCAGGCAAGTGGGCTTGGCCAGAGTTCGAGTGTAAGGCTCGGCAGGACGTTCGACCTTACCTCGGCAGGGAGACCAAGCTTCCCAAGCCTAGTAGGGTCAGGCAAGGGGGCTTGGCCGGAGTTCGAGTGCAAGGCTCGGCAGGACGTTCGACCTTACCTCGGCAGGGAGACCAAGCTTCCCAAGCCCAGTAGGAGAGTCAGGCAAGGGGGCTTGGCCGGAGTTCGAGTGTAAGGCTCGGCAGGACGTTCGACCTTACCTCGGCAGGGAGACCAAGCTTCCCAAGCCTAGTAGGAGAGTCAGGCAAGGGGGCTTGGCCGGAGTTCGAGTGTAAGGCTCGGCAGGACGTTCGACTTTACCTCGGCAGGGTGACCAAGCTTCCCAAGCCTAGTAGGAGAGTCAGGCAAGGGGGCTTGGCCGGAGTTCGAGTGTAAGGCTCAGCAGGACGTTCGACCTTACCTCGGCAGGGGGACCGAGCTTCCCAAGCCTAGTAGGGTCAGGCAAGTGGGCTTGGCCAGAGTTCGAGTGTAAGGCTCGGCAGGACGTTCGACCTTACCTCGGCAGGGAGACCAAGCTTCCCAAGCCTAGTAGGGTCAGGCAAGGGGGCTTGGCCGGAGTTCGAGTGCAAGGCTCGGCAGGACGTTCGACCTTACCTCGGCAGGGAGACCAAGCTTCCCAAGCCCAGTAGGAGAGTCAGGCAAGGGGGCTTGGCCGGAGTTCGAGTGTAAGGCTCGGCAGGACGTTCGACCTTACCTCGGCAGGGAGACCAAGCTTCCCAAGCCTAGTAGGAGAGTCAGGCAAGGGGGCTTGGCCGGAGTTCGAGTGTAAGGCTCGGCAGGACGTTCGACCTTACCTCGGAAGGGAGACCAAGCTTCCCAAGCCTAGTAGGAGAGTCAGGCAAGGGGGCTTGGCCGGAGTTCGAGTGTAAGGCTCGGCAGGACGTTCGACCTTACCTGGGCGGGGAGACCAAGCTTCCCAAGCCTAGTAGGCGAGTCAGGCAAGGGGGCTTGGCCGGAGTTCGAGTGTAAGGCTCGGAAGGACGTTCGACCTTACCTCGGCAGGGAGACCAAGCTTCCCAAGCCTAGTAGGGTCAGGCAAGGGGGCTTGGCCGGAGTTCAAGTGTGAGGCTCGGCAGGACGTTCGACCTTACCTCGGCAGGGAGGCCAAGCTTCCCAAGCCTAGCAGGTTCAGGCAAGGCGGCTTGGCCGGAGTTCGAGTGTAAGGCTCGGCAGGACGTTCGACCTTACCTCGGCAGGGAGACCAAACTTCCCAAGCCTAGGAGGAGAGTCAGGCAAGGGGGCTTGGCCGGAGTTCGAGTGTAAGGCTCGGCAGGATGTTCGACCTCACCTCGGCAGGGAGACCAAGCTTCCCAAGCCTAGTAGGGCCAGGCAAGGGGGCTTGGCCGGAGTTCGAGTGTAAGGCTCGGCAGGACGTTCGACCTTACCTGGGCAGGGAGACCAAGCTTCCCAAGCCTAGTAGGAGAGTCAGGCAAGGGGGCTTGGCCGGAGTTCGAGTGTAAGGCTCAGCAGGACGTTCGACCTTACCTCGGCAGGGAGACCAAGCTTCCCAAGCCTAGTAGGAGAGTCAGGCAAGGGGGCTTGGCCGGAGTTCGAGTGTAAGGCTCGGCAGGACGTTCGACCTTACCTCGGCAGGGAGGCCAAGCTTCCCAAGCCTAGCAGGGTCAGGCAAGGCGGCTTGGCCGGAGTTCGGGTGTAAGGCTCGGCAGGACGTTCGACCTTACCTCGGCAGGGAGACCAAGCTTCCCAAGCCTAGTAGGGTCAGGCAAGGGGGCTTGGCCGGAGTTTGAGTGTAAGGCTCGGCAGGACGTTCGACCTTACCTCGGCAGGGTGACCAAGCTTCCCAAGCCTCGTAGGAGAGTCAGGCAAGGGGGCTTGGCCGGAGTTCGAGTGTAAGGCTCAGCAGGACGTTCGACCTTACCTCGGCAGGGGGACCGAGCTTCCCAAGCCTAGTAGGGTCAGGCAAGTGGGCTTGGCCAGAGTTCGAGTGTAAGGCTCGGCAGGACGTTCGACCTTACCTCGGCAGGGAGACCAAGCTTCCCAAGCCTAGTAGGGTCAGGCAAGGGGGCTTGGCCGGAGTTCGAGTGCAAGGCTCGGCAGGACGTTCGACCTTACCTCGGCAGGGAGACCAAGCTTCCCAAGCCCAGTAGGAGAGTCAGGCAAGGGGGCTTGGCCGGAGTTCGAGTGTAAGGCTCGGCAGGACGTTCGACCTTACCTCGGCAGGGAGACCAAGCTTCCCAAGCCTAGTAGGAGAGTCAGGCAAGGGGGCTTGGCCGGAGTTCGAGTGTAAGTCTCGGCAGGACGTTCGACCTTACCTCGGAAGGGAGACCAAGCTTCCCAAGCCTAGTAGGAGAGTCAGGCAAGGGGGCTTGGCCGGAGTTCGAGTGTAAGGCTCGGCAGGACGTTCGACCTTACCTGGGCGGGGAGACCAAGCTTCCCAAGCCTAGTAGGCGAGTCAGGCAAGGGGGCTTGGCCGGAGTTCGAGTGTAAGGCTCGGAAGGACGTTCGACCTTACCTCGGCAGGGAGACCAAGCTTCCCAAGCCTAGTAGGGTCAGGCAAGGGGGCTTGGCCGGAGTTCAAGTGTGAGGCTCGGCAGGACGTTTGACCTTACCTCGGCAGGGAGACCAAGCTTCCCAAGCCTAGTAGGAGAGTCAGGCAAGGGGGCTTGGCCGGAGTTCGAGTGTAAGGCTCGGCAGGACGTTCGACCTTACCTCGGCAGGGAGGCCAAGCTTCCCAAGCCTAGCAGGTTCAGGCAAGGGGGCTTGGCCGGAGTTCGAGTGTAAGGCTCGGCAGGACGTTCGACCTTACCTCGGCAGGGAGACCAAACTTCCCAAGCCTAGGAGGAGAGTCAGGCAAGGGGGCTTGGCCGGAGTTCGAGTGTAAGGCTCGGCAGGATGTTCGACCTCACCTCGGCAGGGAGACCAAGCTTCCCAAGCCTAGTAGGGCCAGGCAAGGGGGCTTGGCCGGAGTTCGAGTGTAAGGCTCGGCAGGACGTTCGACCTTACCTGGGCAGGGAGACCAAGCTTCCCAACCCTAGTAGGAGAGTCAGGCAAGGGGGCTTGGCCGGAGTTCGAGTGTAAGGCTCAGCAGGACGTTCGACCTTACCTCGGCAGGGAGACCAAGCTTCCCAAGCCTAGTAGGAGAGTCAGGCAAGGGGGCTTGGCCGGAGTTCGAGTGTAAGGCTCGGCAGGACGTTCGACCTTACCTCGGCAGGGAGACCAAGCTTCCCAAGCCTAGTAGGGTCAGGAAAGGGGGCTTGGCCGGAGTTCGAGTGTAAGGCTCGGCAGGACGTTCGACCTTACCTCGGCAGGGAGACCAAGCTTCCCAAGCCTAGTAGGAGAGTCAGGCAAGGGGGCTTGGCCGGACTTCGAGTGTAAGGCTCGGAAGGACGTTCGACCTTACGTCAGCAGGGAGACCAAGCTTCCCAAGCCTAGTAGGAGAGTCAGGCAAGGAGGCTTGGCCGGAGTTCGAGTGTAAGGCTCGGCAGGACGTTCGACCTTACCTCGGCAGGGAGGCCAAGCTTTCCAAGCCTAGTAGGAGAGTCAGGCAAGGAGGCTTGGCCGGAGTTCGAGTGTAAGGCTCGGCAGGACGTTCGACCTTACCTCGGCAGGGAGACCAAGCTTCCCAAGCCTAGTAGGAGAGTCCGGGAAGGGGGCTTGGCCGGAGTTCGAGTGTAAGGCTCGGCAGGACGTTCGACCTTACCTCGGCAGGGAGACCAAGCTTCCCAAGCCCAGTAGGAGAGTCAGGCAAGGGGGCTTGGCCGGAGTTCGAGTGTAAGGCTCGGCAGGACGTTCGACCTTACCTCGGCAGGGAGACCAAGCTTCCCAAGCCTAGTAGGGTCAGGCAAGGGGGCTTGGACGGAGTTCGAGTGTAAGGCTCGGCAGGACGTTCGACCTTACCTCGGCAGGGAGACCAAGCTTCCCAAGCCTAGTAGGAGAGTCAGGCAAGGAGGCTTGGCCGGAGTTCGAGTGTAAGGCTCGGCAGGCCGTTCGACCTTACCTGGGCGGGGAGACCAAGCTTCCCAAGCCTAGTAGGAGAGTCAGGCAAGGGGGCTTGGCTGGAGTTCGAGTGTAAGGCTCGGAAGGGCGTTCGACCTTACCTCGGCAGGGAGACCAAGCTTCCCAAGCCTAGTAGGGTCAGGCAAGGGGGCTTGGCCGGAGTTCAAGTGTAAGGCTCGGCAGGACGTTTGACCTTACCTCGGCAGGGAGACCAAGCTTCCCAAGCCTAGTAGGAGAGTCAGGCAAGGGGGCTTGGCCGGAGTTCGAGTGTAAGGCTCGGCAGGACGTTCGACCTTACCTCGGCAGGGAGGCCAAGCTTCCCAAGCCTAGCAGGGTCAGGCAAGGCGGCTTGGCCGGAGTTCGAGTGTAAGGCTCGGCAGGACGTTCGACCTTACCTCGGCAGGGAGACCAAGCTTCCCAAGCCTAGTAGGAGAGTCAGGCAAGGGGGCTTGGCCGGAGTTCGAGTGTAAGGCTCGGCAGGACGTTCGACCTTACCTCGGCAGGGAGACGAAGCCTCCCAAGTCTAGTAGGAGAGTCAGGCAAGGGGGCTTGGCCGGAGTTCGAGTGTAAGGCTCGGCAGGACGTTCGACCTTACCTGGGCAGGGAGATCAAGCTTCCCAAGCCTAGTAGGAGCATCAGGCAAGGGGGTTTGGCCGGAGTTTGAGTGTAAGGCTCGGCAGGACGTTCGACCTTACCTCGGCAGGGAGACCAAGCTTCCCAAGCCTAGTAGGGTCAGGCAAGGGGGCTTGGCCGGAGTTCGAGTGTAAGGCTCGGCAGGACGTTCGACCTTACCTCGGCAGGGAGACCAAGCTTCCCAAGCCTAGTAGGAGAGTCAGGCAAGGGGGCTTGGCCGGAGTTCGAGTGTAAGGCTCGGCAGGACGTTCGACCTTACCTCGGCAGGGAGACCAAGCTTCCCAAGCCTAGTAGGAGAGTCAGGCAAGGGGGCTTGGCCGGAGTTCGAGTGTAAGGCTCGGCAGGACGTTTGACCTTACCTGGGCGGGGAGACCAAGCTTCCCAAGCCTAGTAGGAGAGTCAGGCAAGGGGGCTTGGCCGGAGCTCGAGTGTAAGGCTCGGAAGGACGTTCGACCTTACCTCGGCAGGGAGACCAGGCTTCCCAAGCCTAGTAGGGTCAGGAAAGGGGGCTTGGCCGGAGTTCGAGTGTAAGGCTCGGCAGGACGTTCGACCTTACCTCGGCAGGGAGACCAAGCTTCCCAAGCCTAGTAGGAGAGTCAGGCAAGGGGGCTTGGCCGGAGTTCGAGTGTAAGGCTCGGCAGGACGTTCGACCTTACCTGGGCGGGGAGACCAAGCTTCCCAAGCCTAGTAGGAGAGTCAGGCAAGGGGGCTTGGCCGGAGTTCGAGTGTAAGGCTCGGCAGGACGTTCGACCATACCTCGGCAGGGAGACCAAGCTTCCCAAGCCTAGTAGGAGAGTCAGGCAAGGGGGCTTGGCCGGAGTTCGAGTGTAAGGCTCGGAAGGACGTTCGACCTTACCTCGGCAGGGAGACCAAGCTTCCCAAGCCTAGTAGGGTCAGGCAAGGGGGCTTGGCCGGAGTTCAAGTCTAAGGCTCGGCAGGACGTTCGACCATACCTCGGCAGGGAGACCAAGCTTCCCAAGCCTAGTAGGAGAGTCAGGCAAGGGGGCTTGGCCGGAGTTCGAGTGTAAGGCTCGGCAGGACGTTCGACCTTACCTCGGCAGGGAGGCCAAGCTTCCCAAGCCTAGCAGGGTCAGGCAAGGCGGCTTGGCCGGAGTTCGAGTGAAAGGCTCGGCAGGACATTCGACCTTACCTCGGCAGGGAGACCAAGCTTCCCAAGCCTAGTAGGAGAGTCAGGCAAGGGGGCTTGGCCGGAGTTCGAGTGTAAGGCTCGGCAGGACGTTCGACCTTACCTCGGCAGGGAGACCAAACATCCCAAGCCTAGTAGGAGAGTCAGGCAAGGGGGCTTGGCCGGAGTTCGAGTGTAAGGCTCGGCAGGACGTTCGACCTTACCTCGGAAGGGACACCAAGCTTCCCAAGCCTAGTAGGAGCATCAGGCAAGGGGGTTTGTCCGGAGTTTGAGTGTAAGGCTCGGCAGGACGTTCGACCTTACCTCGGCAGGGAGACCAAGCTTCCCAAGACTAGTAGGGTCAGGCAAGGGGGCTTGGCCAGAGTTTGAGTGTAAGGCTCGGCAGGACGTTCGACCTTACCTGGGCAGGGAGACCAAGCTTCCCAAGCCTAGTAGGAGAGTCAGGCAAGGGGGCTTGGCCGGAGTTCGAGTGTAAGGCTCGGCAGGACGTTCGACCTTACCTCGGCAGGGAGACCAAGCTTCCCAAGCCTAGTAGGGTCAGGCAAGGGGGCTTGGCCGGAGTTCAAGTGTAAGGCTCGGCAGGACGTTCGAGCTTACCTCGGCAGGGAGACCAAGCTTCCCAAGCCTAGTAGGAGAGTCAGGCAAGGGGGCTTGGCCGGAGTTCGAGTGTAAGGCTCGGCAGGACGTTCGACCTTACCTCGGCAGGGAGACCAAGCTTCCCAAGCCTAGTAGGAGAGTCAGGCAAGGGGGCTTGGCCGGAGTTCGAGTGTAAGGCTCGGCAGGACGTTCGACCTTACCTCGGCAGGGAGACCAAGCCTCCCAAGCCTAGTAGGAGAGTCAGGCAAGGGGGCTTGGCCGGAGTTCGAGTGTAAGGCTCGGCAGGACGTTCGACCTTACCTCGGCAGGGAGACCAAGCTTCCCAAGCCTAGTAGGAGAGTCAGGCAAGGGGGCTTGGCCGGAGTTCGAGTGTAAGGCTCGGCAGGACGTTCGACCTTACCTCGCCAGGGAGACCAAGCTTCCCAAGCCTAGTAGGGTCAGGCAAGGGGGCTTGGCCGGAGTTTGAGTGTAAGGCTCGGCAGGACGTTCGACCTTACCTCGGCAGGGAGACCAAGCTTCCCAAGCCTAGTAGGAGAGTCAGGCAAGGGGGCTTGGCCGGAGTTCGAGTGTAAGGCTCGGCAGGACGTTCGACCTTACCTGGGCGGGGAGACCAAGCTTCCCAAGCCTAGTAGGCGAGTCAGGCAAGGGGGCTTGGCCGGAGTTCGAGTGTAAGGCTCGGCAGGACGTTCGACCTTACCTCGGCAGGGAGGCCAAGCTTCCCAAGCCTAGCAGGTTCAGGCAAGGCGGCTTGGCCGGAGTTCGAGTGTAAGGCTCGGCAGGACGTTCGACCTTACCTCGGCAGGGAGACCAAACTTCCCAAGCCTAGGAGGAGAGTCAGGCAAGGAGGCTTGGCCGGAGTTCGAGTGTAAGGCTCGGCAGGATGTTCGACCTCACCTCGGCAGGGAGACCAAGCTTCCCAAGCCTAGTAGGGCCAGGCAAGGGGGCTTGGCCGGAGTTCGAGTGTAAGGCTCGGCAGGACATTCGACCTTACCTGGGCAGGGAGATCAAGCTTCCCAAGCCTAGTAGGGCCAGGCAAGGGGGCTTGGCCGGAGTTCGAGTGTAAGGCTAGGCAGGACGTTCGACCTTACCTGGGCAGGGAGATCAAGCTTCCCAAGCCTAGTAGGAGAGTCAGGCAAGGGGGCTTGGCCGGAGTTCGAGTGTAAGGCTCAGCAGGACGTTCGACCTTACCTCGGCAGGGAGACCAAGCTTCCCAAGCCTAGTAGGAGAGTCAGGCAAGGGGGCTTGGCCGGAGTTCGAGTGTAAGGCTCGGCAGGACGTTCGACCTTACCTCGGCAGGGAGACCAAGCTTCCCAATCCTAGTAGGGTCATGAAAGGGGGCTTGGCCGGAGTTCGAGTGTAAGGCTCGGCAGGACGTTCGACCTTACCTCGGCAGGGAGACCAAGCTTCCCAAGCCTAGTAGGAGAGTCAGGCAAGGGGGCTTGGCCGGACTTCGAGTGTAAGGCTCGGCAGGACGTTCGACCTTACGTCGGCAGGGAGATCAAGCTTCCCAAGCCTAGTAGGAGAGTCAGGCAAGGAGGCTTGGCCGGAGTTCGAGTGTAAGGCTCGGCAGGACGTTCGACCTTACCTCGGCAGGGAGGCCAAGATTTCCAAGCCTAGTAGGAGAGTCAGGCAAGGAGGCTTGGCCGGAGTTCGAGTGTAAGGCTCGGCAGGACGTTCGACCTTACCTCGGCAGGGAGACCAAGCTTCCCAAGCCTAGTAGGAGAGTCAGGGAAGGGGGCTTGGCCGGAGTTCGAGTGTAAGGCTCGGCAGGACGTTCGACCTTACCTCGGCAGGGAGACCAAGCTTCCCAAGCCCAGTAGGAGAGTCAGGCAAGGGGGCTTGGCCGGAGTTCGAGTGTAAGGCTCGGAAGGACGTTCGACCTTACCTCGGCAGGGAGACCAGGCTTCCCAAGCCTAGTAGGGTCAGGAAAGGGGGCTTGGCCGGAGTTCGAGTGTAAGGCTCGGCAGGACGTTCGACCTTACCTCGGCAGGGAGACCAAGCTTCCCAAGCCTAGTAGGAGAGTCAGGCAAGGGGGCTTGGCCGGAGTTCGAGTGTAAGGCTCGGCAGGACGTTCGACCTTACCTGGGCGGGGAGACCAAGCTTCCCAAGCCTAGTAGGAGAGTCAGGCAAGGGGGCTTGGCCGGAGTTCGAGTGTAAGGCTCGGCAGGACGTTCGACCATACCTCGGCAGGGAGACCAAGCTTCCCAAGCCTAGTAGGAGAGTCAGGCAAGGGGGCTTGGCCGGAGTTCGAGTGTAAGGCTCGGAAGGACGTTCGACCTTACCTCGGCAGGGAGACCAAGCTTCCCAAGCCTAGTAGGGTCAGGCAAGGGGGCTTGGCCGGAGTTTGAGTGTAAGGCTCGGCAGGACGTTCGACCTTACCTCGGCAGGGTGACCAAGCTTCCCAAGCCTAGTAGGAGAGTCAGGCAAGTGGGCTTGTCCGGAGTTCGAGTGTAAGGCTCAGCCGGACGTTCGACCTTACCTCGGCAGGGGGACCGAGCTTCCCAAGCCTAGTAGGGTCAGGCAAGTGGGCTTGGCCAGAGTTCGAGTGTAAGGCTCGGCAGGACGTTCGACCTTACCTCGGCAGGGAGACCAAGCTTCCCAAGCCTAGTAGGGTCAGGCAAGGGGGCTTGGCCGGAGTTCGAGTGCAAGGCTCGGCAGGACGTTCGACCTTACCTCGGCAGGGAGACCAAGATTCCCAAGCCCAGTAGGAGAGTCAGGCAAGGGGGCTTGGCCGGAGTTCGAGTGTAAGGCTCGGCAGGACGTTCGACCTTACCTCGGCAGGGAGACCAAGCTTCCCAAGCCTAGTAGGAGAGTCAGGCAAGGGGGCTTGGCCGGAGTTCGAGTGTAAGGCTCGGCAGGACGTTCGACCTTACCTCGGAAGGGAGACCAAGCTTCCCAAGCCTAGTAGGAGAGTCAGGCAAGGGGGCTTGGCCGGAGTTCGAGTGTAAGGCTCGGCAGGACGTTCGACCTTACCTGGGCGGGGAGACCAAGCTTCCCAAGCCTAGTAGGCGAGTCAGGCAAGGGGGCTTGGCCGGAGTTCGAGTGTAAGGCTCGGCAGGACGTTCGACCTTACCTCGGCAGGGAGGCCAAGCTTCCCAAGCCTAGCAGGTTCAGGCAAGGCGGCTTGGCCGGAGTTCGAGTGTAAGGCTCGGCAGGACGTTCGACCTTACCTCGGCAGGGAGACCAAACTTCCCAAGCCTAGGAGGAGAGTCAGGCAAGGGGGCTTGGCCGGAGTTCGAGTGTAAGGCTCGGCAGGATGTTCGACCTCACCTCGGCAGGGAGACCAAGCTTCCCAAGCCTAGTAGGGCCAGGCAAGGGGGCTTGGCCGGAGTTCGAGTGTAAGGCTCGGCAGGACGTTCGACCTTACCTGGGCAGGGAGATCAAGCTTCCCAAGCCTAGTAGGAGAGTCAGGCAAGGGGGCTTGGCCGGAGTTCGAGTGTAAGGCTCAGCAGGACGTTCGACCTTACCTCGGCAGGGAGACCAAGCTTCCCAAGCCTAGTAGGAGAGTCAGGCAAGGGGGCTTGGCCGGAGTTCGAGTGTAAGGCTCGGCAGGACGTTCGACCTTACCTCGGCAGGGAGACCAAGCTTCCCAAGCCTAGTAGGGTCAGGAAAGGGGGCTTGGCCGGAGTTCGAGTGTAAGGCTCGGCAGGACGTTCGACCTTACCTCGGCAGGGAGACCAAGCTTCCCAAGCCTAGTAGGAGAGTCAGGCAAGGGGGCTTGGCCGGACTTCGAGTGTAAGGCTCGGCAGGACGTTCGACCTTACGTCGGCAGGGAGATCAAGCTTCCCAAGCCTAGTAGGAGAGTCAGGCAAGGAGGCTTGGCCGGAGTTCGAGTGTAAGGCTCGGCAGGACGTTCGACCTTACCTCGGCAGGGAGGCCAAGCTTTCCAAGCCTAGTAGGAGAGTCAGGCAAGGAGGCTTGGCCGGAGTTCGAGTGTAAGGCTCGGCAGGACGTTCGACCTTACCTCGGCAGGGAGACCAAGCTTCCCAAGCCTAGTAGGAGAGTCAGGGAAGGGGGCTTGGCCGGAGTTCGAGTGTAAGGCTCGGCAGGACGTTCGACCTTACCTCGGCAGGGAGACCAAGCTTCCCAAGCCCAGTAGGAGAGTCAGGCAAGGGGGCTTGGCCGGAGTTCGAGTGTAAGGCTCGGAAGGACGTTCGACCTTACCTCGGCAGGGAGACCAGGCTTCCCAAGCCTAGTAGGGTCAGGAAAGGGGGCTTGGCCGGAGTTCGAGTGTAAGGCTCGGCAGGACGTTCGACCTTACCTCGGCAGGGAGACCAAGCTTCCCAAGCCTAGTAGGAGAGTCAGGCAAGGGGGCTTGGCCGGAGTTCGAGTGTAAGGCTCGGCAGGACGTTCGACCTTACCTGGGCGGGGAGACCAAGCTTCCCAAGCCTAGTAGGAGAGTCAGGCAAGGGGGCTTGGCCGGAGTTCGAGTGTAAGGCTCGGCAGGACGTTCGACCATACCTCGGCAGGGAGACCAAGCTTCCCAAGCCTAGTAGGAGAGTCAGGCAAGGGGGCTTGGCCGGAGTTCGAGTGTAAGGCTCGGAAGGACGTTCGACCTTACCTCGGCAGGGAGACCAAGCTTCCCAAGCCTAGTAGGGTCAGGCAAGGGGTCTTGGCCGGAGTTCAAGTCTAAGGCTCGGCAGGACGTTCGACCATACCTCGGCAGGGAGACCAAGCTTCCCAAGCCTAGTAGGAGAGTCAGGCAAGGGGGCTTGGCCGGAGTTCGAGTGTAAGGCTCGGCAGGACGTTCGACCTTACCTCGGCAGGGAGGCCAAGCTTCCCAAGCCTAGCAGGGTCAGGCAAGGCGGCTTGGCCGGAGTTCGAGTGAAAGGCTCGGCAGGACATTCGACCTTACCTCGGCAGGGAGACCAAGCTTCCCAAGCCTAGTAGGAGAGTCAGGCAAGGGGGCTTGGCCGGAGTTCGAGTGTAAGGCTCGGCAGGACGTTCGACCTTACCTCGGCAGGGAGACCAAGCATCCCAAGCCTAGTAGGAGAGTCAGGCAAGGGGGCTTGGCCGGAGTTCGAGTGTAAGGCTCGGCAGGACGTTCGACCTTACCTCGGCAGGGAGACCAAGCTTCCCAAGCCTAGTAGGGTCAGGCAAGGGGGCTTGGCCGGAGTTCAAGTGTAAGGCTCGGCAGGACGTTCGACCTTACCTCGGCAGGGAGGCCAAGCTTCCCAAGCCTAGCAGGTTCAGGCAAGGCGGCTTGGCCGGAGTTCGAGTGTAAGGCTCGGCAGGACGTTCGACCTTACCTCGGCAGGGAGACCAAACTTCCCAAGCCTAGGAGGAGAGTCAGGCAAGGAGGCTTGGCCGGAGTTCGAGTGTAAGGCTCGGCAGGATGTTCGACCTCACCTCGGCAGGGAGACCAAGCTTCCCAAGCCTAGTAGGGCCAGGCAAGGGGGCTTGGCCGGAGTTCGAGTGTAGGGCTCGGCAGGACATTCGACCTTACCTGGGCAGGGAGATCAAGCTTCCCAAGCCTAGTAGGGCCAGGCAAGGGGGCTTGGCCGGAGTTCGAGTGTAAGGCTAGGCAGGACGTTCGACCTTACCTGGGCAGGGAGATCAAGCTTCCCAAGCCTAGTAGGAGAGTCAGGCAAGGGGGCTTGGCCGGAGTTCGAGTGTAAGGCTCAGCAGGACGTTCGACCTTACCTCGGCAGGGAGACCAAGCTTCCCAAGCCTAGTAGGAGAGTCAGGCAAGGGGGCTTGGCCGGAGTTCGAGTGTAAGGCTCGGCAGGACGTTCGACCTTACCTCGGCAGGGAGACCAAGCTTCCCAATCCTAGTAGGGTCATGAAAGGGGGCTTGGCCGGAGTTCGAGTGTAAGGCTCGGCAGGACGTTCGACCTTACCTCGGCAGGGAGACCAAGCTTCCCAAGCCTAGTAGGAGAGTCAGGCAAGGGGGCTTGGCCGGACTTCGAGTGTAAGGCTCGGCAGGACGTTCGACCTTACGTCGGCAGGGAGATCAAGCTTCCCAAGCCTAGTAGGAGAGTCAGGCAAGGAGGCTTGGCCGGAGTTCGAGTGTAAGGCTCGGCAGGACGTTCGACCTTACCTCGGCAGGGAGGCCAAGATTTCCAAGCCTAGTAGGAGAGTCAGGCAAGGAGGCTTGGCCGGAGTTCGAGTGTAAGGCTCGGCAGGACGTTCGACCTTACCTCGGCAGGGAGACCAAGCTTCCCAAGCCTAGTAGGAGAGTCAGGGAAGGGGGCTTGGCCGGAGTTCGAGTGTAAGGCTCGGCAGGACGTTCGACCTTACCTCGGCAGGGAGACCAAGCTTCCCAAGCCCAGTAGGAGAGTCAGGCAAGGGGGCTTGGCCGGAGTTCGAGTGTAAGGCTCGGAAGGACGTTCGACCTTACCTCGGCAGGGAGACCAGGCTTCCCAAGCCTAGTAGGGTCAGGAAAGGGGGCTTGGCCGGAGTTCGAGTGTAAGGCTCGGCAGGACGTTCGACCTTACCTCGGCAGGGAGACCAAGCTTCCCAAGCCTAGTAGGAGAGTCAGGCAAGGGGGCTTGGCCGGAGTTCGAGTGTAAGGCTCGGCAGGACGTTCGACCTTACCTGGGCGGGGAGACCAAGCTTCCCAAGCCTAGTAGGAGAGTCAGGCAAGGGGGCTTGGCCGGAGTTCGAGTGTAAGGCTCGGCAGGACGTTCGACCATACCTCGGCAGGGAGACCAAGCTTCCCAAGCCTAGTAGGAGAGTCAGGCAAGGGGGCTTGGCCGGAGTTCGAGTGTAAGGCTCGGAAGGACGTTCGACCTTACCTCGGCAGGGAGACCAAGCTTCCCAAGCCTAGTAGGGTCAGGCAAGGGGGCTTGGCCGGAGTTTGAGTGTAAGGCTCGGCAGGACGTTCGACCTTACCTCGGCAGGGTGACCAAGCTTCCCAAGCCTAGTAGGAGAGTCAGGCAAGTGGGCTTGTCCGGAGTTCGAGTGTAAGGCTCAGCCGGACGTTCGACCTTACCTCGGCAGGGGGACCGAGCTTCCCAAGCCTAGTAGGGTCAGGCAAGCGGGCTTGGCCAGAGTTCGAGTGTAAGGCTCGGCAGGACGTTCGACCTTACCTCGGCAGGGAGACCAAGCTTCCCAAGCCTAGTAGGGTCAGGCAAGGGGGCTTGGCCGGAGTTCGAGTGCAAGGCTCGGCAGGACGTTCGACCTTACCTCGGCAGGGAGACCAAGATTCCCAAGCCCAGTAGGAGAGTCAGGCAAGGGGGCTTGGCCGGAGTTCGAGTGTAAGGCTCGGCAGGACGTTCGACCTTACCTCGGCAGGGAGACCAAGCTTCCCAAGCCTAGTAGGAGAGTCAGGCAAGGGGGCTTGGCCGGAGTTCGAGTGTAAGGCTCGGCAGGACGTTCGACCTTACCTCGGAAGGGAGACCAAGCTTCCCAAGCCTAGTAGGAGAGTCAGGCAAGGGGGCTTGGCCGGAGTTCGAGTGTAAGGCTCGGCAGGACGTTCGACCTTACCTGGGCGGGGAGACCAAGCTTCCCAAGCCTAGTAGGCGAGTCAGGCAAGGGGGCTTGGCCGGAGTTCGAGTGTAAGGCTCGGCAGGACGTTCGACCTTACCTCGGCAGGGAGGCCAAGCTTCCCAAGCCTAGCAGGTTCAGGCAAGGCGGCTTGGCCGGAGTTCGAGTGTAAGGCTCGGCAGGACGTTCGACCTTACCTCGGCAGGGAGACCAAACTTCCCAAGCCTAGGAGGAGAGTCAGGCAAGGGGGCTTGGCCGGAGTTCGAGTGTAAGGCTCGGCAGGATGTTCGACCTCACCTCGGCAGGGAGACCAAGCTTCCCAAGCCTAGTAGGGCCAGGCAAGGGGGCTTGGCCGGAGTTCGAGTGTAAGGCTCGGCAGGACGTTCGACCTTACCTGGGCAGGGAGATCAAGCTTCCCAAGCCTAGTAGGAGAGTCAGGCAAGGGGGCTTGGCCGGAGTTCGAGTGTAAGGCTCAGCAGGACGTTCGACCTTACCTCGGCAGGGAGACCAAGCTTCCCAAGCCTAGTAGGAGAGTCAGGCAAGGGGGCTTGGCCGGAGTTCGAGTGTAAGGCTCGGCAGGACGTTCGACCTTACCTCGGCAGGGAGACCAAGCTTCCCAAGCCTAGTAGGGTCAGGAAAGGGGGCTTGGCCGGAGTTCGAGTGTAAGGCTCGGCAGGACGTTCGACCTTACCTCGGCAGGGAGACCAAGCTTCCCAAGCCTAGTAGGAGAGTCAGGCAAGGGGGCTTGGCCGGACTTCGAGTGTAAGGCTCGGCAGGACGTTCGACCTTACGTCGGCAGGGAGATCAAGCTTCCCAAGCCTAGTAGGAGAGTCAGGCAAGGAGGCTTGGCCGGAGTTCGAGTGTAAGGCTCGGCAGGACGTTCGACCTTACCTCGGCAGGGAGGCCAAGCTTTCCAAGCCTAGTAGGAGAGTCAGGCAAGGAGGCTTGGCCGGAGTTCGAGTGTAAGGCTCGGCAGGACGTTCGACCTTACCTCGGCAGGGAGACCAAGCTTCCCAAGCCTAGTAGGAGAGTCAGGGAAGGGGGCTTGGCCGGAGTTCGAGTGTAAGGCTCGGCAGGACGTTCGACCTTACCTCGGCAGGGAGACCAAGCTTCCCAAGCCCAGTAGGAGAGTCAGGCAAGGGGGCTTGGCCGGAGTTCGAGTGTAAGGCTCGGAAGGACGTTCGACCTTACCTCGGCAGGGAGACCAGGCTTCCCAAGCCTAGTAGGGTCAGGAAAGGGGGCTTGGCCGGAGTTCGAGTGTAAGGCTCGGCAGGACGTTCGACCTTACCTCGGCAGGGAGACCAAGCTTCCCAAGCCTAGTAGGAGAGTCAGGCAAGGGGGCTTGGCCGGAGTTCGAGTGTAAGGCTCGGCAGGACGTTCGACCTTACCTGGGCGGGGAGACCAAGCTTCCCAAGCCTAGTAGGAGAGTCAGGCAAGGGGGCTTGGCCGGAGTTCGAGTGTAAGGCTCGGCAGGACGTTCGACCATACCTCGGCAGGGAGACCAAGCTTCCCAAGCCTAGTAGGAGAGTCAGGCAAGGGGGCTTGGCCGGAGTTCGAGTGTAAGGCTCGGAAGGACGTTCGACCTTACCTCGGCAGGGAGACCAAGCTTCCCAAGCCTAGTAGGGTCAGGCAAGGGGTCTTGGCCGGAGTTCAAGTCTAAGGCTCGGCAGGACGTTCGACCATACCTCGGCAGGGAGACCAAGCTTCCCAAGCCTAGTAGGAGAGTCAGGCAAGGGGGCTTGGCCGGAGTTCGAGTGTAAGGCTCGGCAGGACGTTCGACCTTACCTCGGCAGGGAGACCAAGCTTCCCAAGCCTAGTAGGGTCAGGCAAGGGGGCTTGGCCGGAGTTCAAGTGTAAGGCTCGGCAGGACGTTCGACCTTACCTCGGCAGGGAGGCCAAGCTTCCCAAGCCTAGCAGGTTCAGGCAAGGCGGCTTGGCCGGAGTTCGAGTGTAAGGCTCGGCAGGACGTTCGACCTTACCTCGGCAGGGAGACCAAACTTCCCAAGCCTAGGAGGAGAGTCAGGCAAGGAGGCTTGGCCGGAGTTCGAGTGTAAGGCTCGGCAGGATGTTCGACCTCACCTCGGCAGGGAGACCAAGCTTCCCAAGCCTAGTAGGGCCAGGCAAGGGGGCTTGGCCGGAGTTCGAGTGTAGGGCTCGGCAGGACATTCGACCTTACCTGGGCAGGGAGATCAAGCTTCCCAAGCCTAGTAGGGCCAGGCAAGGGGGCTTGGCCGGAGTTCGAGTGTAAGGCTAGGCAGGACGTTCGACCTTACCTGGGCAGGGAGATCAAGCTTCCCAAGCCTAGTAGGAGAGTCAGGCAAGGGGGCTTGGCCGGAGTTCGAGTGTAAGGCTCAGCAGGACGTTCGACCTTACCTCGGCAGGGAGACCAAGCTTCCCAAGCCTAGTAGGAGAGTCAGGCAAGGGGGCTTGGCCGGAGTTCGAGTGTAAGGCTCGGCAGGACGTTCGACCTTACCTCGGCAGGGAGACCAAGCTTCCCAATCCTAGTAGGGTCATGAAAGGGGGCTTGGCCGGAGTTCGAGTGTAAGGCTCGGCAGGACGTTCGACCTTACCTCGGCAGGGAGACCAAGCTTCCCAAGCCTAGTAGGAGAGTCAGGCAAGGGGGCTTGGCCGGACTTCGAGTGTAAGGCTCGGCAGGACGTTCGACCTTACGTCGGCAGGGAGATCAAGCTTCCCAAGCCTAGTAGGAGAGTCAGGCAAGGAGGCTTGGCCGGAGTTCGAGTGTAAGGCTCGGCAGGACGTTCGACCTTACCTCGGCAGGGAGGCCAAGATTTCCAAGCCTAGTAGGAGAGTCAGGCAAGGAGGCTTGGCCGGAGTTCGAGTGTAAGGCTCGGCAGGACGTTCGACCTTACCTCGGCAGGGAGACCAAGCTTCCCAAGCCTAGTAGGAGAGTCAGGGAAGGGGGCTTGGCCGGAGTTCGAGTGTAAGGCTCGGCAGGACGTTCGACCTTACCTCGGCAGGGAGACCAAGCTTCCCAAGCCCAGTAGGAGAGTCAGGCAAGGGGGCTTGGCCGGAGTTCGAGTGTAAGGCTCGGAAGGACGTTCGACCTTACCTCGGCAGGGAGACCAGGCTTCCCAAGCCTAGTAGGGTCAGGAAAGGGGGCTTGGCCGGAGTTCGAGTGTAAGGCTCGGCAGGACGTTCGACCTTACCTCGGCAGGGAGACCAAGCTTCCCAAGCCTAGTAGGAGAGTCAGGCAAGGGGGCTTGGCCGGAGTTCGAGTGTAAGGCTCGGCAGGACGTTCGACCTTACCTGGGCGGGGAGACCAAGCTTCCCAAGCCTAGTAGGAGAGTCAGGCAAGGGGGCTTGGCCGGAGTTCGAGTGTAAGGCTCGGCAGGACGTTCGACCATACCTCGGCAGGGAGACCAAGCTTCCCAAGCCTAGTAGGAGAGTCAGGCAAGGGGGCTTGGCCGGAGTTCGAGTGTAAGGCTCGGAAGGACGTTCGACCTTACCTCGGCAGGGAGACCAAGCTTCCCAAGCCTAGTAGGGTCAGGCAAGGGGGCTTGGCCGGAGTTTGAGTGTAAGGCTCGGCAGGACGTTCGACCTTACCTCGGCAGGGTGACCAAGCTTCCCAAGCCTAGTAGGAGAGTCAGGCAAGTGGGCTTGTCCGGAGTTCGAGTGTAAGGCTCAGCCGGACGTTCGACCTTACCTCGGCAGGGGGACCGAGCTTCCCAAGCCTAGTAGGGTCAGGCAAGTGGGCTTGGCCAGAGTTCGAGTGTAAGGCTCGGCAGGACGTTCGACCTTACCTCGGCAGGGAGACCAAGCTTCCCAAGCCTAGTAGGGTCAGGCAAGGGGGCTTGGCCGGAGTTCGAGTGCAAGGCTCGGCAGGACGTTCGACCTTACCTCGGCAGGGAGACCAAGATTCCCAAGCCCAGTAGGAGAGTCAGGCAAGGGGGCTTGGCCGGAGTTCGAGTGTAAGGCTCGGCAGGACGTTCGACCTTACCTCGGCAGGGAGACCAAGCTTCCCAAGCCTAGTAGGAGAGTCAGGCAAGGGGGCTTGGCCGGAGTTCGAGTGTAAGGCTCGGCAGGACGTTCGACCTTACCTCGGAAGGGAGACCAAGCTTCCCAAGCCTAGTAGGAGAGTCAGGCAAGGGGGCTTGGCCGGAGTTCGAGTGTAAGGCTCGGCAGGACGTTCGACCTTACCTGGGCGGGGAGACCAAGCTTCCCAAGCCTAGTAGGCGAGTCAGGCAAGGGGGCTTGGCCGGAGTTCGAGTGTAAGGCTCGGCAGGACGTTCGACCTTACCTCGGCAGGGAGGCCAAGCTTCCCAAGCCTAGCAGGTTCAGGCAAGGCGGCTTGGCCGGAGTTCGAGTGTAAGGCTCGGCAGGACGTTCGACCTTACCTCGGCAGGGAGACCAAACTTCCCAAGCCTAGGAGGAGAGTCAGGCAAGGGGGCTTGGCCGGAGTTCGAGTGTAAGGCTCGGCAGGATGTTCGACCTCACCTCGGCAGGGAGACCAAGCTTCCCAAGCCTAGTAGGGCCAGGCAAGGGGGCTTGGCCGGAGTTCGAGTGTAAGGCTCGGCAGGACGTTCGACCTTACCTGGGCAGGGAGATCAAGCTTCCCAAGCCTAGTAGGAGAGTCAGGCAAGGGGGCTTGGCCGGAGTTCGAGTGTAAGGCTCAGCAGGACGTTCGACCTTACCTCGGCAGGGAGACCAAGCTTCCCAAGCCTAGTAGGAGAGTCAGGCAAGGGGGCTTGGCCGGAGTTCGAGTGTAAGGCTCGGCAGGACGTTCGACCTTACCTCGGCAGGGAGACCAAGCTTCCCAAGCCTAGTAGGGTCAGGAAAGGGGGCTTGGCCGGAGTTCGAGTGTAAGGCTCGGCAGGACGTTCGACCTTACCTCGGCAGGGAGACCAAGCTTCCCAAGCCTAGTAGGAGAGTCAGGCAAGGGGGCTTGGCCGGACTTCGAGTGTAAGGCTCGGCAGGACGTTCGACCTTACGTCGGCAGGGAGATCAAGCTTCCCAAGCCTAGTAGGAGAGTCAGGCAAGGAGGCTTGGCCGGAGTTCGAGTGTAAGGCTCGGCAGGACGTTCGACCTTACCTCGGCAGGGAGGCCAAGCTTTCCAAGCCTAGTAGGAGAGTCAGGCAAGGAGGCTTGGCCGGAGTTCGAGTGTAAGGCTCGGCAGGACGTTCGACCTTACCTCGGCAGGGAGACCAAGCTTCCCAAGCCTAGTAGGAGAGTCAGGGAAGGGGGCTTGGCCGGAGTTCGAGTGTAAGGCTCGGCAGGACGTTCGACCTTACCTCGGCAGGGAGACCAAGCTTCCCAAGCCCAGTAGGAGAGTCAGGCAAGGGGGCTTGGCCGGAGTTCGAGTGTAAGGCTCGGAAGGACGTTCGACCTTACCTCGGCAGGGAGACCAGGCTTCCCAAGCCTAGTAGGGTCAGGAAAGGGGGCTTGGCCGGAGTTCGAGTGTAAGGCTCGGCAGGACGTTCGACCTTACCTCGGCAGGGAGACCAAGCTTCCCAAGCCTAGTAGGAGAGTCAGGCAAGGGGGCTTGGCCGGAGTTCGAGTGTAAGGCTCGGCAGGACGTTCGACCTTACCTGGGCGGGGAGACCAAGCTTCCCAAGCCTAGTAGGAGAGTCAGGCAAGGGGGCTTGGCCGGAGTTCGAGTGTAAGGCTCGGCAGGACGTTCGACCATACCTCGGCAGGGAGACCAAGCTTCCCAAGCCTAGTAGGAGAGTCAGGCAAGGGGGCTTGGCCGGAGTTCGAGTGTAAGGCTCGGAAGGACGTTCGACCTTACCTCGGCAGGGAGACCAAGCTTCCCAAGCCTAGTAGGGTCAGGCAAGGGGTCTTGGCCGGAGTTCAAGTCTAAGGCTCGGCAGGACGTTCGACCATACCTCGGCAGGGAGACCAAGCTTCCCAAGCCTAGTAGGAGAGTCAGGCAAGGGGGCTTGGCCGGAGTTCGAGTGTAAGGCTCGGCAGGACGTTCGACCTTACCTCGGCAGGGAGGCCAAGCTTCCCAAGCCTAGCAGGGTCAGGCAAGGCGGCTTGGCCGGAGTTCGAGTGAAAGGCTCGGCAGGACATTCGACCTTACCTCGGCAGGGAGACCAAGCTTCCCAAGCCTAGTAGGAGAGTCAGGCAAGGGGGCTTGGCCGGAGTTCGAGTGTAAGGCTCGGCAGGACGTTCGACCTTACCTCGGCAGGGAGACCAAGCATCCCAAGCCTAGTAGGAGAGTCAGGCAAGGGGGCTTGGCCGGAGTTCGAGTGTAAGGCTCGGCAGGACGTTCGACCTTACCTCGGAAGGGACACCAAGCTTCCCAAGCCTAGTAGGAGCATCAGGCAAGGGGGTTTGTCCGGAGTTTGAGTGTAAGGCTCGGCAGGACGTTCGACCTTACCTCGGCAGGGAGACCAAGCTTCCCAAGACTAGTAGGGTCAGGCAAGGGGGCTTGGCCAGAGTTTGAGTGTAAGGCTCGGCAGGACGTTCGACCTTACCTCGGCAGGGTGACCAAGCTTCCCAAGCCTAGTAGGAGAGTCAGGCAAGGGGGCTTGGCCGGAGTTCGAGTGTAAGGCTCAGCAGGACGTTCGACCTTACCTCGGCAGGGAGACCAAGCTTCCCAAGCCTAGTAGGGTGAGGCAAGGGGGTTTGGCCGGAGTACGAGTGTAAGGCTCGGCAGGACGTTCGACCATACCTCGGCAGGGAGACCAAGCTTCCCAAGCCTAGTAGGAGAGTCAGGCAAGGGGGCTTGGCCGGAGTTCGCGTTTAAGGCTCGGCAGGACGTTCGACCTTACCTGGGCAGGGAGACCAAGCTTCCCAAGCCTAGTAGGAGAGTCAGGCAAGGGGGCTTGGCCGGAGTTCGAGTGTAAGGCTCGGCAGGACGTTCGACCTTACTTCGGCAGGGAAACCAAGCTTCCCAAGCCTAGTAGGGTCAGGCAAGGGGGCTTGGCCCGAGTTTGAGTGTAAGGCTCGGCAGGACGTTCGACCTTACCTCGGCAGGGTGACCAAGCTTCCCAAGCCTAGTAGGAGAGTCAGGCAAGGGGGCTTGGCCGGAGTTCGAGTGTAAGGCTCAGCAGGACGTTCGACCTTACCTCGGCAGGGGGACCAAGCTTCCCAAGCCTAGTAGGAGAGTCAGGCAAGGGGGCTTGGCCGGAGTTCGAGTGTAAGGCTCGGCAGGACGTTCGACCTTACCTCAGCAGGGAGACCAAGCTTCCCAAGCCTAGTAGGAGAGTCAGGCAAGGAGGCTTGGCCGGAGTTCGAGTGTAAGGCTCGGCAGGACGTTCGACCTTACCTCGGCAGGGAGACCAAGCTTTCCAAGCCTAGTAGGAGAGTCAGGGAAGGGGGCTTGGCCGGAGTTCGAGTGTAAGGCTCGGCAGGACGTTCGACCTTACCTCGGCAGGGAGACCAAGCTTCCCAAGCCTAGTAGGGTCAGGCAAGGGGGCTTGCCCGGAGTTCGAGTGCAAGGCTCGGCAGGACGTTCGACCTTACCTCGGCAGGGAGACCAAGCTTCCCAAGCCTAGTAGGAGAGTCAGGCAAGGGGGCTTGGCCGGAGTTCGAGTGTAAGGCTCGGCAGGACGTTCGACCTTACCTCGGAAGGGAGACCAAGCTTCCCAAGCCTAGTAGGAGAGTCAGGCAAGGGGGCTTGGCCGGAGTTCGAGTGGAAGGCTCGGCAGGACGTTCGACCTTACCTGGGCGGGCAGACCAAGCTTCCCAAGCCTAGTAGGCGAGTCAGGCAAGGGGGCTTGGCCGGAGTTCGAGTGTAAGGCTCGGCAGGACGTTCGACCTTACCTCGGCAGGGAGACCAAGCTTCCCAAGCCTAGTAGGAGGGTCAGGCAAGGGGGCTTGGCCGGAGTTCAAGTGTAAGGCTCGGCAGGACGTTTGACCTTACCTCGGCAGGGAGACCAAGCTTCCCAAGCCTAGTAGGAGAGTCAGGCAAGGGGGCTCGGCCGGAGTTCGAGTGTAAGGCTCGGCAGGACGTTCGACCTTACCTCGGCAGGGAGGCCAAGCTTCCCAAGCCTAGCAGGGTCAGGCAAGGCGGCTTGGCCGGAGTTCGAGTGTAAGGCTCGGCAGGACGTTCGACCTTACCTCGGCAGGGAGGCCAAACTTCCCAAGCCTAGGAGGAGAGTCAGGCAAGGGGGCTTGGCCGGAGTTCGAGTGTAAGGCTCGGCAGGACGTTCGACCTTACCTTGGCAGGGAGACCAGGCTTCCCAAGCCTAGTAGGAGAGTCAGGCAAGGGGGCTTGGCCGGAGTTTGAGTGTAAGGCTCGGCAGGACGTTCGACCTTACCTCGGCAGGGAGACCAAGCTTCCCAAGCCTAGGAGGGTCAGGCAAGGGGGCTTGGCCGGAGTTTGAGTGTAAGGCTCGGCAGGACGTTCGACCTTACCTCGGCAGGGTGACCAAGCTTCCCAAGCCTAGTACGAGAGTCAGGCAAGGGGGCTTGGCCGGAGGTCGAGTGTAAGGCTCAGCAGGACAGTCGACCTTACCTCGGCAGGGAGACCAAGCTTCCCAAGCCTAGTAGGAGAGTCAGGCAAGGGGGCTTGGCCGGAGTTCGAGTGTAAGGCTCGGCAGGACGTTCGACCGTGCCTCGGCAGGGAGACCAAGCTTCCCAAGCCTAGTAGGAGAGTCAGGCAAGGGGGCTTGGCCGGAGTTTGAGTGTAAGGCTCGGCAGGATGTTCGACCTTACCTTGGCAGGGAGACCAAGCTTCCCAAGCCTAGTAGGAGAGTCAGGCAAGGGGGCTTGGCCGGAGTTCAAGTGTAAGGCTCGGCAGGATGTTCGACCTTACCTCGGCAGGGTGACCAAGCTTCCCAAGCCTAGTAGGAGAGTCAGGCAAGGGGGCTTGGCCGGAGTTCGAGTGTAAGGCTCGGCAGGACGTTCGACCTTACCTGGGCGGGGAGACCAAGCTTCCCAAGCCTAGTAGGAGAGTCAGGCAAGGGGGCTTGGCCGGAGTTCGAGTGTAAGGCTCAGCAGGACGTTCGACCTTACCTCGGCAGGGGGACCAAGCTTCCCAAGCCTAGTAGGAGAGTCAGGCAAGGGGGCTTGGCCGGAGTTCGAGTGTAAGGCTCGGCAGGACGTTCGACCTTACCTCAGCAGGGAGACCAAGCTTCCCAAGCCTAGTAGGAGAGTCAGGCAAGGAGGCTTGGCCGGAGTTCGAGTGTAAGGCTCGGCAGGACGTTCGACCTTACCTCGGCAGGGGGACCAAGCTTTCCAAGCCTAGTAGGAGAGTCAGGGAAGGGGGCTTGGCCGGAGTTCGAGTGTAAGGCTCGGCAGGACGTTCGACCTTACCTCGGCAGGGAGACCAAGCTTCCCAAGCCTAGTAGGGTCAGGCAAGGGGGCTTGGCCGGAGTTCGAGTGCAAGGCTCGGCAGGACGTTCGACCTTACCTCGGCAGGGAGACCAAGCTTCCCAAGCCTAGTAGGAGAGTCAGGCAAGGGGGCTTGGCCGGAGTTCGAGTGTAAGGCTCGGCAGGACGTTCGACCTTACCTCGGAAGGGAGACCAAGCTTCCCAAGCCTAGTAGGAGAGTCAGGCAAGGGGGCTTGGCCGGAGTTCGAGTGGAAGGCTCGGCAGGACGTTCGACCTTACCTGGGCGGGCAGACCAAGCTTCCCAAGCCTAGTAGGCGAGTCAGGCAAGGGGGCTTGGCCGGAGTTCGAGTGAAAGGCTCGGCAGGACGTTCGACCTTACCTCGGCAGGGAGACCAAGCTTCCCAAGCCTAGTAGGAGAGTCAGGCAAGGGGGCTCGGCCGGAGTTCGAGTGTAAGGCTCGGCAGGACGTTCGACCTTACCTCGGCAGGGAGGCCAAGCTTCCCAAGCCTAGCAGGGTCAGGCAAGGCGGCTTGGCCGGAGTTCGAGTGTAAGGCTCGGCAGGACGTTCGACCTTACCTCGGCAGGGAGGCCAAACTTCCCAAGCCTAGGAGGAGAGTCAGGCAAGGGGGCTTGGCCGGAGTTCGAGTGTAAGGCTCGGCAGGACGTTCGACCTTACCTTGGCAGGGAGACCAGGCTTCCCAAGCCTAGTAGGAGAGTCAGGCAAGGGGGCTTGGCCGGAGTTTGAGTGTAAGGCTCGGCAGGACGTTCGACCTTACCTCGGCAGGGAGACCAAGCTTCCCAAGCCTAGGAGGGTCAGGCAAGGGGGCTTGGCCGGAGTTTGAGTGTAAGGCTCGGCAGGACGTTCGACCTTACCTCGGCAGGGTGACCAAGCTTCCCAAGCCTAGTACGAGAGTCAGGCAAGGGGGCTTGGCCGGAGGTCGAGTGTAAGGCTCAGCAGGACGTTCGACCTTACCTCGGCAGGGAGACCAAGCTTCCCAAGCCTAGTAGGAGAGTCAGGCAAGGGGGCTTGGCCGGAGTTCGAGTGTAAGGCTCGGCAGGACGTTCGACCGTGCCTCGGCAGGGAGACCAAGCTTCCCAAGCCTAGTAGGAGAGTCAGGCAAGGGGGCTTGGCCGGAGTTTGAGTGTAAGGCTCGGCAGGATGTTCGACCTTACCTTGGCAGGGAGACCAAGCTTCCCAAGCCTAGTAGGAGAGTCAGGCAAGGGGGCTTGGCCGGAGTTCAAGTGTAAGGCTCGGCAGGATGTTCGACCTTACCTCGGCAGGGTGACCAAGCTTCCCAAGCCTAGTAGGAGAGTCAGGCAAGGGGGCTTGGCCGGAGTTCGAGTGTACGGCTCGGCAGAACGTTCGACCTTACCTCGGCAGGGAGACCAAGCTTCCCAAGCCTAGTAGGAGAGTCAGGCAAGGGGGCTTGGCCGGAGTTCAAGTGTAAGGCTCGGCAGGACGTTCGACCTTACCTCGGCAGGGAGACCAAGCTTCCCAAGCCCAGTAGGAGAGTCAGGCAAGGGGGCTTGGCCGGAGTTCGAGTGTAAGGCTCGGCAGGACGTCCGACCTTACCTCGGCAGGGAGGCCAATCTTCCCAAGCCTAGCAGGGTCAGGCAAGGGGGCTTGGCCGGAGTTCGAGTGTAAGGCTCAGCAGGACATTCGACCTTACCTGGGCAGGGAGACCAAGCTTCCCAAGCCTAGTAGGAGAGTCAGGCAAGGGGGCTTGGCCGGAGTTCGAGTGTAAGGCTAGGCAGGACGTTCGACCTTACCTCGGCAGGGAGACCAAGCTTCCCAAGCCTAGTAGGAGAGTCAGGCAAGGGGGCTTGGCCGGAGTTCGAGTGTAAGGCTCGGCAGGACGTTCGACCTTACCTCGGCAGGGAGGCCAAGCTTCCCAAGCCTAGCAGGGTCAGGCAAGGCGGCTTGGCCGGAGTTCGAGTGTAAGGCTCGGCAGGACGTTCGACCTTACCTCGGCAGGGAGGCCAAACTTCCCAAGCCTAGGAGGAGAGTCAGGCAAGGGGGCTTGGCCGGAGTTCGAGTGTAAGGCTCGGCAGGACGTTCGACCTTACCTTGGCAGGGAGACCAGGCTTCCCAAGCCTAGTAGGAGAGTCAGGCAAGGGGGCTTGGCCGGAGTTTGAGTGTAAGGCTCGGCAGGACGTTCGACCTTACCTCGGCAGGGAGACCAAGCTTCCCAAGCCTAGGAGGGTCAGGCAAGGGGGCTTGGCCGGAGTTTGAGTGTAAGGCTCGGCAGGACGTTCGACCTTACCTCGGCAGGGTGACCAAGCTTCCCAAGCCTAGTACGAGAGTCAGGCAAGGGGGCTTGGCCGGAGGTCGAGTGTAAGGCTCAGCAGGACGTTCGACCTTACCTCGGCAGGGAGACCAAGCTTCCCAAGCCTAGTAGGAGAGTCAGGCAAGGGGGCTTGGCCGGAGTTCGAGTGTAAGGCTCGGCAGGACGTTCGACCGTGCCTCGGCAGGGAGACCAAGCTTCCCAAGCCTAGTAGGAGAGTCAGGCAAGGGGGCTTGGCCGGAGTTTGAGTGTAAGGCTCGGCAGGATGTTCGACCTTACCTTGGCAGGGAGACCAAGCTTCCCAAGCCTAGTAGGAGAGTCAGGCAAGGGGGCTTGGCCGGAGTTCAAGTGTAAGGCTCGGCAGGATGTTCGACCTTACCTCGGCAGGGTGACCAAGCTTCCCAAGCCTAGTAGGAGAGTCAGGCAAGGGGGCTTGGCCGGAGTTCGAGTGTACGGCTCGGCAGAACGTTCGACCTTACCTCGGCAGGGAGACCAAGCTTCCCAAGCCTAGTAGGAGAGTCAGGCAAGGGGGCTTGGCCGGAGTTCAAGTGTAAGGCTCGGCAGGACGTTCGACCTTACCTCGGCAGGGAGACCAAGCTTCCCAAGCCCAGTAGGAGAGTCAGGCAAGGGGGCTTGGCCGGAGTTCGAGTGTAAGGCTCGGCAGGACGTCCGACCTTACCTCGGCAGGGAGGCCAATCTTCCCAAGCCTAGCAGGGTCAGGCAAGGGGGCTTGGCCGGAGTTCGAGTGTAAGGCTCAGCAGGACATTCGACCTTACCTGGGCAGGGAGACCAAGCTTCCCAAGCCTAGTAGGAGAGTCAGGCAAGGGGGCTTGGCCGGAGTTCGAGTGTAAGGCTAGGCAGGACGTTCGACCTTACCTCGGCAGGGAGACCAAGCTTCCCAAGCCTAGTAGGAGAGTCAGGCAAGGGGGCTTGGCCGGAGTTCGAGTGTAAGGCTCGGCAGGACGTTCGACCTTACCTCGGCAGGGAGACCAAGCTTCCCAAGCCTAGTAGGGTCAGGCAAGGGGGCTTGGCCGGAGTTCGAGTGTAAGGCTCGGCAGGATGTTCGACCTTACCTCGGCAGGGAGACCAAGCTTCCCAAGCCTAGTAGGGTCAGGCAAGGGGGCTTGGCCGGAGTTCGAGTGTAAGGCTCGGCAGGACGTTCGACCTTACCTCGGCAGGGAGACCAAGCTTCCCAAGCCTAGTAGGGTCAGGCAAGGGGGCTTGGCCGGAGTTCGAGTGTAAGGCTCGGCAGGACGTTCGACCTTACCTCGGCAGGGAGACCAAGCTTCCCAAGCCTAGTAGGAGAGTCAGGCAAGGGGGCTTGGCCGGAGTTCGAGTGTAAGGCTCGGCAGGACGTTCGACCTTACCTGGGCGGGGAGACCAAGCTTCCCAAGCCTAGTAGGAGAGTCAGGCAAGGGGGCTTGGCCGGAGTTCGAGTGTAAGGCTCGGAAGGACGTTCGACCTTACCTCGGCAGGGAGACCAAGCTTCCCAAGCCTAGTAGGGTCAGGCAAGGGGGCTTGGCCGGAGTTCAAGTGTAAGGCTCGGCAGGACGTTCGACCTTACCTCGGCAGGGAGACCAAGCTTCCCAAGCCTAGTAGGAGAGTCAGGCAAGGGGGCTTGGCCGGAGTTCGAGTGTAAGGCTCGGCAGGACGTTCGACCTTACCTGGGCGGGGAGACCAAGCTTCCCAAGCCTAGTAGGAGAGTCAGGCAAGGGGGCTTGGCCGGAGTTCGAGTGTAAGGCTCAGCAGGACATTCGACCTTACCTCGGCAGGGAGACCAAGCTTCCCAAGCCTAGTAGGAGAGTCAGGCAAGGGGGCCTGGTCGGACTTCGAGTGTAAGGCTCGGCAGGACGTTCGACCTTACCTCGGCAGGGAGACCAAGCTTCCCAAGCCTAGTAGGAGAGTCAGGCAAGGGGGCTTGGCCGGAGTTCGAGTGTAAGGCTCGGCAGGACGTTCGACCTTACCTCGGCAGGGAGACCAACCTTCCCAAAGCCTAGTAGGGTCAGGCAAGGGGGCTTGGCCGGAGTTTGAGTGTAAGGCTCGGCAGGACGTTCGACCTTACCTCGGCAAGGAGGCCAAGCTTTCCAAGCCTAGTAGGAGAGTCAGGCAAGGAGGCTTGGCCGGAGTTCGAGTGTAAGGCTCGGCAGGACGTTCGACCTTACCTCGGCAGGGAGACCAAGCTTCCCAAGCCTAGTAGGAGAGTCAGGGAAGGGGGCTTGGCCGGAGTTCGAGTGTAAGGCTCGGGAGGACGTTCGACCTTACCTTGGCAGGGAGACCAAGCTTCCCAAGCCTAGTAGGTCAGGCAAGGGGGCTTGGCCGGAGTTCGAGTGCAAGGCTCCGCACGACGTTCGACCTTACCTCGGCAGGGAGACCAAGCTTCCCACGCCCAGTAGGAGAGTCAGGCAAGGGGGCTTGGCCGGAGTTCGAGTGTAAGGCTCGGCAGAACGTTCGACCTTACCTCGGCAGGGAGACCAAGCTTCCCAAGCCTAGTAGGAGAGTCAGGCAAGGGGGCTTGGCCGGAGTTCGAGTGTAAGGCTCGGCAGGACGTTCGACCTTACCTCGGAAGGGAGACCAAGCTTCCCAAGCCTAGTAGGAGAGTCAGGCAAGGGGGCTTGGCTGGAGTTCGAGTGTAAGGCTCGGCAGGACGTTCGACCTTACCTGGGCGGGGAGACCAAGCTTCCCAAGCCTAGTAGGCGAGTCAGGCAAGGGGGCTTGGCCGGAGTTCAAGTGTAAGGCTCGGCAGGACGTTTGACCTTACCTCGGCAGGGAGACCAAGCTTCCCAAGCCTAGTAGGAGGGTCAGGCAAGGGGGCTTGGCCGGAGTTTGAGTGTAAGGCTCGGCAGGACGTTCGAGCTTACCTCGGCAGGGAGGCCAAGCTTCCCAAGCCTAGCAGGGTCAGGCAAGGGGGCTTGGCCGGAGTTCGAGTGTAAGGCTCGGCAGGACGTTCGACCTTACCTCGGCAGGGAGACCAAACTTCCCAAGCCTAGTAGGAGAGTCAGGCAAGGGGGCTTGGCCGGAGTTCGAGTGTAAGGCTCAGCAGGACGTTCGACCTTACCTCGGCAGGGAGACCAAGCTTCCCAAGCCTAGTAGGAGAGTCAGGCAAGGGGGCTTGGCCGGAGTTCGAGTGTAAGGCTCGGCAGGACGTTCGACCTTACCTCGGCAGGGAGACCAAGCTTCCCAAGCCTAGTAGGGTCAGGAAAGGGGGCTTGGCCGGAGTTCGAGTGTAAGGCTCGGCAGGACGTTCGACCTTACCTCGGCAGGGAGACCAAGCTTCCCAAGCCTAGTAGGAGAGTCAGGCAAGGGGGCTTGGCCGGACTTCGAGTGTAAGGCTCGGCAGGACGTTCGACCTTACGTCGGCAGGGAGATCAAGCTTCCCAAGCCTAGTAGGAGAGTCAGGCAAGGAGGCTTGGCCGGAGTTCGAGTGTAAGGCTCGGCAGGACGTTCGACCTTACCTCGGCAGGGAGACCAAGCTTCCCAAGCCTAGTAGGAGAGTCAGGGAAGGGGGCTTGGCCGGAGTTCGAGTGTAAGGCTCGGCAGGACGTTCGACCTTACCTCGGCAGGGAGACCAAGCTTCCCAAGCCCAGTAGGAGAGTCAGGCAAGGGGGCTTGGCCGGAGTTCGAGTGTAAGGCTCGGAAGGACGTTCGACCTTACCTCGGCAGGGAGACCAGGCTTCCCAAGCCTAGTAGGGTCAGGAAAGGGGGCTTGGCCGGAGTTCGAGTGTAAGGCTCGGCAGGACGTTCGACCTTACCTCGGCAGGGAGACCAAGCTTCCCAAGCCTAGTAGGAGAGTCAGGCAAGGGGGCTTGGCCGGAGTTCGAGTGTAAGGCTCGGCAGGACGTTCGACCATACCTCGGCAGGGAGACCAAGCTTCCCAAGCCTAGTAGGAGAGTCAGGCAAGGGGGCTTGGCCGGAGTTCGAGTGTAAGGCTCGGAAGGACGTTCGACCTTACCTCGGCAGGGAGACCAAGCTTCCCAAGCCTAGTAGGGTCAGGCAAGGGGGCTTGGCCGGAGTTCAAGTCTAAGGCTCGGCAGGACGTTCGACCATACCTCGGCAGGGAGACCAAGCTTCCCAAGCCTAGTAGGAGAGTCAGGCAAGGGGGCTTGGCCGGAGTTCGAGTGTAAGGCTCGGCAGGACGTTCGACCTTACCTCGGCAGGGAGGCCAAGCTTCCCAAGCCTAGCAGGGTCAGGCAAGGCGGCTTGGCCGGAGTTCGAGTGAAAGGCTCGGCAGGACATTCGACCTTACCTCGGCAGGGAGACCAAGCTTCCCAAGCCTAGTAGGAGAGTCAGGCAAGGGGGCTTGGCCGGAGTTCGAGTGTAAGGCTCGGCAGGACGTTCGACCTTACCTCGGCAGGGAGACCAAGCATCCCAAGCCTAGTAGGAGAGTCAGGCAAGGGGGCTTGGCCGGAGTTCGAGTGTAAGGCTCGGCAGGACGTTCGACCTTACCTCGGAAGGGACACCAAGCTTCCCAAGCCTAGTAGGAGCATCAGGCAAGGGGGTTTGTCCGGAGTTTGAGTGTAAGGCTCGGCAGGACGTTCGACCTTACCTCGGCAGGGAGACCAAGCTTCCCAAGCCTAGTAGGGTCAGGCAAGGGGGCTTGGCCAGAGTTTGAGTGTAAGGCTCGGCAGGACGTTCGACCTTACCTCGGCAGGGTGACCAAGCTTCCCAAGCCTAGTAGGAGAGTCAGGCAAGGGGGCTTGGCCGGAGTTCGAGTGTAAGGCTCAGCAGGACGTTCGACCTTACCTCGGCAGGGAGACCAAGCTTCCCAAGCCTAGTAGGGTGAGGCAAGGGGGTTTGGCCGGAGTACGAGTGTAAGGCTCGGCAGGACGTTCGACCATACCTCGGCAGGGAGACCAAGCTTCCCAAGCCTAGTAGGAGAGTCAGGCAAGGGGGCTTGGCCGGAGTTCGCGTGTAAGGCTCGGCAGGACGTTCGACCTTACCTGGGCAGGGAGACCAAGCTTCCCAAGCCTAGTAGGAGAGTCAGGCAAGGGGGCTTGGCCGGAGTTCGAGTGTAAGGCTCGGCAGGACGTTCGACCTTACTTCGGCAGGGAGACCAAGCTTCCCAAGCCTAGTAGGGTCAGGCAAGGGGGCTTGGCCCGAGTTTGAGTGTAAGGCTCGGCAGGACGTTCGACCTTACCTCGGCAGGGTGACCAAGCTTCCCAAGCCTAGTAGGAGAGTCAGGCAAGGGGGCTTGGCCGGAGTTCGAGTGTAAGGCTCAGCAGGACGTTCGACCTTACCTCGGCAGGGGGACCAAGCTTCCCAAGCCTAGTAGGAGAGTCAGGCAAGGGGGCTTGGCCGGAGTTCGAGTGTAAGGCTCGGCAGGACGTTCGACCTTACCTCAGCAGGGAGACCAAGCTTCCCAAGCCTAGTAGGAGAGTCAGGCAAGGAGGCTTGGCCGGAGTTCGAGTGTAAGGCTCGGCAGGACGTTCGACCTTACCTCGGCAGGGAGACCAAGCTTTCCAAGCCTAGTAGGAGAGTCAGGGAAGGGGGCTTGGCCGGAGTTCGAGTGTAAGGCTCGGCAGGACGTTCGACCTTACCTCGGCAGGGAGACCAAGCTTCCCAAGCCTAGTAGGGTCAGGCAAGGGGGCTTGGCCAGAGTTCGAGTGCAAGGCTCGGCAGGACGTTCGACCTTACCTCGGCAGGGAGACCAAGCTTCCCAAGCCTAGTAGGAGAGTCAGGCAAGGGGGCTTGGCCGGAGTTCGAGTGTAAGGCTCGGCAGGACGTTCGACCTTACCTCGGAAGGCAGACCAAGCTTCCCAAGCCTAGTAGGAGAGTCAGGCAAGGGGGCTTGGCCGGAGGTCGAGTGTAAGGCTCAGCAGGACGTTCGACCTTACCTCGGCAGGGAGACCAAGCTTCCCAAGCCTAGTAGGAGAGTCAGGCAAGGGGGCTTGGCCGGAGTTCGAGTGTAAGGCTCGGCAGGACGTTCGACCGTGCCTCGGCAGGGAGACCAAGCTTCCCAAGCCTAGTAGGAGAGTCAGGCAAGGGGGCTTGGCCGGAGTTTGAGTGTAAGGCTCGGCAGGATGTTCGACCTTACCTTGGCAGGGAGACCAAGCTTCCCAAGCCTAGTAGGAGAGTCAGGCAAGGGGGCTTGGCCGGAGTTCAAGTGTAAGGCTCGGCAGGATGTTCGACCTTACCTCGGCAGGGAGACCAAGCTTCCCAAGCCTAGTAGGAGAGTCAGGCAAGGGGGCTTGGCCGGAGTTTGAGTGTAAGGCTCGGCAGGACGTTCGACCTTACCTCGGTAGGGTGACCAAGCTTCCCAAGCCTAGTAGGAGAGTCAGGCAAGGGGGCTTGGCCGGAGTTCGAGTGTACGGCTCGGCAGAACGTTCGACCTTACCTCGGCAGGGAGACCAAGCTTCCCAAGCCTAGTAGGAGAGTCAGGCAAGGGGGCTTGGCCGGAGTTCGAGTGTAAGGCTCGGCAGGACGTTCGACCTTACCTCGGCAGGGAGACCAAGCTTCCCAAGCCTAGTAGGAGAGTCAGGCAAGGGGGCTTGGCCGGAGTTCGAGTGTAAGGCTCGGCAGAATGTTCGACCTTACCTCGGCAGGGAGACCAAGCTTCCCAACCCTAGTAGGAGAGTCAGGCAAGGGGGCTTGGCCGGAGTTCAAGTGTAAGGCTCGGCAGAATGTTCGACCTTACCTCGGCAGGGAGACCAAGCTTCCCAAGCCTAGTAGGAGAGTCAGGCAAGGGGGCTTGGCCGGAGTTCGAGTGTAAGGCTCGGCAGGACGTTCGACCGTACCTCGGCAGGGAGACCAAGCTTCCCAAGCCTAGTAGGAGAGTCAGGCAAGGGGGCTTGGCCGGAGTTCGAGTGTAAGGCTCGGCAGGACGTTCGACCTTACCTCGGCAGGGAGACCAAGCTTCCCAAGCCCAGTAGGAGAGTCAGGCAAGGGGGCTTGGCCGGAGTTCGAGTGTAAGGCTCGGCAGGATGTTCGACCTTACCTCGGCAGGGAGACCAAGCTTCCCAAGCCTAGTAGGAGAGTCAGGCAAGGGGGCTTGGCCGGAGTTCGAGTGTAAGGCTCGGCAGGACGTTCGACCTTACCTCGGCAGGGAGACCAAGCTTCCCAAGCCTAGTAGGAGAGTCAGGCAAGGGGGCTTGGCTGGAGTTCGAGTGTAAGGCTCGGCAGGACGTTCGACCTTACCTCGGCAGGGAGACCAAGCTTCCCAAGCCCAGTAGGAGAGTCAGGCAAGGGGGCTTGGCCGGAGTTCGAGTGTAAGGCTCGGCAGGACGTTCGACCTTACCTCGGCAGGGAGACCAAGCTTCCCAAGCCTAGTAGGGTCAGGCAAGGGGGCTTGGCCGGAGTTCGAGTGTAAGGCTCGGCAGGACGTTCGACCTTACCTCGGCAGGGAGACCAAGCTTCCCAAGCCTAGTAGGGTCAGGCAAGGGGGCTTGGCCGGAGTTCGAGTGTAAGGCTCGGCAGGACGTTCGACCTTACCTCGGCAGGGAGACCAAGCTTCCCAAGCCTAGTAGGAGAGTCAGGCAAGGGGGCTTGGCCGGAGTTCGAGTGTAAGGCTCGGCAGGACGTTCGACCTTACCTGGGCGGGGAGACCAAGCTTCCCAAGCCTAGTAGGAGAGTCAGGCAAGGGGGCTTGGCCGGAGTTCGAGTGTAAGGCTCGGAAGGACGTTCGACCTTACCTCGGCAGGGAGACCAAGCTTCCCAAGCCTAGTAGGGTCAGGCAAGGGGGCTTGGCCGGAGTTCAAGTGTAAGGCTCGGCAGGACGTTCGACCTTACCTCGGCAGGGAGACCAAGCTTCCCAAGCCTAGTAGGAGAGTCAGGCAAGGGGGCTTGGCCGGAGTTCGAGTGTAAGGCTCGGCAGGACGTTCGACCTTACCTGGGCGGGGAGACCAAGCTTCCCAAGCCTAGTAGGAGAGTCAGGCAAGGGGGCTTGGCCGGAGTTCGAGTGTAAGGCTCAGCAGGACATTCGACCTTACCTCGGCAGGGAGACCAAGCTTCCCAAGCCTAGTAGGAGAGTCAGGCAAGGGGGCCTGGTCGGACTTCGAGTGTAAGGCTCGGCAGGACGTTCGACCTTACCTCGGCAGGGAGACCAAGCTTCCCAAGCCTAGTAGGAGAGTCAGGCAAGGGGGCTTGGCCGGAGTTCGAGTGTAAGGCTCGGCAGGACGTTCGACCTTACCTCGGCAGGGAGACCAACCTTCCCAAAGCCTAGTAGGGTCAGTCAAGGGGGCTTGGCCGGAGTTTGAGTGTAAGGCTCGGCAGGACGTTCGACCTTACCTCGGCAAGGAGGCCAAGCTTTCCAAGCCTAGTAGGAGAGTCAGGCAAGGAGGCTTGGCCGGAGTTCGAGTGTAAGGCTCGGCAGGACGTTCGACCTTACCTCGGCAGGGAGACCAAGCTTCCCAAGCCTAGTAGGGTCAGGCAAGGGGGCTTGGCCGGAGTTCGAGTGTAAGGCTCGGCAGGACGTTCGACCTTACCTGGGCGGGGAGACCAAGCTTCCCAAGCCTAGTAGGAGAGTCAGGCAAGGGGGCTTGGCCGGAGTTCGAGTGTAAGGCTCGGAAGGACGTTCGACCTTACCTCGGCAGGGAGACCAAGCTTCCCAAGCCTAGTAGGAGAGTCAGGCAAGGGGGCTTGGCCGGAGTTCGAGTGTAAGGCTCGGCAGGACGTTCGACCTTACCTGGGCGGGGAGACCAAGCTTCCCAAGCCTAGTAGGAGAGTCAGGCAAGGGGGCTTGGCCGGAGTTCGAGTGTAAGGCTCAGCAGGACATTCGACCTTACCTCGGCAGGGAGACCAAGCTTCCCAAGCCTAGTAGGAGAGTCAGGCAAGGGGGCCTGGTCGGACTTCGAGTGTAAGGCTCGGCAGGACGTTCGACCTTACCTCGGCAGGGAGACCAAGCTTCCCAAGCCTAGTAGGAGAGTCAGGCAAGGGGGCTTGGCCGGAGTTCGAGTGTAAGGCTCGGCAGGACGTTCGACCTTACCTCGGCAGGGAGACCAACCTTCCCAAAGCCTAGTAGGGTCAGTCAAGGGGGCTTGGCCGGAGTTTGAGTGTAAGGCTCGGCAGGACGTTCGACCTTACCTCGGCAAGGAGGCCAAGCTTTCCAAGCCTAGTAGGAGAGTCAGGCAAGGAGGCTTGGCCGGAGTTCGAGTGTAAGGCTCGGCAGGACGTTCGACCTTACCTCGGCAGGGAGACCAAGCTTCCCAAGCCTAGTAGGAGAGTCAGGGAAGGGGGCTTGGCCGGAGTTCGAGTGTAAGGCTCGGCAGGACGTTCGACCTTACCTTGGCAGGGAGACCAAGCTTCCCAAGCCTAGTAGGTCAGGCAAGGGGGCTTGGCCGGAGTTCGAGTGCAAGGCTCCGCACGACGTTCGACCTTACCTCGGCAGGGAGACCAAGCTTCCCACGCCCAGTAGGAGAGTCAGGCAAGGGGGCTTGGCCGGAGTTCGAGTGTAAGGCTCGGCAGAACGTTCGACCTTACCTCGGCAGGGAGACCAAGCCTCCCAAGCCTAGTAGGAGAGTCAGGCAAGGGGGCTTGGCCGGAGTTCGAGTGTAAGGCTCGGCAGGACGTTCGACCTTACCTCGGAAGGGAGACCAAGCTTCCCAAGCCTAGTAGGAGAGTCAGGCAAGGGGGCTTGGCTGGAGTTCGAGTGTAAGGCTCGGCAGGACGTTCGACCTTACCTGGGCGGGGAGACCAAGCTTCCCAAGCCTAGTAGGCGAGTCAGGCAAGGGGGCTTGGCCGGAGTTCGAGTGTAAGGCTCGGAAGGACGTTCGACCTTACCTCGGCAGGGAGACCAAGCTTCCCAAGCCTAGTAGGGTCAGGCAAGGGGGCTTGGCCGGAGTTCAAGTGTAAGGCTCGGCAGGACGTTTGACCTTACCTCGGCAGGGAGACCAAGCTTCCCAAACCTAGTAGGAGGGTCAGGCAAGGGGGCTTGGCCGGAGTTTGAGTGTAAGGCTCGGCAGGACGTTCGAGCTTACCTCTGCAGGGAGGCCAAGCTTCCCAAGCCTAACAGGGTCAGGCAAGGCGGCTTGGCCGGAGTTCGAGTGTAAGGCTCGGCAGGACGTTCGACCTTACCTCGGCAGGGAGACCAAACTTCCCAAGCCTAGGAGGAGAGTTAGGAAAGGGGGCTTGGCCGGAGTTCGAGTGTAAGGCTCGGCAGGACGTTCGACCTTACCTCGGCAGGGAGACCAAGCTTCCCAAGCCTAGTAGGAGAGTCAGGCAAGGGGGCTTGGCCCGAGTTTGAGTGTAAGGCTCGGCAGGACGTTCGACCTTACCTCGGCAGGGAGACCAAGCTTCCCAAGCCTAGGAGGGTCAGGCAAGGGGGCTTGGCCGGAGTTTGAGTGTAAGGCTCGGCAGGACGTTCGACCTTACCTCGACAGGGTGACCAAGCTCCCCAAGCCTAGTACGAGAGTCAGGCAAGGGGGCTTGGCCGGAGGTCGAGTGTAAGGCTCAGCAGGACGTTCGACCTTACCTCGGCAGGGAGACCAAGCTTCCCAAGCCTAGTAGGAGAGTCAGGCAAGGGGGCTTGGCCGGAGTTCGAGTGTAAGGCTCAGCAGGACGTTCGACCGTACCTCGGCAGGGAGACCAAGCTTCCCAAGCCTAGTAGGAGAGTCAGGCAAGGGGGCTTGGCCGGAGTTCGAGTGTAAGGCTCGGCAGGACGTTCGACCTTACCTCGGCAGGGAGACCAAGCTTCCCAAGCCTAGTAGGGTCAGGCAAGGGGGCTTGGCCGGAGTTTGAGTGTAAGGCTCGGCAGGATGTTCGACCTTACCTCGGAAGGGAGACCAAGCTTCCCAAGCCTAGTAGGAGAGTCAGGCAAGGGGGCTTGGCCGGAGTTCGAGTGTAAGGCTCGGCAGGACGTTCGACCTTACCTCGGCAGGGAGACCAAGCTTCCCAAGCCTAGTAGGAGAGTCAGGCAAGGGGGCTTGGCCGGAGTTTGAGTGTAAGGCTCGGCAGGACGTTCGACCTTACCTCGGCAGGGTGACCAAGCTTCCCAAGCCTAGTAGGAGAGTCAGGCAAGGGGGCTTGGCCGGAGTTCGAGTGTAAGGCTCGGCAGGACGTTCGACCTTACCTCGGCAGGGAGACCAAGCTTCCCAAGCCTAGTAGGAGAGTCAGGCAAGGGGGCTTGGCCGGAGTTCGAGTGTAAGGCTCGGCAGGACGTTCGACCTTACCTCGGCAGGCAGACCAAGCTTCCCAAGCCTAGTAGGAGAGTCAGGCAAGGGGGCTTGGCCGGACTTCGAGTGTAAGGCTCGGCAGGACGTTCGACCTTACGTCGGCAGGGAGACCAAGCTTCCCAAGCCTAGTAGGAGAGTCAGGCCAGGAGGCTTGGCCGGAGTTCGAGTGTAAGGCTCGGCAGGGCGTTCGACCTGACCTTGGCAGGGAGACCAAGCTTCCCAAGCCTAGTAGGAGAGTCAGGCAAGGGGGCTTGGCCGGAGTTCGAGTGTAAGGCTCGGCAGGACGTTCAACCTTACCTCAGCAGGGAGACCAAGCTTCCCAAGCCCAGTAGGAGAGTCAGGCAAGGGGGCTTGGCCGGAGTTCGAGTGTAAGGCTCGGCAGGACGTTCGACCTTACCTCGGTAGGGAGGCCAATCTTCCCAAGCCTAGCAGGGTCAGGCAAGGGGCTTGGCCGGAGTTCGAGTGTAAGGCTCGGCAGGACGTTCGACCTTACCTGGGCAGGGAGACCAAGCTTCCCAAGCCTAGTAGGAGAGTCAGGCAAGGGGGCTTGGCCGGAGTTCGAGTGTAAGGCTAGGCAGGACGTTCGACCTTACCTCGGCAGGGAGACCAAGCTTCCCAAGCCTAGTAGGAGAGTCAGGCAAGGGGGCTTGGCCGGAGTTCGAGTGTAAGGCTCGGCAGGACGTTCGACATTACCTCGGCAGGGAGACCAAGCTTCCCAAGCCTAGTAGGGTCAGGCAAGGGGGCTTGGCCGGAGTTCGAGTGTAAGGCTCTGCAGGACGTTCGACCTTACCTCGGCAGGGAGACCAAGCTTCCCAAGCCTAGTAGGAGAGTCAGGCAAGGGGGCTTGGCCGGACTTCGAGTGTAAGGCTCGGCAGGACGTTCGACCTTACGTCGGCAGGGAGACCAAGCTTCTCAAGCCTAGTAGGAGAGTCAGGCAAGGAGGCTTGGCCGGAGTTCGAGTGTATGGCTCGGCAGGACGTTCGATCTTACCTCGGCAGGGAGACCAAGCTTCCCAAGCCTAGTAGGAGAGTCAGGCAAGGAGGCTTAGCCCGAGTTCGAGTGTAAGGCTCGGCAGGACGTTCGACCTTACCTCGGCAGGGAGACCAAGCTTCCCAAGCCTAGTAGGAGAGTCCGGCAAGGGGGCTTGGCCGGAGTTTGAGTGTAAGGCTCGGCAGGACGTTCGACCTTACCTCGGCAGGGTGACCAAGCTTCCCAAGCCTAGTACGAGAGTCAGGCAAGGGGGCTTGGCCGGAGGTCGAGTGTAAGGCTCAGCAGGACGTTTGACCTTACCTCGGCAGGGAGACCAAGCTTCCCAAGCCTAGTAGGAGAGTCAGGCAAGGGGGCTTGGCCGGAGTTCGAGTGTAAGGCTCGGCAGGACGTTCGACTGTACCTCGGCAGGGAGACCAAGCTTCCCAAGCCTAGTAGGAGAGTCAGGCAAGGGGGCTTGGCCGGAGTTCGAGTGTAAGGCTCGGCAGGACGTTCGACCTTACCTCGGCAGGGAGACCAAGCTTCCCAAGCCTAGTAGGGTCAGGCAAGGGGGCTTGGCCGGAGTTTGAGTGTAAGGCTCGGCAGGATGTTCGACCTTACCTTGGCAGGGAGACCAAGCTTCCCAAGCCTAGTAGGAGAGTCAGGCAAGGGGGCTTGGCCGGAGTACGAGTGTAAGGCTCGGCAGGACGTTCGACCTTACCTCGGCAGGGAGACGAAGCTTCCCAAGCCTAGTAGGAGAGTCAGGCAAGGGGGCTTGGCCGGAGTTCGAGTGTACGGCTCGGCAGGACATTCGACCTTACCTCGGCAGGGAGACCAAGCTTCCCAAGCCTAGTTGGAGAGTCAGGCAAGGGGGCTTGGCCGGACTTCGAGTGTAAGGCTCGGCAGGACGTTCGACCTTACGTCGGCAGGGAGACCAAGCTTCCCAAGCCTAGTAGGAGAGTCAGGCCAGGAGGATTGGCCGGAGTTCGAGTGTAAGGCTCGGCAGGGCGTTCGACCTGACCTTGGCAGGGAGACCAAGCTTCCCAAGCCTAGTAGGAGAGTCAGGCAAGGGGGCTTGGCCGGAGTTCGAGTGTAAGGCTCGGCAGGACGTTCGACCTTACCTCGGCAGGGAGACCAAGCTTCCCAAGCCTAGTAGGAGAGTCAGGCAAGGGGGCTTGGCCGGAGTTCGAGTGTAAGGCTCGGCAGGACGTTCGACCTTACCTCGGCAGGGAGACCAAGCTTCCCAAGCCTAGTAGGAGAGTCAGGCAAGGGGGCTTGGCCGGAGTTCGAGTGTAAGTCTCGGCAGGACGTTCGACCGTACCTCGGCAGGGAGACCAAGCTTCCCAAGCCTAGTAGGAGAGTCAGGCAAGGGGGCTTGGCCGGAGTTCAAGTGTAAGGCTCGGCAGGATGTTCGACCTTACCTCGGCAGGGAGACCAAGCTTCCCAAGCCTAGTAGGAGAGTCAGGCAAGGGGGCTTGGCCGGAGTTCGAGTGTAAGGCTCGGCAGGACGTTCGACCGTACCTCGGCAGGGAGACCAAGCTTCCCAAGCCTAGTAGGAGAGTCAGGCAAGGGGGCTTGGCCGGAGTTCAAGTGTAAGGCTCGGCAGGACGTTCAACCTTACCTCGGCAGGGAGACCAAGCTTCCCAAGCCCAGTAGGAGAGTCAGGCAAGGGGGCTTGGCCGGAGTTCGAGTGGAAGGCTCGGCAGGACGTTCGACCTTACCTTGGCAGGGAGGCCAATCTTCCCAAGCCTAGCAGGGTCAGGCAAGGGGGCTTGGCCGGAGTTCGAGTGTAAGGCTCGGCAGGACGTTCGACCTTACCTGGGCAGGGAGACCAAGCTTCCCAAGCCTAGTAGGAGAGTCAGGCAAGGGGGCTTGGCCGGAGTTCGAGTGTAAGGCTAGGCAGGACGTTCGACCTTACCTCGGCAGGGAGACCAAGCTTCCCAAGCCTAGTAGGAGAGTCAGGCAAGGGGGCTTGGCCGGAGTTCGAGTGTAAGGCTCGGCAGGACGTTCGACCTTACCTCGGCAGGGAGACCAAGCTTCCCAAGCCTAGTAGGGTCAGGAAAGGGGGCTTGGCCGGAGTTCGAGTGTAAGGCTCGGCAGGATGTTCGACCTTACCTCGGCAGGGAGACCAAGCTTCCCAAGCCTAGTAGGAGAGTCAGGCAAGGGGGCTTGGCCGGACTTCGAGTGTAAGGCTCGGCAGGACGTTCGACCTTACGTCGGCAGGGAGACCACGCTTCCCAAGCCTAGTAGGAGAGTCAGGCAAGGAGGCTTGGCCGGAGTTCGAGTGTATGGCTCGGCAGGACGTTCGACCTTACGTCGGCAGGGAGGCCAAGCTTTCCAAGCCTAGTAGGAGAGTCAGGCAAGGAGGCTTGGCCGGAGTTCGAGTGTAAGGCTCTGCAGGACGTTCGACCTTACCTCGGCAGGGAGACCAAGCTTCCCAAGCCTAGTAGGAGAGTCAGGCAAGGGGGCTTGGCTGGAGTTCGAGTGTAAGGCTCGGCAGGACGTTCGACCTTACCTCGGCAGGGAGACCAAGCTTCCCAAGCCCAGTAGGAGAGTCAGGCAAGGGGGCTGGGCCGGAGTTCGAGTGTAAGGCTCGGCAGGACGTTCGACCTTAGCTCGGCAGGGAGACCAAGCTTCCCAAGCCTAGTAGGGTCAGGCAAGGGGGCTTGGCCGGAGTTCGAGTGTAAGGCTCGGCAGGACGTTCGACCTTACCTCGGCAGGGAGACCAAGCTTCCCAAGCCTAGTAGGGTCAGGCAAGGGGGCTTGGCCGGAGTTCGAGTGTAAGGCTCGGCAGGACGTTCGACCTTACCTCGGCAGGGAGACCAAGCTTCCCAAGCCTAGTAGGAGAGTCAGGCAAGGGGGCTTGGCCGGAGTTCGAGTGTAAGGCTCGGCAGGACGTTCGACCTTACCTGGGCGGGGAGACCAAGCTTCCCAAGCCTAGTAGGAGAGTCAGGCAAGGGGGCTTGGCCGGAGTTCGAGTGTAAGGCTCGGAAGGACGTTCGACCTTACCTCGGCAGGGAGACCAAGCTTCCCAAGCCTAGTAGGGTCAGGCAAGGGGGCTTGGCCGGAGTTCGAGTGTAATGCTCGGCAGGACGTTCGACCTTACCTCGGCAGGGAGACCAAGCTTCCCAAGCCTAGTAGGAGAGTCAGGCAAGGGGGCTTGGCCGGAGTTCGAGTGTAAGGCTCGGCAGGACGTTCGTCCTTACCTGGGCGGGGAGACCAAGCTTCCGAAGCCTAGTAGGAGAGTCAGGCAAGGGGGCTTGGCCGGACTTCGAGTGTAAGGCTCGGCAGGACGTTCGACCTTACCTCGGCAGGGAGACCAAGCATCCCAAGCCTAGTAGGAGAGTCAGGCAAGGGGGCTTGGCCGGAGTTCGAGTGTAAGGCTCGGCAGGACGTTCGACCTTACCTCGGAAGGGACACCAAGCTTCCCAAGCCTAGTAGGAGCATCAGGCAAGGGGGTTTGTCCGGAGTTTGAGTGTAAGGCTCGGCAGGACGTTCGACCTTACCTCGGCAGGGAGACCAAGCTTCCCAAGCCTAGTAGGAGAGTCAGGCAAGGGGGCTTGGCCGGAGTTCGAGTGTACGGCTCGGCAGGACATTCGACCTTACCTCGGCAGGGAGACCAAGCTTCCCAAGCCTAGTAGGAGAGTCAGGCAAGGGGGCTTGGCCGGAGTTCGAGTGTAAGGCTCGGCAGGACGTTCGACCTTACCTCGGCAGGGAGACCAAGCTTCCCAAGCCTAGTAGGAGAGTCAGGCAAGGGGGCTTGGCCGGACTTCGAGTGTAAGGCTCGGCAGGACGTTCGACCTTACGTCGGCAGGGAGACCAAGCTTCCCAAGCCTAGTAGGAGAGTCAGGCCAGGAGGCTTGGCCGGAGTTCGAGTGTAAGGCTCGGCAGGGCGTTCGACCTGACCTTGGCAGGGAGACCAAGCTTCCCAAGCCTAGTAGGAGAGTCAGGCAAGGGGGCTTGGCCGGAGTTCGAGTGTAAGGCTCGGCAGGACGTTCGACCTTACCTCGGCAGGGAGACCAAGCTTCCCAAGCCTAGTAGGAGAGTCAGGCAAGGGGGCTTGGCCGGAGTTCGAGTGTAAGGCTCGGCAGGACGTTCGACCTTACCTCGGCAGGGAGACCAAGCTTCCCAAGCCTAGTAGGAGAGTCAGGCAAGGGGGCTTGGCCGGAGTTCGAGTGTAAGTCTCGGCAGGACGTTCGACCGTACCTCGGCAGGGAGACCAAGCTTCCCAAGCCTAGTAGGAGAGTCAGGCAAGGGGGCTTGGCCGGAGTTCAAGTGTAAGGCTCGGCAGGATGTTCGACCTTACCTCGGCAGGGAGACCAAGCTTCCCAAGCCTAGTAGGAGAGTCAGGCAAGGGGGCTTGGCCGGAGTTTGAGTGTAAGGCTCGGCAGGACGTTCGAGCTTACCTCGGCAGGGAGGCCAAGCTTCCCAAGCCTAGCAGGGTCAGGCAAGGCGGCTTGGCCGGAGTTCGAGTGTAAGGCTCGGCAGGACGTTCGACCTTACCTCGGCAGGGAGACCAAACTTCCCAAGCCTAGGAGGAGAGTCAGGCAAGGGGGCTTGGCCGGAGTTCGAGTGTAAGGCTCGGCAGGACGTTCGACCTTACCTCGGCAGGGAGACCAAGCTTCCCAAGCCTAGTAGGAGAGTCAGGCAAGGGGGCTTGGCCCGAGTTTGAGTGTAAGGCTCGGCAGGACGTTCGACCTTACCTCGGCAGGGAGACCAAGCTTCCCAAGCCTAGGAGGGTCAGGCAAGGGGGCTTGGCCGGAGTTTGAGTGTAAGGCTCGGCAGGACGTTCGACCTTACCTCGACAGGGTGACCAAGCTCCCCAAGCCTAGTACGAGAGTCAGGCAAGGGGGCTTGGCCGGAGGTCGAGTGTAAGGCTCAGCAGGACGTTCGACCTTACCTCGGCAGGGAGACCAAGCTTCACAAGCCTAGTAGGAGAGTCAGGCAAGGGGGCTTGGCCGGAGTTCGAGTGTAAGGCTCGGCAGGACGTTCGACCGTACCTCGGCAGGGAGACCAAGCTTCCCAAGCCTAGTAGGAGAGTCAGGCAAGGGGGCTTGGCCGGAGTTCGAGTGTAAGGCTCGGCAGGACGTTCGACCTTACCTCGGCAGGGAGACCAAGCTTCCCAAGCCTAGTAGGGTCAGGCAAGGGGGCTTGGCCGGAGTTTGAGTGTAAGGCTCGGCAGGATGTTCGACCTTACCTCGGAAGGGAGACCAAGCTTCCCAAGCCTAGTAGGAGAGTCAGGCAAGGGGGCTTGGCCGGAGTTCGAGTGTAAGGCTCGGCAGGACGTTCGACCTTACCTCGGCAGGGAGACCAAGCTTCCCAAGCCTAGTAGGAGAGTCAGGCAAGGGGGCTTGGCCGGAGTTCGAGTGTAAGGCTCGGCAGGACGTTCGACCTTACCTCGGCAGGGTGACCAAGCTTCCCAAGCCTAGTAGGAGAGTCAGGCAAGGGGGCTTGGCCGGAGTTCGAGTGTAAGGCTCGGCAGGACGTTCGACCTTACCTCGGCAGGGAGACCAAGCTTCCCAAGCCTAGTAGGAGAGTCAGGCAAGGGGGCTTGGCCGGAGTTCGAGTGTAAGGCTCGGCAGGACGTTCGACCTTACCTCGGCAGGCAGACCAAGCTTCCCAAGCCTAGTAGGAGAGTCAGGCAAGGGGGCTTGGCCGGACTTCGAGTGTAAGGCTCGGCAGGACGTTCGACCTTACGTCGGCAGGGAGACCAAGCTTCCCAAGCCTAGTAGGAGAGTCAGGCCAGGAGGCTTGGCCGGAGTTCGAGTGTAAGGCTCGGCAGGGCGTTCGACCTGACCTTGGCAGGGAGACCAAGCTTCCCAAGCCTAGTAGGAGAGTCAGGCAAGGGGGCTTGGCCGGAGTTCAAGTGTAAGGCTCGGCAGGACGTTCAACCTTACCTCAGCAGGGAGACCAAGCTTCCCAAGCCCAGTAGGAGAGTCAGGCAAGGGGGCTTGGCCGGAGTTCGAGTGTAAGGCTCGGCAGGACGTTCGACCTTACCTCGGTAGGGAGGCCAATCTTCCCAAGCCTAGCAGGGTCAGGCAAGGGGCTTGGCCGGAGTTCGAGTGTAAGGCTCGGCAGGACGTTCGACCTTACCTGGGCAGGGAGACCAAGCTTCCCAAGCCTAGTAGGAGAGTCAGGCAAGGGGGCTTGGCCGGAGTTCGAGTGTAAGGCTAGGCAGGACGTTCGACCTTACCTCGGCAGGGAGACCAAGCTTCCCAAGCCTAGTAGGAGAGTCAGGCAAGGGGGCTTGGCCGGAGTTCGAGTGTAAGGCTCGGCAGGACGTTCGACCTTACCTCGGCAGGGAGACCAAGCTTCCCAAGCCTAGTAGGGTCAGGCAAGGGGGCTTGGCCGGAGTTCGAGTGTAAGGCTCGGCAGGACGTTCGACCTTACCTCGGCAGGGAGACCAAGCTTCCCAAGCCTAGTAGGAGAGTCAGGCAAGGGGGCTTGGCCGGACTTCGAGTGTAAGGCTCGGCAGGACGTTCGACCTTACGTCGGCAGGGAGACCAAGCTTCTCAAGCCTAGTAGGAGAGTCAGGCAAGGAGGCTTGGCCGGAGTTCGAGTGTATGGCTCGGCAGGACGTTCGATCTTACCTCGGCAGGGAGACCAAGCTTCCCAAGCCTAGTAGGAGAGTCAGGCAAGGAGGCTTAGCCCGAGTTCGAGTGTAAGGCTCGGCAGGACGTTCGACCTTACCTCGGCAGGGAGACCAAGCTTCCCAAGCCTAGTAGGAGAGTCCGGCAAGGGGGCTTGGCCGGAGTTTGAGTGTAAGGCTCGGCAGGACGTTCGACCTTACCTCGGCAGGGTGACCAAGCTTCCCAAGCCTAGTACGAGAGTCAGGCAAGGGGGCTTGGCCGGAGGTCGAGTGTAAGGCTCAGCAGGACGTTTGACCTTACCTCGGCAGGGAGACCAAGCTTCCCAAGCCTAGTAGGAGAGTCAGGCAAGGGGGCTTGGCCGGAGTTCGAGTGTAAGGCTCGGCAGGACGTTCGACTGTACCTCGGCAGGGAGACCAAGCTTCCCAAGCCTAGTAGGAGAGTCAGGCAAGGGGGCTTGGCCGGAGTTCGAGTGTAAGGCTCGGCAGGACGTTCGACCTTACCTCGGCAGGGAGACCAAGCTTCCCAAGCCTAGTAGGGTCAGGCAAGGGGGCTTGGCCGGAGTTTGAGTGTAAGGCTCGGCAGGATGTTCGACCTTACCTTGGCAGGGAGACCAAGCTTCCCAAGCCTAGTAGGAGAGTCAGGCAAGGGGGCTTGGCCGGAGTTCGAGTGTAAGGCTCGGCAGGACGTTCGACCTTACCTCGGCAGGGAGACGAAGCTTCCCAAGCCTAGTAGGAGAGTCAGGCAAGGGGGCTTGGCCGGAGTTCGAGTGTACGGCTCGGCAGGACATTCGACCTTACCTCGGCAGGGAGACCAAGCTTCCCAAGCCTAGTTGGAGAGTCAGGCAAGGGGGCTTGGCCGGAGTTCGAGTGTAAGGCTCGGCAGGACGTTCGACCTTACCTCGGCAGGGAGACCAAGCTTCCCAAGCCTAGTAGGAGAGTCAGGCAAGGGGGCTTGGCCGGACTTCGAGTGTAAGGCTCGGCAGGACGTTCGACCTTACGTCGGCAGGGAGACCAAGTTTCCCAAGCCTAGTAGGAGAGTCAGGCCAGGAGGATTGGCCGGAGTTCGAGTGTAAGGCTCGGCAGGGCGTTCGACCTGACCTTGGCAGGGAGACCAAGCTTCCCAAGCCTAGTAGGAGAGTCAGGCAAGGGGGCTTGGCCGGAGTTCGAGTGTAAGGCTCGGCAGGACGTTCGACCTTACCTCGGCAGGGAGACCAAGCTTCCCAAGCCTAGTAGGAGAGTCAGGCAAGGGGGCTTGGCCGGAGTTCGAGTGTAAGGCTCGGCAGGACGTTCGACCTTACCTCGGCAGGGAGACCAAGCTTCCCAAGCCTAGTAGGAGAGTCAGGCAAGGGGGCTTGGCCGGAGTTCGAGTGTAAGTCTCGGCAGGACGTTCGACCGTACCTCGGCAGGGAGACCAAGCTTCCCAAGCCTAGTAGGAGAGTCAGGCAAGGGGGCTTGGCCGGAGTTCAAGTGTAAGGCTCGGCAGGATGTTCGACCTTACCTCGGCAGGGAGACCAAGCTTCCCAAGCCTAGTAGGAGAGTCAGGCAAGGGGGCTTGGCCGGAGTTCGAGTGTAAGGCTCGGCAGGACGTTCGACCGTACCTCGGCAGGGAGACCAAGCTTCCCAAGCCTAGTAGGAGAGTCAGGCAAGGGGGCTTGGCCGGAGTTCAAGTGTAAGGCTCGGCAGGACGTTCAACCTTACCTCGGCAGGGAGACCAAGCTTCCCAAGCCCAGTAGGAGAGTCAGGCAAGGGGGCTTGGCCGGAGTTCGAGTGTAAGGCTCGGCAGGACGTTCGACCTTACCTTGGCAGGGAGGCCAATCTTCGCAAGCCTAGCAGGGTCAGGCAAGGGGGCTTGGCCGGAGTTCGAGTGTAAGGCTCGGCAGGACGTTCGACCTTACCTGGGCAGGGAGACCAAGCTTCCCAAGCCTAGTAGGAGAGTCAGGCAAGGGGGCTTGGCCGGAGTTCGAGTGTAAGGCTAGGCAGGACGTTCGACCTTACCTCGGCAGGGAGACCAAGCTTCCCAAGCCTAGTAGGAGAGTCAGGCAAGGGGGCTTGGCCGGAGTTCGAGTGTAAGGCTCGGCAGGACGTTCGACCTTACCTCGGCAGGGAGACCAAGCTTCCCAAGCCTAGTAGGGTCAGGAAAGGGGGCTTGGCCGGAGTTCGAGTGTAAGGCTCGGCAGGATGTTCGACCTTACCTCGGCAGGGAGACCAAGCTTCCCAAGCCTAGTAGGAGAGTCAGGCAAGGGGGCTTGGCCGGACTTCGAGTGTAAGGCTCGGCAGGACGTTCGACCTTACGTCGGCAGGGAGACCACGCTTCCCAAGCCTAGTAGGAGAGTCAGGCAAGGAGGCTTGGCCGGAGTTCGAGTGTATGGCTCGGCAGGACGTTCGACCTTACGTCGGCAGGGAGGCCAAGCTTTCCAAGCCTAGTAGGAGAGTCAGGCAAGGAGGCTTGGCCGGAGTTCGAGTGTAAGGCTCTGCAGGACGTTCGACCTTACCTCGGCAGGGAGACCAAGCTTCCCAAGCCTAGTAGGAGAGTCAGGCAAGGGGGCTTGGCTGGAGTTCGAGTGTAAGGCTCGGCAGGACGTTCGACCTTACCTCGGCAGGGAGACCAAGCTTCCCAAGCCCAGTAGGAGAGTCAGGCAAGGGGGCTGGGCCGGAGTTCGAGTGTAAGGCTCGGCAGGACGTTCGACCTTACCTCGGCAGGGAGACCAAGCTTCCCAAGCCTAGTAGGGTCAGGCAAGGGGGCTTGGCCGGAGTTCGAGTGTAAGGCTCGGCAGGACGTTCGACCTTACCTCGGCAGGGAGACCAAGCTTCCCAAGCCTAGTAGGGTCAGGCAAGGGGGCTTGGCCGGAGTTCGAGTGTAATGCTCGGCAGGACGTTCGACCTTACCTCGGCAGGGAGACCAAGCTTCCCAAGCCTAGTAGGAGAGTCAGGCAAGGGGGCTTGGCCGGAGTTCGAGTGTAAGGCTCGGCAGGACGTTCGTCCTTACCTGGGCGGGGAGACCAAGCTTCCCAAGCCTAGTAGGAGAGTCAGGCAAGGGGGCTTGGCCGGACTTCGAGTGTAAGGCTCGGCAGGACGTTCGACCTTACCTCGGCAGGGAGACCAAGCATCCCAAGCCTAGTAGGAGAGTCAGGCAAGGGGGCTTGGCCGGAGTTCGAGTGTAAGGCTCGGCAGGACGTTCGACCTTACCTCGGAAGGGACACCAAGCTTCCCAAGCCTAGTAGGAGCATCAGGCAAGGGGGTTTGTCCGGAGTTTGAGTGTAAGGCTCGGCAGGACGTTCGACCTTACCTCGGCAGGGAGACCAAGCTTCCCAAGCCGAGTAGGGTCAGGCAAGGGGGTTTGGCCGGAGTACGAGTGTAAGGCTCGGCAGGACGTTCGACCATACCTCGGCAGGGAGACCAAGCTTCCCAAGCCTAGTAGGAGAGTCAGGCAAGGGGGCTTGGCCGGAGTTCGAGTGTAAGGCTCGGCAGGACGTTCGACCTTACCTCGGCAGGGAGACCAAGCTTCCCAAGCCTAGTAGGGTCAGGCAAGGGGGCTTGGCCGGAGTTTGAGTGTAAGGCTCGGCAGGATGTTCGACCTTACCTTGGCAGGGAGACCAAGCTTCCCAAGCCTAGTAGGAGAGTCAGGCAAGGGGGCTTGGCCGGAGTTCGAGTGTAAGGCTCGGCAGGACGTTCGACCTTACCTCGGCAGGGAGACGAAGCTTCCCAAGCCTAGTAGGAGAGTCAGGCAAGGGGGCTTGGCCGGAGTTCGAGTGTACGGCTCGGCAGGACATTCGACCTTACCTCGGCAGGGAGACCAAGCTTCCCAAGCCTAGTTGGAGAGTCAGGCAAGGGGGCTTGGCCGGAGTTCGAGTGTAAGGCTCGGCAGGACGTTCGACCTTACCTCGGCAGGGAGACCAAGCTTCCCAAGCCTAGTAGGAGAGTCAGGCAAGGGGGCTTGGCCGGACTTCGAGTGTAAGGCTCGGCAGGACGTTCGACCTTACGTCGGCAGGGAGACCAAGCTTCCCAAGCCTAGTAGGAGAGTCAGGCCAGGAGGCTTGGCCGGAGTTCGAGTGTAAGGCTCGGCAGGGCGTTCGACCTGACCTTGGCAGGGAGACCAAGCTTCCCAAGCCTAGTAGGAGAGTCAGGCAAGGGGGCTTGGCCGGAGTTCGAGTGTAAGGCTCGGCAGGACGTTCGACCTTACCTCGGCAGGGAGACCAAGCTTCCCAAGCCTAGTAGGAGAGTCAGGCAAGGGGGCTTGGCCGGAGTTCGAGTGTAAGGCTCGGCAGGACGTTCGACCTAACCTCGGCAGGGAGACCAAGCTTCCCAAGCCTAGTAGGAGAGTCAGGCAAGGGGGCTTGGCCGGAGTTCGAGTGTAAGTCTCGGCAGGACGTTCGACCATACCTCGGCAGGGAGACCAAGCTTCCCAAGCCTAGTAGGAGAGTCAGGCAAGGGGGCTTGGCCGGAGTTCAAGTGTAAGGCTCGGCAGGATGTTCGACCTTACCTCGGCAGGGAGACCAAGCTTCCCAAGCCTAGTAGGAGAGTCAGGCAAGGGGGCTTGGCCGGAGTTTGAGTGTAAGGCTCGGCAGGACGTTCGAGCTTACCTCGGCAGGGAGGCCAAGCTTCCCAAGCCTAGCAGGGTCAGGCAAGGCGGCTTGGCCGGAGTTCGAGTGTAAGGCTCGGCAGGACGTTCGACCTTACCTCGGCAGGGAGACCAAACTTCCCAAGCCTAGGAGGAGAGTTAGGCAAGGGGGCTTGGCCGGAGTTCGAGTGTAAGGCTCGGCAGGACGTTCGACCTTACCTCGGCAGGGAGACCAAGCTTCCCAAGCCTAGTAGGAGAGTCAGGCAAGGGGGCTTGGCCCGAGTTTGAGTGTAAGGCTCGGCAGGACGTTCGACCTTACCTCGGCAGGGAGACCAAGCTTCCCAAGCCTAGGAGGGTCAGGCAAGGGGGCTTGGCCGGAGTTTGAGTGTAAGGCTCGGCAGGACGTTCGACCTTACCTCGACAGGGTGACCAAGCTCCCCAAGCCTAGTACGAGAGTCAGGCAAGGGGGCTTGGCCGGAGGTCGAGTGTAAGGCTCAGCAGGACGTTCGACCTTACCTCGGCAGGGAGACCAAGCTTCCCAAGCCTAGTAGGAGAGTCAGGCAAGGGGGCTTGGCCGGAGTTCGAGTGTAAGGCTCGGCAGGACGTTCGACCGTACCTCGGCAGGGAGACCAAGCTTCCCAAGCCTAGTAGGAGAGTCAGGCAAGGGGGCTTGGCCGGAGTTCGAGTGTAAGGCTCGGCAGGACGTTCGACCTTACCTCGGCAGGGAGACCAAGCTTCCCAAGCCTAGTAGGGTCAGGCAAGGGGGCTTGGCCGGAGTTTGAGTGTAAGGCTCGGCAGGATGTTCGACCTTACCTCGGAAGGGAGACCAAGCTTCCCAAGCCTAGTAGGAGAGTCAGGCAAGGGGGCTTGGCCAGAGTTCGAGTGTAAGGCTCGGCAGGACGTTCGACCTTACCTCGGCAGGGAGACCAAGCTTCCCAAGCCTAGTAGGAGAGTCAGGCAAGGGGGCTTGGCCGGAGTTTGAGTGTAAGGCTCGGCAGGACGTTCGACCTTACCTCGGCAGGGTGACCAAGCTTCCCAAGCCTAGTAGGAGAGTCAGGCAAGGGGGCTTGGCCGGAGTTCGAGTGTAAGGCTCGGCAGGACGTTCGACCTTACCTCGGCAGGGAGACCAAGCTTCCCAAGCCTAGTAGGAGAGTCAGGCAAGGGGGCTTGGCCGGAGTTCGAGTGTAAGGCTCGGCAGGACGTTCGACCTTACCTCGGCAGGCAGACCAAGCTTCCCAAGCCTAGTAGGAGAGTCAGGCAAGGGGGCTTGGCCGGACTTCGAGTGTAAGGCTCGGCAGGACGTTCGACCTTACGTCGGCAGGGAGACCAAGCTTCCCAAGCCTAGTAGGAGAGTCAGGCCAGGAGGCTTGGCCGGAGTTCGAGTGTAAGGCTCGGCAGGGCGTTCGACCTGACCTTGGCAGGGAGACCAAGCTTCCCAAGCCTAGTAGGAGAGTCAGGCAAGGGGGCTTGGCCGGAGTTCGAGTGTAAGGCTCGGCAGGACGTTCGACCTTACCTCGGCAGGGAGACCAAGCTTCCCAAGCCTAGTAGGAGAGTCAGGCAAGGGGGCTTGGCCGGAGTTCGAGTGTAAGGCTCGGCAGGACGTTCGACCTTACCTCGGCAGGGAGACCAAGCTTCCCAAGCCTAGTAGGAGAGTCAGGCAAGGGGGCTTGGCCGGAGTTCGAGTGTAAGTCTCGGCAGGACGTTCGACCGTACCTCGGCAGGGAGACCAAGCTTCCCAAGCCTAGTAGGAGAGTCAGGCAAGGGGGCTTGGCCGGAGTTCGAGTGTAAGGCTCGGCAGGACGTTCGACCTTACGTCGGCAGGGAGACCAAGCTTCCCAAGCCTGGTAGGAGAGTCAGGCAAGGGGGCTTGGCCGGAGTTCGAGTGTAAGGCTCGGCAGGACGTTCGACCGTACCTCGGCAGGGAGACCAAGCTTCCCAAGCCTAGTAGGAGAGTCAGGCAAGGGGGCTTGGCCGGAGTTCAAGTGTAAGGCTCGGCAGGACGTTCAACCTTACCTCAGCAGGGAGACCAAGCTTCCCAAGCCCAGTAGGAGAGTCAGGCAAGGGGGCTTGGCCGGAGTTCGAGTGTAAGGCTCGGCAGGACGTTCGACCTTACCTCGGTAGGGAGGCCAATCTTCCCAAGCCTGGCAGGGTCAGGCAAGGGGCTTGGCCGGAGTTCGAGTGTAAGGCTCGGCAGGACGTTCGACCTTACCTGGGCAGGGAGACCAAGCTTCCCAAGCCTAGTAGGAGAGTCAGGCAAGGGGGCTTGGCCGGAGTTCGAGTGTAAGGCTAGGCAGGACGTTCGACCTTACCTCGGCAGGGAGACCAAGCTTCCCAAGCCTAGTAGGAGAGTCAGGCAAGGGGGCTTGGCCGGAGTTCGAGTGTAAGGCTCGGCAGGACGTTCGACCTTACCTCGGCAGGGAGACCAAGCTTCCCAAGCCTAGTAGGGTCAGGCAAGGGGGCTTGGCCGGAGTTCGAGTGTAAGGCTCGGCAGGACGTTCGACCTTACCTCGGCAGGGAGACCAAGCTTCCCAAGCCTAGTAGGAGAGTCAGGCAAGGGGGCTTGGCCGGAGTTTGAGTGTAAGGCTCGGCAGGACGTTCGACCTTACCTCGGCAGGGTGACCAAGCTTCCCAAGCCTAGTAGGAGAGTCAGGCAAGGGGGCTTGGCCGGAGTTCGAGTGTAAGGCTCGGCAGGACGTTCGACCTTACCTCGGCAGGGAGACCAAGCTTCCCAAGCCTAGTAGGAGAGTCAGGCAAGGGGGCTTGGCCGGAGTTCGAGTGTAAGGCTCGGCAGGACGTTCGACCTTACCTCGGCAGGCAGACCAAGCCTCCCAAGCCTAGTAGGAGAGTCAGGCAAGGGGGCTTGGCCGGACTTCGAGTGTAAGGCTCGGCAGGACGTTCGACCTTACGTCGGCAGGGAGACCAAGCTTCCCAAGCCTAGTAGGAGAGTCAGGCCAGGAGGCTTGGCCGGAGTTCGAGTGTAAGGCTCGGCAGGGCGTTCGACCTGACCTTGGCAGGGAGACCAAGCTTCCCAAGCCTAGTAGGAGAGTCAGGCAAGGGGGCTTGGCCGGAGTTCGAGTGTAAGGCTCGGCAGGACGTTCGACCTTACCTCGGCAGGGAGACCAAGCTTCCCAAGCCTAGTAGGAGAGTCAGGCAAGGGGGCTTGGCCGGAGTTCGAGTGTAAGGCTCGGCAGGACGTTCGACCTTACCTCGGCAGGGAGACCAAGCTTCCCAAGCCTAGTAGGAGAGTCAGGCAAGGGGGCTTGGCCGGAGTTCGAGTGTAAGTCTCGGCAGGACGTTCGACCGTACCTCGGCAGGGAGACCAAGCTTCCCAAGCCTAGTAGGAGAGTCAGGCAAGGGGGCTTGGCCGGAGTTCGAGTGTAAGGCTCGGCAGGACGTTCGACCTTACGTCGGCAGGGAGACCAAGCTTCCCAAGCCTGGTAGGAGAGTCAGGCAAGGGGGCTTGGCCGGAGTTCGAGTGTAAGGCTCGGCAGGACGTTCGACCGTACCTCGGCAGGGAGACCAAGCTTCCCAAGCCTAGTAGGAGAGTCAGGCAAGGGGGCTTGGCCGGAGTTCAAGTGTAAGGCTCGGCAGGACGTTCAACCTTACCTCAGCAGGGAGACCAAGCTTCCCAAGCCCAGTAGGAGAGTCAGGCAAGGGGGCTTGGCCGGAGTTCGAGTGTAAGGCTCGGCAGGACGTTCGACCTTACCTCGGTAGGGAGGCCAATCTTCCCAAGCCTGGCAGGGTCAGGCAAGGGGCTTGGCCGGAGTTCGAGTGTAAGGCTCGGCAGGACGTTCGACCTTACCTGGGCAGGGAGACCAAGCTTCCCAAGCCTAGTAGGAGAGTCAGGCAAGGGGGCTTGGCCGGAGTTCGAGTGTAAGGCTAGGCAGGACGTTCGACCTTACCTCGGCAGGGAGACCAAGCTTCCCAAGCCTAGTAGGAGAGTCAGGCAAGGGGGCTTGGCCGGAGTTCGAGTGTAAGGCTCGGCAGGACGTTCGACCTTACCTCGGCAGGGAGACCAAGCTTCCCAAGCCTAGTAGGGTCAGGCAAGGGGGCTTGGCCGGAGTTCGAGTGTAAGGCTCGGCAGGACGTTCGACCTTACCTCGGCAGGGAGACCAAGCTTCCCAAGCCTAGTAGGAGAGTCAGGCAAGGGGGCTTGGCCGGACTTCGAGTGTAAGGCTCGGCAGGACGTTCGACCTTACGTCGGCAGGGAGACCAAGCTTCCCAAGCCTAGTAGGAGAGTCAGGCAAGGAGGCTTGGCCGGAGTTCGAGTGTATGGCTCGGCAGGACGTTCGATCTTACCTCGGCAGGGAGACCAAGCTTCCCAAGCCTAGTAGGAGAGTCAGGCAAGGAGGCTTAGCCCGAGTTCGAGTGTAAGGCTCGGCAGGACGTTCGACCTTACCTCGGCAGGGAGACCAAGCTTCCCAAGCCTAGTAGGAGAGTCCGGCAAGGGGGCTTGGCCGGAGTTCGAGTGTAAGGCTCGGCAGGACGTTCGACCTTACCTCGGCAGGGAGACCAAGCTTCCCAAGCCTAGTAGGGTGAGGCAAGGGGGCTTGGCCGGAGTTCGAGTGTAAGGCTCGGCAGGACGTTCGACCTTACCTCGGCAGGGAGACCAAACTTCCCAAGCCTAGGAGGTGAGTCAGGCAAGGGGGCTTGACCGGAGTTCGAGTGTAAGGCTCGGCAGGACGTTCGACCTTACCTCGGCAGGGAGACCAGGCTTCCCAAGCCTAGTAGGAGAGTCAGGCAAGGGGGCTTGGCCGGAGTTTGAGTGTAAGGCTCGGCAGGACGTTCGACCTTACCTCGGCAGGGAGACCAAGCTTCCCAAGCCTAGTAGGGTCAGGCAAGGGGGCTTGGCCGGAGTTTGAGTGTAAGGCTCGGCAGGACGTTCGACCTTACCTCGGCAGGGTGACCAAGCTTCCCAAGCCTAGTACGAGAGTCAGGCAAGGGGGCTTGGCCGGAGGTCGAGTGTAAGGCTCAGCAGGACGTTTGACCTTACCTCGGCAGGGAGACCAAGCTTCCCAAGCCTAGTAGGAGAGTCAGGCAAGGGGGCTTGGCCGGAGTTTGAGTGTAAGGCTCGGCAGGACGTTCGACTGTACCTCGGCAGGGAGACCAAGCTTCCCAAGCCTAGTAGGAGAGTCAGGCAAGGGGGCTTGGCCGGAGTTCGAGTGTAAGGCTCGGCAGGACGTTCGACCTTACCTCGGCAGGGAGACCAAGCTTCCCAAGCCTAGTAGGGTCAGGCAAGGGGGCTTGGCCGGAGTTTGAGTGTAAGGCTCGGCAGGATGTTCGACCTTACCTTGGCAGGGAGACCAAGCTTCCCAAGCCTAGTAGGAGAGTCAGGCAAGGGGGCTTGGCCGGAGTTCGAGTGTAAGGCTCGGCAGGACGTTCGACCTTACCTCGGCAGGGAGACCAAGCTTCCCAAGCCTAGTAGGAGAGTCAGGCAAGGGGGCTTGGCCGGAGTTCGAGTGTAAGGCTCGGCAGGACGTTCGACCTTACCTCGGCAGGGAGACCAAGCTTCCCAAGCCTAGTAGGAGAGTCAGGCAAGGGGGCTTGGCCGGAGTTCGAGTGTAAGGCTCGGCAGGACGTTCGACCTTACCTCGGCAGGGAGACCAAGCTTCCCAAGCCTAGTAGGAGAGTCAGGCAAGGGGGCTTGGCCGGAGTTCGAGTGTAAGTCTCGGCAGGACGTTCGACCGTACCTCGGCAGGGAGACCAAGCTTCCCAAGCCTAGTAGGAGAGTCAGGCAAGGGGGCTTGGCCGGAGTTCAAGTGTAAGGCTCGGCAGGACGTTCGACCTTACCTCGGCAGGGAGACCAAGCTTCCCAAGCCTAGTAGGAGAGTCAGGCAAGGGGGCTTGGCCGGAGTTCGAGTGTAAGGCTCGGCAGGACGTTCGACCGTACCTCGGCAGGGAGACCAAGCTTCCCAAGCCTAGTAGGAGAGTCAGGCAAGGGGGCTTGGCCGGAGTTCAAGTGTAAGGCTCGGCAGGACGTTCAACCTTACCTCGGCAGGGAGACCAAGCTTCCCAAGCCCAGTAGGAGAGTCAGGCAAGGGGGCTTGGCCGGAGTTCGAGTGTAAGGCTCGGCAGGACGTTCGACCTTACCTGGGCAGGGAGACCAAGCTTCCCAAGCCTAGTAGGAGAGTCAGGCAAGGGGGCTTGGCCGGAGTTCGAGTGTAAGGCTAGGCAGGACGTTCGACCTTACCTCGGCAGGGAGACCAAGCTTCCCAAGCCTAGTAGGAGAGTCAGGCAAGGGGGCTTGGCCGGAGTTCGAGTGTAAGGCTCGGCAGGACGTTCGACCTTACCTCGGCAGGGAGACCAAGCTTCCCAAGTCTAGTAGGGTCAGGAAAGGGGGCTTGGCCGGAGTTCGAGTGTAAGTCTCGGCAGGATGTTCGACCTTACCTCGGCAGGGAGACCAAGCTTCCCAAGCCTAGTAGGAGAGTCAGGCAAGGGGGCTTGGCCGGACTTCGAGTGTAAGGCTCGGCAGGACGTTCGACCTTACGTCGGCAGGGAGACCACGCTTCCCAAGCCTAGTAGGAGAGTCAGGCAAGGAGGCTTGGCCGGAGTTCAAGTGTATGGCTCGGCAGGACGTTCGACCTTACGTCGGCAGGGAGGCCAAGCTTTCCAAGCCTAGTAGGAGAGTCAGGCAAGGAGGCTTGGCCGGAGTTCGAGTGTAAGGCTCGGCAGGACGTTCGACCTTACCTCGGCAGGGAGACCAAGCTTCCCAAGCCTAGTAGGAGAGTCAGGCAAGGGGGCTTGGCTGGAGTTCGAGTGTAAGGCTCGGCAGGACGTTCGACCTTACCTGGGCAGGGAGACCAAGCTTCCCAAGCCCAGTAGGAGAGTCAGGCAAGGGGGCTGGGCCGGAGTTCGAGTGTAAGGCTCGGCAGGACGTTCGACCTTACCTCGGCAGGGAGACCAAGCTTCCCAAGCCTAGTAGGGTCAGGCAAGGGGGCTTGGCCGGAGTTCGAGTGTAAGGCTCGGCAGGACGTTCGACCTTACCTCGGCAGGGAGACCGAGCTTCCCAAGCCTAGTAGGGTCAGGCAAGGGGGCTTGGCCGGAGTTCGAGTGTAAGGCTCGGCAGGACGTTCGACCTTACCTCGGCAGGGAGACCAAGCTTCCCAAGCCTAGTAGGAGAGTCAGGCAAGGGGGCTTGGCCGGAGTTCGAGTGTAAGGCTCGGCAGGACGTTCGACCTTACCTGGGCGGGGAGACCAAGCTTCCCAAGCCTAGTAGGAGAGTCAGGCAAGGGGGCTTGGCCGGAGTTCGAGTGTAAGGCTCGGAAGGACGTTCGACCTTACCTCGGCAGGGAGACCAAGCTTCCCAAGCCTAGTAGGGTCAGGCAAGGGGGCTTGGCCGGAGTTCGAGTGTAATGCTCGGCAGGACGTTCGACCTTACCTCGGCAGGGAGACCAAGCTTCCCAAGCCTAGTAGGAGAGTCAGGCAAGGGGGCTTGGCCGGAGTTCGAGTGTAAGGCTCGGCAGGACGTTCGACCTTACCTGGGCGGGGAGACCAAGCTTCCCAAGCCTAGTAGGAGAGTCAGGCAAGGGGGCTTGGCCGGAGTTCGAGTGTAAGGCTCGGCAGGACGTTCGACCTTACCTCGGCAGGGAGACCAAGCATCCCAAGCCTAGTAGGAGAGTCAGGCAAGGGGGCTTGGCCGGAGTTCGAGTGTAAGGCTCGGCAGGACGTTCGACCTTACCTCGGAAGGGACACCAAGCTTCCCAAGCCTAGTAGGAGCATCAGGCAAGGGGGTTTGTCCGGAGTTTGAGTGTAAGGCTCGGCAGGACGTTCGACCTTACCTCGGCAGGGAGACCAAGCTTCCCAAGCCGAGTAGGGTCAGGCAAGGGGGTTTGGCCGGAGTACGAGTGTAAGGCTCGGCAGGACGTTCGACCATACCTCGGCAGGGAGACCAAGCTTCCCAAGCCTAGTAGGAGAGTCAGGCAAGGGGGCTTGGCCGGAGTTCGAGTGTAAGGCTCGGCAGGACGTTCGACCTTACCTCGGCAGGGAGACCAAGCTTCCCAAGCCTAGTAGGAGAGTCAGGCAAGGGGGCTTGGCCGGAGTTCGAGTGTAAGGCTCGGCAGGACGTTCGACCTTACCTCGGCAGGGAGACCAAGCTTCCCAAGCCTAGTAGAGTCAGGCAAGGGGGCTTGGCCGGAGTTCGAGTGTAAGGCTCGGCAGGACGTTCGACCTTACCTCGGCAGGGAGACCAAACTTCCCAAGCCTAGGAGGAGAGTCAGGCAAGGGGGCTTGACCGGAGTTCGAGTGTAAGGCTCGGCAGGACGTTCGACCTTACCTCGGCAGGGAGACCAGGCTTCCCAAGCCTAGTAGGAGAGTCAGGCAAGGGGGCTTGGCCGGAGTTTGAGTGTAAGGCTCGGCAGGACGTTCGACCTTACCTCGGCAGGGAGACCAAGCTTCCCAAGCCTAGTAGGAGAGTCAGGCAAGGGGGCTTGGCCGGAGTTTGAGTGTAAGGCTCGGCAGGACGTTCGACCTTACCTCGGCAGGGTGACCAAGCTTCCCAAGCCTAGTACGAGAGTCAGGCAAGGGGGCTTGGCCGGAGGTCGAGTGTAAGGCTCAGCAGGACGTTTGACCTTACCTCGGCAGGGAGACCAAGCTTCCCAAGCCTAGTAGGAGAGTCAGGCAAGGGGGCTTGGCCGGAGTTCGAGTGTAAGGCTCGGCAGGACGTTCGACCTTACCTCGGCAGGGAGACCAAGCTTCCCAAGCCTAGTAGGGTCAGGCAAGGGGGCTTGGCCGGAGTTTGAGTGTAAGGCTCGGCAGGATGTTCGACCTTACCTTGGCAGGGAGACCAAGCTTCCCAAGCCTAGTAGGAGAGTCAGGCAAGGGGGCTTGGCCGGAGTTCGAGTGTAAGGCTCGGCAGGACGTTCGACCTTACCTCGGCAGGGAGACCAAGCTTCCCAAGCCTAGTAGGAGAGTCAGGCAAGGGGGCTTGGCCGGACTTCGAGTGAAAGGCTCGGCAGGACGTTCGACCTTACGTCGGCAGGGAGACCAAGCTTCCCAAGCCTAGTAGGAGAGTCAGGCCAGGAGGCTTGGCCGGAGTTCGAGTGTAAGGCTCGGCAGGGCGTTCGACCTGACCTTGGCAGGGAGACCAAGCTTCCCAAGCCTAGTAGGAGAGTCAGGCAAGGGGGCTTGGCCGGAGTTCGAGTGTAAGGCTCGGCAGGACGTTCGACCTTACCTCGGCAGGGAGACCAAGCTTCCCAAGCCTAGTAGGAGAGTCAGGCAAGGGGGCTTGGCCGGAGTTCGAGTGTAAGGCTCGGCAGGACGTTCGACCTTACCTCGGCAGGGAGACCAAGCTTCCCAAGCCCAGTAGGAGAGTCAGGCAAGGGGGCTTGGCCGGAGTTCGAGTGTAAGGCTCGGCAGGACGTTCGACCTTACCTGGGCGGGGAGACCAAGCTTCCCAAGCCTAGTAGGAGAGTCAGGCAAGGGGGCTTGGCCGGAGTTCGAGTGTAAGGCTCGGAAGGACGTTCGACCTTACCTCGGCAGGGAGACCAAGCTTCCCAAGCCTAGTAGGGTCAGGCAAGGGGGCTTGGCCGGAGTTCGAGTGTAATGCTCGGCAGGACGTTCGACCTTACCTCGGCAGGGAGACCAAGCTTCCCAAGCCTAGTAGGAGAGTCAGGCAAGGGGGCTTGGCCGGAGTTCGAGTGTAAGGCTCGGCAGGACGTTCGACCTTACCTGGGCGGGGAGACCAAGCTTCCCAAGCCTAGTAGGAGAGTCAGGCAAGGGGGCTTGGCCGGAGTTCGAGTGTAAGGCTCGGCAGGACGTTCGACCTTACCTCGGCAGGGAGACCAAGCATCCCAAGCCTAGTAGGAGAGTCAGGCAAGGGGGCTTGGCCGGAGTTCGAGTGTAAGGCTCGGCAGGACGTTCGACCTTACCTCGGAAGGGACACCAAGCTTCCCAAGCCTAGTAGGAGCATCAGGCAGGGGGGTTTGTCCGGAGTTTGAGTGTAAGGCTCGGCAGGACGTTCGACCTTACCTCGGCAGGGAGACCAAGCTTCCCAAGCCGAGTAGGGTCAGGCAAGGGGGTTTGGCCGGAGTACGAGTGTAAGGCTCGGCAGGACGTTCGACCATACCTCGGCAGGGAGACCAAGCTTCCCAAGCCTAGTAGGAGAGTCAGGCAAGGGGGCTTGGCCGGACTTCGAGTGTAAGGCTCGGCAGGACGTTCGACCTTACCTCGGCAGGGAGACCAAGCTTCCCAAGCCTAGTAGGCGAGTCAGGCAAGGGGGCTTGGCCGGAGTTCGAGTGTAAGGCTCGGCAGGACGTTCGACCTTACCTCGGCAGGGAGACCAAGCTTCCCAAGCCTAGTAGAGTCAGGCAAGGGGGCTTGGCCGGAGTTCGAGTGTAAGGCTCGGCAGGACGTTCGACCTTACCTCGGCAGGGAGACCAAACTTCCCAAGCCTAGGAGGAGAGTCAGGCAAGGGGGCTTGACCGGAGTTCGAGTGTAAGGCTCGGCAGGACGTTCGACCTTACCTCGGCAGGGAGACCAGGCTTCCCAAGCCTAGTAGGAGAGTCAGGCAAGGGGGCTTGGCCGGAGTTTGAGTGTAAGGCTCGGCAGGACGTTCGACCTTACCTCGGCAGGGAGACCAAGCTTCCCAAGCCTAGTAGGGTCAGGCAAGGGGGCTTGGCCGGAGTTTGAGTGTAAGGCTCGGCAGGACGTTCGACCTTACCTCGGCAGGGTGACCAAGCTTCCCAAGCCTAGTACGAGAGTCAGGCAAGGGGGCTTGGCCGGAGGTCGAGTGTAAGGCTCAGCAGGACGTTTGACCTTACCTCGGCAGGGAGACCAAGCTTCCCAAGCCTAGTAGGAGAGTCAGGCAAGGGGGCTTGGCCGGAGTTCGAGTGTAAGGCTCGGCAGGACGTTCGACTGTACCTCGGCAGGGAGACCAAGCTTCCCAAGCCTAGTAGGAGAGTCAGGCAAGGGGGCTTGGCCGGAGTTCGAGTGTAAGGCTCGGCAGGACGTTCGACCATACCTCGGCAGGGAGACCAAGCTTCCCAAGCCTTGTAGGAGAGTCAGGCAAGGGGGCTTGGCCGGAGTTCGAGTGTAAGGCTCGGCAGGACGTTCGAGCTTACCTCGGCAGGGAGACCAAGCTTCCCAAGCCTAGTAGGGTCAGGCAAGGGGGCTTGGCCGGAGTTTGAGTGTAAGGCTCGGCAGGATGTTCGACCTTACCTTGGCAGGGAGACCAAGCTTCCCAAGCCTAGTAGGAGAGTCAGGCAAGGGGGCTTGGCCGGAGTTCGAGTGTAAGGCTCGGCAGGACGTTCGACCTTACCTCGGCAGGGAGACGAAGCTTCCCAAGCCTAGTAGGAGAGTCAGGCAAGGGGGCTTGGCCGGAGTTCGAGTGTACGGCTCGGCAGGACATTCGACCTTACCTCGGCAGGGAGACCAAGCTTCCCAAGCCTAGTTGGAGAGTCAGGCAAGGGGGCTTGGCCGGAGTTCGAGTGTAAGGCTCGGCAGGACGTTCGACCTTACCTCGGCAGGGAGACCAAGCTTCCCAAGCCTAGTAGGAGAGTCAGGCAAGGGGGCTTGGCCGGACTTCGAGTGTAAGGCTCGGCAGGACGTTCGACCTTACGTCGGCAGGGAGACCAAGCTTCCCAAGCCTAGTAGGAGAGTCAGGCCAGGAGGCTTGGCCGGAGTTCGAGTGTAAGGCTCGGCAGGGCGTTCGACCTGACCTTGGCAGGGAGACCAAGCTTCCCAAGCCTAGTAGGAGAGTCAGGCAAGGGGGCTTGGCCGGAGTTCGAGTGTAAGGCTCGGCAGGACGTTCGACCTTACCTCGGCAGGGAGACCAAGCTTCCCAAGCCTAGTAGGAGAGTCAGGCAAGGGGGCTTGGCCGGAGTTCGAGTGTAAGGCTCGGCAGGACGTTCGACCTTACCTCGGCAGGGAGACCAAGCTTCCCAAGCCTAGTAGGAGAGTCAGGCAAGGGGGCTTGGCCGGAGTTCGAGTGTAAGTCTCGGCAGGACGTTCGACCGTACCTCGACAGGGAGACCAAGCTTCCCAAGCCTACTAGGAGAGTCAGGCAAGGGGGCTTGGCCGGAGTTCAAGTGTAAGGCTCGGCAGGATGTTCGACCTTACCTCGGCAGGGAGACCAAGCTTCCCAAGCCTAGTAGGAGAGTCAGGCAAGGGGGCTTGGCCGGAGTTCGAGTGTAAGGCTCGGCAGGACGTTCGACCGTACCTCGGCAGGGAGACCAAGCTTCCCAAGCCTAGTAGGAGAGTCAGGCAAGGGGGCTTGGCCGGAGTTCAAGTGTAAGGCTCGGCAGGACGTTCAACCTTACCTCGGCAGGGAGACCAAGCTTCCCAAGCCCAGTAGGAGAGTCAGGCAAGGGGGCTTGGCCGGAGTTCGAGTGTAAGGCTCGGCAGGACGTTCGACCTTACCTTGGCAGGGAGGCCAATCTTCCCAAGCCTAGCAGGGTCAGGCAAGGGGGCTTGGCCGGAGTTCGAGTGTAAGGCTCGGCAGGACGTTCGACCTTACCTGGGCAGGGAGACCAAGCTTCCCAAGCCTAGTAGGAGAGTCAGGCAAGGGGGCTTGGCCGGAGTTCGAGTGTAAGGCTAGGCAGGACGTTCGACCTTACCTCGGCAGGGAGACCAAGCTTCCCAAGCCTAGTAGGAGAGTCAGGCAAGGGGGCTTGGCCGGAGTTCGAGTGTAAGGCTCGGCAGGACGTTCGACCTTACCTCGGCAGGGAGACCAAGCTTCCCAAGCCTAGTAGGGTCAGGAAAGGGGGCTTGGCCGGAGTTCGAGTGTAAGGCTCGGCAGGATGTTCGACCTTACCTCGGCAGGGAGACCAAGCTTCCCAAGCCTAGTAGGAGAGTCAGGCAAGGGGGCTTGGCCGGACTTCGAGTGTAAGGCTCGGCAGGACGTTCGACCTTACCTCGGCAGGGAGACCAAGCTTCCCAAGCCTAGTAGGAGAGTCAGGCAAGGGGGCTTGGCCGGAGTTCGAGTGTAAGGCTCGGCAGGACGTTCGACCTTACCTCGGCAGGCAGACCAAGCTTCCCAAGCCTAGTAGGAGAGTCAGGCAAGGGGGCTTGGCCGGACTTCGAGTGTAAGGCTCGGCAGGACGTTCGACCTTACGTCGGCAGGGAGACCAAGCTTCCCAAGCCTAGTAGGAGAGTCAGGCCAGGAGGCTTGGCCGGAGTTCGAGTGTAAGGCTCGGCAGGACGTTCGACCTTACCTCGGCAGGGAGACCAAGCTTCCCAAGCCTAGTAGGAGAGTCAGGCAAGGGGGCTTGGCCGGAGTTCGAGTGTAAGGCTCGGCAGGACGTTCGACCTTACCTGTGCGGGGAGACCAAGCTTCCCAAGCCTAGTAGGAGAGTCAGGCAAGGGGGCTTGGCCGGAGTTCGAGTGTAAGGCTCGGCAGGACGTTCGACCTTACCTCGGCAGGGAGACCAAGCTTCCCAAGCCTAGTAGGAGAGTCAGGCAAGGGGGCTTGGCCGGAGTTCGAGTGTAAGGCTCGGCAGGACATTCGACCTTACCTTGGCAGGGAGACCAAGCTTCCCAAGCCTAGTAGGTCAGGCAAGGGGGCTTGGCCGGAGTTCGAGTGCAAGGCTCCGCACGACGTTCGACCTTACCTCGGCAGGGAGACCAAGCTTCCCACGCCCAGTAGGAGAGTCAGGCAAGGGGGCTTGGCCGGAGTTCGAGTGTAAGGCTCGGCAGGACGTTCGACCTTACCTCGGCAGGGAGACCAAGCTTCCCAAGCCTAGCAGGGTCAGGCAAGGCGGCTTGGCCGGAGTTCGAGTGTAAGGCTCGGCAGGACGTTCGACTTTACCTTGCCAGGGAGACCAAACTTCCCAAGCCTAGGAGGAGAGTCAGGCAAGGGGGCTTGGCCGGAGTTCGAGTGTAAGGCTCGGCAGGACGTTCGACCTTACCTCGGCAGGGAGACCAAGCTTCCCAAGCCTAGTAGGAGAGTCAGGCAAGGGGGCTTGGCCGGAGTTCGAGTGTAAGGCTCGGCAGGACGTTCGACCATACCTCGGCAGGGAGACCAAGCTTCCCAAGCCTAGTAGGAGAGTCAGGCAAGGGGGCTTGGCCGGAGTTTGAGTGTAAGGCTCGGCAGGACGTTCGACCTTACCTCGGCAGGGTGACCAAGCTTCCCAAGCCTAGTAGGAGAGTCAGGCAAGGGGGCTTGGCCGGAGTTCGAGTGTAAGGCTCGGCAGGACGTTCGACCTTACCTCGGCAGGGAGACCAAGCTTCCCAAGCCTAGTAGGAGAGTCAGGCAAGGGGGCTTGGCCGGAGTTCGAGTGTAAGGCTCGGCAGGACGTTCGACCTTACCTCGGCAGGCAGACCAAGCTTCCCAAGCCTAGTAGGAGAGTCAGGCAAGGGGGCTTGGCCGGACTTCGAGTGTAAGGCTCGGCAGGACGTTCGACCTTACGTCGGCAGGGAGACCAAGCTTCCCAAGCCTAGTAGGAGAGTCAGGCCAGGAGGCTTGGCCGGAGTTCGAGTGTAAGGCTCGGCAGGGCGTTCGACCTGACCTTGGCAGGGAGACCAAGCTTCCCAAGCCTAGTAGGAGAGTCAGGCAAGGGGGCTTGGCCGGAGTTCGAGTGTAAGGCTCGGCAGGACGTTCGACCTTACCTCGGCAGGGAGACCAAGCTTCCCAAGCCTAGTAGGAGAGTCAGGCAAGGGGGCTTGGCCGGAGTTCGAGTGTAAGGCTCGGCAGGACGTTCGACCTTACCTCGGCAGGGAGACCAAGCTTCCCAAGCCTAGTAGGAGAGTCAGGCAAGGGGGCTTGGCCGGAGTTCGAGTGTAAGTCTCGGCAGGACGTTCGACCGTACCTCGGCAGGGAGACCAAGCTTCCCAAGCCTAGTAGGAGAGTCAGGCAAGGGGGCTTGGCCGGAGTTCGAGTGTAAGGCTCGGCAGGACGTTCGACCTTACGTCGGCAGGGAGACCAAGCTTCCCAAGCCTGGTAGGAGAGTCAGGCAAGGGGGCTTGGCCGGAGTTCGAGTGTAAGGCTCGGCAGGACGTTCGACCGTACCTCGGCAGGGAGACCAAGCTTCCCAAGCCTAGTAGGAGAGTCAGGCAAGGGGGCTTGGCCGGAGTTCAAGTGTAAGGCTCGGCAGGACGTTCAACCTTACCTCAGCAGGGAGACCAAGCTTCCCAAGCCCAGTAGGAGAGTCAGGCAAGGGGGCTTGGCCGGAGTTCGAGTGTAAGGCTCGGCAGGACGTTCGACCTTACCTCGGTAGGGAGGCCAATCTTCCCAAGCCTGGCAGGGTCAGGCAAGGGGCTTGGCCGGAGTTCGAGTGTAAGGCTCGGCAGGACGTTCGACCTTACCTGGGCAGGGAGACCAAGCTTCCCAAGCCTAGTAGGAGAGTCTGGCAAGGGGGCTTGGCCGGAGTTCGAGTGTAAGGCTAGGCAGGACGTTCGACCTTACCTCGGCAGGGAGACCAAGCTTCCCAAGCCTAGTAGGAGAGTCAGGCAAGGGGGCTTGGCCGGAGTTCGAGTGTAAGGCTCGGCAGGACGTTCGACCTTACCTCGGCAGGGAGACCAAGCTTCCCAAGCCTAGTAGGGTCAGGCAAGGGGGCTTGGCCGGAGTTCGAGTGTAAGGCTCGGCAGGACGTTCGACCTTACCTCGGCAGGGAGACCAAGCTTCCCAAGCCTAGTAGGAGAGTCAGGCAAGGGGGCTTGGCCGGAGTTTGAGTGTAAGGCTCGGCAGGACGTTCGACCTTACCTCGGCAGGGTGACCAAGCTTCCCAAGCCTAGTAGGAGAGTCAGGCAAGGGGGCTTGGCCGGAGTTCGAGTGTAAGGCTCGGCAGGACGTTCGACCTTACCTCGGCAGGGAGACCAAGCTTCCCAAGCCTAGTAGGAGAGTCAGGCAAGGGGGCTTGGCCGGAGTTCGAGTGTAAGGCTCGGCAGGACGTTCGACCTTACCTCGGCAGGCAGACCAAGCTTCCCAAGCCTAGTAGGAGAGTCAGGCAAGGGGGCTTGGCCGGACTTCGAGTGTAAGGCTCGGCAGGACGTTCGACCTTACGTCGGCAGGGAGACCAAGCTTCCCAAGCCTAGTAGGAGAGTCAGGCCAGGAGGCTTGGCCGGAGTTCGAGTGTAAGGCTCGGCAGGGCGTTCGACCTGACCTTGGCAGGGAGACCAAGCTTCCCAAGCCTAGTAGGAGAGTCAGGCAAGGGGGCTTGGCTGGAGTTCGAGTGTAAGGCTCGGCAGGACGTTCGACCTTACCTCGGCAGGGAGACCAAGCTTCCCAAGCCTAGTAGGAGAGTCAGGCAAGGGGGCTTGGCCGGAGTTCGAGTGTAAGGCTCGGCAGGACGTTCGACCTTACCTCGGCAGGGAGACCAAGCTTCCCAAGCCTAGTAGGAGAGTCAGGCAAGGGGGCTTGGCCGGAGTTCGAGTGTAAGTCTCGGCAGGACGTTCGACCGTACCTCGGCAGGGAGACCAAGCTTCCCAAGCCTAGTAGGAGAGTCAGGCAAGGGGGCTTGGCCGGAGTTCGAGTGTAAGGCTCGGCAGGACGTTCGACCTTACGTCGGCAGGGAGACCAAGCTTCCCAAGCCTGGTAGGAGAGTCAGGCAAGGGGGCTTGGCCGGAGTTCGAGTGTAAGGCTCGGCAGGACGTTCGACCGTACCTCGGCAGGGAGACCAAGCTTCCCAAGCCTAGTAGGAGAGTCAGGCAAGGGGGCTTGGCCGGAGTTCAAGTGTAAGGCTCGGCAGGACGTTCAACCTTACCTCAGCAGGGAGACCAAGCTTCCCAAGCCCAGTAGGAGAGTCAGGCAAGGGGGCTTGGCCGGAGTTCGAGTGTAAGGCTCGGCAGGACGTTCGACCTTACCTCGGTAGGGAGGCCAATCTTCCCAAGCCTGGCAGGGTCAGGCAAGGGGCTTGGCCGGAGTTCGAGTGTAAGGCTCGGCAGGACGTTCGACCTTACCTCGGCAGGGAGACCAAGCTTCCCAAGCCTAGTAGGAGAGTCAGGCAAGGGGGCTTGGCCGGACTTCGAGTGTAAGGCTCGGCAGGACGTTCGACCTTACCTCGGCAGGGAGACCAAGCTTCCCAAGCCTAGTAGGAGAGTCAGGCAAGGGGGCTTGGCCGGAGTTCGAGTGTAAGGCTCGGCAGGACGTTCGACCTTACCTCGGCAGGGAGACCAAGCTTCCCAAGCCTAGTAGGGTCAGGCAAGGGGGCTTGGCCGGAGTTCGAGTGTAAGGCTCGGCAGGACGTTCGACCTTACCTCGGCAGGGAGACCAAGCTTCCCAAGCCTAGTAGGAGAGTCAGGCAAGGGGGCTTGGCCGGAGTTCGAGTGTAAGGCTCGGCAGGATGTTCGACCTTACCTCGGCAGGGAGACCAAGCTTCCCAAGCCTAGTAGGAGAGTCAGGCAAGGGGGCTTGGCCGGAGTTCGAGTGTAAGGCTCGGCAGGACGTTCGACCTTACCTCGGCAGGGAGACCAAGCTTCCCAAGCCTAGTAGAGTCAGGCAAGGGGGCTTGGCCGGAGTTCGAGTGTAAGGCTCGGCAGGACGTTCGACCTTACCTCGGCAGGGAGACCAAACTTCCCAAGCCTAGGAGGTGAGTCAGGCAAGGGGGCTTGACCGGAGTTCGAGTGTAAGGCTCGGCAGGACGTTCGACCTTACCTCGGCAGGGAGACCAGGCTTCCCAAGCCTAGTAGGAGAGTCAGGCAAGGGGGCTTGGCCGGAGTTTGAGTGTAAGGCTCGGCAGGACGTTCGACCTTACCTCGGCAGGGAGACCAAGCTTCCCAAGCCTAGTAGGGTCAGGCAAGGGGGCTTGGCCGGAGTTTGAGTGTAAGGCTCGGCAGGACGTTCGACCTTACCTCGGCAGGGTGACCAAGCTTCCCAAGCCTAGTACGAGAGTCAGGCAAGGGGGCTTGGCCGGAGGTCGAGTGTAAGGCTCAGCAGGACGTTTGACCTTACCTCGGCAGGGAGACCAAGCTTCCCAAGCCTAGTAGGAGAGTCAGGCAAGGGGGCTTGGCCGGAGTTTGAGTGTAAGGCTCGGCAGGACGTTCGACTGTACCTCGGCAGGGAGACCAAGCTTCCCAAGCCTAGTAGGAGAGTCAGGCAAGGGGGCTTGGCCGGAGTTCGAGTGTAAGGCTCGGCAGGACGTTCGACCTTACCTCGGCAGGGAGACCAAGCTTCCCAAGCCTAGTAGGGTCAGGCAAGGGGGCTTGGCCGGAGTTTGAGTGTAAGGCTCGGCAGGATGTTCGACCTTACCTTGGCAGGGAGACCAAGCTTCCCAAGCCTAGTAGGAGAGTCAGGCAAGGGGGCTTGGCCGGAGTTCGAGTGTAAGGCTCGGCAGGACGTTCGACCTTACCTCGGCAGGGAGACCAAGCTTCCCAAGCCTAGTAGGAGAGTCAGGCAAGGGGGCTTGGCCGGAGTTCGAGTGTAAGGCTCGGCAGGACGTTCGACCTTACCTCGGCAGGGAGACCAAGCTTCCCAAGCCTAGTAGGAGAGTCAGGCAAGGGGGCTTGGCCGGAGTTCGAGTGTAAGGCTCGGCAGGACGTTCGACCTTACCTCGGCAGGGAGACCAAGCTTCCCAAGCCTAGTAGGAGAGTCAGGCAAGGGGGCTTGGCCGGAGTTCGAGTGTAAGTCTCGGCAGGACGTTCGACCGTACCTCGGCAGGGAGACCAAGCTTCCCAAGCCTAGTAGGAGAGTCAGGCAAGGGGGCTTGGCCGGAGTTCAAGTGTAAGGCTCGGCAGGACGTTCGACCTTACCTCGGCAGGGAGACCAAGCTTCCCAAGCCTAGTAGGAGAGTCAGGCAAGGGGGCTTGGCCGGAGTTCGAGTGTAAGGCTCGGCAGGACGTTCGACCGTACCTCGGCAGGGAGACCAAGCTTCCCAAGCCTAGTAGGAGAGTCAGGCAAGGGGGCTTGGCCGGAGTTCAAGTGTAAGGCTCGGCAGGACGTTCAACCTTACCTCGGCAGGGAGACCAAGCTTCCCAAGCCCAGTAGGAGAGTCAGGCAAGGGGGCTTGGCCGGAGTTCGAGTGTAAGGCTCGGCAGGACGTTCGACCTTACCTGGGCAGGGAGACCAAGCTTCCCAAGCCTAGTAGGAGAGTCAGGCAAGGGGGCTTGGCCGGAGTTCGAGTGTAAGGCTAGGCAGGACGTTCGACCTTACCTCGGCAGGGAGACCAAGCTTCCCAAGCCTAGTAGGAGAGTCAGGCAAGGGGGCTTGGCCGGAGTTCGAGTGTAAGGCTCGGCAGGACGTTCGACCTTACCTCGGCAGGGAGACCAAGCTTCCCAAGTCTAGTAGGGTCAGGAAAGGGGGCTTGGCCGGAGTTCGAGTGTAAGTCTCGGCAGGATGTTCGACCTTACCTCGGCAGGGAGACCAAGCTTCCCAAGCCTAGTAGGAGAGTCAGGCAAGGGGGCTTGGCCGGACTTCGAGTGTAAGGCTCGGCAGGACGTTCGACCTTACGTCGGCAGGGAGACCACGCTTCCCAAGCCTAGTAGGAGAGTCAGGCAAGGAGGCTTGGCCGGAGTTCAAGTGTATGGCTCGGCAGGACGTTCGACCTTACGTCGGCAGGGAGGCCAAGCTTTCCAAGCCTAGTAGGAGAGTCAGGCAAGGGGGCTGGGCCGGAGTTCGAGTGTAAGGCTCGGCAGGACGTTCGACCTTACCTCGGCAGGGAGACCAAGCTTCCCAAGCCTAGTAGGGTCAGGCAAGGGGGCTTGGCCGGAGTTCGAGTGTAAGGCTCGGCAGGACGTTCGACCTTACCTCGGCAGGGAGACCGAGCTTCCCAAGCCTAGTAGGGTCAGGCAAGGGGGCTTGGCCGGAGTTCGAGTGTAAGGCTCGGCAGGACGTTCGACCTTACCTCGGCAGGGAGACCAAGCTTCCCAAGCCTAGTAGGAGAGTCAGGCAAGGGGGCTTGGCCGGAGTTCGAGTGTAAGGCTCGGCAGGACGTTCGACCTTACCTGGGCGGGGAGACCAAGCTTCCCAAGCCTAGTAGGAGAGTCAGGCAAGGGGGCTTGGCCGGAGTTCGAGTGTAAGGCTCGGAAGGACGTTCGACCTTACCTCGGCAGGGAGACCAAGCTTCCCAAGCCTAGTAGGGTCAGGCAAGGGGGCTTGGCCGGAGTTCGAGTGTAATGCTCGGCAGGACGTTCGACCTTACCTCGGCAGGGAGACCAAGCTTCCCAAGCCTAGTAGGAGAGTCAGGCAAGGGGGCTTGGCCGGAGTTCGAGTGTAAGGCTCGGCAGGACGTTCGACCTTACCTGGGCGGGGAGACCAAGCTTCCCAAGCCTAGTAGGAGAGTCAGGCAAGGGGGCTTGGCCGGAGTTCGAGTGTAAGGCTCGGCAGGACGTTCGACCTTACCTCGGCAGGGAGACCAAGCATCCCAAGCCTAGTAGGAGAGTCAGGCAAGGGGGCTTGGCCGGAGTTCGAGTGTAAGGCTCGGCAGGACGTTCGACCTTACCTCGGAAGGGACACCAAGCTTCCCAAGCCTAGTAGGAGCATCAGGCAAGGGGGTTTGTCCGGAGTTTGAGTGTAAGGCTCGGCAGGACGTTCGACCTTACCTCGGCAGGGAGACCAAGCTTCCCAAGCCGAGTAGGGTCAGGCAAGGGGGTTTGGCCGGAGTACGAGTGTAAGGCTCGGCAGGACGTTCGACCATACCTCGGCAGGGAGACCAAGCTTCCCAAGCCTAGTAGGAGAGTCAGGCAAGGGGGCTTGGCCGGAGTTCGAGTGTAAGGCTCGGCAGGACGTTCGACCTTACCTCGGCAGGGAGACCAAGCTTCCCAAGCCTAGTAGGAGAGTCAGGCAAGGGGGCTTGGCCGGAGTTCGAGTGTAAGGCTCGGCAGGACGTTCGACCTTACCTCGGCAGGGAGACCAAGCTTCCCAAGCCTAGTAGAGTCAGGCAAGGGGGCTTGGCCGGAGTTCGAGTGTAAGGCTCGGCAGGACGTTCGACCTTACCTCGGCAGGGAGACCAAACTTCCCAAGCCTAGGAGGAGAGTCAGGCAAGGGGGCTTGACCGGAGTTCGAGTGTAAGGCTCGGCAGGACGTTCGACCTTACCTCGGCAGGGAGACCAGGCTTCCCAAGCCTAGTAGGAGAGTCAGGCAAGGGGGCTTGGCCGGAGTTTGAGTGTAAGGCTCGGCAGGACGTTCGACCTTACCTCGGCAGGGAGACCAAGCTTCCCAAGCCTAGTAGGGTCAGGCAAGGGGGCTTGGCCGGAGTTTGAGTGTAAGGCTCGGCAGGACGTTCGACCTTACCTCGGCAGGGTGACCAAGCTTCCCAAGCCTAGTACGAGAGTCAGGCAAGGGGGCTTGGCCGGAGGTCGAGTGTAAGGCTCAGCAGGACGTTTGACCTTACCTCGGCAGGGAGACCAAGCTTCCCAAGCCTAGTAGGAGAGTCAGGCAAGGGGGCTTGGCCGGAGTTCGAGTGTAAGGCTCGGCAGGACGTTCGACCTTACCTCGGCAGGGAGACCAAGCTTCCCAAGCCTAGTAGGGTCAGGCAAGGGGGCTTGGCCGGAGTTTGAGTGTAAGGCTCGGCAGGATGTTCGACCTTACCTTGGCAGGGAGACCAAGCTTCCCAAGCCTAGTAGGAGAGTCAGGCAAGGGGGCTTGGCCGGAGTTCGAGTGTAAGGCTCGGCAGGACGTTCGACCTTACCTCGGCAGGGAGACCAAGCTTCCCAAGCCTAGTAGGAGAGTCAGGCAAGGGGGCTTGGCCGGACTTCGAGTGAAAGGCTCGGCAGGACGTTCGACCTTACGTCGGCAGGGAGACCAAGCTTCCCAAGCCTAGTAGGAGAGTCAGGCCAGGAGGCTTGGCCGGAGTTCGAGTGTAAGGCTCGGCAGGGCGTTCGACCTGACCTTGGCAGGGAGACCAAGCTTCCCAAGCCTAGTAGGAGAGTCAGGCAAGGGGGCTTGGCCGGAGTTCGAGTGTAAGGCTCGGCAGGACGTTCGACCTTACCTCGGCAGGGAGACCAAGCTTCCCAAGCCTAGTAGGAGAGTCAGGCAAGGGGGCTTGGCCGGAGTTCGAGTGTAAGGCTCGGCAGGACGTTCGACCTTACCTCGGCAGGGAGACCAAGCTTCCCAAGCCTAGTAGGAGAGTCAGGCAAGGGGGCTTGGCCGGAGTTCGAGTGTAAGGCTCGGCAGGACGTTCGACCTTACCTGGGCGGGGAGACCAAGCTTCCCAAGCCTAGTAGGAGAGTCAGGCAAGGGGGCTTGGCCGGAGTTCGAGTGTAAGGCTCGGAAGGACGTTCGACCTTACCTCGGCAGGGAGACCAAGCTTCCCAAGCCTAGTAGGGTCAGGCAAGGGGGCTTGGCCGGAGTTCGAGTGTAATGCTCGGCAGGACGTTCGACCTTACCTCGGCAGGGAGACCAAGCTTCCCAAGCCTAGTAGGAGAGTCAGGCAAGGGGGCTTGGCCGGAGTTCGAGTGTAAGGCTCGGCAGGACGTTCGACCTTACCTGGGCGGGGAGACCAAGCTTCCCAAGCCTAGTAGGAGAGTCAGGCAAGGGGGCTTGGCCGGAGTTCGAGTGTAAGGCTCGGCAGGACGTTCGACCTTACCTCGGCAGGGAGACCAAGCATCCCAAGCCTAGTAGGAGAGTCAGGCAAGGGGGCTTGGCCGGAGTTCGAGTGTAAGGCTCGGCAGGACGTTCGACCTTACCTCGGAAGGGACACCAAGCTTCCCAAGCCTAGTAGGAGCATCAGGCAAGGGGGTTTGTCCGGAGTTTGAGTGTAAGGCTCGGCAGGACGTTCGACCTTACCTCGGCAGGGAGACCAAGCTTCCCAAGCCGAGTAGGGTCAGGCAAGGGGGTTTGGCCGGAGTACGAGTGTAAGGCTCGGCAGGACGTTCGACCATACCTCGGCAGGGAGACCAAGCTTCCCAAGCCTAGTAGGAGAGTCAGGCAAGGGGGCTTGGCCGGACTTCGAGTGTAAGGCTCGGCAGGACGTTCGACCTTACCTCGGCAGGGAGACCAAGCTTCCCAAGCCTAGTAGGCGAGTCAGGCAAGGGGGCTTGGCCGGAGTTCGAGTGTAAGGCTCGGCAGGACGTTCGACCTTACCTCGGCAGGGAGACCAAGCTTCCCAAGCCTAGTAGAGTCAGGCAAGGGGGCTTGGCCGGAGTTCGAGTGTAAGGCTCGGCAGGACGTTCGACCTTACCTCGGCAGGGAGACCAAACTTCCCAAGCCTAGGAGGAGAGTCAGGCAAGGGGGCTTGACCGGAGTTCGAGTGTAAGGCTCGGCAGGACGTTCGACCTTACCTCGGCAGGGAGACCAGGCTTCCCAAGCCTAGTAGGAGAGTCAGGCAAGGGGGCTTGGCCGGAGTTTGAGTGTAAGGCTCGGCAGGACGTTCGACCTTACCTCGGCAGGGAGACCAAGCTTCCCAAGCCTAGTAGGGTCAGGCAAGGGGGCTTGGCCGGAGTTTGAGTGTAAGGCTCGGCAGGACGTTCGACCTTACCTCGGCAGGGTGACCAAGCTTCCCAAGCCTAGTACGAGAGTCAGGCAAGGGGGCTTGGCCGGAGGTCGAGTGTAAGGCTCAGCAGGACGTTTGACCTTACCTCGGCAGGGAGACCAAGCTTCCCAAGCCTAGTAGGAGAGTCAGGCAAGGGGGCTTGGCCGGAGTTCGAGTGTAAGGCTCGGCAGGACGTTCGACTGTACCTCGGCAGGGAGACCAAGCTTCCCAAGCCTAGTAGGAGAGTCAGGCAAGGGGGCTTGGCCGGAGTTCGAGTGTAAGGCTCGGCAGGACGTTCGACCATACCTCGGCAGGGAGACCAAGCTTCCCAAGCCTAGTAGGAGAGTCAGGCAAGGGGGCTTGGCCGGAGTTCGAGTGTAAGGCTCGGCAGGACGTTCGAGCTTACCTCGGCAGGGAGACCAAGCTTCCCAAGCCTAGTAGGGTCAGGCAAGGGGGCTTGGCCGGAGTTTGAGTGTAAGGCTCGGCAGGATGTTCGACCTTACCTTGGCAGGGAGACCAAGCTTCCCAAGCCTAGTAGGAGAGTCAGGCAAGGGGGCTTGGCCGGAGTTCGAGTGTAAGGCTCGGCAGGACGTTCGACCTTACCTCGGCAGGGAGACGAAGCTTCCCAAGCCTAGTAGGAGAGTCAGGCAAGGGGGCTTGGCCGGAGTTCGAGTGTACGGCTCGGCAGGACATTCGACCTTACCTCGGCAGGGAGACCAAGCTTCCCAAGCCTAGTTGGAGAGTCAGGCAAGGGGGCTTGGCCGGAGTTCGAGTGTAAGGCTCGGCAGGACGTTCGACCTTACCTCGGCAGGGAGACCAAGCTTCCCAAGCCTAGTAGGAGAGTCAGGCAAGGGGGCTTGGCCGGACTTCGAGTGTAAGGCTCGGCAGGACGTTCGACCTTACGTCGGCAGGGAGACCAAGCTTCCCAAGCCTAGTAGGAGAGTCAGGCCAGGAGGCTTGGCCGGAGTTCGAGTGTAAGGCTCGGCAGGGCGTTCGACCTGACCTTGGCAGGGAGACCAAGCTTCCCAAGCCTAGTAGGAGAGTCAGGCAAGGGGGCTTGGCCGGAGTTCGAGTGTAAGGCTCGGCAGGACGTTCGACCTTACCTCGGCAGGGAGACCAAGCTTCCCAAGCCTAGTAGGAGAGTCAGGCAAGGGGGCTTGGCCGGAGTTCGAGTGTAAGGCTCGGCAGGACGTTCGACCTTACCTCGGCAGGGAGACCAAGCTTCCCAAGCCTAGTAGGAGAGTCAGGCAAGGGGGCTTGGCCGGAGTTCGAGTGTAAGTCTCGGCAGGACGTTCGACCGTACCTCGGCAGGGAGACCAAGCTTCCCAAGCCTAGTAGGAGAGTCAGGCAAGGGGGCTTGGCCGGAGTTCAAGTGTAAGGCTCGGCAGGATGTTCGACCTTACCTCGGCAGGGAGACCAAGCTTCCCAAGCCTAGTAGGAGAGTCAGGCAAGGGGGCTTGGCCGGAGTTCGAGTGTAAGGCTCGGCAGGACGTTCGACCGTACCTCGGCAGGGAGACCAAGCTTCCCAAGCCTAGTAGGAGAGTCAGGCAAGGGGGCTTGGCCGGAGTTCAAGTGTAAGGCTCGGCAGGACGTTCAACCTTACCTCGGCAGGGAGACCAAGCTTCCCAAGCCTAGTAGGAGAGTCAGGCAAGGGGGCTTGGCCGGAGTTCGAGTGTAAGGCTCGGCAGGACGTTCGACCTTACCTCGGCAGGGAGACCAAGCTTCCCAAGCCTAGTAGGGTCAGGAAAGGGGGCTTGGCCGGAGTTCGAGTGTAAGGCTCGGCAGGATGTTCGACCTTACCTCGGCAGGGAGACCAAGCTTCCCAAGCCTAGTAGGAGAGTCAGGCAAGGGGGCTTGGCCGGAGTTCGAGTGTATGGCTCGGCAGGACGTTCGACCTTACGTCGGCAGGGAGGCCAAGCTTTCCAAGCCTAGTAGGAGAGTCAGGCAAGGAGGCTTGGCCGGAGTTCGAGTGTAAGGCTCGGCAGGACGTTCGACCTTACCTCGGCAGGGAGACCAAGCTTCCCAAGCCTAGTAGGAGAGTCAGGCAAGGGGGCTTGGCTGGAGTTCGAGTGTAAGGCTCGGCAGGACGTTCGACCTCACCTCGGCAGGGAGACCAAGCTTCCCAAGCCCAGTAGGAGAGTCAGGCAAGGGGGCTGGGCCGGAGTTCGAGTGTAAGGCTCGGCAGGACGTTCGACCTTACCTCGGCAGGGAGACCAAGCTTCCCAAGCCTAGTAGGGTCAGGCAAGGGGGCTTGGCCGGAGTTCGAGTGTAAGGCTCGGCAGGACATTCGACCTTACCTCGGCAGGGAGACCAAGCTTCCCAAGCCTAGTAGGGTCAGGCAAGGGGGCTTGGCCGGAGTTCGAGTGTAAGGCTCGGCAGGACGTTCGACCTTACCTCGGCAGGGAGACCAAGCTTCCCAAGCCTAGTAGGAGAGTCAGGCAAGGGGGCTTGGCCGGAGTTCGAGTGTAAGGCTCGGCAGGACGTTCGACCTTACCTGTGCGGGGAGACCAAGCTTCCCAAGCCTAGTAGGAGAGTCAGGCAAGGGGGCTTGGCCGGAGTTCGAGTGTAAGGCTCGGCAGGACGTTCGACCTTACCTCGGCAGGGAGACCAAGCTTCCCAAGCCTAGTAGGAGAGTCAGGCAAGGGGGCTTGGCCGGAGTTCGAGTGTAAGGCTCGGCAGGACGTTCGACCTTACCTTGGCAGGGAGACCAAGCTTCCCAAGCCTAGTAGGTCAGGCAAGGGGGCTTGGCCGGAGTTCGAGTGCAAGGCTCCGCACGACGTTCGACCTTACCTCGGCAGGGAGACCAAGCTTCCCACGCCCAGTAGGAGAGTCAGGCAAGGGGGCTTGGCCGGAGTTCGAGTGTAAGGCTCGGCAGGACGTTCGACCTTACCTCGGCAGGGAGACCAAGCTTCCCAAGCCTAGCAGGGTCAGGCAAGGGGGCTTGGCCGGAGTTCGAGTGTAAGGCTCGGCAGGACGTTCGACTTTACCTTGCCAGGGAGACCAAACTTCCCAAGCCTAGGAGGAGAGTCAGGCAAGGGGGCTTGGCCGGAGTTCGAGTGTAAGGCTCGGCAGGACGTTCGACCTTACCTCGGCAGGGAGACCAAGCTTCCCAAGCCTAGTAGGAGAGTCAGGCAAGGGGGCTTGGCCGGAGTTCGAGTGTAAGGCTCGGCAGGACGTTCGACCATACCTCGGCAGGGAGACCAAGCTTCCCAAGCCTAGTAGGAGAGTCAGGCAAGGGGGCTTGGCCGGAGTTCGAGTGTAAGGCTCGGCAGGACGTTCGAGCTTACCTCGGCAGGGAGACCAAGCTTCCCAAGCCTAGTAGGGTCAGGCAAGGGGGCTTGGCCGGAGTTTGAGTGTAAGGCTCGGCAGGATGTTCGACCTTACCTTGGCAGGGAGACCAAGCTTCCCAAGCCTAGTAGGAGAGTCAGGCAAGGGGGCTTGGCCGGAGTTCGAGTGTAAGGCTCGGCAGGACGTTCGACCTTACCTCGGCAGGGAGACGAAGCTTCCCAAGCCTAGTAGGAGAGTCAGGCAAGGGGGCTTGGCCGGAGTTCGAGTGTACGGCTCGGCAGGACATTCGACCTTACCTCGGCAGGGAGACCAAGCTTCCCAAGCCTAGTTGGAGAGTCAGGCAAGGGGGCTTGGCCGGAGTTCGAGTGTAAGGCTCGGCAGGACGTTCGACCTTACCTCGGCAGGGAGACCAAGCTTCCCAAGCCTAGTAGGAGAGTCAGGCAAGGGGGCTTGGCCGGACTTCGAGTGTAAGGCTCGGCAGGACGTTCGACCTTACGTCGGCAGGGAGACCAAGCTTCCCAAGCCTAGTAGGAGAGTCAGGCCAGGAGGCTTGGCCGGAGTTCGAGTGTAAGGCTCGGCAGGGCGTTCGACCTGACCTTGGCAGGGAGACCAAGCTTCCCAAGCCTAGTAGGAGAGTCAGGCAAGGGGGCTTGGCCGGAGTTCGAGTGTAAGGCTCGGCAGGACGTTCGACCTTACCTCGGCAGGGAGACCAAGCTTCCCAAGCCTAGTAGGAGAGTCAGGCAAGGGGGCTTGGCCGGAGTTCGAGTGTAAGGCTCGGCAGGACGTTCGACCTTACCTCGGCAGGGAGACCAAGCTTCCCAAGCCTAGTAGGAGAGTCAGGCAAGGGGGCTTGGCCGGAGTTCGAGTGTAAGTCTCGGCAGGACGTTCGACCGTACCTCGGCAGGGAGACCAAGCTTCCCAAGCCTAGTAGGAGAGTCAGGCAAGGGGGCTTGGCCGGAGTTCAAGTGTAAGGCTCGGCAGGATGTTCGACCTTACCTCGGCAGGGAGACCAAGCTTCCCAAGCCTAGTAGGAGAGTCAGGCAAGGGGGCTTGGCCGGAGTTCGAGTGTAAGGCTCGGCAGGACGTTCGACCGTACCTCGGCAGGGAGACCAAGCTTCCCAAGCCTAGTAGGAGAGTCAGGCAAGGGGGCTTGGCCGGAGTTCAAGTGTAAGGCTCGGCAGGACGTTCAACCTTACCTCGGCAGGGAGACCAAGCTTCCCAAGCCCAGTAGGAGAGTCAGGCAAGGGGGCTTGGCCGGAGTTCGAGTGTAAGGCTCGGCAGGACGTTCGACCTTACCTTGGCAGGGAGGCCAATCTTCCCAAGCCTAGCAGGGTCAGGCAAGGGGGCTTGGCCGGAGTTCGAGTGTAAGGCTCGGCAGGACGTTCGACCTTACCTGGGCAGGGAGACCAAGCTTCCCAAGCCTAGTAGGAGAGTCAGGCAAGGGGGCTTGGCCTGAGTTCGAGTGTAAGGCTAGGCAGGACGTTCGACCTTACCTCGGCAGGGAGACCAAGCTTCCCAAGCCTAGTAGGAGAGTCAGGCAAGGGGGCTTGGCCGGAGTTCGAGTGTAAGGCTCGGCAGGACGTTCGACCTTACCTCGGCAGGGAGACCAAGCTTCCCAAGCCTAGTAGGGTCAGGCAAGGGGGCTTGGCCGGAGTTCGAGTGTAAGGCTCGGCAGGACGTTCGACCTTACCTCGGCAGGGAGACCAAGCTTCCCAAGCCTAGTAGGAGAGTCAGGCAAGGGGGCTTGGCCGGAGTTCGAGTGTAAGGCTCGGCAGGACGTTCGACCTTACCTGTGCGGGGAGACCAAGCTTCCCAAGCCTAGTAGGAGAGTCAGGCAAGGGGGCTTGGCCGGAGTTCGAGTGTAAGGCTCGGCAGGACGTTCGACCTTACCTCGGCAGGGAGACCAAGCTTCCCAAGCCTAGTAGGAGAGTCAGGCAAGGGGGCTTGGCCGGAGTTCGAGTGTAAGGCTCGGCAGGACGTTCGACCTTACCTTGGCAGGGAGACCAAGCTTCCCAAGCCTAGTAGGTCAGGCAAGGGGGCTTGGCCGGAGTTCGAGTGCAAGGCTCCGCACGACGTTCGACCTTACCTCGGCAGGGAGACCAAGCTTCCCACGCCCAGTAGGAGAGTCAGGCAAGGGGGCTTGGCCGGAGTTCGAGTGTAAGGCTCGGCAGGACGTTCGACCTTACCTCGGCAGGGAGACCAAGCTTCCCAAGCCTAGCAGGGTCAGGCAAGGCGGCTTGGCCGGAGTTCGAGTGTAAGGCTCGGCAGGACGTTCGACTTTACCTTGCCAGGGAGACCAAACTTCCCAAGCCTAGGAGGAGAGTCAGGCAAGGGGGCTTGGCCGGAGTTCGAGTGTAAGGCTCGGCAGGACGTTCGACCGTACCTCGGCAGGGAGACCAAGCTTCCCAAGCCTAGTAGGAGAGTCAGGCAAGGGGGCTTGGCCCGAGTTTGAGTGTAAGGCTCGGCAGGACGTTCGACCTTACCTCGGCAGGGAGACCAATCTTCCCAAGCCTAGGAGGGTCAGGCAAGGGGGCTTGGCCGGAGTTTGAGTGTAAGGCTCGGCAGGACGTTCGACCTTACCTCGACAGGGTGACCAAGCTCCCCAAGCCTAGTACGAGAGTCAGGCAAGGGGGCTTGGCCGGAGGTCGAGTGTAAGGCTCAGCAGGACGTTCGACCTTACCTCGGCAGGGAGACCAAGCTTCCCAAGCCTAGTAGGAGTGTCAGGCAAGGGGGCTTGGCCGGAGTTCGAGTGTAAGGCTCGGCAGGACGTTCGACCGTACCTCGGCAGGGAGACCAAGCTTCCCAAGCCTAGTAGGAGAGTCAGGCAAGGGGGCTTGGCCGGAGTTCGAGTGTAAGGCTCGGCAGGACGTTCGACCTTACCTCGGCAGGGAGACCAAGCATCCCAAGCCTAGTAGGAGAGTCAGGCAAGGGGGCTTGGCCGGAGTTCGAGTGTAAGGCTCGGCAGGACGTTCGACCTTACCTCGGAAGGGACACCAAGCTTCCCAAGCCTAGTAGGAGCATCAGGCAAGGGGGTTTGTCCGGAGTTTGAGTGTAAGGCTCGGCAGGACGTTCGACCTTACCTCGGCAGGGTGACCAAGCTTCCCAAGCCTAGTAGGAGAGTCAGGCAAGGGGGCTTGGCCGGAGTTCGAGTGTAAGGCTCAGCAGGACGTTCGACCTTACCTCGGCAGGGTGACCAAGCTTCCCAAGCCTAGTAGGAGAGTCAGGCAAGGGGGCTTGGCCGGAGTTCGAGTGTAAGGCTCAGCAGGACGTTCGACCTTACCTCGGCAGGGAGACCAAGCTTCCCAAGCCTAGTAGGGTGAGGCAAGGGGGTTTGGCCGGAGTACGAGTGTAAGGCTCGGCAGGACGTTCGACCATACCTCGGCAGGGAGACCAAGCTTCCCAAGCCTAGTAGGAGAGTCAGGCAAGGGGGCTTGGCCGGAGTTCGCGTGTAAGGCTCGGCAGGACGTTCGACCTTACCTCGGCAGGGAGGCCAAGCTTCCCAAGCCTAGTAGGAGAGTCAGGCAAGGGGGCTTGGCCGGAGTTCGAGTGTAAGGCTCGGCAGGACGTTCGACCTTACCTGGGCAGGGAGACCAAGCTTCCCAAGCCTAGTAGGAGCGTCAGGCAAGGGGGCTTGGCCCGAGTTCGAGTGTAAGGCTCGGCAGGACGTTCGACCTTACCTCGGCAGGGAGACCAAGCTTCCCAAGCCTAGTAGGAGAGTCAGGCAAGGGGCTTGGCCGGAGTTCGAGTGTAAGGCTCGGCAGGACGTTCGACCTTACCTCGGAAGGGAGACCAAGCTTCCCAAGCCTAGTAGGGTCAGGCAAGGGGGCTTGGTCGGAGTTCGAGTGTAAGGCTCAGCAGGACATTCGACCTTACCTCGGCAGGGAGACCAAGCTTCCCAAGCCTAGTAGGAGAGTCAGGCAAGGGGGCCTGGTCGGACTTCGAGTGTAAGGCTCGGCAGGACGTTCGACCTTACCTCGGCAGGGAGACCAAGCTTCCCAAGCCTAGTAGGAGAGTCAGGCAAGGGGGCTTGGCCGGAGTTTGAGTGTAAGGCTCGGCAGGACGTTCGACCTTACCTCGGCAGGGAGACCAAGCTTCCCAAGCCTAGTAGGAGAGTCAGGCAAGGGGGCTTGGCCGGAGTTCGAGTGTAAGGCTCGGCAGGACGTTCGAGCTTACCTCGGCAGGGAGGCCAAGCTTCCCAAGCCTAGCAGGGTCAGGCAAGGCGGCTTGGCCGGAGTTCGAGTGTAAGGCTCGGCAGGACGTTCGACCTTACCTCGCCAGGGAGACCAAACTTCCCAAGCCTAGGAGGAGAGTCAGGCAAGGGGGCTTGGCCGGAGTTCGAGTGTAAGGCTCGGCAGGACGTTCGACCTTACCTCGGCAGGGAGACCAAGCTTCCCAAGCCTAGTAGGAGAGTCAGGCAAGGGGGCTTGGCCCGAGTTTGAGTGTAAGGCTCGGCAGGACGTTCGACCTTACCTCGGCAGGGAGACCAATCTTCCCAAGCCTAGGAGGGTCAGGCAAGGGGGCTTGGCCGGAGTTTGAGTGTAAGGCTCGGCAGGACGTTCGACCTTACCTCGACAGGGTGACCAAGCTCCCCAAGCCTAGTACGAGAGTCAGGCAAGGGGGCTTGGCCGGAGGTCGAGTGTAAGGCTCAGCAGGACGTTCGACCTTACCTCGGCAGGGAGACCAAGCTTCCCAAGCCTAGTAGGAGTGTCAGGCAAGGGGGCTTGGCCGGAGTTCGAGTGTAAGGCTCGGCAGGACGTTCGACCGTACCTCGGCAGGGAGACCAAGCTTCCCAAGCCTAGTAGGAGAGTCAGGCAAGGGGGCTTGGCCGGAGTTCGAGTGTAAGGCTCGGCAGGACGTTCGACCTTACCTCGGCAGGGAGACCAAGCATCCCAAGCCTAGTAGGAGAGTCAGGCAAGGGGGCTTGGCCGGAGTTCGAGTGTAAGGCTCGGCAGGACGTTCGACCTTACCTCGGAAGGGACACCAAGCTTCCCAAGCCTAGTAGGAGCATCAGGCAAGGGGGTTTGTCCGGAGTTTGAGTGTAAGGCTCGGCAGGACGTTCGACCTTACCTCGGCAGGGAGACCAAGCTTCCCAAGCCGAGTCGGGTCAGGCAAGGGGGCTTGGCCAGAGTTTGAGTGTAAGGCTCGGCAGGACGTTCAACCTTACCTCGGCAGGGTGACCAAGCTTCCCAAGCCTAGTAGGAGAGTCAGGCAAGGGGGCTTGGCCGGAGTTCGAGTGTAAGGCTCAGCAGGACGTTCGACCTTACCTCGGCAGGGAGACCAAGCTTCCCAAGCCTAGTAGGGTGAGGCAAGGGGGTTTGGCCGGAGTACGAGTGTAAGGCTCGGCAGGACGTTCGACCATACCTCGGCAGGGAGACCAAGCTTCCCAAGCCTAGTAGGAGAGTCAGGCAAGGGGGCTTGGCCGGAGTTCGCGTGTAAGGCTCGGCAGGACGTTCGACCTTACCTCGGCAGGGAGGCCAAGCTTCCCAAGCCTAGTAGGAGAGTCAGGCAAGGGGGCTTGGCCGGAGTTCGAGTGTAAGGCTCGGCAGGACGTTCGACCTTACCTGGGCAGGGAGACCAAGCTTCCCAAGCCTAGTAGGAGCGTCAGGCAAGGGGGCTTGGCCCGAGTTCGAGTGTAAGGCTCGGCAGGACGTTCGACCTTACCTCGGCAGGGAGACCAAGCTTCCCAAGCCTAGTAGGAGAGTCAGGCAAGGGGGCTTGGCCGGAGTTCGAGTGTAAGGCTCGGCAGGACGTTCGACCTTACCTCGGAAGGGAGACCAAGCTTCCCAAGCCTAGTAGGGTCAGGCAAGGGGGCTTGGTCGGAGTTCGAGTGTAAGGCTCAGCAGGACATTCGACCTTACCTCGGCAGGGAGACCAAGCTTCCCAAGCCTAGTAGGAGAGTCAGGCAAGGGGGCCTGGTCGGACTTCGAGTGTAAGGCTCGGCAGGACGTTCGACCTTACCTCGGCAGGGAGACCAAGCTTCCCAAGCCTAGTAGGAGAGTCAGGCAAGGGGGCTTGGCCGGAGTTTGAGTGTAAGGCTCGGCAGGACGTTCGACCTTACCTCGGCAGGGAGACCAAGCTTCCCAAGCCTAGTAGGAGAGTCAGGCAAGGGGGCTTGGCCGGAGTTCGAGTGTAAGGCTCGGCAGGACGTTCGAGCTTACCTCGGCAGGGAGGCCAAGCTTCCCAAGCCTAGCAGGGTCAGGCAAGGCGGCTTGGCCGGAGTTCGAGTGTAAGGCTCGGCAGGACGTTCGACCTTACCTCGCCAGGGAGACCAAACTTCCCAAGCCTAGGAGGAGAGTCAGGCAAGGGGGCTTGGCCGGAGTTCGAGTGTAAGGCTCGGCAGGACGTTCGACCTTACCTCGGCAGGGAGACCAAGCTTCCCAAGCCTAGTAGGAGAGTCAGGCAAGGGGGCTTGGCCCGAGTTTGAGTGTAAGGCTCGGCAGGACGTTCGACCTTACCTCGGCAGGGAGACCAATCTTCCCAAGCCTAGGAGGGTCAGGCAAGGGGGCTTGGCCGGAGTTTGAGTGTAAGGCTCGGCAGGATGTTCGACCTTACCTCGGAAGGGAGACCAAGCTTCCCAAGCCTAGTAGGAGAGTCAGGCAAGGGGGCTTGGCCGGAGTTCGAGTGTAAGGCTCGGCAGGACGTTCGACCTTACCTCGGCAGGGAGACCAAGCTTCCCAAGCCTAGTAGGAGAGTCAGGCAAGGGGGCTTGGCCGGACTTCGAGTGTAAGGCTCGGCAGGACGTTCGACCTTACGTCGGCGGGGAGACCAAGCTTCCCAAGCCTAGTAGGAGAGTCAGGCCAGGAGGCTTGGCCGGAGTTCGAGTGTAAGGCTCGGCAGGGCGTTCGACCTGACCTTGGCAGGGAGACCAAGCTTCCCAAGCCTAGTAGGAGAGTCAGGCAAGGGGGCTTGGCCGGAGTTCGAGTGTAAGGCTCGGCAGGACGTTCGACCTTACCTCGGCAGGGAGACCAAGCTTCCCAAGCCTAGTAGGAGAGTCAGGCAAGGGGGCTTGGCCGGACTTCGAGTGTAAGTCTCGGCAGGACGTTCGACCGTACCTCGGCAGGGAGACCAAGCTTCCCAAGCCTAGTAGGAGAGTCAGGCAAGGGGGCTTGGCCGGAGTTCGAGTGTAAGGCTCGGCAGGACGTTCGACCTTACGTCGGCAGGGAGACCAAGCTTCCCAAGCCTGGTAGGAGAGTCAGGCAAGGGGGCTTGGCCGGAGTTCGAGTGTAAGGCTCGGCAGGACGTTCGACCGTACCTCGGCAGGGAGACCAAGCTTCCCAAGCCTAGTAGGAGAGTCAGGCAAGGGGGCTTGGCCGGAGTTCAAGTGTAAGGCTCGGCAGGACGTTCAACCTTACCTCAGCAGGGAGACCAAGCTTCCCAAGCCCAGTAGGAGAGTCAGGCAAGGGGGCTTGGCCGGAGTTCGAGTGTAAGGCTAGGCAGGACGTTCGACCTTACCTTGGCAGGGAGACCAAGCTTCCCAAGCCTAGTAGGAGAGTCAGGCAAGGGGGCTTGGCCGGAGTTCGAGTGTAAGGCTCGGCAGGACGTTCGACCTTACCTCGGCAGGGAGACCAAGCTTCCCAAGCCTAGTAGGGTCAGGAAAGGGGGCTTGGCCGGAGTTCGAGTGTAAGGCTCGGCAGGACGTTCGACCTTACCTCGGCAGGGAGACCAAGCTTCCCAAGCCTAGTAGGAGAGTCAGGCAAGGGGGCTTGGCCGGAGTTCGAGTGTAAGGCTCGGCAGGACGTTCGACCTTACGTCGGCAGGGAGACCAAGCTTCCCAAGCCTAGTAGGAGAGTCAGGAAAGGAGGCTTGGCCGGAGTTCGAGTGTATGGCTCGGCAGGACGTTCGATCTTACCTCGGCAGGGAGACCAAGCTTCCCAAGCCTAGTAGGAGAGTCAGGCAAGGAGGCTTGGCCGGAGTTCGAGTGTAAGGCTCGGCAGGACGTTCGACCTTACCTCGGCAGGGAGACCAAGCTTCCCAAGCCTAGTAGGAGAGTCCGGCAAGGGGGCTTGGCCAGAGTTCGCGTGTAAGGCTCGGCAGGACGTTCGACCTTACCTCGGCAGGGAGACCAAGCTTCCCAAGCCTAGTAGGAGAGTCAGGCAAGGGGGCTTGGCCGGAGTTCGAGTGTAAGGCTCGGCAGGACGTTCGACCTTACCTGGGCAGGGAGACCAAGCTTCCCAAGCCTAGTAGGAGCGTCAGGCAAGGGGGCTTGGCCGGAGTTCGAGTGTAAGGCTCGGCAGGACGTTCGACCTTACCTCGGCAGGGAGACCAAGCTTCCCAAGCCTAGTAGGAGAGTCAGGCAAGGGGGCTTGGCCGGAGTTCGAGTGTAAGGCTCGGCAGGACGTTCGACCTTACCTCGGAAGGGAGACCAAGCTTCCCAAGCCTAGTAGGGTCAGGCAAGGGGTCTTGGTCGGAGTTCGAGTGTAAGGCTCAGCAGGACATTCGACCTTACCTCGGCAGGGAGACCAAGCTTCCCAAGCCTAGTAGGAGAGTCAGGCAAGGGGGCCTGGTCGGACTTCGAGTGTAAGGCTCGGCAGGACGTTCGACCTTACCTCGGCAGGGAGACCAAGCTTCCCAAGCCTAGTAGGAGAGTCAGGCAAGGGGGCTTGGCCGGAGTTTGAGTGTAAGGCTCGGCAGGACGTTCGACCTTACCTCGGCAGGGAGACCAACCTTCCCAAAGCCTAGTAGGGTCAGGCAAGGGGGCTTGGCCGGAGTTCGAGTGTAAGGCTCGGCAGGACGTTCGACCTTACCTCGGCAAGGAGGCCAAGCTTTCCAAGCCTAGTAGGAGAGTCAGGCAAGGAGGCTTGGCCGGAGTTCGAGTGTAAGGCTCGGCAGGACTTTCGACCTTACCTCGGCAGGGAGACCAAGCTTCCCAAGCCTAGTAGGAGAGTCAGGCAAGGGGGCTTGGCCGGAGTTCGAGTGTAAGGCTCGGCAGGACGTTCGACCTTACCTTGGCAGGGAGACCAAGCTTCCAAAGCCTAGTAGGTCAGGCAAGGGGGCTTGGCCGGAGTTCGAGTGCAAGGCTCCGCACGACGTTCGACCTTACCTCGGCAGGGAGACCAAGCTTCCCAAGCCTAGTAGGAGAGTCAGGCAAGGGGGCTTGGCCGGAGTTTGAGTGTAAGGCTCGGCAGGACGTTCGACCTTACCTCGGCAGGGAGACCAAGCTTCCCAAGCCTAGTAGGAGAGTCAGGCAAGGGGGCTTGGCCGGAGTTCGAGTGTAAGGCTCGGCAGGACGTTCGAGCTTACCTCGGCAGGGAGGCCAAGCTTCCCAAGCCTAGCAGGGTCAGGCAAGGCGGCTTGGCCGGAGTTCGAGTGTAAGGCTCGGCAGGACGTTCGACCTTACCTCGCCAGGGAGACCAAACTTCCCAAGCCTAGGAGGAGAGTCAGGCAAGGGGGCTTGGCCGGAGTTCGAGTGTAAGGCTCGGCAGGACGTTCGACCTTACCTCGGCAGGGAGACCAAGCTTCCCAAGCCTAGTAGGAGAGTCAGGCAAGGGGGCTTGGCCCGAGTTTGAGTGTAAGGCTCGGCAGGACGTTCGACCTTACCTCGGCAGGGAGACCAATCTTCCCAAGCCTAGGAGGGTCAGGCAAGGGGGCTTGGCCGGAGTTTGAGTGTAAGGCTCGGCAGGATGTTCGACCTTACCTCGGAAGGGAGACCAAGCTTCCCAAGCCTAGTAGGAGAGTCAGGCAAGGGGGCTTGGCCGGAGTTCGAGTGTAAGGCTCGGCAGGACGTTCGACCTTACCTCGGCAGGGAGACCAAGCTTCCCAAGCCTAGTAGGAGAGTCAGGCAAGGGGGCTTGGCCGGACTTCGAGTGTAAGGCTCGGCAGGACGTTCGACCTTACGTCGGCGGGGAGACCAAGCTTCCCAAGCCTAGTAGGAGAGTCAGGCCAGGAGGCTTGGCCGGAGTTCGAGTGTAAGGCTCGGCAGGGCGTTCGACCTGACCTTGGCAGGGAGACCAAGCTTCCCAAGCCTAGTAGGAGAGTCAGGCAAGGGGGCTTGGCCGGAGTTCGAGTGTAAGGCTCGGCAGGACGTTCGACCTTACCTCGGCAGGGAGACCAAGCTTCCCAAGCCTAGTAGGAGAGTCAGGCAAGGGGGCTTGGCCGGACTTCGAGTGTAAGTCTCGGCAGGACGTTCGACCGTACCTCGGCAGGGAGACCAAGCTTCCCAAGCCTAGTAGGAGAGTCAGGCAAGGGGGCTTGGCCGGAGTTCGAGTGTAAGGCTCGGCAGGACGTTCGACCTTACGTCGGCAGGGAGACCAAGCTTCCCAAGCCTGGTAGGAGAGTCAGGCAAGGGGGCTTGGCCGGAGTTCGAGTGTAAGGCTCGGCAGGACGTTCGACCGTACCTCGGCAGGGAGACCAAGCTTCCCAAGCCTAGTAGGAGAGTCAGGCAAGGGGGCTTGGCCGGAGTTCAAGTGTAAGGCTCGGCAGGACGTTCAACCTTACCTCAGCAGGGAGACCAAGCTTCCCAAGCCCAGTAGGAGAGTCAGGCAAGGGGGCTTGGCCGGAGTTCGAGTGTAAGGCTAGGCAGGACGTTCGACCTTACCTTGGCAGGGAGACCAAGCTTCCCAAGCCTAGTAGGAGAGTCAGGCAAGGGGGCTTGGCCGGAGTTCGAGTGTAAGGCTCGGCAGGACGTTCGACCTTACCTCGGCAGGGAGACCAAGCTTCCCAAGCCTAGTAGGGTCAGGAAAGGGGGCTTGGCCGGAGTTCGAGTGTAAGGCTCGGCAGGACGTTCGACCTTACCTCGGCAGGGAGACCAAGCTTCCCAAGCCTAGTAGGAGAGTCAGGCAAGGGGGCTTGGCCGGAGTTCGAGTGTAAGGCTCGGCAGGACGTTCGACCTTACGTCGGCAGGGAGACCAAGCTTCCCAAGCCTAGTAGGAGAGTCAGGAAAGGAGGCTTGGCCGGAGTTCGAGTGTATGGCTCGGCAGGACGTTCGATCTTACCTCGGCAGGGAGACCAAGCTTCCCAAGCCTAGTAGGAGAGTCAGGCAAGGAGGCTTGGCCGGAGTTCGAGTGTAAGGCTCGGCAGGACGTTCGACCTTACCTCGGCAGGGAGACCAAGCTTCCCAAGCCTAGTAGGAGAGTCCGGCAAGGGGGCTTGGCCAGAGTTCGCGTGTAAGGCTCGGCAGGACGTTCGACCTTACCTCGGCAGGGAGACCAAGCTTCCCAAGCCTAGTAGGAGAGTCAGGCAAGGGGGCTTGGCCGGAGTTCGAGTGTAAGGCTCGGCAGGACGTTCGACCTTACCTGGGCAGGGAGACCAAGCTTCCCAAGCCTAGTAGGAGCGTCAGGCAAGGGGGCTTGGCCGGAGTTCGAGTGTAAGGCTCGGCAGGACGTTCGACCTTACCTCGGCAGGGAGACCAAGCTTCCCAAGCCTAGTAGGAGAGTCAGGCAAGGGGGCTTGGCCGGAGTTCGAGTGTAAGGCTCGGCAGGACGTTCGACCTTACCTCGGAAGGGAGACCAAGCTTCCCAAGCCTAGTAGGGTCAGGCAAGGGGGCTTGGTCGGAGTTCGAGTGTAAGGCTCAGCAGGACATTCGACCTTACCTCGGCAGGGAGACCAAGCTTCCCAAGCCTAGTAGGAGAGTCAGGCAAGGGGGCCTGGTCGGACTTCGAGTGTAAGGCTCGGCAGGACGTTCGACCTTACCTCGTCAGGGAGACCAAGCTTCCCAAGCCTAGTAGGAGAGTCAGGCAAGGGGGCTTGGCCGGAGTTTGAGTGTAAGGCTCGGCAGGACGTTCGACCTTACCTCGGCAGGGAGACCAACCTTCCCAAAGCCTAGTAGGGTCAGGCAAGGGGGCTTGGCCGGAGTTCGAGTGTAAGGCTCGGCAGGACGTTCGACCTTACCTCGGCAAGGAGGCCAAGCTTTCCAAGCCTAGAAGGAGAGTCAGGCAAGGAGGCTTGGCCGGAGTTCGAGTGTAAGGCTCGGCAGGACTTTCGACCTTACCTCGGCAGGGAGACCAAGCTTCCCAAGCCTAGTAGGAGAGTCAGGCAAGGGGGCTTGGCCGGAGTTCGAGTGTAAGGCTCGGCAGGACGTTCGACCTTACCTTGGCAGGGAGACCAAGCTTCCAAAGCCTAGTAGGTCAGGCAAGGGGGCTTGGCCGGAGTTCGAGTGCAAGGCTCCGCACGACGTTCGACCTTACCTCGGCAGGGAGACCAAGCTTCCCACGGCCAGTAGGAGAGTCAGGCAAGGGGGCTTGGCCGGAGTTCGAGTGTAAGGCTCGGCAGGACGTTCGACCTTACCTCGGCAGGGAGACCAAGCTTCCCAAGCCTAGTAGGAGAGTCAGGCAAGGGGGCTTGGCCGGAGTTCGAGTGTAAGGCCCGGCAGGACGTTCGACCTTACCTCGGAAGGGAGACCAAGCTTCCCAAGCCTAGTAGGAGAGTCAGGCAAGGGGGCTTGGCTGGAGTTCGAGTGTAAGGCTCGGCAGGACGTTCGACCTTACCTGGGCGGGGAGACCAAGCTTCCCAAGCCTAGTAGGAGAGTCAGGCAAGGGGGCTTGGCCGGAGTTCGAGTGTAAGGCTCGGAAGGACGTTCGACCTTACCTCGGCAGGGAGACCAAGCTTCCCAAGACTAGTAGGGTCAGGCAAGGGGGCTTGGCCGGAGTTCAAGTGTAAGGCTCGGCAGGACGTTTGACCTTACCTCGGCAGGGAGACCAAGCTTCCCAAGCCTAGTAGGAGGGTCAGGCAAGGCGGCTTGGCCGGAGTTCGAGTGTAAGGCTCGGCAGGACGTTCGACCTTACCTCGCCAGGGAGACCAAACTTCCCAAGCCTAGTACGAGAGTCAGGCAAGGGGGCTTGGCCGGAGGTCGAGTGTAAGGCTCAGCAGGACGTTCGACCTTACCTCGGCAGGGAGACCAAGCTTCCCAAGCCTAGTAGGAGAGTCAGGCAAGGGGGCTTGGCCGGAGTTCGAGTGTAAGGCTCGGCAGGACGTTCGACCGTACCTCGGCAGGGAGACCAAGCTTCCCAAGCCTAGTAGGAGAGTCAGGCAAGGGGGCTTGGCCGGAGTTCGAGTGTAAGGCTCGGCAGGACGTTCGACCTTACCTCGGCTGGGAGACCAAGCTTCCCAAGCCTAGTAGGGTCAGGCAAGGGGGCTTGGCCGGAGTTTGAGTGTAAGGCTCGGCAGGATGTTCGACCTTACCTCGGAAGGGAGACCAAGCTTCCCAAGCCTAGTAGGAGAGTCAGGCAAGGGGGCTTGGCCGGAGTTCGAGTGTAAGGCTCGGCAGGACGTTCGACCTTACCTCGGCAGGGAGACCAAGCTTCCCAAGCCTAGTAGGAGAGTCAGGCAAGGGGGCTTGGCCGGACTTCGAGTGTAAGGCTCGGCAGGACGTTCGACCTTACGTCGGCGGGGAGACCAAGCTTCCCAAGCCTAGTAGGAGAGTCAGGCCAGGAGGCTTGGCCGGAGTTCAAGTGTAAGGCTCGGCAGGGCGTTCGACCTGACCTTGGCAGGGAGACCAAGCTTCCCAAGCCTAGTAGGAGAGTCAGGCAAGGGGGCTTGGCCGGAGTTCGAGTGTAAGGCTCGGCAGGACGTTCGACCTTACCTCGGCAGGGAGACCAAGCTTCCCAAGCCTAGTAGGAGAGTCAGGCAAGGGGGCTTGGCCGGACTTCGAGTGTAAGTCTCGGCAGGACGTTCGACCGTACCTCGGCAGGGAGACCAAGCTTCCCAAGCCTAGTAGGAGAGTCAGGCAAGGGGGCTTGGCCGGAGTTCGAGTGTAAGGCTCGGCAGGACGTTCGACCTTACGTCGGCAGGGAGACCAAGCTTCCCAAGCCTGGTAGGAGAGTCAGGCAAGGGGGCTTGGCCGGAGTTCGAGTGTAAGGCTCGGCAGGACGTTCGACCGTACCTCGGCAGGGAGACCAAGCTTCCCAAGCCTAGTAGGAGAGTCAGGCAAGGGGGCTTGGCCGGAGTTCAAGTGTAAGGCTCGGCAGAACGTTCAACCTTACCTCAGCAGGGAGACCAAGCTTCCCAAGCCCAGTAGGAGAGTCAGGCAAGGGGGCTTGGCCGGAGTTTGAGTGTAAGGCTCGGCAGGACGTTCGACCTTACCTCGGTAGGGAGGCCAATCTTCCCAAGCCTAGCAGGGTCAGGCAAGGGGGCTTGGCCGGAGTTCGAGTGTAAGGCTCGGCAGGACGTTCGACCTTACCTGGGCAGGGAGACCAAGCTTCCCAAGCCTAGGAGGAGAGTCAGGCAAGGGGGCTTGGCCGGAGTTCGAGTGTAAGGCTAGGCAGGACGTTCGACCTTACCTTGGCAGGGAGACCAAGCTTCCCAAGCCTAGTAGGAGAGTCAGGCAAGGGGGCTTGGCCGGAGTTCGAGTGTAAGGCTCGGCAGGACGTTCGACCTTACCTCGGCAGGGAGACCAAGCTTCCCAAGCCTAGTAGGGTCAGGAAAGGGGGCTTGGCCGGAGTTCGAGTGTATGGCTCGGCAGGACGTTCGATCTTACCTCGGCAGGGAGACCAAGCTTCCCAAGCCTAGTAGGAGAGTCAGGCAAGGAGGCTTGGCCGGAGTTCGAGTGTAAGGCTCGGCAGGACGTTCGACCTTACCTCGGCAGGGAGACCAAGCTTCCCAAGCCTAGTAGGAGAGTCCGGCAAGGGGGCTTGGCCAGAGTTCGAGTGTAAGGCTCAGCAGGACGTTCGACCTTACCTCGGCAGGGAGACCAAGCTTCCCAAGCCTAGTAGGGTGAGGCAAGGGGGTTTGGCCGGAGTTCGAGTGTAAGGCTCGGCAGGACGTTCGACCTTACCTCGGCAGGGAGACCAAGCTTCCCAAGCCTAGTAGGAGAGTCAGGCAAGGGGGCTTGGCCGGAGTTCGAGTGTAAGGCTCGGCAGGACGTTCGACCGTACCTCGGCAGGGAGACCAAGCTTCCCAAGCCTAGTAGGAGAGTCAGGCAAGGGGGCTTGGCCGGAGTTCGAGTGTAAGGCTCGGCAGGACGTTCGACCTTACCTGGGCAGGGAGACCAAGCTTCCCAAGCCTAGTAGGAGCGTCAGGCAAGGGGGCTTGGCCGGAGTTCGAGTGTAAGGCTCGGCAGGACGTTCGACCTTACCTCGGCAGGGAGACCAAGCTTCCCAAGCCTAGTAGGAGAGTCAGGAAAGGGGGCTTGGCCGGAGTTCGAGTGTAAGGCTCGGCAGGACGTTCGACCTTACCTCGGCAGGGAGACCAAGCTTCCCAAGCCTAGTAGAGTCAGGCAAGGGGGCTTGGCCGGAGTTCGAGTGCAAGGCTCAGCAGGACATTCGACCTTACCTCGGCAGGGAGACCAAGCTTCCCAAGCCTAGTAGGAGAGTCAGGCAAGGGGGCCTGGCCGGACTTCGAGTGTAAGGCTCGGCAGGACGTTCAACCTTACCTGGGCAGGGAGACCAAGCTTCCCAAGCCTAGTAGGAGAGTCAGGCAAGGGGGCTTGGCCGGAGTTTGAGTGTAAGGCTCGGCAGGACGTTCGACCGTACCTCGGCAGGGAGACCAAGCTTCCCAAGCCTAGTAGGAGAGTCAGACAAGGGGGCTTGGCCGGAGTTTGTGTGTAAGGCTCGGCAGGACGTTCGACCTTACCTCGGCAGGGTGACCAAGCTTCCCAAGCCTAGTACGAGTGTCAGGCAAGGGGGCTTGGCCGGAGTTCGAGTGTAAGGCTCGGCAGGACGTTCGACCTTACCTCGGCAGGGAGACCACACTTCCCAAGCCTAGGAGGAGAGTCAGGCAAGGGGGCTTGACCGGAGTTCGAGTGTAAGGCTCGGCAGGACGTTCGACCTTACCTCGGCAGGGAGACCAGGCTTCCCAAGCCTAGTAGGAGAGTCAGGCAAGGGGGCTTGGCCGGAGTTTGAGTGTAAGGCTCGGCAGGACGTTCGACCTTACCTCGGCAGGGAGACCAAGCTTCCCAAGCCTAGTAGGGTCAGGCAAGGGGGCTTGGACGGAGTTTGAGTGTAAGGCTCGGCAGGACGTTCGACCTTACCTCGGCAGGGTGACCAAGCTTCCCAAGCCGAGTACGAGAGTCAGGCAAGGGGGCTTGGCCGGAGGTCGAGTGTAAGGCTCAGCAGGACGTTCGACCTTACCTCGGCAGGGAGACCAAGCTTCCCAAGCCTAGTAGGAGAGTCAGGCAAGGGGGCTTGGCCGGAGTTCGAGTGTAAGGCTCGGCAGGACGTTCGACGGTACCTCGGCAGGGAGACCAAGCTTCCCAAGCCTAGTAGGAGAGTCAGGCAAGGGGGCTTGGCCGGAGTTCGAGTGTAAGGCTCGGCAGGACGTTCGACCTTACCTCGGCAGGGAGACCAAGATTCCCAAGCCTAGTAGGGTCAGGCAAGGGGGCTTGGCCGGAGTTTGAGTGTAAGGCTCGGCAGGATGTTCGACCTTACCTTGGCAGGGAGACCAAGCTTCCCAAGCCTAGTAGGAGAGTCAGGCAAGGGGGCTTGGCCGGAGTTCGAGTGTAAGGCTCGGCAGGACGTTCGACCTTACCTCGGCAGGGAGACCAAGCTTCCCAAGCCTAGTAGGAGAGTCAGGCAAGGGGGCTTGGCCGGAGTTTGAGTGTAAGGCTCGGCAGGACGTTCGACCTTACTTCGGTAGGGTGACCAAGCTTCCCAAGCCTAGTAGGAGAGTCAGGCAAGGGGGCTTGGCCGGAGTTCGAGTGTACGGCTCGGCGGGACATTCGACCTTACCTCGGCAGGGAGACCAAGCTTCCCAAGCCTAGTAGGAGAGTCAGGCAAGGGGGCTTGGCCGGGGTTTGAGTGTAAGGCTCGGCAGGACGTTCGACCTTACCTCGGCAGGGAGACCAAGCTTCCCAAGCCTAGTAGGAGAGTCAGGCAAGGGGGCTTGGCCGGACTTCGAGTGTAAGGCTCGGCAGGACGTTCGACCTTACGTCGGCAGGGAGACCAAGCTTCCCAAGCCTAGTAGGAGAGTCAGGCCAGGAGGCTTGGCCGGAGTTCGAGTGTAAGGCTCGGCAGGGCGTTCGACCTGACCTTGGCAGGGAGACCAAGCTTCCCAAGCCTAGTAGGAGAGTCAGGCAAGGGGGCTTGGCCGGAGTTCGAGTGTAAGGCTCGGCAGGACGTTCGACCTTACCTCGGCAGGGAGACCAAGCTTCCCAAGCCTAGTAGGAGAGTCAGGCAAGGGGGCTTGGCCGGAGTTCGAGTGTAAGGCTCGGCAGGACGTTCGACCTTACCTCGGCAGGGAGACCAAGCTTCCCAAGCCTAGTAGGAGAGTCAGGCAAGGGGGCTTGGCCGGAGTTCGAGTCTAAGTCTCGGCAGGACGTTCGACCGTACCTCGGCAGGGAGACCAAGCTTCCCAAGCCTAGTAGGAGAGTCAGGCAAGGGGGCTTGGCCGGAGTTCAAGTGTAAGGCTCGGCAGGATGTTCGACCTTACCTCGGCAGGGAGACCAAGCTTCCCAAGCCTAGTAGGAGAGTCAGGCAAGGGGGCTTGGCCGGAGTTCGAGTGTAAGGCTCGGCAGGACGTTCGACCGTACCTCGGCAGGGAGACCAAGCTTCCCAAGCCTAGTAGGAGAGTCAGGCAAGGGGGCTTGGCCGGAGTTCGAGTGTAAGGCTCGGCAGGACGTTCGACCTTACCTCGGCAGGGAGACCAAGCTTCCCAAGCCTAGTAGGAGAGTCAGGCAAGGGGGCTTGGCTGGACTTCCAGTGTAAGGCTCGGCAGGACGTTCGACCTTACGTCGGCAGGGAGACCAAGCTTCCCAAGCCTAGTAGGAGAGTCAGGCAAGGAGGCTTGGCCGGAGTTCGTGTGTATGGCTCGGCAGGACGTTCGATCTTACCTCGGCAGGGAGACCAAGCTTCCCAAGCCTAGTAGGAGAGTCAGGCAAGGAGGCTTGGCCGGAGTTCGAGTGTAAGGCTCGGCAGGACGTTCGACCTTACCTCGGCAGGGAGACCAAGCTTCCCAAGCCTAGTAGGAGAGTCCGGCAAGGGGGCTTGGCCGGAGTTCGAGTGTAAGGCTCGGCAGGACGTTCGACCTTACCTGGGCAGGGAGACCAAGCTTCCCAAGCCTAGTAGGAGCGTCAGGCAAGGGGGCTTGGCCGGAGTTCGAGTGTAAGGCTCGGCAGGACGTTCGACCTTACCTCGGCAGGGAGACCAAGCTTCCCAAGCCTAGTAGGAGAGTCAGGCAAGGGGGCTTGGCCGGAGTTCGAGTGTAAGGCTCGGCAGGACGTTCGACCTTACCTCGGCAGGGAGACCAAGCTTCCCAAGCCTAGTAGAGTCAGGCAAGGGGGCTTGGTCGGAGTTCGAGTGTAAGGCTCAGCAGGACATTCGACCTTACCTCGGCAGGGAGACCAAGCTTCCCAAGCCTAGTAGGAGAGTCAGGCAAGGGGGCCTGGCCGGACTTCGAGTGTAAGGCTCGGCAGGACGTTCAACCTTACCTGGGCAGGGAGACCAAGCTTCCCAAGCCTAGTAGGAGAGTCAGGCAAGGGGGCTTGGCCGGAGTTTGAGTGTAAGGCTCGGCAGGACGTTCGACCGTACCTCGGCAGGGAGACCAAGCTTCCCAAGCCTAGTAGGAGAGTCAGACAAGGGGGCTTGGCCGGAGTTTGAGTGTAAGGCTCGGCAGGACGTTCGACCTTACCTCGGCAGGGTGACCAAGCTTCCCAAGCCTAGTACGAGTGTCAGGCAAGGGGGCTTGGCCGGAGTTCGAGTGTAAGGCTCGGCAGGACGTTCGACCTTACCTCGGCAGGGAGACCAAACTTCCCAAGCCTAGGAGGAGAGTCAGGCAAGGGGGCTTGACCGGAGTTCGAGTGTAAGGCTCGGCAGGACGTTCGACCTTACCTCGGCAGGGAGACCAGGCCTCCCAAGCCTAGTAGGAGAGTCAGGCAAGGGGGCTTGGCCGGAGTTTGAGTGTAAGGCTCGGCAGGACGTTCGACCTTACCTCGGCAGGGAGACCAAGCCTCCCAAGCCTAGTAGGGTCAGGCAAGGGGGCTTGGCCGGAGTTTGAGTGTAAGGCTCGGCAGGAAGTTCGACCTTACCTCGGCAGGGTGACCAAGCTTCCCAAGCCTGGTACGAGAGTCAGGCAAGGGGGCTTGGCCGGAGGTCGAGTGTAAGGCTCAGCAGGACGTTCGACCTTACCTCGGCAGGGAGACCAAGCTTCCCAAGCCTAGTAGGAGAGTCAGGCAAGGGGGCTTGGCCGGAGTTCGAGTGTAAGGCTCGGCAGGACGTTCGACCGTACCTCGGCAGGGAGACCAAGCTTCCCAAGTCTAGTAGGAGAGTCAGGCAAGGGGGCTTGGCCGGAGTTCGAGTGTAAGGCTCGGCAGGACGTTCGACCTTACCTCGGCAGGGAGACCAAGCTTCCCAAGCCTAGTAGGGTCAGGCAAGGGGGCTTGGCCGGAGTTTGAGTGTAAGGCTCGGCAGGATGTTCGACCTTACCTTGGCAGGGAGACCAAGCTTCCCAAGCCTAGTAGGAGAGTCAGGCAAGGGGGCTTGGCCGGAGTTCGAGTGTAAGGCTCGGCAGGACGTTCGACCTTACCTCGGCAGGGAGACGAAGCTTCCCAAGCCTAGTAGGAGAGTCAGGCAAGGGGGCTTGGCCGGAGTTTGAGTGTAAGGCTCGGCAGGACGTTCGACCTTACTTCGGTAGGGTGACCAAGCTTCCCAAGCCTAGTAGGAGAGTCAGGCAAGGGGGCTTGGCCGGAGTTCGAGTGTACGGCTCGGCAGGACATTCGACCTTACCTCGGCAGGGAGACCAAGCTTCCCAAGCCTAGTAGGAGAGTCAGGCAAGGGGGCTTGGCCGGAGTTTGAGTGTAAGGCTCGGCAGGACGTTCGACCTTACCTCGGCAGGGAGACCAAGCTTCCCAAGCCTAGTAGGAGAGTCAGGCAAGGGGGCTTGGCCGGAGTTCGAGTGTAAGGCTCGGCAGGACGTTCGACCTTACGTCGGCAGGGAGACCAAGCTTCCCAAGCCTAGTAGGAGAGTCAGGCCAGGAGGCTTGGCCGGAGTTCGAGTGTAAGGCTCGGCAGGGCGTTCGACCTGACCTTGGCAGGGAGACCAAGTTTCCCAAGCCTAGTAGGAGAGTCAGGCAAGGGGGCTTGGCCGGAGTTCGAGTGTAAGGCTCGGCAGGACGTTCGACCTTACCTCGGCAGGGAGACCAAGCTTCCCAAGCCTAGTAGGAGAGTCAGGCAAGGGGGCTTGGCCGGAGTTCGAGTGTAAGGCTCGGCAGGACGTTCGACCTTACCTCTGCAGGGAGACCAAGCTTCCCAAGCCTAGTAGGAGAGTCAGGCAAGGGGGCTTGGCCGGAGTTTGAGTGTAAGTCTCGGCAGGACGTTCGACCGTACCTCGGCAGGGAGACCAAGCTTCCCAAGCCTAGTAGGAGAGTCAGGCAAGGGGGCTTGGCCGGAGTTCAAGTGTAAGGCTCGGCAGGATGTTCGACCTTACCTCGGCAGGGAGACCAAGCTTCCCAAGCCTAGTAGGAGAGTCAGGCAAGGGGGCTTGGCCGGAGTTCGAGTGTAAGGCTCGGCAGGACGTTCGACCGTACCTCGGCAGGGAGACCAAGCTTCCCAAGCCTAGTAGGAGAGTCAGGCAAGGGGGCTTGGCCGGAGTTCGAGTGTAAGGCTCGGCAGGACGTTCGACCTTACCTCGGCAGGGAGACCAAGCTTCCCAAGCCTAGTAGGGTCAGGAAAGGGGGCTTGGCCGGAGTTCGAGTGTAAGGCTCGGCAGGATGTTCGACCTTACCTCGGCAGGGAGACCAAGCTTCCCAAGCCTAGTAGGAGAGTCAGGCAAGGGGGCTTGGCCGGACTTCGAGTGTAAGGCTCGGCAGGACGTTCGACCTTACGTCGGCAGGGAGACCAAGCTTCCCAAGCCTAGTAGGAGAGTCAGGCAAGGAGGCTTGGCCGGAGTTCGAGTGTATGGCTCGGCAGGACGTTCGACCTTACGTCGGCAGGGAGGCCAAGCTTTCCAAGCCTAGTAGGAGAGTCAGGCAAGGAGGCTTGGCCGGAGTTCGAGTGTAAGGCTCGGCAGGACGTTCGACCTTACCTCGGCAGGGAGACCAAGCTTCCCAAGCCTAGTAGGGGAGTCAGGCAAGGGGGCTTGGCTGGAGTTCGAGTGTAAGGCTCGGCAGGACGTTCGACCTTACCTCGGCAGGGAGACCAAGCTTCCCAAGCCCAGTAGGAGAGTCAGGCAAGGGGGCTGGGCCGGAGTTCGAGTGTAAGGCTCGGCAGGACGTTCGACCTTACCTCGGCAGGGAGACCAAGCTTCCCAAGCCTAGTAGGGTCAGGCAAGGGGGCTTGGCCGGAGTTCGAGTGTAAGGCTCGGCAGGACGTTCGACCTTACCTCGGCAGGGAGACCAAGCTTCCCAAGCCTAGTCGGGTCAGGCAAGGGGGCTTGGCCGGAGTTCGAGTGTAAGGCTCGGCAGGACGTTCGACCTTACGTCGGCAGGGAGACCAAGCTTCCCAAGCCCAGTAGGAGAGTCAGGCAAGGGGGCTTGGCCGGAGTTCGAGTGTAAGGCTCGGCAGGACGTTCGACCGTACCTCGGCAGGGAGACCAAGCTTCCCAAGCCTAGTAGGAGAGTCAGGCAAGGGGGCTTGGCCGGAGTTCAAGTGTAAGGCTCGGCAGGACGTTCAACCTTACCTCAGCAGGGAGACCAAGCTTCCCAAGCCCAGTAGGAGAGTCAGGCAAGGGGGCTTGGCCGGAGTTCGAGTGTAAGGCTCGGCAGGACGTTCGACCTTACCTCGGTAGGGAGGCCAATCTTCCCAAGCCTAGCAGGGTCAGGCAAGGGGGCTTGGCCGGAGTTCGAGTGTAAGGCTCGGCAGGACGTTCGACCTTACCTCGGCAGGGAGACCAAGCTTCCCAAGCCTAGTAGGAGAGTCAGGCAAGGGGGCTTGGCCGGAGTTCGAGTGTAAGGCTAGGCAGGACGTTCGACCTTACCTCGGCAGGGAGACCAAGCTTCCCAAGCCTAGTAGGAGAGTCAGGCAAGGGGGCTTGGCCGGAGTTCGAGTGTAAGGCTCGGCAGGACGTTCGACCTTACCTCGGCAGGGAGACCAAGCTTCCCAAGCCTAGTAGGGTCAGGAAAGGGGGCTTGGCCGGAGTTCGAGTGTAAGGCTCGGCAGGACGTTCGACCTTACCTCGGCAGGGAGACCAAGCTTCCCAAGCCTAGTAGGAGAGTCAGGCAAGGGGGCTTGGCCGGACTTCGAGTGTAAGGCTCGGCAGGACGTTCGACCTTACGTCGGCAGGGAGACCAAGCTTCCCAAGCCTAGTAGGAGAGTCAGGCAAGGGGGCTTGGCCGGAGTTCGAGTGTAAGGCTCGGCAGGACGTTCGACCTTACCTCGGCAGGGAGACCAAGCTTCCCAAGCCTAGTAGGAGAGTCAGGCAAGGGGGCTTGGCCGGAGTTCGAGTGTAAGGCTCGGCAGGACGTTCGACCTTACCTCGGCAGGGAGACCAAGCTTCCCAAGCCTAGTAGAGTCAGGCAAGGGGGCTTGGCCGGAGTTCGAGTGTAAGGCTCAGCAGGACATTCGACCTTACCTCGGCAGGGAGACCAAGCTTCCCAAGCCTAGTAGGAGAGTCAGGCAAGGGGGCCTGGCCGGACTTCGAGTGTAAGGCTCGGCAGGACGTTCGACCGTACCTCGGCAGGGAGACCAAGCTTCCCAAGCCTAGTAGGAGAGTCAGACAAGGGGGCTTGGCCGGAGTTTGAGTGTAAGGCTTGGCAGGACGTTCGACCTTACCTCGGCAGGGTGACCAAGCTTCCCAAGCCTAGTACGAGTGTCAGGCAAGGGGGCTTGGCCGGAGTTCGAGTGTAAGGCTCGGCAGGACGTTCGACCTTACCTCGGCAGGGAGACCAAACTTCCCAAGCCTAGGAGGAGAGTCAGGCAAGGGGGCTTGACCGGAGTTCGAGTGTAAGGCTCGGCAGGACGTTCGACCTTACCTCGGCAGGGAGACCAGGCTTCCCAAGCCTAGTAGGAGAGTCAGGCAAGGGGGCTTGGCCGGAGTTTGAGTGTAAGGCTCGGCAGGATGTTCGACCTTACCTCGGCAGGGAGACCAAGCTTCCCAAGCCTAGTAGGGTCAGGCAAGGGGGCTTGGCCGGAGTTTGAGTGTAAGGCTCGGCAGGAAGTTCGACCTTACCTCGGCAGGGTGACCAAGCTTCCCAAGCCTAGTACGAGAGTCAGGCAAGGGGGCTTGGCCGGAGGTCGAGTGTAAGGCTCAGCAGGACGTTCGACCTTACCTCGGCAGGGAGACCAAGCTTCCCAAGCCTAGTAGGAGAGTCAGGCAAGGGGGCTTGGCCGGAGTTCGAGTGTACGGCTCGGCAGGACATTCGACCTTACCTCGGCAGGTAGACCAAGCTTCCCAAGCCTAGTAGGAGAGTCAGGCAAGGGGGCTGGGCCGGAGTTTGAGTGTAAGGCTCGGCAGGACGTTCGATCTTACCTCGGCAGGGAGACCAAGCTTCCCAAGCCTAGTAGGAGAGTCAGGCAAGGGGGCTTGGCCGGACTTCGAGTGTAAGGCTCGGCAGGACGTTCGACCTTACGTCGGCAGGGAGACCAAGCTTCCCAAGCCTAGTAGGAGAGTCAGGCCAGGAGGCTTGGCCGGAGTTCGAGTGTAAGGCTCGGCAGGGCGTTCGACCTGACCTCGGCAGGGAGACCAAGCTTCCCAAGCCTAGTAGGAGAGTCAGGCAAGGGGGCTTGGCCGGAGTTCGAGTGTAAGGCTCGGCAGGACGTTCGACCTTACCTCGGCAGGGAGACCAAGCTTCCCAAGCCTAGTAGGAGAGTCAGGCAAGGGGGCTTGGCCGGAGTTCAAGTGTAAGGCTCGGCAGGATGTTCGACCTTACCTCGGCAGGGAGACCAAGCTTCCCAAGCCTAGTAGGAGAGTCAGGCAAGGGGGCTTGGCCGGAGTTCAAGTGTAAGGCTCGGCAGGACGTTCGACCGTACCTCGGCAGGGAGACCAAGCTTCCCAAGCCTAGTAGGAGAGTCAGGCAAGGGGGCTTGGCCGGAGTTCGAGTGTAAGGCTCGGCAGGACGTTCGACCTTACCTGGGCAGGGAGACCAAGCTTCCCAAGCCTAGTAGGGTCAGGAAAGGGGGCTTGGCCGGAGTTCGAGTGTAAGGCTCGGCAGGATGTTCGACCTTACCTCGGCAGGGAGACCAAGCTTCCCAAGCCTAGTAGGAGAGTCAGGCAAGGGGGCTTGGCCGGACTTCGAGTGTAAGGCTCGGCAGGACGTTCGACCTTACGTCGGCAGGGAGACCACGCTTCCCAAGCCTAGTAGGAGAGTCAGGCAAGGAGGCTTGGCCGGAGTTCGAGTGTATGGCTCGGCAGGACGTTCGACCTTACGTCGGCAGGGAGGCCAAGCTTTCCAAGACTAGTAGGAGAGTCAGGCAAGGAGGCTTGGCCGGAGTTCGAGTGTAAGGCTCGGCAGGACGTTCGACCTTACCTCGGCAGGGAGACCAAGCATCCCAAGCCTAGTAGGAGAGTCAGGCAAGGGGGCTTGGCCGGAGTTCGAGTGTAAGGCTCGGCAGGACGTTCGACCTTACCTCGGAAGGGACACCAAGCTTCCCAAGCCTAGTAGGAGCATCAGGCAAGGGGGTTTGGCCGGAGTTTGAGTGTAAGGCTCCGCAGGACTTTCGACCTTACCTCGGCAGGGAGACCAAGCTTCCCAAGCCGAGTAGGGTCAGGCAAGGGGGCTTGGCCAGAGTTTGAGTGTAAGGCTCGGCAGGACGTTCGACCTTACCTCGGCAGGGTGACCAAGCTTCCCAAGCCTAGTAGGAGAGTCAGGCAAGGGGGCTTGGCCGGAGTTCGAGTGTAAGGCTCAGCAGGACGTTCGACCTTACCTCGGCAGGGAGACCAAGCCTCCCAAGCCTACTAGGGTGAGGCAAGGGGGTTTGGCCGGAGTACGAGTCTAAGGCTCGGCAGGACGTTCGACCATACCTCGGCAGGGAGACCAAGCTTCCCAAGCCTAGTAGGAGAGTCAGGCAAGGGGGCTTGGACGGAGTTCGCGTGTAAGGCTCGGCAGGACGTTCGACCTTACCTCGGCAGGGAGACCAAGCTTCCCAAGCCTAGTAGGAGAGTCAGGCAAGGGGGCTTGGCCGGAGTTCGAGTGTAAGGCTCGGCAGGACGTTCGACCTTACCTCGGAAGGGAGACCAAGCTTCCCAAGCCTAGTAGGGTCAGGCAAGGGGGCTTGGTCGGAGTTCGAGTGTAAGGCTCGGCAGGACATTCGACCTTACCTCGGCAGGGAGACCAAGCTTCCCAAGCCTAGTAGGAGAGTCAGGCAAGGGGGCCTGGTCGGACTTCGAGTGTAAGGCTCGGCAGGACGTTCGACCTTACCTCGGCAGGGAGACCAAGCTTCCCAAGCCTAGTAGGAGAGTCAGGCAAGGGGGCTTGGCCGGAGTTCGAGTGTAAGGCTCGGCAGGACGTTCGACCTTACCTCGGCAGGGAGACCAACCTTCCCAAGCCTAGTAGGGTGAGGCAAGGGGGCTTGGCCGGAGTTTGAGTGTAAGGCTCGGCAGGACGTTCGACCTTACCTCGGCAAGGAGGCCAAGCTTTCCAAGCCTAGTAGGAGAGTCAGGCAAGGAGGCTTGGCCGGAGTTCGAGTGTAAGGCTCGGCAGGACGTTCGACCTTACCTCGGCAGGGAGACCAAGCTTCCCAAGCCTAGTAGGAGAGTCAGGAAAGGGGGCTTGGCCGGAGTTCGAGTGTAAGGCTCGGCAGGACGTTCGACCTTACCTCGGCAGGGAGACCAGGCTTCCCAAGCCTAGTAGGAGAGTCAGGCAAGGGGGCTTGGCCGGAGTTTGAGTGTAAGGCTCGGCAGGACGTTCGACCTTACCTCGGCAGGGAGACCAAGCTTCCCAAGCCTAGTAGGGTCAGGCAAGGGGGCTTGGCCGGAGTTTGAGTGTAAGGCTCGGCAGGAAGTTCGACCTTACCTCGGCAGGGTGACCAAGCTTCCCAAGCCTAGTAGGAGAGTCAGGCAAGGGGGCTTGGCCGGAGGTCGAGTGTAAGGCTCGGCAGGACGTTCGACCTTACCTCGGAAGGGAGACCAAGCTTCCCAAGCCTAGTAGGAGAGTCAGGCAAGGGGGCTTGGCCGGAGTTCGAGTGTAAGGCTCGGCAGGACGTTCGACCGTACCTCGGCAGGGAGACCAAGCTTCCCAAGCCTAGTAGGAGAGTCAGGCAAGGGGGCTTGGCCGGAGTTCGAGTGTAAGGCTCGGCAGGACGTTCGACCTTACCTCGGCAGGGAGACCAAGCTTCCCAAGCCTAGTAGGGTCAGGCAAGGGGGCTTGGCCGGAGTTTGAGTGTAAGTCTCGGCAGGATGTTCGACCTTACCTTGGCAGTGAGACCAAGCTTCCCAAGCCTAGTAGGAGAGTCAGGCAAGGGGGCTTGGCCGGAGTTCGAGTGTAAGGCTCGGCAGGACGTTCGACCTTACCTCGGCAGGGAGACGAAGCTTCCCAAGCCTAGTAGGAGAGTCAGGCAAGGGGGCTTGGCCGGAGTTTGAGTGTAAGGCTCGGCAGGACGTTCGACCTTACCTCGGCAGGGTGACCAAGCTTCCCAAGCCTAGTAGGAGAGTCAGGCAAGGGGGCTTGGCCGGAGTTCGAGTGTACGGCTCGGCAGGACATTCGACCTTACCTCGGCAGGGAGACCAAGCTTCCCAAGCCTAGTAGGAGAGTCAGGCAAGGGGGCTTGGCCGGAGTTTGAGTGTAAGGCTCGGCAGGACGTTCGACCTTACCTCGGCAGGGAGACCAAGCTTCCCAAGCCTAGTAGGAGAGTCAGGCAAGGGGGCTTGGCCGGACTTCGAGTGTAAGGCTCGGCAGGACGTTCGACCTTACGTCGGCAGGGAGACCAAGCTTCCCAAGCCTAGTAGGAGAGTCAGGCCAGGAGGCTTGGCCGGAGTTCGAGTGTAAGGCTCGGCAGGGCGTTCGACCTGACCTCGGCAGGGAGACCAAGCTTCCCAAGCCTAGTAGGAGAGTCAGGCAAGGGGGCTTGGCCGGAGTTCGAGTGTAAGGCTCGGCAGGACGTTCGACCTTACCTCGGCAGGGAGACCAAGCTTCCCAAGCCTAGTAGGAGAGTCAGGCAAGGGGGCTTGGCCGGAGTTCAAGTGTATGGCTCGGCAGGATGTTCGACCTTACCTCGGCAGGGAGACCAAGCTTCCCAAGCCTAGTAGGAGAGTCAGGCAAGGGGGCTTGGCCGGAGTTCAAGTGTAAGGCTCGGCAGGACGTTCGACCTTACCTCGGCAGGGAGACCAAGCTTCCCAAGCCTAGTAGGAGAGTCAGGCAAGGGGGCTTGGCCGGAGTTCGAGTGTAAGGCTCGGCAGGACGTTCGACCTTACCTCGGCAGGGAGACCAAGCTTCCCAAGCCTAGTAGGGTCAGGAAAGGGGGCTTGGCCGGAGTTCGAGTGTAAGGCTCGGCAGGATGTTCGACCTTACCTCGGCAGGGAGACCAAGCTTCCCAAGCCTAGTAGGAGAGTCAGGCAAGGGGGCTTGGCCGGACTTCGAGTGTAAGGCTCGGCAGGACGTTCGACCTTACGTCGGCAGGGAGACCACGCTTCCCAAGCCTAGTAGGAGAGTCAGGCAAGGAGGCTTGGCCGGAGTTCGAGTGTATGGCTCGGCAGGACGTTCGACCTTACGTCGGCAGGGAGGCCAAGCTTTCCAAGACTAGTAGGAGAGTCAGGCAAGGGGCTTGGCCGGAGTTCGAGTGTAAGGCTCGGCAGGACGTTCGACCTTACCTCGGCAGGGAGACCAAGCATCCCAAGCCTAGTAGGAGAGTCAGGCAAGGGGGCTTGGCCGGAGTTCGAGTGTAAGGCTCGGCAGGACGTTCGACCTTACCTCGGAAGGGACACCAAGCTTCCCAAGCCTAGTAGGAGCATCAGGCAAGGGGGTTTGGCCGGAGTTTGAGTGTAAGGCTCCGCAGGACTTTCGACCTTACCTCGGCAGGGAGACCAAGCTTCCCAAGCCGAGTAGGGTCAGGCAAGGGGGCTTGGCCAGAGTTTGAGTGTAAGGCTCGGCAGGACGTTCGACCTTACCTCGGCAGGGTGACCAAGCTTCCCAAGCCTAGTAGGAGAGTCAGGCAAGGGGGCTTGGCCGGAGTTCGAGTGTAAGGCTCAGCAGGACGTTCGACCTTACCTCGGCAGGGAGACCAAGCCTCCCAAGCCTAGTAGGGTGAGGCAAGGGGGTTTGGCCGGAGTACGAGTCTAAGGCTCGGCAGGACGTTCGACCATACCTCGGCAGGGAGACCAAGCTTCCCAAGCCTAGTAGGAGAGTCAGGCAAGGGGGCTTAGACGGAGTTCGCGTGTAAGGCTCGGCAGGACGTTCGACCTTACCTCGGCAGGGAGACCAAGCTTCCCAAGCCTAGTAGGAGAGTCAGGCAAGGGGGCTTGGCCGGAGTTCGAGTGTAAGGCTCGGCAGGACGTTCGACCTTACCTCGGAAGGGAGACCAAGCTTCCCAAGCCTAGTAGGGTCAGGCAAGGGGGCTTGGTCGGAGTTCGAGTGTAAGGCTCGGCAGGACATTCGACCTTACCTCGGCAGGGAGACCAAGCTTCCCAAGCCTAGTAGGAGAGTCAGGCAAGGGGGCCTGGTCGGACTTCGAGTGTAAGGCTCGGCAGGACGTTCGACCTTACCTCGGCAGGGAGACCAAGCTTCCCAAGCCTAGTAGGAGAGTCAGGCAAGGGGGCTTGGCCGGAGTTCGAGTGTAAGGCTCGGCAGGACGTTCGACCTTACCTCGGCAGGGAGACCAACCTTCCCAAGCCTAGTAGGGTGAGGCAAGGGGGCTTGGCCGGAGTTTGAGTGTAAGGCTCGGCAGGACGTTCGACCTTACCTCGGCAAGGAGGCCAAGCTTTCCAAGCCTAGTAGGAGAGTCAGGCAAGGAGGCTTGGCCGGAGTTCGAGTGTAAGGCTCGGCAGGACGTTCGACCTTACCTCGGCAGGGAGACCAAGCTTCCCAAGCCTAGTAGGAGAGTCAGGAAAGGGGGCTTGGCCGGAGTTCGAGTGTAAGGCTCGGCAGGACGTTCGACCTTACCTCGGCAGGGAGACCAATCTTCCCAAGCCTAGTAGGGTCAGGCAAGTGGGCTTGGCCAGAGTTCGAGTGTAAGGCTCGGCAGGACGTTCGACCTTACCTCGGCAGGGAGACCAAGCTTCCCAAGCCTAGTAGGTCAGGCAAGGGGGCTTGGCCGGAGTTCGAGTGCAAGGCTCCGCACGACGTTCGACCTTACCTCGGCAGGGAGACCAAGCTTCCCAAGCCCAGTAGGAGAGTCAGGCAAGGGGGCTTGGCCGGAGTTCGAGTGTAAGGCTCGGCAGGACGTTCGACCTTACCTCGGCAGGGAGACCAAGCTTCCCAAGCCTAGTAGGAGAGTCAGGCAAGGGGGCTTGGCCGGACTTCGAGTGTAAGGCTCGGCAGGACGTTCGACCTTACCTCGGAAGGGAGACCAAGCTTCCCAAGCCTAGTAGGCGAGTCAGGCAAGGGGGCCTGGCCGGAGTTCGAGTGTAAGGCTCGGCAGGACGTTCGACCTTACCTCGGCAGGGTGGCCAAGCTTCCCAAGCCTAGCAGGGTCAGGCAACAGGGCTTGGCCGGAGTTCGAGTGTAAGGCTCGGCAGGACGTTCGACCTTACCTCGGCAGGGAGACCAAACTTCCCAAGCCTAGGAGGAGAGTCAGGCAAGGGGGCTTGGCCGGAGTTCGAGTGTAAGGCTCGGCAGGACGTTCGACCTTACCTCGGCAGGGAGACCAAGCTTCCCAAGCCTAGTAGGAGAGTCAGGCAAGGGGGCTTGGCCCGAGTTTGAGTGTAAGGCTCGGCAGGACGTTCGACCGTACCTCGGCAGGGAGACCAAGCTTCCCAAGCCTAGGAGGGTCAGGCAAGGGGGCTTGGCCGGAGTTTGAGTGTAAGGCTCGGCAGGACGTTCGACCTTACCTCGACAGGGTGACCAAGCTTCCCAAGCCTAGTACGAGAGTCAGGCAAGGGGGCTTGGCCGGAGGTCGAGTGTAAGGCTCAGCAGGACGTTCGACCTTACCTCGGCTGGGAGACCAAGCTTCCCAAGCCTAGTAGGAGAGTCAGGCAAGGGGGCTTGGCCGGAGTTCGAGTGTAAGGCTCGGCAGGACGTTCGACCGTACCTCGGCAGGGAGACCAAGCTTCCCAAGCCTAGTAGGAGAGTCAGGCAAGGGGGCTTGGCCGGAGTTCGAGTGTAAGGCTCCGCAGGACGTTCGACCTTACCTCGGCAGGGAGACCAAGCTTCCCAAGCCTAGTAGGGTCAGGCAAGGCGGCTTGGCCGGAGTTTGAGTGTAAGGCTCGGCAGGACGTTCGACCTTACCTCGGAAGGGAGACCAAGCTTCCCAAGCCTAGTAGGAGAGTCAGGCAAGGGGGCTTGGCCGGAGTTCGAGTGTAAGGCTCGGCAGGACGTTCGACCTTACCTCGGCAGGGAGACCAAGCTTCCCAAGCCTAGTAGGAGAGTCAGGCAAGGGGGCTTGGCCAGAGTTTGAGTGTAAGGCTCGGCAGGACGTTCGACCTTACCTCGGCAGGGTGACCAAGCTTCCCAAGCCTAGTAGGAGAGTCAGGCAAGGGGGCTTGGCCGGAGTTCGAGTGTAAGGCTCGGCAGGACGTTCGACCTTACCTCGGCAGGGAGACCAAGCTTCCCAAGCCTAGTAGGAGAGTCAGGCAAGGGGGCTTGGCCGGAGTTCGAGTGTAAGGCTCGGCAGGACGTTCGACCTTACCTCGGCAGGGAGACCAAGCTTCCCAAGCCTAGTAGGAGAGTCAGGCAAGGGGGCTTGGCCGGACTTCGAGTGTAAGGCTCGGCAGGACGTTCGACCTTACGTCGGCAGGGAGACCAAGCTTCCCAAGCCTAGTAGGAGAGTCAGGCCAGGAGGCTTGGCCAGAGTTCGAGTGTAAGTCTCGGCAGGACGTTCGACCGTACCTCGGCAGGGAGACCAAGCTTCCCAAGCCTAGTAGGAGAGTCAGGCAAGGGGGCTTGGCCGGAGTTCGAGTGTAAGGCTCGGCAGGACGTTCGACCTTACGTCGGCAGGGAGACCAAGCTTCCCAAGCCTGGTAGGAGAGTCAGGCAAGGGGGCTTGGCTGGAGTTCGAGTGTAAGGCTCGGCAGGACGTTCGACCGGACCTCGGCAGGGAGACCAAGCTTCCCAAGCCTAGTAGGAGAGTCAGGCAAGGGGGCTTGGCCGGAGTTCAAGTGTAAGGCTCGGCAGGACGTTCAACCTTACCTCAGCAGTGAGACCAAGCTTCCCAAGCCCAGTAGGAGAGTCAGGCAAGGGGGCTTGGCCGGAGTTCGAGTGTAAGGCTCGGCAGGACGTTCGACCTTACCTCGGCAGGGAGGCCAATCTTCCCAAGCCTAGCAGGGTCAGGCAAGGGGGCTTGGCCGGAGTTCGAGTGTAAGGCTCGGCAGGACGTTCGACCTTACCTGGGCAGGGAGACCAAGCTTCCCAAGCCTAGTAGGAGAGTCAGGCAAGGGGGCTTGGCCGGAGTTCGAGTGTAAGGCTAGGCAGGACGTTCGACCTTACCTCGGCAGGGAGACCAAGCTTCCCAAGCCTAGTAGGAGAGTCAGGCAAGGGGGCTTGGCCGGACTTCGAGTGTAAGGCTCGGCAGGACGTTCGACCTTACCTCGGCAGGGAGACCAAGCTTCCCAAGCCTAGTAGGGTCAGGAAAGGGGGCTTGGCCGGAGTTCGAGTGTAAGGCTCGGCAGGACGTTCGACCTTACCTCGGCAGGGAGACCAAGCTTCCCAAGCCTAGTAGGAGAGTCAGGCAAGGGGGCTTGGCCAGACTTCGAGTGTAAGGCTCGGCAGGACGTTCGACCTTACGTCGGCAGGGAGACCAAGCTTCCCAAGCCTAGTAGGAGAGTCAGGCAAGGAGGCTTGGCCGGAGTTCGAGTGTATGGCTCGGCAGGACGTTCGACCTTACCTCGGCAGGGAGACCAAGCTTCCCAAGCAGAGTAGGGTCAGGCAAGGGGGCTTGGCCAGAGTTCGAGTGTAAGGCTCGGCAGGACGTTCGACCTTACCTCGGCGGGGTGACCAAGCTTCCCAAGCCTAGTAGGAGAGTCAGGCAAGGGGGCTTGGCCGGAGTTCGAGTGTAAGGCTCAGCAGGACGTTCGACCTTACCTCGGCAGGGAGACCAAGCTTCCCAAGACTAGTAGGGTGAGGCAAGGGGGTTTGGCCGGAGTACGAGTCTAAGGCTCGGCAGGACGTTCGACCTTACCTCGGCAGGGAGACCAAGCTTCCCAAGCCTAGTAGGAGAGTCAGGCAAGGGGGCTTGGCCGGAGTTCGCATGTAAGGCTCGGCAGGACGTTCGACCTTACCTCGGCAGGGAGACCAAGCTTCCCAAGCCTAGTAGGAGAGTCAGGCAAGGGGGCTTGGCCGGAGTTCGCGTGTAAGGCTCGGCAGGACGTTCGACCTTACCTCGGAAGGGAGACCAAGCTTCCCAAGCCTAGTAGGGTCAGGCAAGGGGGCTTGGTCGGAGTTCGAGTGTAAGGCTCAGCAGGACATTCGACCTTACCTCGGCAGGGAGACCAAGCTTCCCAAGCCTAGTAGGAGAGTCAGGCAAGGGGGCTTGGCCGGAGTTCGAGTGTAAGGCTCGGCAGGACGTTCGACCTTACCTCGGCAGGGAGACCAAGCTTCCCAAGCCTAGTAGGAGAGTCAGGCAAGGGGGCCTGGTCGGACTTCGAGTGTAAGGCTCGGCAGGACATTCGACCTTACCTCGGCAGGGAGACCAAACTTCCCAAGCCTAGTAGGAGAGTCAGGCAAGGGGGCCTGGCCGGACTTCGAGTGTAAGGCTCGGCAGGACGTTCGACCTTACCTCGGCAGGGAGACCAACCTTCCCAAGCCTAGTAGGAGAGTCAGGCAAGGGGGCTTGGCCGGAGTTCGAGTGTAAGGCTCGGCAGGACGTTCGACCTTACCTCGGCAAGGAGGCCAAGCTTTCCAAGCCTAGTAGGAGAGTCAGGCAAGGGGGCTTGGCCGGAGTTCGAGTGTAAGGCTCGGCAGGACGTTCGACCTTACCTCGGCAGGGAGACCAAGCTTCCCAAGCCTAGTAGGAGAGTCAGGGAAGGGGGCTTGGCCGGAGTTCGAGTGTAAGGCTCGGCAGGACGTTCGACCTTACCTCGGCAGGGAGACCAAGCTTCCCAAGCCTAGTAGGGTCAGGCAAGTGGGCTTGGCCAGAGTTCGAGTGTAAGGCTCGGCAGGACGTTCGACCTAACCTCGGCAGGGAGACCAAGCTTCCCAAGCCTAGTAGGTCAGGCAAGGGGGCTTGGCCGGAGTTCGAGTGCAAGGCTCCGCACGACGTTCGACCTTACGTCGGCAGGGAGACCAAGCTTTCCAAGCCCAGTAGGAGAGTCAGGCAAGGGGGCTTGGCCGGAGTTCGAGTGTAAGGCTCGGCAGGACGTTCGACCTTACCTCGGCAGGGAGACCAAGCTTCCCAAGCCTAGTAGGGTCAGGCAAGGGGGCTTGGCCGGAGTTCGAGTGTAAGGCTCGGCAGGACGTTCGACCTTACCTCGGCAGGGAGACCAAGCTTCCCAAGCCTAGTAGGGTCAGGCAAGGGGGCTTGGCCGGAGTTCGAGTGTAAGGCTCGGCAGGACGTTCGACCTTACCTCGGCAGGGAGACCAAGCTTCCCAAGCCTAGTAGGAGAGTCAGGCAAGGGGGCTTGGCCGGAGTTCGAGTGTAAGGCTCGGCAGGACGTTCGACCTTACCTCGGCAGGGAGACCAAGCTTCCCAAGCCTAGTAGGGTCAGGAAAGGGGGCTTGGCCGGAGTTCGAGTGTAAGGCTCGGCAGGACGTTCGACCTTACCTCGGCAGGGAGACCAAGCTTCCCAAGCCTAGTAGGAGAGTCAGGCAAGGGGGCTTGGCCGGACTTCGAGTGTAAGGCTCGGCAGGACGTTCGACCTTACGTCGGCAGGGAGACCAAGCTTCCCAAGCCTAGTAGGAGAGTCAGGCAAGGAGGCTTGGCCGGAGTTCGAGTGTATGGCTCGGCAGGACGTTCGACCTTACCTCGGCAGGGAGACCAAGCTTCCCAAGCAGAGTAGGGTCAGGCAAGGGGGCTTGGCCAGAGTTCGAGTGTAAGGCTCGGCAGGACGTTCGACCTTACCTCGGCGGGGTGACCAAGCTTCCCAAGCCTAGTAGGAGAGTCAGGCAAGGGGGCTTGGCCGGAGTTCGAGTGTAAGGCTCAGCAGGACGTTCGACCTTACCTCGGCAGGGAGACCAAGCTTCCCAAGACTAGTAGGGTGAGGCAAGGGGGTTTGGCCGGAGTACGAGTCTAAGGCTCGGCAGGACGTTCGACCATACCTCGGCAGGGAGACCAAGCTTCCCAAGCCTAGTAGGAGAGTCAGGCAAGGGGGCTTGGCCGGAGTTCGCGTGTAAGGCTCGGCAGGACGTTCGACCTTACCTCGGCAGGGAGACCAAGCTTCCCAAGCCTAGTAGGAGAGTCAGGCAAGGGGGCTTGGCCGGAGTTCGAGTGTAAGGCTCGGCAGGACGTTTGACCTTACCTCGGAAGGGAGACCAAGCTTCCCAAGCCTAGTAGGGTCAGGCAAGGGGGCTTGGTCGGAGTTCGAGTGTAAGGCTCAGCAGGACATTCGACCTTACCTCGGCAGGGAGACCAAGCTTCCCAAGCCTAGTAGGAGAGTCAGGCAAGGGGGCCTGGCCGGACTTCGAGTGTAAGGCTCGGCAGGACGTTCGACCTTACCTCGGCAGGGAGACCAAACTTCCCAAGCCTAGTAGGAGAGTCAGGCAAGGGGGCTTGGCCGGAGTTCGAGTGTAAGGCTCGGCAGGACGTTCGACCTTACCTCGGCAGGGAGACCAACCTTCCCAAGCCTAGTAGGGTCAGGCAAGGGGGCTTGGCCGGAGTTTGAGTGTAAGGCTCGGCAGGACGTTCGACCTTACCTCGGCAAGGAGGCCAAGCTTTCCAAGCCTAGTAGGAGAGTCAGGCAAGGGGGCTTGGCCGGAGTTCGAGTGTAAGGCTCGGCAGGACGTTCGACCTTACCTCGGCAGGGAGACCAAGCTTCCCAAGCCTAGTAGGAGAGTCAGGGAAGGGGGCTTGGCCGGAGTTTGAGTGTAAGGCTCGGCAGGACGTTCGACCTTACCTCGGCAGGGAGACCAAGCTTCCCAAGCCTAGTAGGGTCAGGCAAGTGGGCTTGGCCAGAGTTCGAGTGTAAGGCTCGGCAGGACGTTCGACCTTACCTCGGCAGGGAGACCAAGCTTCCCAAGCCTAGTAGGTCAGGCAAGGGGGCTTGGCCGGAGTTCGAGTGCAAGGCTCCGCACGACGTTCGACCTTACGTCGGCAGGGAGACCAAGCTTTCCAAGCCCAGTAGGAGAGTCAGGCAAGGGGGCTTGGCCGGAGTTCGAGTGTAAGGCTCGGCAGGACGTTCGACCTTACCTCGGCAGGGAGACCAAGCTTCCCAAGCCTAGTAGGGGCAGGCAAGGGGGCTTGGCCGGAGTTCGAGTGTAAGGCTCGGCAGGACGTTCGACCTTACCTCGGCAGGGAGACCAAGCTTCCCAAGCCTAGTAGGGTCAGGCAAGGGGGCTTGGCCGGAGTTCGAGTGTAAGGCTCGGCAGGACGTTCGACCTTACCTCGGCAGGGAGACCAAGCTTCCCAAGCCTAGTAGGAGAGTCAGGCAAGGGGGCTTGGCCGGAGTTCGAGTGTAAGGCTCGGCAGGACGTTCGACCTTACCTCGGCAGGGAGACCAAGCTTCCCAAGCCTAGTAGGGTCAGGCAAGGGGGCTTGGCCGGAGTTCGAGTGTAAGGCTCGGCAGGACGTTCGACCTTACCTCGGCAGGGAGACCAAGCTTCCCAAGCCTAGTAGGAGAGTCAGGCAAGGGGGCTTGGCCGGACTTCGAGTGTAAGGCTCGGCAGGACGTTCGACCTTACGTCGGCAGGGAGACCAAGCTTCCCAAGCCTAGTAGGAGAGTCAGGCAAGGAGGCTTGGCCGGAGTTCGAGTGTATGGCTCGGCAGGACGTTCGACCTTACCTCGGCAGGGAGACCAAGCTTCCCAAGCCGAGTAGGGTCAGGCAAGGGGGCTTGGCCAGAGTTTGAGTGTAAGGCTCGGCAGGACGTTCGACCTTACCTCGGCAGGGTGACCAAGCTTCCCAAGCCTAGTAGGAGAGTCAGGCAAGGGGGCTTGGCCGGAGTTCGAGTGTAAGGCTCAGCAGGACGTTCGACCTTACCTCGGCAGGGAGACCAAGCTTCCCAAGCCTAGTAGGGTGAGGCAAGGGGGTTTGGCCGGAGTACGAGTCTAAGGCTCGGCAGGACGTTCGACCATACCTCGGCAGGGAGACCAAGCTTCCCAAGCCTAGTAGGAGAGTCAGGCAAGGGGGCTTGGCCGGAGTTCGCGTGTAAGGCTCGGCAGGACGTTCGACCTTACCTCGGCAGGGAGACCAATCTTCCCAAGCCTAGTAGGAGAGTCAGGCAAGGGGGCTTGGCCGGAGTTCGAGTGTAAGGCTCGGCAGGACGTTCGACCTTACCTCGGAAGGGAGACCAAGCTTCCCAAGCCTAGTAGGGTCAGGCAAGGGGGCTTGGTCGGAGTTCGAGTGTAAGGCTCAGCAGGACATTCGACCTTACTTCGGCAGGGAGACCAAGCTTCCCAAGCCTAGTAGGAGAGTCAGGCAAGGGGGCCTGGTCGGACTTCGAGTGTAAGGCTCGGCAGGACGTTCGACCTTACCTCGGCAGGGAGACCAAGCTTCCCAAGCCTAGTAGGAGAGTCAGGCAAGGGGGCTTGGCCGGAGTTCGAGTGTAAGGCTCGGCAGGACGTTCGACCTTACCTCGGCAGGGAGACCAACCTTCCCAAGCCTAGTAGGGTCAGGCAAGGGGGCTTGGCCGGAGTTTGAGTGTAAGGCTCGGCAGGACGTTCGACCTTACCTCGGCAAGGAGGCCAAGCTTTCCAAGCCTAGTAGGAGAGTCAGGCAAGGAGGCTTGGCCGGAGTTCGAGTGTAAGGCTCGGCAGGACGTTCGACCTTACCTCGGCAGGGAGACCAAGCTTCCCAAGCCTAGTAGGAGAGTCAGGCAAGGGGGCTTGGCCGGACTTCGAGTGTAAGGCTCGGCAGGACGTTCGACCTTACCTCGGCAGGGAGACCAAGCTTCCCAAGCCTAGTAGGGTCAGGCAAGTGGGCTTGGACAGAGTTCGAGTGTAAGGCTCGGCAGGACGTTCGACCTTACCTCGGCAGGGAGACCAAGCTTCCCAAGCCTAGTAGGGTCAGGCAAGGGGGCTTGGACGGAGTTCGAGTGCAAGGCTCCGCACGACGTTCGACCTTACGTCGGCAGGGAGACCAAGCTTCCCAAGCCCAGTAGGAGAGTCAGGCAAGGGGGCTTGGCCGGAGTTCGAGTGTAAGGCTCGGCAGGACGTTCGACCTTACCTCGGAAGGGAGACCAAGCTTCCCAAGCCTAGTAGGAGAGTCAGGCAAGGGGGCTTGGCCGGAGTTCGAGTGTAAGGCTCGGCAGGACGTTCGACCTTACCTGGGCGGGGAGACCAAGCTTCCCAAGCCTAGTAGGCGAGTCAGGCAAGGGGGCTTGGCCGGAGTTCGAGTGTAAGGCTCGGAAGGACGTTCGACCTTACCTCGGCAGGGAGACCAAGCTTCCCAAGCCTAGTAGGGTCAGGCAAGGGGGCTTGGCCGGAGTTCAAGTGTAAGGCTCGGCAGGACCTTTGGCCTTACCTCGGCAGGGAGGCCAAGCTTCCCAAGCCTAGTAGGAGGGTCAGGCAAGGGGGCTTGTCCGGAGTTCGAGTGTAAGGCTCGGCAGGACGTTCGACCTTACCTCGGCAGGGAGACCAAGCTTCCCAAGCCTAGTAGGAGAGTCAGGGAAGGGGGCTTGGCCGGAGTTCGAGTGTAAGGCTCGGCAGGACGTTCGACCTTACCTCGGCAGGGAGACCAAGCTTCCCAAGCCTAGTAGGGTCAGGCAAGTGGGCTTGGCCAGAGTTCGAGTGTAAGGCTCGGCAGGACGTTCGACCTTACCTCGGCAGGGAGACCAAGCTTCCCAAGCCTAGTAGGGTCAGGCAAGGGGGCTTGGACGGAGTTCGAGTGCAAGGCTCCGCACGACGTTCGACCTTACCTCGGCAGGGAGACCAAGCTTCCCAAGCCCAGTAGGAGAGTCAGGCAAGGGGGCTTGGCCGGAGTTCGAGTGTAAGGCTCGGCAGGACGTTCGACCTTACCTCGGCCGGGAGACCAAGCTTCCCAAGCCTAGTAGGAGAGTCAGGCAAGGGGGCTTGGCCGGAGTTCGAGTGTAAGGCTCGGCAGGACGTTCGACCTTACCTCGGAAGGGAGACCAAGCTTCCCAAGCCTAGTAGGAGAGTCAGGCAAGGGGGCTTGGCCGGAGTTCGAGTGTAAGGCTCGGCAGGACGTTCGACCTTACCTGGGCGGGGAGACCAAGCTTCCCAAGCCTAGTAGGCGAGTCAGGCAAGGGGGCTTGGCCGGAGTTCGAGTGTAAGGCTCGGAAGGACGTTCGACCTTACCTCGGCAGGGAGACCAAGCTTCCCAAGCCTAGTAGGGTCAGGCAAGGGGGCTTGGCCGGAGTTCAAGTGTAAGGCTCGGCAGGACGTTTGGCCTTACCTCGGCAGGGAGGCCAAGCTTCCCAAGCCTAGTAGGAGGGTCAGGCAAGGGGGCTTGGCCGGAGTTCGAGTGTAAGGCTCGGCAGGACGTTCGACCTTACCTCGGCAGGGAGGCCAAGCTTCCCAAGCCTAGCAGGGTCAGGCAAGGGGGCTTGGCCGGAGTTCGAGTGTAAGGCTCGGCAGGACGTTCGACCTTACCTCGGCAGGGAGACCAAACTTCCCAAGCCTAGGAGGAGAGTCAGGCAAGGGGGCTTGGCCCGAGTTTGAGTGTAAGGCTCGGCAGGACGTTCGACCTTACCTCGGCAGGGAGACCAAGCTTCCCAAGCCTAGTAGGTCAGGCAAGGGGGCTTGGCCGGAGTTCGAGTGCAAGGCTCCGCACGACGTTCGACCTTACGTCGGCAGGGAGACCAAGCTTTCCAAGCCCAGTAGGAGAGTCAGGCAAGGGGGCTTGGCCGGAGTTCGAGTGTAAGGCTCGGCAGGACGTTCGACCTTACCTCGGCAGGGAGACCAAGCTTCCCAAGCCTAGTAGGGTCAGGCAAGGGGGCTTGGCCGGAGTTCGAGTGTAAGGCTCGGCAGGACGTTCGACCTTACCTCGGCAGGGAGACCAAGCTTCCCAAGCCTAGTAGGGTCAGGCAAGGGGGCTTGGCCGGAGTTCGAGTGTAAGGCTCGGCAGGACGTTCGACCTTACCTCGGCAGGGAGACCAAGCTTCCCAAGCCTAGTAGGAGAGTCAGGCAAGGGGGCTTGGCCGGAGTTCGAGTGTAAGGCTCGGCAGGACGTTCGACCTTACCTCGGCAGGGAGACCAAGCTTCCCAAGCCTAGTAGGGTCAGGAAAGGGGGCTTGGCCGGAGTTCGAGTGTAAGGCTCGGCAGGACGTTCGACCTTACCTCGGCAGGGAGACCAAGCTTCCCAAGCCTAGTAGGAGAGTCAGGCAAGGGGGCTTGGCCGGACTTCGAGTGTAAGGCTCGGCAGGACGTTCGACCTTACGTCGGCAGGGAGACCAAGCTTCCCAAGCCTAGTAGGAGAGTCAGGCAAGGAGGCTTGGCCGGAGTTCGAGTGTATGGCTCGGCAGGACGTTCGACCTTACCTCGGCAGGGAGACCAAGCTTCCCAAGCAGAGTAGGGTCAGGCAAGGGGGCTTGGCCAGAGTTCGAGTGTAAGGCTCGGCAGGACGTTCGACCTTACCTCGGCGGGGTGACCAAGCTTCCCAAGCCTAGTAGGAGAGTCAGGCAAGGGGGCTTGGCCGGAGTTCGAGTGTAAGGCTCAGCAGGACGTTCGACCTTACCTCGGCAGGGAGACCAAGCTTCCCAAGACTAGTAGGGTGAGGCAAGGGGGTTTGGCCGGAGTACGAGTCTAAGGCTCGGCAGGACGTTCGACCATACCTCGGCAGGGAGACCAAGCTTCCCAAGCCTAGTAGGAGAGTCAGGCAAGGGGGCTTGGCCGGAGTTCGCGTGTAAGGCTCGGCAGGACGTTCGACCTTACCTCGGCAGGGAGACCAAGCTTCCCAAGCCTAGTAGGAGAGTCAGGCAAGGGGGCTTGGCCGGAGTTCGAGTGTAAGGCTCGGCAGGACGTTCGACCTTACCTCGGAAGGGAGACCAAGCTTCCCAAGCCTAGTAGGGTCAGGCAAGGGGGCTTGGTCGGAGTTCGAGTGTAAGGCTCAGCAGGACATTCGACCTTACCTCGGCAGGGAGACCAAGCTTCCCAAGCCTAGTAGGAGAGTCAGGCAAGGGGGCCTGGCCGGACTTCGAGTGTAAGGCTCGGCAGGACGTTCGACCTTACCTCGGCAGGGAGACCAAACTTCCCAAGCCTAGTAGGAGAGTCAGGCAAGGGGGCTTGGCCGGAGTTCGAGTGTAAGGCTCGGCAGGACGTTCGACCTTACCTCGGCAGGGAGACCAACCTTCCCAAGCCTAGTAGGGTCAGGCAAGGGGGCTTGGCCGGAGTTTGAGTGTAAGGCTCGGCAGGACGTTCGACCTTACCTCGGCAAGGCGGCCAAGCTTTCCAAGCCTAGTAGGAGAGTCAGGCAAGGGGGCTTGGCCGGAGTTCGAGTGTAAGGCTCGGCAGGACGTTCGACCTTACCTCGGCAGGGAGACCAAGCTTCCCAAGCCTAGTAGGAGAGTCAGGGAAGGGGGCTTGGCCGGAGTTTGAGTGTAAGGCTCGGCAGGACGTTCGACCTTACCTCGGCAGGGAGACCAAGCTTCCCAAGCCTAGTAGGGTCAGGCAAGTGGGCTTGGCCAGAGTTCGAGTGTAAGGCTCGGCAGGACGTTCGACCTTACCTCGGCAGGGAGACCAAGCTTCCCAAGCCTAGTAGGTCAGGCAAGGGGGCTTGGCCGGAGTTCGAGTGCAAGGCTCCGCACGACGTTCGACCTTACGTCGGCAGGGAGACCAAGCTTTCCAAGCCCAGTAGGAGAGTCAGGCAAGGGGGCTTGGCCGGAGTTCGAGTGTAAGGCTCGGCAGGACGTTCGACCTTACCTCGGCAGGGAGACCAAGCTTCCCAAGCCTAGTAGGGGCAGGCAAGGGGGCTTGGCCGGAGTTCGAGTGTAAGGCTCGGCAGGACGTTCGACCTTACCTCGGCAGGGAGACCAAGCTTCCCAAGCCTAGTAGGGTCAGGCAAGGGGGCTTGGCCGGAGTTCGAGTGTAAGGCTCGGCAGGACGTTCGACCTTACCTCGGCAGGGAGACCAAGCTTCCCAAGCCTAGTAGGAGAGTCAGGCAAGGGGGCTTGGCCGGAGTTCGAGTGTAAGGCTCGGCAGGACGTTCGACCTTACCTCGGCAGGGAGACCAAGCTTCCCAAGCCTAGTAGGGTCAGGAAAGGGGGCTTGGCCGGAGTTCGAGTGTAAGGCTCGGCAGGACGTTCGACCTTACCTCGGCAGGGAGACCAAGCTTCCCAAGCCTAGTAGGAGAGTCAGGCAAGGGGGCTTGGCCGGACTTCGAGTGTAAGGCTCGGCAGGACGTTCGACCTTACGTCGGCAGGGAGACCAAGCTTCCCAAGCCTAGTAGGAGAGTCAGGCAAGGAGGCTTGGCCGGAGTTCGAGTGTATGGCTCGGCAGGACGTTCGACCTTACCTCGGCAGGGAGACCAAGCTTCCCAAGCCGAGTAGGGTCAGGCAAGGGGGCTTGGCCAGAGTTTGAGTGTAAGGCTCGGCAGGACGTTCGACCTTACCTCGGCAGGGTGACCAAGCTTCCCAAGCCTAGTAGGAGAGTCAGGCAAGGGGGCTTGGCCGGAGTTCGAGTGTAAGGCTCAGCAGGACGTTCGACCTTACCTCGGCAGGGAGACCAAGCTTCCCAAGCCTAGTAGGGTGAGGCAAGGGGGTTTGGCCGGAGTACGAGTCTAAGGCTCGGCAGGACGTTCGACCATACCTCGGCAGGGAGACCAAGCTTCCCAAGCCTAGTAGGAGAGTCAGGCAAGGGGGCTTGGCCGGAGTTCGCGTGTAAGGCTCGGCAGGACGTTCGACCTTACCTCGGCAGGGAGACCAATCTTCCCAAGCCTAGTAGGAGAGTCAGGCAAGGGGGCTTGGCCGGAGTTCGAGTGTAAGGCTCGGCAGGACGTTCGACCTTACCTCGGAAGGGAGACCAAGCTTCCCAAGCCTAGTAGGGTCAGGCAAGGGGGCTTGGTCGGAGTTCGAGTGTAAGGCTCAGCAGGACATTCGACCTTACTTCGGCAGGGAGACCAAGCTTCCCAAGCCTAGTAGGAGAGTCAGGCAAGGGGGCCTGGTCGGACTTCGAGTGTAAGGCTCGGCAGGACGTTCGACCTTACCTCGGCAGGGAGACCAAGCTTCCCAAGCCTAGTAGGAGAGTCAGGCAAGGGGGCTTGGCCGGAGTTCGAGTGTAAGGCTCGGCAGGACGTTCGACCTTACCTCGGCAGGGAGACCAACCTTCCCAAGCCTAGTAGGGTCAGGCAAGGGGGCTTGGCCGGAGTTTGAGTGTAAGGCTCGGCAGGACGTTCGACCTTACCTCGGCAAGGAGGCCAAGCTTTCCAAGCCTAGTAGGAGAGTCAGGCAAGGAGGCTTGGCCGGAGTTCGAGTGTAAGGCTCGGCAGGACGTTCGACCTTACCTCGGCAGGGAGACCAAGCTTCCCAAGCCTAGTAGGAGAGTCAGGCAAGGGGGCTTGGCCGGAGTTCGAGTGTAAGGCTCGGCAGGACGTTCGACCTTACCTCGGCAGGGAGACCAAGCTTCCCAAGCCTAGTAGGGTCAGGCAAGTGGGCTTGGACAGAGTTCGAGTGTAAGGCTCGGCAGGACGTTCGACCTTACCTCGGCAGGGAGACCAAGCTTCCCAAGCCTAGTAGGGTCAGGCAAGGGGGCTTGGACGGAGTTCGAGTGCAAGGCTCCGCACGACGTTCGACCTTACGTCGGCAGGGAGACCAAGCTTCCCAAGCCCAGTAGGAGAGTCAGGCAAGGGGGCTTGGCCGGAGTTCGAGTGTAAGGCTCGGCAGGACGTTCGACCTTACCTCGGAAGGGAGACCAAGCTTCCCAAGCCTAGTAGGAGAGTCAGGCAAGGGGGCTTGGCCGGAGTTCGAGTGTAAGGCTCGGCAGGACGTTCGACCTTACCTGGGCGGGGAGACCAAGCTTCCCAAGCCTAGTAGGCGAGTCAGGCAAGGGGGCTTGGCCGGAGTTCGAGTGTAAGGCTCGGAAGGACGTTCGACCTTACCTCGGCAGGGAGACCAAGCTTCCCAAGCCTAGTAGGGTCAGGCAAGGGGGCTTGGCCGGAGTTCAAGTGTAAGGCTCGGCAGGACGTTTGGCCTTACCTCGGCAGGGAGGCCAAGCTTCCCAAGCCTAGTAGGAGGGTCAGGCAAGGGGGCTTGTCCGGAGTTCGAGTGTAAGGCTCGGCAGGACGTTCGACCTTACCTCGGCAGGGAGACCAAGCTTCCCAAGCCTAGTAGGAGAGTCAGGGAAGGGGGCTTGGCCGGAGTTCGAGTGTAAGGCTCGGCAGGACGTTCGACCTTACCTCGGCAGGGAGACCAAGCTTCCCAAGCCTAGTAGGGTCAGGCAAGTGGGCTTGGCCAGAGTTCGAGTGTAAGGCTCGGCAGGACGTTCGACCTTACCTCGGCAGGGAGACCAAGCTTCCCAAGCCTAGTAGGGTCAGGCAAGGGGGCTTGGACGGAGTTCGAGTGCAAGGCTCCGCACGACGTTCGACCTTACCTCGGCAGGGAGACCAAGCTTCCCAAGCCCAGTAGGAGAGTCAGGCAAGGGGGCTTGGCCGGAGTTCGAGTGTAAGGCTCGGCAGGACGTTCGACCTTACCTCGGCCGGGAGACCAAGCTTCCCAAGCCTAGTAGGAGAGTCAGGCAAGGGGGCTTGGCCGGAGTTCGAGTGTAAGGCTCGGCAGGACGTTCGACCTTACCTCGGAAGGGAGACCAAGCTTCCCAAGCCTAGTAGGAGAGTCAGGCAAGGGGGCTTGGCCGGAGTTCGAGTGTAAGGCTCGGCAGGACGTTCGACCTTACCTGGGCGGGGAGACCAAGCTTCCCAAGCCTAGTAGGCGAGTCAGGCAAGGGGGCTTGGCCGGAGTTCGAGTGTAAGGCTCGGAAGGACGTTCGACCTTACCTCGGCAGGGAGACCAAGCTTCCCAAGCCTAGTAGGGTCAGGCAAGGGGGCTTGGCCGGAGTTCAAGTGTAAGGCTCGGCAGGACGTTTGGCCTTACCTCGGCAGGGAGGCCAAGCTTCCCAAGCCTAGTAGGAGGGTCAGGCAAGGGGGCTTGGCCGGAGTTCGAGTGTAAGGCTCGGCAGGACGTTCGACCTTACCTCGGCAGGGAGGCCAAGCTTCCCAAGCCTAGCAGGGTCAGGCAAGGGGGCTTGGCCGGAGTTCGAGTGTAAGGCTCGGCAGGACGTTCGACCTTACCTCGGCAGGGAGACCAAACTTCCCAAGCCTAGGAGGAGAGTCAGGCAAGGGGGCTTGGCCCGAGTTTGAGTGTAAGGCTCGGCAGGACGTTCGACCTTACCTCGGCAGGGAGACCAAGCTTCCCAAGCCTAGGAGGGTCAGGCAAGGGGGCTTGGCCGGAGTTTGAGTGTAAGGCTCGGCAGGACGTTCGACCTTACCTCGACAGGGTGACCAAGCTTCCCAAGCCTAGTAGGAGAGTCAGGCAAGGGGGCTTGGCCGGAGTTCGAGTGTAAGGCTCGGCAGGACGTTCGACCTTACCTCAGCAGGGAGACCAAGCTTCCCAAGCCTAGTAGGGTCAGGCAAGGCGGCTTGGCCGGAGTTTGAGTGTAAGGCTCGGCAGGATGTTCGACCTTACCTCGGAAGGGAGACCAAGCTTCCCAAGCCTAGTAGGAGAGTCAGGCAAGGGGGCTTGGCCGGAGTTCGAGTGTAAGGCTCGGCAGGACGTTCGACCTTACCTCGGCAGGGAGACCAAGCTTCCCAAGCCTAGTAGGAGAGTCAGGCAAGGGGGCTTGGCCGGAGTTTGAGTGTAAGGCTCGGCAGGACGTTCGACCTTACCTCGGCAGGGTGACCAAGCTTCCCAAGCCTAGTTGGAGAGTCAGGCAAGGGGGCTTGGCCGGAGTTCGAGTGTAAGGCTCGGCAGGACGTTCGACCTTACCTCGGCAGGGAGACCAAGCTTCCCAAGCCTAGTAGGAGAGTCAGGCAAGGGGGCTTGGCCGGCGTTCGAGTGTAAGGCTCGGCAGGACGTTCGACCTTACCTCGGCAGGGAGGCCAAGCTTCCCAAGCCTAGTAGGAGAGTCAGGCAAGGGGGCTTGGCCGGACTTCGAGTGTAAGGCTCGGCAGGACGTTCGACCTTACGTCGGCAGGGAGACCAAGCTTCCCAAGCCTAGTAGGAGAGTCAGGCCAGGAGGCTTGGCCAGAGTTCGAGTGTAAGGCTCGGCAGGGCGTTCGACCTGACCTTGGCAGGGAGACCAAGCTTCCCAAGCCTAGTAGGAGAGTCAGGCAAGGGGGCTTGGCCGGAGTTCGAGTGTAAGGCTCGGCAGGACGTTCGACCTTACCTCGGCAGGGAGACCAAGCTTCCCAAGCCTAGTAGGAGAGTCAGGCAAGGGGGCTTGGCCGGAGTTCGAGTGTAAGGCTCGGCAGGACGTTCGACCTTACCTCGGCAGGGAGACCAAGCTTCCCAAGCCTAGTAGGAGAGTCAGGCAAGGAGGCTTGGCCGGAGTTCGAGTGTAAGTCTCGGCAGGACGTTCGACCGTACCTCGGCAGGGAGACCAAGCTTCCCAAGCCTAGTAGGAGAGTCAGGCAAGGGGGCTTGGCCGGAGTTCGAGTGTAAGGCTCGGCAGGACGTTCGACCTTACGTCGGCAGGGAGACCAAGTTTCCCAAGCCTAGTAGGAGAGTCAGGCAAGGAGGCTTGGCCGGAGTTCGAGTGTATGGCTCGGCAGGACGTTCGATCTTACCTCAGCAGGGAGACCAAGCTTCCCAAGCCTAGGAGGAGAGTCAGGCAAGGAGGCTTGGCCGGAGTTCGAGTGTAAGGCTCGGCAGGACGTTCGACCTTACCTCGGCAGGGAGACCAAGCTTCCCAAGCCTAGTAGGAGAGTCAGGCAAGGGGGCTTGGCCGGAGTTCGAGTGTAAGGCTCGGCAGGACGTTCGACCTTACCTCGGCAGGGAGACCAAGCTTCCCAAGCCTAGTAGGAGAGTCAGGCAAGGGGGCTTGGCCGGAGTTCAAGTGTAAGGCTCGGCAGGACGTTCGACCTTACCTCGGCAGGGAGACCAAGCTTCCCAAGCCTAGCAGGGTCAGGCAAGGCGGCTTGGCCGGAGTTCGAGTGTAAGGCTCGGCAGGACGTTCGACCTTACCTCAGCAGGGAGACCAAGCCTCCCAAGCCTAGTAGGAGAGTCAGGCAAGGGGGCTTGGCCGGAGTTCGAGTGTAAGGCTCGGCAGGACGTTCGACCTTGCCTCGGCAGGGAGACCAAGCTTCCCAAGCCTAGTAGGAGAGTCAGGCAAGGGGGCTTGGCCGGAGTTCGAGTGTAAGGCTCGGCAGGACGTTCGACCTTACCTCGGAAGGGACACCAAGCTTCCCAAGCCTAGTAGGGTCAGGCAAGGGGGCTTGGCCGGAGTTCGAGTGTAAGGCTCGGCAGGACGTTCGACCTTACGTCGGCAGGGAGACCAAGCTTCCCAAGCCTAGTAGGAGAGTCCGGCAAGGGGGCTTGGCCGGAGTTCGAGTGTAAGGCTCAGCAGGACGTTCGACCTTACCTCGGCAGGGAGACCAAGCTTTCCAAGCCTAGTAGGGTGAGGCAAGGGGGTTTGGCCGGAGTTCGAGTGTAAGGCTCGGCAGGACGTTCGACCTTACCTCGGCAGGGAGACCAAGCTTCCCAAGCCTAGTAGGAGAGTCAGGCAAGGGGGCTTGGCCGGAGTTCGAGTGTAAGGCTCGGCAGGACGTTCGACCGTACCTCGGCAGGGAGACCAAGCTTCCCAAGCCTAGTAGGAGAGTCAGGCAAGGGGGCTTGGCCGGAGTTCGAGTGTAAGGCTCGGCAGGACGTTCGACCTTACCTGGGCAGGGAGACCAAGCTTCCCAAGCCTAGTAGGAGAGTCAGGCAAGGGGGCTTGGCCGGAGTTCGAGTGTAAGGCTCGGCAGGACGTTCGACCTTACCTCGGCAGGGAGACCAAGCTTCCCAAGCCTAGTAGGAGAGTCAGGCAAGGGGGCTTGGCCGGAGTTCGAGTGTAAGGCTCGGCAGGACGTTCGACCTTACCTCGGAAGGGAGACCAAGCTTCCCAAGCCTAGTAGGGTCAGGCAAGGGGGCTTGGTCGGAGTTCGAGTGTAAGGCTCAGCAGGACATTCGACCTTACGTCGGCAGGGAGACCAAGCTTCCCAAGCCTAGTAGGAGAGTCAGGCAAGGGGGCCTGGTCGGACTTCGAGTGTAAGGCTCGGCAGGACGTTCGACCTTACCTCGGCAGGGAGACCAAGCTTCCCAAGCCTAGTAGGAGAGTCAGGCAAGGGGGCTTGGCCGGAGTTCGAGTGTAAGGCTCGGCAGGACGTTCGACCTTACCTCGGCAGGGAGACCAACCTTCCCAAGCCTAGTAGGGTCAGGCAAGGGGGCTTGGCCGGAGTTTGAGTGTAAGGCTCGGCAGGACGTTCGACCTTACCTCGGCAAGGAGGCCAAGCTTTCCAAGCCTAGTAGGAGAGTCAGGCAAGGAGGCTTGGCCGGAGTTCGAGTGTAAGGCTCGGCAGGACGTTCGACCTTACCTCGGCAGGGAGACCAAGCTTCCCAAGCCTAGTAGGAGAGTCAGGCAAGGGGGCTTGGCCGGAGTTCGAGTGTAAGGCTCGGCAGGACGTTCGACCTTACCTCGGCAGGGAGACCAAGCTTCCCAAGCCTAGTAGGGTCAGGCAAGTGGGCTTGGCCAGAGTTCGAGTGTAAGGCTCGGCAGGACGTTCGACCTTACCTCGGCAGGGAGACCAAGCTTCCCAAGCCTAGTAGGGTCAGGCAAGGGGGCTTGGACGGAGTTCGAGTGCAAGGCTCCGCACGACGTTCGACCTTACGTCGGCAGGGAGACCAAGCTTCCCAAGCCCAGTAGGAGAGTCAGGCAAGGGGGCTTGGCCGGAGTTCGAGTGTAAGGCTCGGCAGGACGTTCGACCTTACCTCGGCAGGGAGACCAAGCTTCCCAAGCCTAGTAGGAGAGTCAGGCAAGGGGGCTTGGCCGGAGTTCGAGTGTAAGGCTCGGCAGGACGTTCGACCTTACCTCGGAAGGGAGACCAAGCTTCCCAAGCCTAGTAGGAGAGTCAGGCAAGGGGGCTTGGCCGGAGTTCGAGTGTAAGGCTCGGCAGGACGTTCGACCTTACCTGGGCGGGGAGACCAAGCTTCCCAAGCCTAGTAGGCGAGTCAGGCAAGGGGGCTTGGCCGGAGTTCGAGTGTAAGGCTCGGAAGGACGTTCGACCTTACCTCGGCAGGGAGACCAAGCTTCCCAAGCCTAGTAGGGTCAGGCAAGGGGGCTTGGCCGGAGTTCAAGTGTAAGGCTCGGCAGGACGTTTGGCCTTACCTCGGCAGGGAGGCCAAGCTTCCCAAGCCTAGTAGGAGGGTCAGGCAAGGGGGCTTGGCCGGAGTTCGAGTGTAAGGCTCGGCAGGACGTTCGACCTTACCTCGGCAGGGAGACCAAGCTTCCCAAGCCTAGTAGGAGAGTCAGGGAAGGGGGCTTGGCCGGAGTTCGAGTGTAAGGCTCGGCAGGACGTTCGACCTTACCTCGGCAGGGAGACCAAGCTTCCCAAGCCTAGTAGGGTCAGGCAAGTGGGCTTGGCCAGAGTTCGAGTGTAAGGCTCGGCAGGACGTTCGACCTTACCTCGGCAGGGAGACCAAGCTTCCCAAGCCTAGTAGGGTCAGGCAAGGGGGCTTGGACGGAGTTCGAGTGCAAGGCTCCGCACGACGTTCGACCTTACCTCGGCAGGGAGACCAAGCTTCCCAAGCCCAGTAGGAGAGTCAGGCAAGGGGGCTTGGCCGGAGTTCGAGTGTAAGGCTCGGCAGGACGTTCGACCTTACCTCGGCCGGGAGACCAAGCTTCCCAAGCCTAGTAGGAGAGTCAGGCAAGGGGGCTTGGCCGGAGTTCGAGTGTAAGGCTCGGCAGGACGTTCGACCTTACCTCGGAAGGGAGACCAAGCTTCCCAAGCCTAGCAGGGTCAGGCAAGGCGGCTTGGCCGGAGTTCGAGTGTAAGGCTCGGCAGGACGTTCGACCTTACCTCAGCAGGGAGACCAAGTTTCCCAAGCCTAGTAGGAGAGTCAGGCAAGGGGGCTTGGCCGGAGTTCGAGTGTAAGGCTCGGCAGGACGTTCGACCTTACCTCGGAAGGGACACCACGCTTCCCAAGCCTAGTAGGGTCAGGCAAGGGGGCTTGGCCGGAGTTCGAGTGTAAGGCTCGGCAGGACGTTCGACCTTACGTCGGCAGGGAGACCAAGCTTCCCAAGCCTAGTAGGAGAGTCCGGCAAGGGGGCTTGGCCGGAGTTCGAGTGTAAGGCTCAGCAGGACGTTCGACCTTACCTCGGCAGGGAGACCAAGCTTTCCAAGCCTAGTAGGGTGAGGCAAGGGGGTTTGGCCGGAGTTCGAGTGTAAGGCTCGGCAGGACGTTCGACCTTACCTCGGCAGGGAGACCAAGCTTCCCAAGCCTAGTAGGAGAGTCAGGCAAGGGGGCTTGGCCGGAGTTCGAGTGTAAGGCTCGGCAGGACGTTCGACCGTACCTCGGCAGGGAGACCAAGCTTCCCAAGCCTAGTAGGAGAGTCAGGCAAGGGGGCTTGGCCGGAGTTCGAGTGTAAGGCTCGGCAGGACGTTCGACCTTACCTGGGCAGGGAGACCAAGCTTCCCAAGCCTAGTAGGAGAGTCAGGCAAGGGGGCTTGGCCGGAGTTCGAGTGTAAGGCTCGGCAGGACGTTCGACCTTACCTCGGCAGGGAGACCAAGCTTCCCAAGCCTAGTAGGAGAGTCAGGCAAGGGGGCTTGGCCGGAGTTCGAGTGTAAGGCTCGGCAGGACGTTCGACCTTACCTCGGCAGGGAGACCAACCTTCCCAAGCCTAGTAGGGTCAGGCAAGGGGGCTTGGCCGGAGTTTGAGTGTAAGGCTCGGCAGGACGTTCGACCTTACCTCGGCAAGGAGGCCAAGCTTTCCAAGCCTAGTAGGAGAGTCAGGCAAGGAGGCTTGGCCGGAGTTCGAGTGTAAGGCTCGGCAGGACGTTCGACCTTACCTCGGCAGGGAGACCAAGCTTCCCAAGCCTAGTAGGAGAGTCAGGCAAGGGGGCTTGGCCGGAGTTCGAGTGTAAGGCTCGGCAGGACGTTCGACCTTACCTCGGCAGGGAGACCAAGCTTCCCAAGCCTAGTAGGGTCAGGCAAGTGGGCTTGGCCAGAGTTCGAGTGTAAGGCTCGGCAGGACGTTCGACCTTACCTCGGCAGGGAGACCAAGCTTCCCAAGCCTAGTAGGGTCAGGCAAGGGGGCTTGGACGGAGTTCGAGTGCAAGGCTCCGCACGACGTTCGACCTTACGTCGGCAGGGAGACCAAGCTTCCCAAGCCCAGTAGGAGAGTCAGGCAAGGGGGCTTGGCCGGAGTTCGAGTGTAAGGCTCGGCAGGACGTTCGACCTTACCTCGGCAGGGAGACCAAGCTTCCCAAGCCTAGTAGGAGAGTCAGGCAAGGGGGCTTGGCCGGAGTTCGAGTGTAAGGCTCGGCAGGACGTTCGACCTTACCTCGGAAGGGAGACCAAGCTTCCCAAGCCTAGTAGGAGAGTCAGGCAAGGGGGCTTGGCCGGACTTCGAGTGTAAGGCTCGGCAGGACGTTCGACCTTACCTGGGCGGGGAGACCAAGCTTCCCAAGCCTAGTAGGCGAGTCAGGCAAGGGGGCTTGGCCGGAGTTCGAGTGTAAGGCTCGGAAGGACGTTCGACCTTACCTCGGCAGGGAGACCAAGCTTCCCAAGCCTAGTAGGGTCAGGCAAGGGGGCTTGGCCGGAGTTCAAGTGTAAGGCTCGGCAGGACGTTTGGCCTTACCTCGGCAGGGAGGCCAAGCTTCCCAAGCCTAGTAGGAGGGTCAGGCAAGGGGGCTTGGCCGGAGTTCGAGTGTAAGGCTCGGCAGGACGTTCGACCTTACCTCGGCAGGGAGACCAAGCTTCCCAAGCCTAGTAGGAGAGTCAGGGAAGGGGGCTTGGCCGGAGTTCGAGTGTAAGGCTCGGCAGGACGTTCGACCTTACCTCGGCAGGGAGACCAAGCTTCCCAAGCCTAGTAGGGTCAGGCAAGTGGGCTTGGCCAGAGTTCGAGTGTAAGGCTCGGCAGGACGTTCGACCTTACCTCGGCAGGGAGACCAAGCTTCCCAAGCCTAGTAGGGTCAGGCAAGGGGGCTTGGACGGAGTTCGAGTGCAAGGCTCCGCACGACGTTCGACCTTACCTCGGCAGGGAGACCAAGCTTCCCAAGCCCAGTAGGAGAGTCAGGCAAGGGGGCTTGGCCGGAGTTCGAGTGTAAGGCTCGGCAGGACGTTCGACCTTACCTCGGCCGGGAGACCAAGCTTCCCAAGCCTAGTAGGAGAGTCAGGCAAGGGGGCTTGGCCGGAGTTCGAGTGTAAGGCTCGGCAGGACGTTCGACCTTACCTCGGAAGGGAGACCAAGCTTCCCAAGCCTAGTAGGAGAGTCAGGCAGGGGGGCTTGGCCGGAGTTCGAGTGTAAGGCTCGGCAGGACGTTCGACCTTACCTGGGCGGGGAGACCAAGCTTCCCAAGCCTAGTAGGCGAGTCAGGCAAGGGGGCTTGGCCGGAGTTCGAGTGTAAGGCTCGGAAGGACGTTCGACCTTACCTCGGCAGGGAGACCAAGCTTCCCAAGCCTAGTAGGGTCAGGCAAGGGGGCTTGGCCGGAGTTCAAGTGTAAGGCTCGGCAGGACGTTTGGCCTTACCTCGGCAGGGAGGCCAAGCTTCCCAAGCCTAGTAGGAGGGTCAGGCAAGGGGGCTTGGCCGGAGTTCGAGTGTAAGGCTCGGCAGGACGTTCGACCTTACCTCGGCAGGGAGGCCAAGCTTCCCAAGCCTAGCAGGGTCAGGCAAGGGGGCTTGGCCGGAGTTCGAGTGTAAGGCTCGGCAGGACGTTCGACCTTACCTCGGCAGGGAGACCAAACTTCCCAAGCCTAGGAGGAGAGTCTGGCAGGGGGCTTGGCCGGAGTTCGAGTGTAAGGCTCGGCAGGACGTTCGACCTTACCTCGGCAGGGAGACCAAGCTTCCCAAGCCTAGTAGGAGAGTCAGGCAAGGGGGCTTGGCCCGAGTTTGAGTGTAAGGCTCGGCAGGACGTTCGACCTTACCTCGGCAGGGAGACCAAGCTTCCCAAGCCTAGGAGGGTCAGGCAAGGGGGCTTGGCCGGAGTTTGAGTGTAAGGCTCGGCAGGACGTTCGACCTTACCTCGACAGGGTGACCAAGCTTCCCAAGCCTAGTACGAGAGTCAGGCAAGGGGGCTTGGCCGGAGGTCGAGTGTAAGGCTCGGCAGGACGTTCGACCGTACCTCGGCAGGGAGACCAAGCTTCCCAAGCCTAGTAGGAGAGTCAGGCAAGGGGGCTTGGCCGGAGTTCGAGTGTAAGGCTCGGCAGGACGTTCGACCTTACCTCAGCAGGGAGACCAAGCTTCCCAAGCCTAGTAGGGTCAGGCAAGGCGGCTTGGCCGGAGTTTGAGTGTAAGGCTCGGCAGGATGTTCGACCTTACCTCGGAAGGGAGACCAAGCTTCCCAAGCCTAGTAGGAGAGTCAGGCAAGGGGGCTTGGCCGGAGTTCGAGTGTAAGGCTCGGCAGGACGTTCGACCTTACCTCGGCAGGGAGACCAAGCTTCCCAAGCCTAGTAGGAGAGTCAGGCAAGGGGGCTTGGCCGGAGTTTGAGTGTAAGGCTCGGCAGGACGTTCGACCTTACCTCGGCAGGGTGACCAAGCTTCCCAAGCCTAGTTGGAGAGTCAGGCAAGGGGGCTTGGCCGGAGTTCGAGTGTAAGGCTCGGCAGGACGTTCGACCTTACGTCGGCAGGGAGACCAAGCTTCCCAAGCCTAGTAGGAGAGTCAGGCAAGGGGGCTTGGCCGGAGTTCGAGTGTAAGGCTCGGCAGGACGTTCGACCTTACCTCGGCAGGGAGGCCAAGCTTCCCAAGCCTAGTAGGAGAGTCAGGCAAGGGGGCTTGGCCGGACTTCGAGTGTAAGGCTCGGCAGGACGTTCGACCTTACGTCGGCAGGGAGACCAAGCTTCCCAAGCCTAGTAGGAGAGTCAGGCCAGGAGGCTTGGCCAGAGTTCGAGTGTAAGGCTCGGCAGGGCGTTCGACCTGACCTTGGCAGGGAGACCAAGCTTCCCAAGCCTAGTAGGAGAGTCAGGCAAGGGGGCTTGGCCGGAGTTCGAGTGTAAGGCTCGGCAGGACGTTCGACCTTACCTCGGCAGGGAGACCAAGCTTCCCAAGCCTAGTAGGAGAGTCAGGCAAGGGGGCTTGGCCGGAGTTCGAGTGTAAGGCTCGGCAGGACGTTCGACCTTACCTCGGCAGGGAGACCAAGCTTCCCAAGCCTAGTAGGAGAGTCAGGCAAGGAGGCTTGGCCGGAGTTCGAGTGTAAGTCTCGGCAGGACGTTCGACCGTACCTCGGCAGGGAGACCAAGCTTCCCAAGCCTAGTAGGAGAGTCAGGCAAGGGGGCTTGGCCGGAGTTCGAGTGTAAGGCTCGGCAGGACGTTCGACCTTACGTCGGCAGGGAGACCAAGCTTCCCAAGCCTAGTAGGAGAGTCAGGCAAGGAGGCTTGGCCGGAGTTCGAGTGTATGGCTCGGCAGGACGTTCGATCTTACCTCAGCAGGGAGACCAAGCTTCCCAAGCCTAGGAGGAGAGTCAGGCAAGGAGGCTTGGCCGGAGTTCGAGTGTAAGGCTCGGCAGGACGTTCGACCTTACCTCGGCAGGGAGACCAAGCTTCCCAAGCCTAGTAGGAGAGTCAGGCAAGGAGGCTTGGCTGGAGTTCGAGTGTAAGGCTCGGCAGGACGTTCGACCTTACCTCGGCAGGGAGACCAAGCTTCCCAAGCCCAGTAGGAGAGTCAGGCAAGGGGGCTTGGCCGGAGTTCGAGTGTAAGGCTCGGCAGGACGTTCGACCTTACCTCGGCAGGGAGACCAAGCTTCCCAAGCCTAGTAGGAGAGTCAGGCAAGGGGGCTTGGCCGGAGTTCAAGTGTAAGGCTCGGCAGGACGTTCGACCTTACCTCGGCAGGGAGACCAAGCTTCCCAAGCCTAGCAGGGTCAGGCAAGGCGGCTTGGCCGGAATTCGAGTGTAAGGCTCGGCAGGACGTTCGACCTTACCTCAGCAGGGAGACCAAGCCTCCCAAGCCTAGTAGGAGAGTCAGGCAAGGGGGCTTGGCCGGAGTTCGAGTGTAAGGCTCGGCAGGACGTTCGACCTTGCCTCGGCAGGGAGACCAAGCTTCCCAAGCCTAGTAGGAGAGTCAGGCAAGGGGGCTTGGCCGGAGTTCGAGTGTAAGGCTCGGCAGGACGTTCGACCTTACCTCGGAAGGGACACCAAGCTTCCCAAGCCTAGTAGGGTCAGGCAAGGGGGCTTGGCCGGAGTTCGAGTGTAAGGCTCGGCAGGACGTTCGACCTTACGTCGGCAGGGAGACCAAGCTTCCCAAGCCTAGTAGGAGAGTCCGGCAAGGGGGCTTGGCCGGAGTTCGAGTGTAAGGCTCAGCAGGACGTTCGACCTTACCTCGGCAGGGAGACCAAGCTTTCCAAGCCTAGTAGGGTGAGGCAAGGGGGTTTGGCCGGAGTTCGAGTGTAAGGCTCGGCAGGACGTTCGACCTTACCTCGGCAGGGAGACCAAGCTTCCCAAGCCTAGTAGGAGAGTCAGGCAAGGGGGCTTGGCCGGAGTTCGAGTGTAAGGCTCGGCAGGACGTTCGACCGTACCTCGGCAGGGAGACCAAGCTTCCCAAGCCTAGTAGGAGAGTCAGGCAAGGGGGCTTGGCCGGAGTTCGAGTGTAAGGCTCGGCAGGACGTTCGACCTTACCTGGGCAGGGAGACCAAGCTTCCCAAGCCTAGTAGGAGAGTCAGGCAAGGGGGCTTGGCCGGAGTTCGAGTGTAAGGCTCGGCAGGACGTTCGACCTTACCTCGGCAGGGAGACCAAGCTTCCCAAGCCTAGTAGGAGAGTCAGGCAAGGGGGCTTGGCCGGAGTTCGAGTGTAAGGCTCGGCAGGACGTTCGACCTTACCTCGGCAGGGAGACCAAGCTTCCCAAGCCTAGTAGGGTCAGGCAAGGGGGCTTGGCCGGAGTTCGAGTGTAAGGCTCAGCAGGACATTCGACCTTACCTCGGCAGGGAGACCAAGCTTCCCAAGCCTAGTAGGAGAGTCAGGCAAGGGGGCCTGGCCGGACTTCGAGTGTAAGGCTCGGCAGGACGTTCGACCGTACCTCGGCAGGGAGACCAAGCTTCCCAAGCCTAGTAGGAGAGTCAGGCAAGGGGGCTTGGCCGGAGTTTGAGTGTAAGGGTCGGCAGGACGTTCGACCGTACCTCGGCAGGGAGACCAAGCTTCCCAAGCCTAGTAGGAGAGTCAGACAAGGGGGCTTGGCCGGAGTTTGAGTGTAAGGCTCAGCAGGACGTTCGACCTTACCTCGGCAGGGTGACCAAGCTTCACAAGCCTAGTACGAGTGTCAGGCAAGGGGGCTTGGCCGGAGTTCGAGTGTAAGGCTCAGCAGGACGTTCGACCTTACCTCGGCAGGGAGACCAAGCTTCCCAAGCCTAGTAGGAGAGTCAGGCAAGGGGGCTTGGCCGGAGTTCGAGTGTAAGGCTCGGCAGGACGTTCGACCATACCTCGACAGGGAGACCAAGCTTCCCAAGCCTAGTAGGAGAGTCAGGCAAGGGGGCTTGGCCGGAGTTCGAGTGTAAGGCTCGGCAGGACGTTCGACCATACCTCGGCAGGGTGACCTAGCTTCCGAAGCCTAGTAGGGTCAGGCAAGTGGGCTTGACCGGAGTTCGAGTGTAAGGCTCGGCAGGACGTTCGACCTTTCCTCGGCAGGGAGACCAAGCTTCACAAGCCTAGTAGGGTCAGGCAAGGGGGCTTGGCCGGAGTTCGAGTGCAAGGCTCGGCAGGACGTTCGACCTTACCTCGGCAGGGAGACCAAGCTTCCCAAGCCCAGTAGGAGAGTCAGGCAAGGGGGCTTGGCCGGAGTTCGAGTGTAAGGCTCGGAAGGACGTTCGACCTTACCTCGGCAGGGAGACCAAGCTTCCCAAGCCTAGTAGGGTCAGGCAAGGGGGCTTGGCCGGAGTTCAAGTGTAAGGCTCGGCAGGACGTTTGACCTTACCTCGGCAGGGAGACCAAGCTTCCCAAGCCTAGTAGGAGAGTCAGGCAAGGGGGCTTGGCCGGAGCTCGAGTGTAAGGCTCGGCAGGACGTTCGACCTTACCTCGGCAGGGAGGCCAAGCTTCCCAAGCCTAGTAGGAGAGTCAGGCAAGGCGGCTCGGCCGGAGTTCGAGTGTAAGGCTCGGCAGGACGTTCGACCTTACCTCGGCAGGGAGACCAAGCTTCCCAAGCCTAGTAGGAGAGTCAGGCAAGGGGGCTTGGCCGGAGTTCGAGTGTAAGGCTCGGCAGGACGTTCGACCGTACCTCGGCAGGGAGACCAAGCTTCCCAAGCCTAGTAGGAGAGTCAGGCAAGGGGGCTTGGCCGGAGTTCGAGTGTAAGGCTCGGCAGGACGTTCGACCTTACCTCGGCAGGGAGGCCAAGCTTCCCAAGCCTAGCAGGGTCAGGCAAGGGGGCTTGGCCGGAGTTCGAGTGTAAGGCTCGGCAGGACGTTCGACATTACCTCGGCAGGGAGACCAAACTTCCCAAGCCTAGGAGGAGAGTCAGGCAAGGGGGCCGGGCCGGAGTTCGAGTGTAAGGCTCGGCAGGACGTTCGACCTTACCTCGGCAGGGAGACCAAGCTTCCCAAGCCTAGTAGGAGAGCCAGGCAAGGGGGCTTGGCCGGAGTTTGAGTGTAAGGCTCGGCAGGACGTTCGACCTTACCTCGGCAGGGAGACCACGCTTCCCAAGCCTAGGACGGTCAGGCAAGGGGGCTTGGCCGGAGTTTGAGTGTAAGGCTCGGCAGGACGTTCGACCTTACCTCGGCAGGGTGACCAAGCTTCCCAAGCCTAGTAGGAGAGTCAGGCAAGGGGGCTTGGCCGGAGTTCGAGTGTAAGGCTCAGCAGGATTTTCGACCTTACCTCGGCAGGGAGACCAAGCTTCCCAAGCCTAGTAGGAGAGTCAGGCAAGGGGGCTTGGCCGGAGTTCGAGTGTAAGGCTCGGCAGGACGTTCGACAATACCTCGGCAGGGAGACCAAGCTTCCCAAGCCTAGTAGGAGAGTCAGGCAAGGGGGCTTGGCCGGAGTTCGAGTGTAAGGCTCGGCAGGACGTTCGACCTTACCTCGGCAGGGAGACCAAGCTTCCCAAGCCTAGTAGGAGAGTCAGGCAAGGGGGCTTGGCCGGAGTTCGAGTGTAAGGCTCGGCAGGACGTTCGACCTTACCTCGGCAGGGAGACCAAGCTTCCCAAGCCTAGTAGGAGAGTCAGGCAAGGGGGCTTGGCCGGACTTCGAGTGTAAGGCTCGGCAGGACATTCGACCTTACGTCGGCAGGGAGACCAAGCTTCCCAAGCCTAGTAGGAGAGTCAGGCAAGGAGGCTTGGCCGGAGTTCGAGTGTAAGGCTCGGCAGGAAGTTCGACCTTACCTTGGCAGGGAGACCAAGCTTCCCAAGCCTAGTAGGAGAGTCAGGCAAGGGGGCTTGGCCGGAGTTCGAGTATAAGGCTCGGCAGGACGTTCGACCTTACCTCGGCAGGGAGACCAAGCTTCCCAAGCCTAGCAGGGTCAGGCAAGGCGGCTTGGCCGGAGTTCGAGTGTAAAGCTCGGCAGGACGTTCGACATTACCTCGGCAGGGAGACCAAACTTCCCAAGCCTAGGAGGAGAGTCAGGCAAGGAGGCTTGGCCGGAGTTCGAGTGTAAGGCTCGGCAGGAAGTTCGACCTGACCTTGGCAGGGAGACCAAGCTTCCCAAGCCTAGTAGGAGAGTCAGGCAAGGGGGCTTGGCCGGAGTTCGAGTGTAAGGCTCGGCAGGACGTTCGACCTTACCTCGGCAGGGAGGCCAAGCTTCCCAAGCCTAGCAGGGTCAGGCAAGGCGGCTTGGCCGGAGTTCGAGTGTAAGGCTCGGCAGGACGTTCGACATTACCTCGGCAGGGAGACCAAACTTCCCAAGCCTAGGAGAAGAGTCAGGCAAGGGGGCTTGGCCGGAGTTCGAGTGTAAGGCTCGGCAGGACGTTCGACCTTACCTCGGCAGGGAGACCAAGCTTCCCAAGCCTAGTAGGAGAGTCAGGCAAGGGGGCTTGGCCGGAGTGTGAGTGTAAGGCTCGGCAGGACGTTCGACCTTACCTCGGCAGGGAGACCAAGCTTCCCAAGCCTAGGAGGGTCAGGCAAGGGGGCTTGGCCGGAGTTTGAGTGTGAGGCTCGGCAGGACGTTCGACCTTACCTCGGCAGGGTGACCAAGCTTCCCAAGCCTAGTAGGAGAGTCAGGCAAGGGGGCTTGGCCGGAGTTCGAGTGTAAGTCTCAGCAGGACGTTCGACCTTACCTCGGCAGGGAGACCAAGCTTCCCAAGCCTAGTAGGAGAGTCAGGCAAGGGGGCTTGGCCGGAGTTCGAGTGTAAGGCTCGGCAGGACGTTCGACCTTACCTCGGCAGGGAGACCAAGCTTCCCAAGCCTAGTAGGAGAGTCAGGCAAGGGGGCTTGGCCGGAGTTCGAGTGTAAGGCTCGGCAGGACGTTCGACCTTACCTCGGCAGGGAGACCAAGCTTCCCAAGCCTAGTAGGAGAGTCAGGCAAGGGGGCTTGGCCGGAGTTCAAGTGTAAGGCTCGGCAGGACGTTCGACCTTACCTCGGCAGGGAGACCAAGCTTCCCAAGCCTAGCAGGGTCAGGCAAGGCGGCTTGGCCGGAGTTCGAGTGTAAGGCTCGGCAGGACGTTCGACCTTACCTCAGCAGGGAGACCAAGCCTCCCAAGCCTAGTAGGAGAGTCAGGCAAGGGGGCTTGGCCGGAGTTCGAGTGTAAGGCTCGGCAGGACGTTCGACCTTGCCTCGGCAGGGAGACCAAGCTTCCCAAGCCTAGTAGGAGAGTCAGGCAAGGGGGCTTGGCCGGAGTTCGAGTGTAAGGCTCGGCAGGACGTTCGACCTTACCTCGGAAGGGACACCAAGCTTCCCAAGCCTAGTAGGGTCAGGCAAGGGGGCTTGGCCGGAGTTCGAGTGTAAGGCTCGGCAGGACGTTCGACCTTACGTCGGCAGGGAGACCAAGCTTCCCAAGCCTAGTAGGAGAGTCCGGCAAGGGGGCTTGGCCGGAGTTCGAGTGTAAGGCTCAGCAGGACGTTCGACCTTACCTCGCCAGGGAGACCAAGCTTTCCAAGCCTAGTAGGGTGAGGCAAGGGGGTTTGGCCGGAGTTCGAGTGTAAGGCTCGGCAGGACGTTCGACCTTACCTCGGCAGGGAGACCAAGCTTCCCAAGCCTAGTAGGAGAGTCAGGCAAGGGGGCTTGGCCGGAGTTCGAGTGTAAGGCTCGGCAGGACGTTCGACCGTACCTCGGCAGGGAGACCAAGCTTCCCAAGCCTAGTAGGAGAGTCAGGCAAGGGGGCTTGGCCGGAGTTCGAGTGTAAGGCTCGGCAGGACGTTCGACCTTACCTGGGCAGGGAGACCAAGCTTCCCAAGCCTAGTAGGAGAGTCAGGCAAGGGGGCTTGGCCGGAGTTCGAGTGTAAGGCTCGGCAGGACGTTCGACCTTACCTCGGCAGGGAGACCAAGCTTCCCAAGCCTAGTAGGAGAGTCAGGCAAGGGGGCTTGGCCGGAGTTCGAGTGTAAGGCTCGGCAGGACGTTCGACCTTACCTCGGCAGGGAGGCCAAGCTTCCCAAGCCTAGTAGGGTCAGGCAAGGGGGCTTGGTCGGAGTTCGAGTGTAAGGCTCAGCAGGACATTCGACCTTACGTCGGCAGGGAGACCAAGCTTCCCAAGCCTAGTAGGAGAGTCAGGCAAGGGGGCCTGGTCGGACTTCGAGTGTAAGGCTTGGCAGGACGTTCGACCTTACCTCGGCAGGGAGACCAAGCTTCCCAAGCCTAGTAGGAGAGTCAGGCAAGGGGGCTTGGCCGGAGTTCGAGTGTAAGGCTCGGCAGGACGTTCGACCTTACCTCGGCAGGGTGACCAACCTTCCCAAGCCTAGTAGGGTCAGGCAAGGGGGCTTGGCCGGAGTTTGAGTGTAAGGCTCGGCAGGACGTTCGACCTTACCTCGGCAAGGAGGCCAAGCTTTCCAAGCCTAGTAGGAGAGTCAGGCAAGGAGGCTTGGCCGGAGTTCGAGTGTAAGGCTCGGCAGGACGTTCGACCTTACCTCGGCAGGGAGACCAAGCTTCCCAAGCCTAGTAGGAGAGTCAGGCAAGGGGGCTTGGCCGGAGTTCGAGTGTAAGGCTCGGCAGGACGTTCGACCTTACCTCGGCAGGGAGACCAAGCTTCCCAAGCCTAGTAGGGTCAGGCAAGTGGGCTTGGCCAGAGTTCGAGTGTAAGGCTCGGCAGGACGTTCGACCTTACCTCGGCAGGGAGACCAAGCTTCCCAAGCCTAGTAGGGTCAGGCAAGGGGGCTTGGACGGAGTTCGAGTGCAAGGCTCCGCACGACGTTCGACCTTACGTCGGCAGGGAGACCAAGCTTCCCAAGCCCAGTAGGAGAGTCAGGCAAGGGGGCTTGGCCGGAGTTCGAGTGTAAGGCTCGGCAGGACGTTCGACCTTACCTCGGCAGGGAGACCAAGCTTCCCAAGCCTAGTAGGAGAGTCAGGCAAGGGGGCTTGGCCGGAGTTCGAGTGTAAGGCTCGGCAGGACGTTCGACCTTACCTCGGAAGGGAGACCAAGCTTCCCAAGCCTAGTAGGAGAGTCAGGCAAGGGGGCTTGGCCGGAGTTCGAGTGTAAGGCTCGGCAGGACGTTCGACCTTACCTGGGCGGGGAGACCAAGCTTCCCAAGCCTAGTAGGCGAGTCAGGCAAGGGGGCTTGGCCGGAGTTCGAGTGTAAGGCTCGGAAGGACGTTCGACCTTACCTCGGCAGGGAGACCAAGCTTCCCAAGCCTAGTAGGGTCAGGCAAGGGGGCTTGGCCGGAGTTCAAGTGTAAGGCTCGGCAGGACGTTTGGCCTTACCTCGGCAGGGAGGCCAAGCTTCCCAAGCCTAGTAGGAGGGTCAGGCAAGGGGGCTTGGCCGGAGTTCGAGTGTAAGGCTCGGCAGGACGTTCGACCTTACCTCGGCAGGGAGACCAAGCTTCCCAAGCCTAGTAGGAGAGTCAGGGAAGGGGGCTTGGCCGGAGTTCGAGTGTAAGGCTCGGCAGGACGTTCGACCTTACCTCGGCAGGGAGACCAAGCTTCCCAAGCCTAGTAGGGTCAGGCAAGTGGGCTTGGCCAGAGTTCGAGTGTAAGGCTCGGCAGGACGTTCGACCTTACCTCGGCAGGGAGACCAAGCTTCCCAAGCCTAGTAGGGTCAGGCAAGGGGGCTTGGACGGAGTTCGAGTGCAAGGCTCCGCACGACGTTCGACCTTACCTCGGCAGGGAGACCAAGCTTCCCAAGCCCAGTAGGAGAGTCAGGCAAGGGGGCTTGGCCGGAATTCGAGTGTAAGGCTCGGCAGGACGTTCGACCTTACCTCGGCCGGGAGACCAAGCTTCCCAAGCCTAGTAGGAGAGTCAGGCAAGGGGGCTTGGCCGGAGTTCGAGTGTAAGGCTCGGCAGGACGTTCGACCTTACCTCGGAAGGGAGACCAAGCTTCCCAAGCCTAGCAGGGTCAGGCAAGGCGGCTTGGCCGGAGTTCGAGTGTAAGGCTCGGCAGGACGTTCGACCTTACCTCAGCAGGGAGACCAAGCTTCCCAAGCCTAGTAGGAGAGTCAGGCAAGGGGGCTTGGCCGGAGTTCGAGTGTAAGGCTCGGCAGGACGTTCGACCTTGCCTCGGCAGGGAGACCAAGCTTCCCAAGCCTAGTAGGAGAGTCAGGCAAGGGGGCTTGGCCGGAGTTCGAGTGTAAGGCTCGGCAGGACGTTCGACCTTACCTCGGAAGGGACACCAAGCTTCCCAAGCCTAGTAGGGTCAGGCAAGGGGGCTTGGCCGGAGTTCGAGTGTAAGGCTCGGCAGGACGTTCGACCTTGCCTCGGCAGGGAGACCAAGCTTCCCAAGCCTAGTAGGAGAGTCAGGCAAGGGGGCTTGGCCGGAGTTCGAGTGTAAGGCTCGGCAGGACGTTCGACCTTACCTCGGAAGGGACACCAAGCTTCCCAAGCCTAGTAGGGTCAGGCAAGGGGGCTTGGCCGGAGTTCGAGTGTAAGGCTCGGCAGGACGTTCGACCTTACGTCGGCAGGGAGACCAAGCTTCCCAAGCCTAGTAGGAGAGTCCGGCAAGGGGGCTTGGCCGGAGTTCGAGTGTAAGGCTCAGCAGGACGTTCGACCTTACCTCGGCAGGGAGACCAAGCTTTCCAAGCCTAGTAGGGTGAGGCAAGGGGGTTTGGCCGGAGTTCGAGTGTAAGGCTCGGCAGGACGTTCGACCTTACCTCGGCAGGGAGACCAAGCTTCCCAAGCCTAGTAGGAGAGTCAGGCAAGGGGGCTTGGCCGGAGTTCGAGTGTAAGGCTCGGCAGGACGTTCGACCTTACCTCGGCAGGGAGACCAAGCTTCCCAAGCCTAGTAGGGTCAGGCAAGTGGGCTTGGCCAGAGTTCGAGTGTAAGGCTCGGCAGGACGTTCGACCTTACCTCGGCAGGGAGACCAAGCTTCCCAAGCCTAGTAGGGTCAGGCAAGGGGGCTTGGACGGAGTTCGAGTGCAAGGCTCCGCACGACGTTCGACCTTACGTCGGCAGGGAGACCAAGCTTCCCAAGCCCAGTAGGAGAGTCAGGCAAGGGGGCTTGGCCGGAGTTCGAGTGTAAGGCTCGGCAGGACGTTCGACCTTACCTCGGCAGGGAGACCAAGCTTCCCAAGCCTAGTAGGAGAGTCAGGCAAGGGGGCTTGGCCGGAGTTCGAGTGTAAGGCTCGGCAGGACGTTCGACCTTACCTCGGAAGGGAGACCAAGCTTCCCAAGCCTAGTAGGAGAGTCAGGCAAGGGGGCTTGGCCGGAGTTCGAGTGTAAGGCTCGGCAGGACGTTCGACCTTACCTGGGCGGGGAGACCAAGCTTCCCAAGCCTAGTAGGCGAGTCAGGCAAGGGGGCTTGGCCGGAGTTCGAGTGTAAGGCTCGGAAGGACGTTCGACCTTACCTCGGCAGGGAGACCAAGCTTCCCAAGCCTAGTAGGGTCAGGCAAGGGGGCTTGGCCGGAGTTCAAGTGTAAGGCTCGGCAGGACGTTTGGCCTTACCTCGGCAGGGAGGCCAAGCTTCCCAAGCCTAGTAGGAGGGTCAGGCAAGGGGGCTTGGCCGGAGTTCGAGTGTAAGGCTCGGCAGGACGTTCGACCTTACCTCGGCAGGGAGACCAAGCTTCCCAAGCCTAGTAGGAGAGTCAGGGAAGGGGGCTTGGCCGGAGTTCGAGTGTAAGGCTCGGCAGGACGTTCGACCTTACCTCGGCAGGGAGACCAAGCTTCCCAAGCCTAGTAGGGTCAGGCAAGTGGGCTTGGCCAGAGTTCGAGTGTAAGGCTCGGCAGGACGTTCGACCTTACCTCGGCAGGGAGACCAAGCTTCCCAAGCCTAGTAGGAGAGTCAGGCAAGGGGGCTTGGACGGAGTTCGAGTGCAAGGCTCCGCACGACGTTCGACCTTACCTCGGCAGGGAGACCAAGCTTCCCAAGCCCAGTAGGAGAGTCAGGCAAGGGGGCTTGGCCGGAGTTCGAGTGTAAGGCTCGGCAGGACGTTCGACCTTACCTCGGCCGGGAGACCAAGCTTCCCAAGCCTAGTAGGAGAGTCAGGCAAGGGGGCTTGGCCGGAGTTCGAGTGTAAGGCTCGGCAGGACGTTCGACCTTGCCTCGGCAGGGAGACCAAGCTTCCCAAGCCTAGTAGGAGAGTCAGGCAAGGGGGCTTGGCCGGAGTTCGAGTGTAAGGCTCGGCAGGACGTTCGACCTTACCTCGGAAGGGACACCAAGCTTCCCAAGCCTAGTAGGGTCAGGCAAGGGGGCTTGGCCGGAGTTCGAGTGTAAGGCTCGGCAGGACGTTCGACCTTACGTCGGCAGGGAGACCAAGCTTCCCAAGCCTAGTAGGAGAGTCCGGCAAGGGGGCTTGGCCGGAGTTCGAGTGTAAGGCTCAGCAGGACGTTCGACCTTACCTCGGCAGGGAGACCAAGCTTTCCAAGCCTAGTAGGGTGAGGCAAGGGGGTTTGGCCGGAGTTCGAGTGTAAGGCTCGGCAGGACGTTCGACCTTACCTCGGCAGGGAGACCAAGCTTCCCAAGCCTAGTAGGAGAGTCAGGCAAGGGGGCTTGGCCGGAGTTCGAGTGTAAGGCTCGGCAGGACGTTCGACCGTACCTCGGCAGGGAGACCAAGCTTCCCAAGCCTAGTAGGAGAGTCAGGCAAGGAGGCTTGGCCGGAGTTCGAGTGTAAGGCTCGGCAGGACGTTCGACCTTACCTCGGCAGGGAGACCAAGCTTCCCAAGCCTAGTAGGAGAGTCAGGCAAGGGGGCTTGGCCGGAGTTCGAGTGTAAGGCTCGGCAGGACGTTCGACCTTACCTCGGAAGGGAGACCAAGCTTCCCAAGCCTAGTAGGAGAGTCAGGCAAGGGGGCTTGGCCGGAGTTCGAGTGTAAGGCTCGGCAGGACGTTCGACCTTACCTGGGCGGGGAGACCAAGCTTCCCAAGCCTAGTAGGCGAGTCAGGCAAGGGGGCTTGGCCGGAGTTCGAGTGTAAGGCTCGGAAGGACGTTCGACCTTACCTCGGCAGGGAGACCAAGCTTCCCAAGCCTAGTAGGGTCAGGCAAGGGGGCTTGGCCGGAGTTCAAGTGTAAGGCTCGGCAGGACGTTTGGCCTTACCTCGGCAGGGAGGCCAAGCTTCCCAAGCCTAGTAGGAGGGTCAGGCAAGGGGGCTTGGCCGGAGTTCGAGTGTAAGGCTCGGCAGGACGTTCGACCTTACCTCGGCAGGGAGACCAAGCTTCCCAAGCCTAGTAGGAGAGTCAGGGAAGGGGGCTTGGCCGGAGTTCGAGTGTAAGGCTCGGCAGGACGTTCGACCTTACCTCGGCAGGGAGACCAAGCTTCCCAAGCCTAGTAGGGTCAGGCAAGTGGGCTTGGCCAGAGTTCGAGTGTAAGGCTCGGCAGGACGTTCGACCTTACCTCGGCAGGGAGACCAAGCTTCCCAAGCCTAGTAGGGTCAGGCAAGGGGGCTTGGACGGAGTTCGAGTGCAAGGCTCCGCACGACGTTCGACCTTACCTCGGCAGGGAGACCAAGCTTCCCAAGCCCAGTAGGAGAGTCAGGCAAGGGGGCTTGGCCGGAGTTCGAGTGTAAGGCTCGGCAGGACGTTCGACCTTACCTCGGCCGGGAGACCAAGCTTCCCAAGCCTAGTAGGAGAGTCAGGCAAGGGGGCTTGGCCGGAGTTCGAGTGTAAGGCTCGGCAGGACGTTCGACCTTACCTCGGAAGGGAGACCAAGCTTCCCAAGCCTAGTAGGAGAGTCAGGCAAGGGGGCTTGGCCGGAGTTCGAGTGTAAGGCTCGGCAGGACGTTCGACCTTACCTGGGCGGGGAGACCAAGCTTCCCAAGCCTAGTAGGCGAGTCAGGCAAGGGGGCTTGGCCGGAGTTCGAGTGTAAGGCTCGGAAGGACGTTCGACCTTACCTCGGCAGGGAGACCAAGCTTCCCAAGCCTAGTAGGGTCAGGCAAGGGGGCTTGGCCGGAGTTCAAGTGTAAGGCTCGGCAGGACGTTTGGCCTTACCTCGGCAGGGAGGCCAAGCTTCCCAAGCCTGGTAGGAGGGTCAGGCAAGGGGGCTTGGCCGGAGTTCGAGTGTAAGGCTCGGCAGGACGTTCGACCTTACCTCGGCAGGGAGGCCAAGCTTCCCAAGCCTAGCAGGGTCAGGCAAGGGGGCTTGGCCGGAGTTCGAGTGTAAGGCTCGGCAGGACGTTCGACCTTACCTCGGCAGGGAGACCAAACTTCCCAAGCCTAGGAGGAGAGTCTGGCAGGGGGCTTGGCCGGAGTTCGAGTGTAAGGCTCGGCAGGACGTTCGACCTTACCTCGGCAGGGAGACCAAGCTTCCCAAGCCTAGTAGGAGAGTCAGGCAAGGGGGCTTGGCCCGAGTTTGAGTGTAAGGCTCGGCAGGACGTTCGACCTTACCTCGGCAGGGAGACCAAGCTTCCCAAGCCTAGGAGGGTCAGGCAAGGGGGCTTGGCCGGAGTTTGAGTGTAAGGCTCGGCAGGACGTTCGACCTTACCTCGACAGGGTGACCAAGCTTCCCAAGCCTAGTACGAGAGTCAGGCTAGGGGGCTTGGCCGGAGGTCGAGTGTAAGGCTCGGCAGGACGTTCGACCGTACCTCGGCAGGGAGACCAAGCTTCCCAAGCCTAGTAGGAGAGTCAGGCAAGGGGGCTTGGCCGGAGTTCGAGTGTAAGGCTCGGCAGGACGTTCGACCTTACCTCAGCAGGGAGACCAAGCTTCCCAAGCCTAGTAGGGTCAGGCAAGGCGGCTTGGCCGGAGTTTGAGTGTAAGGCTCGGCAGGATGTTCGACCTTACCTCGGAAGGGAGACCAAGCTTCCCAAGCCTAGTAGGAGAGTCAGGCAAGGGGGCTTGGCCGGAGTTCGAGTGTAAGGCTCGGCAGGACGTTCGACCTTACCTCGGCAGGGAGACCAAGCTTCCCAAGCCTAGTAGGAGAGTCAGGCAAGGGGGCTTGGCCGGAGTTTGAGTGTAAGGCTCGGCAGGACGTTCGACCTTACCTCGGCAGGGTGACCAAGCTTCCCAAGCCTAGTTGGAGAGTCAGGCAAGGGGGCTTGGCCGGAGTTCGAGTGTAAGGCTCGGCAGGACGTTCGACCTTACCTCGGCAGGGAGACCAAGCTTCCCAAGCCTAGTAGGAGAGTCAGGCAAGGGGGCTTGGCCGGAGTTCGAGTGTAAGGCTCGGCAGGACGTTCGACCTTACCTCGGCAGGGAGGCCAAGCTTCCCAAGCCTAGTAGGAGAGTCAGGCAAGGGGGCTTGGCCGGACTTCGAGTGTAAGGCTCGGCAGGACGTTCGACCTTACGTCGGCAGGGAGACCAAGCTTCCCAAGCCTAGTAGGAGAGTCAGGCCAGGAGGCTTGGCCAGAGTTCGAGTGTAAGGCTCGGCAGGGCGTTCGACCTGACCTTGGCAGGGAGACCAAGCTTCCCAAGCCTAGTAGGAGAGTCAGGCAAGGGGGCTTGGCCGGAGTTCGAGTGTAAGGCTCGGCAGGACGTTCGACCTTACCTCGGCAGGGAGACCAAGCTTCCCAAGCCTAGTAGGAGAGTCAGGCAAGGGGGCTTGGCCGGAGTTCGAGTGTAAGGCTCGGCAGGACGTTCGACCTTACCTCGGCAGGGAGACCAAGCTTCCCAAGCCTAGTAGGAGAGTCAGGCAAGGAGGCTTGGCCGGAGTTCGAGTGTAAGTCTCGGCAGGACGTTCGACCGTACCTCGGCAGGGAGACCAAGCTTCCCAAGCCTAGTAGGAGAGTCAGGCAAGGGGGCTTGGCCGGAGTTCAAGTGTAAGGCTCGGCAGGACGTTCGACCTTACCTCGGCAGGGAGACCAAGCTTCCCAAGCCTAGTAGGAGAGTCAGGCAAGGAGGCTTGGCCGGAGTTCGAGTGTATGGCTCGGCAGGACGTTCGATCTTACCTCAGCAGGGAGACCAAGCTTCCCAAGCCTAGGAGGAGAGTCAGGCAAGGAGGCTTGGCCGGAGTTCGAGTGTAAGGCTCGGCAGGACGTTCGACCTTACCTCGGCAGGGAGACCAAGCTTCCCAAGCCTAGTAGGAGAGTCAGGCAAGGGGGCTTGGCTGGAGTTCGAGTGTAAGGCTCGGCAGGACGTTCGACCTTACCTCGGCAGGGAGACCAAGCTTCCCAAGCCCAGTAGGAGAGTCAGGCAAGGGGGCTTGGCCGGAGTTCGAGTGTAAGGCTCGGCAGGACGTTCGACCTTACCTCGGCAGGGAGACCAAGCTTCCCAAGCCTAGTAGGAGAGTCAGGCAAGGGGGATTGGCCGGAGTTCAAGTGTAAGGCTCGGCAGGACGTTCGACCTTACCTCGGCAGGGAGACCAAGCTTCCCAAGCCTAGCAGGGTCAGGCAAGGCGGCTTGGCCGGAATTCGAGTGTAAGGCTCGGCAGGACGTTCGACCTTACCTCAGCAGGGAGACCAAGCCTCCCAAGCCTAGTAGGAGAGTCAGGCAAGGGGGCTTGGCCGGAGTTCGAGTGTAAGGCTCGGCAGGACGTTCGACCTTGCCTCGGCAGGGAGACCAAGCTTCCCAAGCCTAGTAGGAGAGTCAGGCAAGGGGGCTTGGCCGGAGTTCGAGTGTAAGGCTCGGCAGGACGTTCGACCTTACCTCGGAAGGGACACCAAGCTTCCCAAGCCTAGTAGGGTCAGGCAAGGGGGCTTGGCCGGAGTTCGAGTGTAAGGCTCGGCAGGACGTTCGACCTTACGTCGGCAGGGAGACCAAGCTTCCCAAGCCTAGTAGGAGAGTCCGGCAAGGGGGCTTGGCCGGAGTTCGAGTGTAAGGCTCAGCAGGACGTTCGACCTTACCTCGGCAGGGAGACCAAGCTTTCCAAGCCTAGTAGGGTGAGGCAAGGGGGTTTGGCCGGAGTTCGAGTGTAAGGCTCGGCAGGACGTTCGACCTTACCTCGGCAGGGAGACCAAGCTTCCCAAGCCTAGTAGGAGAGTCAGGCAAGGGGGCTTGGCCGGAGTTCGAGTGTAAGGCTCGGCAGGACGTTCGACCGTACCTCGGCAGGGAGACCAAGCTTCCCAAGCCTAGTAGGAGAGTCAGGCAAGGGGGCTTGGCCGGAGTTCGAGTGTAAGGCTCGGCAGGACGTTCGACCTTACCTGGGCAGGGAGACCAAGCTTCCCAAGCCTAGTAGGAGAGTCAGGCAAGGGGGCTTGGCCGGAGTTCGAGTGTAAGGCTCAGCAGGACGTTCGACCTTACCTCGGCAGGGAGACCAAGCTTCCCAAGCCTAGTAGGAGAGTCAGGCAAGGGGGCTTGGCCGGAGTTCGAGTGTAAGGCTCGGCAGGACGTTCGACCTTACCTCGGCAGGGAGACCAAGCTTCCCAAGCCTAGTAGGGTCAGGCAAGGGGGCTTGGCCGGAGTTCGAGTGTAAGGCTCAGCAGGACATTCGACCTTACCTCGGCAGGGAGACCAAGCTTCCCAAGCCTAGTAGGAGAGTCAGGCAAGGGGGCCTGGCCGGACTTCGAGTGTAAGGCTCGGCAGGACGTTCGACCGTACCTCGGCAGGGAGACCAAGCTTCCCAAGCCTAGTAGGAGAGTCAGGCAAGGGGGCTTGGCCGGAGTTTGAGTGTAAGGGTCGGCAGGACGTTCGACCGTACCTCGGCAGGGAGACCAAGCTTCCCAAGCCTAGTAGGAGAGTCAGACAAGGGGGCTTGGCCGGAGTTTGAGTGTAAGGCTCAGCAGGACGTTCGACCTTACCTCGGCAGGGTGACCAAGCTTCACAAGCCTAGTACGAGTGTCAGGCAAGGGGGCTTGGCCGGAGTTCGAGTGTAAGGCTCAGCAGGACGTTCGACCTTACCTCGGCAGGGAGACCAAGCTTCCCAAGCCTAGTAGGAGAGTCAGGCAAGGGGGCTTGGCCGGAGTTCGAGTGTAAGGCTCGGCAGGACGTTCGACCATACCTCGACAGGGAGACCAAGCTTCCCAAGCCTAGTAGGAGAGTCAGGCAAGGGGGCTTGTCCGGAGTTCGAGTGTAAGGCTCGTCAGGATATTCGACCTTACCTCGGCAGGGAGACCAAGCTTCCCAAGCCTAGTAGGGTCAGGCAAGGGGGCTTGGCCGGAGTTTGAGTGTAAGGCTCGGCAGGTTGTTCGACCTTACCTCGGAAGGGAGACCAAGCTTCCCAAGCCTAGTAGGAGAGTCAGGCAAGGGGGCTTGGCCGGCGTTCGAGTGTAAGGCTCGGCAGGACGTTCGACCTTACCGCGGCAGGGAGACCAAGCTTCCCAAGCCTAGTAGGAGAGTCAGGAAAGGGGGCTTGGCCAGAGTTCGAGTGTAAGGCTCGGCAGGACGTTCGACCTTACCTCGGCAGGGAGGCCAAGCATTCCAAGCCTAGTAGGAGAGTCAGGCAAGGAGGCTTGGCCGGAGTTCGAGTGTAAGGCTCGGCAGGACGTTCGACCTTACCTCGGCAGGGAGACCAAGCTTCCCAAGCCTAGTAGGAGAGTCAGGGAAGGGGGCTTGGCTGGAGTTCGAGTGTAAGGCTCGGCAGGACGTTCGACCTTACCTCGGCAGGGTGACCTAGCTTCCGAAGCCTAGTAGGGTCAGGCAAGTGGGCTTGACCGGAGTTCGAGTGTAAGGCTCGGCAGGACGTTCGACCTTTCCTCGGCAGGGAGACCAAGCTTCACAAGCCTAGTAGGGTCAGGCAAGGGGGCTTGGCCGGAGTTCGAGTGCAAGGCTCGGCAGGACGTTCGACCTTACCTCGGCAGGGAGACCAAGCTTCCCAAGCCCAGTAGGAGAGTCAGGCAAGGGGGCTTGGCCGGAGTTCGAGTGTAAGGCTCGGAAGGACGTTCGACCTTACCTCGGCAGGGAGACCAAGCTTCCCAAGCCTAGTAGGGTCAGGCAAGGGGGCTTGGCCGGAGTTCAAGTGTAAGGCTCGGCAGGACGTTTGACCTTACCTCGGCAGGGAGACCAAGCTTCCCAAGCCTAGTAGGAGAGTCAGGCAAGGGGGCTTGGCCGGAGCTCGAGTGTAAGGCTCGGCAGGACGTTCGACCTTACCTCGGCAGGGAGGCCAAGCTTCCCAAGCCTAGTAGGAGAGTCAGGCAAGGCGGCTCGGCCGGAGTTCGAGTGTAAGGCTCGGCAGGACGTTCGACCTTACCTCGGCAGGGAGACCAAGCTTCCCAAGCCTAGTAGGAGAGTCAGGCAAGGGGGCTTGGCCGGAGTTCGAGTGTAAGGCTCGGCAGGACGTTCGACCGTACCTCGGCAGGGAGACCAAGCTTCCCAAGCCTAGTAGGAGAGTCAGGCAAGGGGGCTTGGCCGGAGTTCGAGTGTAAGGCTCGGCAGGACGTTCGACCTTACCTCGGCAGGGAGGCCAAGCTTCCCAAGCCTAGCAGGGTCAGGCAAGGGGGCTTGGCCGGAGTTCGAGTGTAAGGCTCGGCAGGACGTTCGACATTACCTCGGCAGGGAGACCAAACTTCCCAAGCCTAGGAGGAGAGTCAGGCAAGGGGGCCGGGCCGGAGTTCGAGTGTAAGGCTCGGCAGGACGTTCGACCTTACCTCGGCAGGGAGACCAAGCTTCCCAAGCCTAGTAGGAGAGCCAGGCAAGGGGGCTTGGCCGGAGTTTGAGTGTAAGGCTCGGCAGGACGTTCGACCTTACCTCGGCAGGGAGACCACGCTTCCCAAGCCTAGGACGGTCAGGCAAGGGGGCTTGGCCGGAGTTTGAGTGTAAGGCTCGGCAGGACGTTCGACCTTACCTCGGCAGGGTGACCAAGCTTCCCAAGCCTAGTAGGAGAGTCAGGCAAGGGGGCTTGGCCGGAGTTCGAGTGTAAGGCTCAGCAGGATTTTCGACCTTACCTCGGCAGGGAGACCAAGCTTCCCAAGCCTAGTAGGAGAGTCAGGCAAGGGGGCTTGGCCGGAGTTCGAGTGTAAGGCTCGGCAGGACGTTCGACAATACCTCGGCAGGGAGACCAAGCTTCCCAAGCCTAGTAGGAGAGTCAGGCAAGGGGGCTTGGCCGGAGTTCGAGTGTAAGGCTCGGCAGGACGTTCGACCTTACCTCGGCAGGGAGACCAAGCTTCCCAAGCCTAGTAGGAGAGTCAGGCAAGGGGGCTTGGCCGGAGTTCGAGTGTAAGGCTCGGCAGGACGTTCGACCTTACCTCGGCAGGGAGACCAAGCTTCCCAAGCCTAGTAGGAGAGTCAGGCAAGGGGGCTTGGCCGGACTTCGAGTGTAAGGCTCGGCAGGACATTCGACCTTACGTCGGCAGGGAGACCAAGCTTCCCAAGCCTAGTAGGAGAGTCAGGCAAGGAGGTTTGGCCGGAGTTCGAGTGTAAGGCTCGGCAGGAAGTTCGACCTTACCTTGGCAGGGAGACCAAGCTTCCCAAGCCTAGTAGGAGAGTCAGGCAAGGGGGCTTGGCCGGAGCTCGAGTGTAAGGCTCGGCAGGACGTTCGACCTTACCTCGGCAGGGAGGCCAAGCTTCCCAAGCCTAGTAGGAGAGTCAGGCAAGGCGGCTCGGCCGGAGTTCGAGTGTAAGGCTCGGCAGGACGTTCGACCTTACCTCGGCAGGGAGACCAAGCTTCCCAAGCCTAGTAGGAGAGTCAGGCAAGGGGGCTTGGCCGGAGTTCGAGTGTAAGGCTCGGCAGGACGTTCGACCGTACCTCGGCAGGGAGACCAAGCTTCCCAAGCCTAGTAGGAGAGTCAGGCAAGGGGGCTTGGCCGGAGTTCGAGTGTAAGGCTCGGCAGGACGTTCGACCTTACCTCGGCAGGGAGGCCAAGCTTCCCAAGCCTAGCAGGGTCAGGCAAGGGGGCTTGGCCGGAGTTCGAGTGTAAGGCTCGGCAGGACGTTCGACATTACCTCGGCAGGGAGACCAAACTTCCCAAGCCTAGGAGGAGAGTCAGGCAAGGGGGCCGGGCCGGAGTTCGAGTGTAAGGCTCGGCAGGACGTTCGACCTTACCTCGGCAGGGAGACCAAGCTTCCCAAGCCTAGTAGGAGAGCCAGGCAAGGGGGCTTGGCCGGAGTTTGAGTGTAAGGCTCGGCAGGACGTTCGACCTTACCTCGGCAGGGAGACCACGCTTCCCAAGCCTAGGACGGTCAGGCAAGGGGGCTTGGCCGGAGTTTGAGTGTAAGGCTCGGCAGGACGTTCGACCTTACCTCGGCAGGGTGACCAAGCTTCCCAAGCCTAGTAGGAGAGTCAGGCAAGGGGGCTTGGCCGGAGTTCGAGTGTAAGGCTCAGCAGGATTTTCGACCTTACCTCGGCAGGGAGGCCAAGCTTCCCAAGCCTAGTAGGAGAGTCAGGCAAGGGGGCTTGGCCGGAGTTCGAGTGTAAGGCTCGGCAGGACGTTCGACAATACCTCGGCAGGGAGACCAAGCTTCCCAAGCCTAGTAGGAGAGTCAGGCAAGGGGGCTTGGCCGGAGTTCGAGTGTAAGGCTCGGCAGGACGTTCGACCTTACCTCGGCAGGGAGACCAAGCTTCCCAAGCCTAGTAGGAGAGTCAGGCAAGGGGGCTTGGCCGGAGTTCGAGTGTAAGGCTCGGCAGGACGTTCGACCTTACCTCGGCAGGGAGACCAAGCTTCCCAAGCCTAGTAGGAGAGTCAGGCAAGGGGGCTTGGCCGGACTTCGAGTGTAAGGCTCGGCAGGACATTCGACCTTACGTCGGCAGGGAGACCAAGCTTCCCAAGCCTAGTAGGAGAGTCAGGCAAGGAGGTTTGGCCGGAGTTCGAGTGTAAGGCTCGGCAGGAAGTTCGACCTTACCTTGGCAGGGAGACCAAGCTTCCCAAGCCTAGTAGGAGAGTCAGGCAAGGGGGCTTGGCCGGAGTTCGAGTATAAGGCTCGGCAGGACGTTCGACCTTACCTCGGCAGGGAGACCAAGCTTCCCAAGCCTAGCAGGGTCAGGCAAGGCGGCTTGGCCGGAGTTCGAGTGTAAAGCTCGGCAGGACGTTCGACATTACCTCGGCAGGGAGACCAAACTTCCCAAGCCTAGGAGGAGAGTCAGGCAAGGAGGCTTGGCCGGAGTTCGAGTGTAAGGCTCGGCAGGAAGTTCGACCTGACCTTGGCAGGGAGACCAAGCTTCCCAAGCCTAGTAGGAGAGTCAGGCAAGGGGGCTTGGCCGGAGTTCGAGTGTAAGGCTCGGCAGGACGTTCGACCTTACCTCGGCAGGGAGGCCAAGCTTCCCAAGCCTAGCAGGGTCAGGCAAGGCGGCTTGGCCGGAGTTCGAGTGTAAGGCTCGGCAGGACGTTCGACATTACCTCGGCAGGGAGACCAAGCTTCCCAAGCCTAGGAGAAGAGTCAGGCAAGGGGGCTTGGCCGGAGTTCGAGTGTAAGGCTCGGCAGGACGTTCGACCTTACCTCGGCAGGGAGACCAAGCTTCCCAAGCCTAGTAGGAGAGTCAGGCAAGGGGGCTTGGCCGGAGTGTGAGTGTAAGGCTCGGCAGGACGTTCGACCTTACCTCGGCAGGGAGACCAAGCTTCCCAAGCCTAGGAGGGTCAGGCAAGGGGGCTTGGCCGGAGTTTGAGTGTAAGGCTCGGCAGGACGTTCGACCTTACCTCGGCAGGGTGACCAAGCTTCCCAAGCCTAGTAGGAGAGTCAGGCAAGGGGGCTTGGCCGGAGTGCGAGTGTAAGTCTCAGCAGGACGTTCGACCTTACCTCGGCAGGGAGACCAAGCTTCCCAAGCCTAGTAGGAGAGTCAGGCAAGGGGGCTTGGCCGGAGTTCGAGTGTAAGGCTCGGCAGGACGTTCGACCTTACCTCGGCAGGGAGACCAAGCTTCCCAAGCCTAGTAGGAGAGTCAGGCAAGGGGGCTTGGCCGGAGTTCGAGTGTAAGGCTCGGCAGGACGTTCGACCTTACGTCGGCAGGGAGACCAAGCTTCCCAAGCCTAGTAGGAGAGTCAGGCAAGGAGGCTTGGCCGGAGTTCGAGTGTAAGGCTCGGCAGGAAGTTCGACCTGACCTTGGCAGGGAGACCAAGCTTCCCAAGCCTAGTAGGAGAGTCAGGCAAGGGGGCTTGGCCGGAGTTCGAGTGTAAGGCTCGGCAGGACGTTCGACCTTACCTCGGCAGGGAGACCAAACTTCCCAAGCCTAGTAGGAGAGTCAGGCAAGGGGGCTTGGCCGGAGTTCAAGTGTAAGGCTCGGCAGGATGTTCGACCTTACCTCGGCAGGGAGACCATGCTTCCCAAGCCTAGTAGGAGAGTCAGGCAAGGGGGCTTGGCCGGAGTTCGAGTGTAAGGCTCGGCAGGACGTTCGACCGCACCTCGGCAGGGAGACCAAGCTTCCCAAGCCTAGTAGGAGAGTCAGGCAAGGGGGCTTGGCCGGAGTTCAAGTGTAAGGCTCGGCATGACGTTCGACCGTACCTCGGCAGGGAGACCAAGCTTCCCAAGCCTAGTAGGAGAGTCAGGCAAGGGGGCTTGGCCGGAGTTCAAGTGTAAGGCTCGGCAGGACGTTCGACCGTACCTCGGCAGGGAGACCAAGCTTCCCAAGCCTAGTAGGAGAGTCAGGCAAGGGGGCTTGGCCGGAGTTCGAGTGTAAGGCTCGGCAGGACGTTCGACCTTACCTGGGCGGGGAGACCAAGCTTCCCAAGCCTAGTAGGAGAGTCAGGCAAGGGGGCTTGGCCGGAGTTCGAGTGTAAGGCTCGGAAGGACGTTCGACCTTACCTCGGCAGGGAGACCAAGCTTCCCAAGCCTAGTAAGGTCAGGCAAGGGGGCTTGGCCGGAGTTCAAGTGTAAGGCTCGGCAGGACGTTTGACCTTACCTCGGCAGGGAGACCAAGCTTCCCAAGCCTAGTAGGAGAGTCAGGCAACAGGGCTTGGCCGGAGTTCGAGTGTAAGGCTCGGCAGGACGTTCGACCTTACCTCGGCAGGGAGACCAAGCTTCCCAAGCCTAGCAGGGTCAGGCAAGGCGGCTTGGCCGGAGTTCGAGTGTAAGGCTCGGCAGGACGTTCGACCTTACCTCGGCAGGGAGACCAAGCTTCCCAAGCCTAGTAGGAGAGTCAGGCAAGGGGGCTTGGCCGGACTTCGAGTGTAAGGCTGGGCAGGACGTTCGACCTTACCTCGGCAGGGAGACCAAGCCTCCCGAGCCTAGTCGGAGAGTCAGGAAAGGGGGCTTGGCCGGAGTTCGAGTGTAAGGCTCGGCAGGACGTTCGACCTTACCTCGGAAGGGACACCAAGCTTCCCAAGCCTAGCAGGGTCAGGAAAGAGGGCTTGGCCGGAGTTCGAGTGTAAGGCTCGGCAGGACGTTCGACCTGACCTTGGCAGGGAGACCAAGCTTCCCAAGCCTAGTAGGAGAGTCAGGCAAGGGGGCTTGGCCGGAATTCGAGTGTAAGGCTCGGCAGGACGTTCGACCTTACCTCGGCAGGGAGACCAAGCTTCCCAAGCCTAGTAGGAGAGTCAGGCAAGGGGGCTTGGCAGGGGTTCGAGTGTAAGGCTCGGCAGGACGTTCGACCGTACCTCGGCAGGGAGACCAAGCTTCCCAAGCCTAGTAGGAGAGTCAGGCAAGGGGGCTTGGCCGGAGTTCGAGTGTAAGGCTCGGCAGGACGTTCGACCTTACCTCGGCAGGGAGACCAAGCTTCCCAAGCCTAGTAGGAGAGTCAGGCAAGGGGGCTTGGCCGGAGTTCGAGTGTAAGGCTCGGCAGGACGTTCGACCTTACCTCGACAGGGAGACCAACCTTCCCAAGCCTAGTAGGGTCAGGCAAGGGGGCTTGGCCGGAGTTTGAGTGTAAGGCTCGGCAGGACGTTCGACCTTACCTCAGCAAGGAGGCCAAGCTTTCCAAGCCTAGTAGGAGAGTCAGGCAAGGAGGCTTGGCCGGAGTTCGAGTGTAAGGCTCGGCAGGACGTTCGACCTTACCTCGGCAGGGAGACCAAGCTTCCTAAGCCTAGTAGGAGAGTCAGGGAAGGGGGCTTGGCCGGAGTTCGAGTGTAAGGCTCGGCAGGACGTTCGACCTTACCTCGGCAGGGAGACCAAGCTTCCCAAGCCTAGTAGGGTCAGGCAAGTGGTCTTGGCCAGAGTTCGAGTGTAAGGCTCGGCAGGACGTTCGACCTTACCTCGGCAGGGAGACCAAGCTTCCCAAGCCTAGTAGGTCAGGCAAGGGGGCTTGGCCGGAGTTCGAGTGCAAGGCTCCGCACGACGTTCGACCTTACGTCGGCAGGGAGACCAAGCTTCCCAAGCCCAGTAGGAGAGTCAGGCAAGGGGGCTTGGCCGGAGTTCGAGTGTAAGGCTCGGCAGGACGTTCGACCTTACCTCGGCAGGGAGGCCAAGCTTCCCAAGCCTAGCAGGGTCAGGCAAGGCGGCTTGGCCGGAGTTCGAGTGTAAGGCTCGGCAGGACGTTCGACCTTACCTCGGCAGGGAGACCGAACTTCCCAAGCCTAGGAGGAGAGTCAGGCAAGGGGGCTTGGCCGGAGTTCGAGTGTAAGGCTCGGCAGGACGTTCGACCTTACCTCGGCAGGGAGACCAAGCTTCCCAAGCCTAGTAGGAGAGTCAGGCAAGGGGGCTTGGCCGGAGTTTGAGTGTAAGGCTCGGCAGGACGTTCGACCTTACCTCGGCAGGGTGACCAAGCTTCCCAAGCCTAGTTGGAGAGTCAGGCAAGGGGGCTTGGCCGGAGTTCGAGTGTAAGGCTCGGCAGGACGTTCGACCTTACCTCGGCAGGGAGACCAAGCTTCCCAAGCCTAGTAGGAGAGTCAGGCAAGGGGGCTTGGCCGGACTTCGAGTGTAAGGCTCGGCAGGACGTTCGACCTTACGTCGGCAGGGAGACCAAGCTTCCCAAGCCTAGTAGGAGAGTCAGGCCAGGAGGCTTGGCCAGAGTTCGAGTGTAAGGCTCGGCAGGGCGTTCGATCTGACCTTGGCAGGGAGACCAAGCTTCCCAAGCCTAGTAGGAGAGTCAGGCAAGGGGGCTTGGCCGGAGTTCGAGTGTAAGGCTCGGCAGGACGTTCGACCTTACCTCGGCAGGGAGACCAAGCTTCCCAAGCCTAGTAGGAGAGTCAGGCAAGGGGGCTTGGCCGGAGTTCGAGTGTAAGGCTCGGCAGGACGTTCGACCTTACCTCGGCAGGGAGACCAAGCTTCCCAAGCCTAGTAGGAGAGTCAGGCAAGGAGGCTTGGCCGGAGTTCGAGTGTAAGTCTCGGCAGGACGTTCGACCGTACCTCGGCAGGGAGACCAAGCTTCCCAAGCCTAGTAGGAGAGTCAGGCAAGGGGGCTTGGCCGGAGTTCGAGTGTATGGCTCGGCAGGACGTTCGATCTTACCTCAGCAGGGAGACCAAGCTTCCCAAGCCTAGTAGGAGAGTCAGGCAAGGGGGCTTGGCCGGAGTTCAAGTGTAAGGCTCGGCAGGACGTTCGACCTTACCTCGGCAGGGAGACCAAGCTTCCCAAGCCTAGCAGGGTCAGGCAAGGGGGCTTGGCCGGAGTTCGAGTGTAAGGCTCGGCAGGACGTTCGACCTTACCTCAGCAGGGAGACCAAGCCTCCCAAGCCTAGTAGGAGAGTCAGGCAAGGGGGCTTGGCCGGAGTTCGAGTGTAAGGCTCGGCAGGACGTTCGACCTTACCTCGGCAGGGAGACCAAGCTTCCCAAGCCTAGTAGGAGAGTCAGGCAAGGGGGCTTGGCCGGAGTTCGAGTGTAAGGCTCGGCAGGACGTTCGACCTTACCTCGGCAGGGAGACCAAACTTCCCAAGCCTAGTAGGAGAGTCAGGCAAGGGGGCTTGGCCGGAGTTCGAGTGTAAGGCTCGGCAGGACGTTCGACCTTACCTCGGCAGGGAGACCAAGCTTCCCAAGCCTAGTAGGAGAGTCAGGCAAGGGGGCTTGGCCGGAGTGTGAGTGTAAGGCTCGGCAGGACGTTCGACCTTACCTCGGCAGGGAGACCAAGCTTCCCAAGCCTAGGAGGGTCAGGCAAGGGGGCTTGGCCGGAGTTTGAGTGTAAGGCTCGGCAGGACGTTCGACCGTACCTCGGGAGGGAGACCAAGCTTCCCAAGCCTAGTAGGAGAGTCAGACAAGGGGGCTTGGCCGGAGTTCGAGTGTAAGGCTCGGCAGGACGTTCGACCTTACCTGGGCAGGGAGACCAAGCTTCCCAAGCCTAGTAGGAGAGTCAGGCAAGGGGGCTTGGCCGGAGTTCGAGTGTAAGGCTCGGCAGGACGTTCGACCTTACCTCGGCAGGGAGACCAAGCTTCCCAAGCCGAGTAGGAGAGTCAGGCAAGGGGGCTTGGCCGGAGTTCGAGTGTAAGGCTCGGCAGGACGTTCGACCTTACCTCGGCAGGGAGACCAAGCTTCCCAAGCCTAGTAGGGTCAGGCAAGGGGGCTTGGCCGGAGTTCGAGTGTAAGGCTCAGCAGGACATTCGACCTTACCTCGGCAGGGAGACCAAGCTTCCCAAGCCTAGTAGGAGAGTCAGGCAAGGGGGCCTGGCCGGACTTCGAGTGTAAGGCTCGGCAGGACGTTCAACCTTACCTGGGCAGGGAGACCAAGCTTCCCAAGCCTAGTAGGAGAGTCAGGCAAGGGGGCTTGGCCGGAGTTTGAGTGTAAGGCGCGGCAGGACGTTCGACCGTACCTCGGCAGGGAGACCAAGCTTCCCAAGCCTAGTAGGAGAGTCAGACAAGGGGGCTTGGCCGGAGTTTGAGTGTAAGGCTCGGCAGGTCGTTAGACCTTACCTCGGCAGGGTGACCAAGCTTCACAAGCCTAGTACGAGTGTCAGGCAAGGGGGCTTGGCCGGAGTCCGAGTGTAAGGCTCAGCAGGACGTTCAACCTTACCTCGGCAGGGAGACCAAGCTTCCCAAGCCTAGTAGGAGAGTCAGGCAAGGGGGCTTGGCCGGAGTTCGAGTGTAAGGCTCAGCAGGACGTTCGACCATACCTCGGCAGGGAGGCCAAGCTTCCCAAGCCTAGTAGGAGAGTCAGGCAAGGGGGCTTGGCCGGAGTTCGAGTGTAAGGCTCGGCAGGACGTTCGACCGTACCTCGGCAGGGAGACCAAGCTTCCCAAGCCTAGTAGGAGAGTCAGGCAAGGGGGCTTGGCCGGAGTTCGAGTGTAAGGCTCGGCAGGACGTTCGACCTTACCTGGGCAGGGAGACCAAGCTTCCCAAGCCTAGTAGGAGAGTCAGGCAAGGGGGCTTGGCCGGAGTTCGAGTGTAAGGCTCGGCAGGACGTTCGACCTTACCTCGGCAGGGAGACCAAGCTTCCCAAGCCTAGTAGGAGAGTCAGGCAAGGGGGCTTGGCCGGAGTTTGAGTGTAAGGCTCGGCAGGACGTTCGACCTTACCTCGGCAGGGAGACCAAACTTCCCAAGCCTAGTAGGAGAGTCAGGCAAGGGGGCTTGGCCGGAGTTCGAGTGTAAGGCTCGGCAGGACGTTCGACCTTACCTCGGCAGGGAGACCAAGCTTCCCAAGCCTAGTAGGAGAGTCAGGCAAGGGGGCTTGGCCGGAGTGTGAGTGTAAGGCTCGGCAGGACGTTCGACCTTACCTCGGCAGGGAGACCAAGCTTCCCAAGCCTAGGAGGGTCAGGCAAGGGGGCTTGGCCGGAGTTTGAGTGTAAGGCTCGGCAGGACGTTCGACCGTACCTCGGGAGGGAGACCAAGCTTCCCAAGCCTAGTAGGAGAGTCAGACAAGGGGGCTTGGCCGGAGTTTGAGTGTAAGGCTCGGCAGGACGTTCGACCTTACCTCGGCAGGGTGACCAAGCTTCACAAGCCTAGTACGAGTGTCAGGCAAGGGGGCTTGGCCGGAGTTCGAGTGTAAGGCTCAGCAGGACGTTCGACCTTACCTCGGCAGGGAGACCAAGCTTCCCAAGCCTAGTAGGAGAGTCAGGCAAGGGGGCTTGGCCGGAGTTCGAGTGTAAGGCTCGGCAGGACGTTCGACCTTACCTCGGCAGGGAGACCAAGCTTCCCAAGCCTAGTAGGAGAGTCAGGCAAGGGGGCTTGGCCGGAGTTCGAGTGTAAGGCTCGGCAGGATGTTCGACCTTACCTCGGAAGGGAGACCAAGCTTCCCAAGCCTAGTAGGAGAGTCAGGCAAGGGGGCTTGGCCGGCGTTCGAGTGTAAGGCTCGGCAGGACGTTCGACCTTACCGCGGCAGGGAGACCAAGCTTCCCAAGCCTAGTAGGAGAGTCAGGAAAGGGGGCTTGGCCAGAGTTCGAGTGTAAGGCTCGGCAGGACGTTCGACCTTACCTCGGCAGGGAGGCCAAGCATTCCAAGCCTAGTAGGAGAGTCAGGCAAGGAGGCTTGGCCGGAGTTCGAGTGTAAGGCTCGGCAGGACGTTCGACCGTACCTCGGCAGGGAGACCAAGCTTCCCAAGCCTAGTAGGAGAGTCAGGCAAGGGGGCTTGGCCGGAGTTCGAGTGTAAGGCTCAGCAGGACATTCGACCTTACCTCGGCAGGGAGACCAAGCTTCCCAAGCCTAGTAGGAGAGTCAGGCAAGGGGGCCTGGCCGGACTTCGAGTGTAAGGCTCGGCAGGACGTTCAACCTTACCTGGGCAGGGAGACCAAGCTTCCCAAGCCTAGTAGGAGAGTCAGGCAAGGGGGCTTGGCCGGAGTTTGAGTGTAAGGCGCGGCAGGACGTTCGACCGTACCTCGGCAGGGAGACCAAGCTTCCCAAGCCTAGTAGGAGAGTCAGACAAGGGGGCTTGGCCGGAGTTTGAGTGTAAGGCTCGGCAGGACGTTAGACCTTACCTCGGCAGGGTGACCAAGCTTCACAAGCCTAGTACGAGTGTCAGGCAAGGGGGCTTGGCCGGAGTCCGAGTGTAAGGCTCGGCAGGACGTTCGACCTTACCTCGGCAGGGAGACCAAGCTTCCCAAGCCTAGTAGGAGAGTCAGGCAAGGGGGCTTGGCCGGAGTTCGAGTGTAAGGCTCGGCAGGACGTTCGACCTTACCTCGGCAGGGAGACCAAACTTCCCAAGCCTAGTAGGAGAGTCAGGCAAGGGGGCTTGGCCGGAGTTCGAGTGTAAGGCTCGGCAGGACGTTCGACCTTACCTCGGCAGGGAGACCAAGCTTCCCAAGCCTAGTAGGAGAGTCAGGCAAGGGGGCTTGGCCGGAGTTTGAGTGTAAGGCTCGGCAGGACGTTCGACCTTACCTCGGCAGGGAGACCAAGCTTCCCAAGCCTAGGAGGGTCAGGCAAGGGGGCTTGGCCGGAGTTTGAGTGTAAGGCTCGGCAGGACGTTCGACCGTACCTCGGGAGGGAGACCAAGCTTCCCAAGCCTAGTAGGAGAGTCAGACAAGGGGGCTTGGCCGGAGTTCGAGTGTAAGGCTCGGCAGGACGTTCGACCTTACCTGGGCAGGGAGACCAAGCTTCCCAAGCCTAGTAGGAGAGTCAGGCAAGGGGGCTTGGCCGGAGTTCGAGTGTAAGGCTCGGCAGGACGTTCGACCTTACCTCGGCAGGGAGACCAAGCTTCCCAAGCCGAGTAGGAGAGTCAGGCAAGGGGGCTTGGCCGGAGTTCGAGTGTAAGGCTCGGCAGGACGTTCGACCTTACCTCGGCAGGGAGACCAAGCTTCCCAAGCCTAGTAGGGTCAGGCAAGGGGGCTTGGCCGGAGTTCGAGTGTAAGGCTCAGCAGGACATTCGACCTTACCTCGGCAGGGAGACCAAGCTTCCCAAGCCTAGTAGGAGAGTCAGGCAAGGGGGCCTGGCATGACTTCGAGTGTAAGGCTCGGCAGGACGTTCAACCTTACCTGGGCAGGGAGACCAAGCTTCCCAAGCCTAGTAGGAGAGTCAGGCAAGGGGGCTTGGCCGGAGTTTGAGTGTAAGGCGCGGCAGGACGTTCGACCGTACCTCGGCAGGGAGACCAAGCTTCCCAAGCCTAGTAGGAGAGTCAGACAAGGGGGCTTGGCCGGAGTTTGAGTGTAAGGCTCGGCAGGACGTTAGACCTTACCTCGGCAGGGTGACCAAGCTTCACAAGCCTAGTACGAGTGTCAGGCAAGGGGGCTTGGCCGGAGTCCGAGTGTAAGGCTCAGCAGGACGTTCAACCTTACCTCGGCAGGGAGACCAAGCTTCCCAAGCCTAGTAGGAGAGTCAGGCAAGGGGGCTTGGCCGGAGTTCGAGTGTAAGGCTCGGCAGGACGTTTGACCATACCTCGGCAGGGAGGCCAAGCTTCCCAAGCCTAGTAGGAGAGTCAGGCAAGGGGGCTTGGCCGGAGTTCGAGTGTAAGGCTCGGCAGGACGTTCGACCGTACCTCGGCAGGGAGACCAAGCTTCCCAAGCCTAGTAGGAGAGTCAGGCAAGGGGGCTTGGCCGGAGTTCGAGTGTAAGGCTCGGCAGGACGTTCGACCTTACCTGGGCAGGGAGACCAAGCTTCCCAAGCCTAGTAGGAGAGTCAGGCAAGGGGGCTTGGCCGGAGTTCGAGTGTAAGGCTCGGCAGGACGTTCGACCTTACCTCGGCAGGGAGACCAAGCTTCCCAAGCCTAGTAGGAGAGTCAGGCAAGGGGGCTTGGCCGGAGTTCGAGTGTAAGGCTCGGCAGGACGTTCGACCTTACCTCGGCAGGGAGACCAAACTTCCCAAGCCTAGTAGGAGAGTCAGGCAAGGGGGCTTGGCCGGAGTTCGAGTGTAAGGCTCGGCAGGACGTTCGACCTTACCTCGGCAGGGAGACCAAGCTTCCCAAGCCTAGTAGGAGAGTCAGGCAAGGGGGCTTGGCCGGAGTGTGAGTGTAAGGCTCGGCAGGACGTTCGACCTTACCTCGGCAGGGAGACCAAGCTTCCCAAGCCTAGTAGGGTCAGGCAAGGGGGCTTGGCCGGAGTTCGAGTGTAAGGCTCAGCAGGACATTCGACCTTACCTCGGCAGGGAGACCAAGCTTCCCAAGCCTAGTAGGAGAGTCAGGCAAGGGGGCCTGGCCGGACTTCGAGTGTAAGGCTCGGCAGGACGTTCAACCTTACCTGGGCAGGGAGACCAAGCTTCCCAAGCCTAGTAGGAGAGTCAGGCAAGGGGGCTTGGCCGGAGTTTGAGTGTAAGGCGCGGCAGGACGTTCGACCGTACCTCGGCAGGGAGACCAAGCTTCCCAAGCCTAGTAGGAGAGTCAGACAAGGGGGCTTGGCCGGAGTTTGAGTGTAAGGCTCGGCAGGACGTTAGACCTTACCTCGGCAGGGTGACCAAGCTTCACAAGCCTAGTACGAGTGTCAGGCAAGGGGGCTTGGCCGGAGTCCGAGTGTAAGGCTCAGCAGGACGTTCAACCTTACCTCGGCAGGGAGACCAAGCTTCCCAAGCCTAGTAGGAGAGTCAGGCAAGGGGGCTTGGCCGGAGTTCGAGTGTAAGGCTCGGCAGGACGTTCGACCATACCTCGGCAGGGAGGCCAAGCTTCCCAAGCCTAGTAGGAGAGTCAGGCAAGGGGGCTTGGCCGGAGTTCGAGTGTAAGGCTCGGCAGGACGTTCGACCGTACCTCGGCAGGGAGACCAAGCTTCCCAAGCCTAGTAGGAGAGTCAGGCAAGGGGGCTTGGCCGGAGTTCGAGTGTAAGGCTCGGCAGGACGTTCGACCTTACCTGGGCAGGGAGACCAAGCTTCCCAAGCCTAGTAGGAGAGTCAGGCAAGGGGGCTTGGCCGGAGTTCGAGTGTAAGGCTCGGCAGGACGTTCGACCTTACCTCGGCAGGGAGACCAAGCTTCCCAAGCCTAGTAGGAGAGTCAGGCAAGGGGGCTTGGCCGGAGTTCGAGTGTAAGGCTCGGCAGGACGTTCGACCTTACCTCGGCAGGGAGACCAAACTTCCCAAGCCTAGTAGGAGAGTCAGGCAAGGGGGCTTGGCCGGAGTTCGAGTGTAAGGCTCGGCAGGACGTTCGACCTTACCTCGGCAGGGAGACCAAGCTTCCCAAGCCTAGTAGGAGAGTCAGGCAAGGGGGCTTGGCCGGAGTGTGAGTGTAAGGCTCGGCAGGACGTTCGACCTTACCTCGGCAGGGAGACCAAGCTTCCCAAGCCTAGGAGGGTCAGGCAAGGGGGCTTGGCCGGAGTTTGAGTGTAAGGCTCGGCAGGACGTTCGACCGTACCTCGGGAGGGAGACCAAGCTTCCCAAGCCTAGTAGGAGAGTCAGACAAGGGGGCTTGGCCGGAGTTCGAGTGTAAGGCTCGGCAGGACGTTCGACCTTACCTGGGCAGGGAGACCAAGCTTCCCAAGCCTAGTAGGAGAGTCAGGCAAGGGGGCTTGGCCGGAGTTCGAGTGTAAGGCTCGGCAGGACGTTCGACCTTACCTCGGCAGGGAGACCAAGCTTCCCAAGCCGAGTAGGAGAGTCAGGCAAGGGGGCTTGGCCGGAGTTCGAGTGTAAGGCTCGGCAGGACGTTCGACCTTACCTCGGCAGGGAGACCAAGCTTCCCAAGCCTAGTAGGGTCAGGCAAGGGGGCTTGGCCGGAGTTCGAGTGTAAGGCTCAGCAGGACATTCGACCTTACCTCGGCAGGGAGACCAAGCTTCCCAAGCCTAGTAGGAGAGTCAGGCAAGGGGGCCTGGCCGGACTTCGAGTGTAAGGCTCGGCAGGACGTTCAACCTTACCTGGGCAGGGAGACCAAGCTTCCCAAGCCTAGTAGGAGAGTCAGGCAAGGGGGCTTGGCCGGAGTTTGAGTGTAAGGCGCGGCAGGACGTTCGACCGTACCTCGGCAGGGAGACCAAGCTTCCCAAGCCTAGTAGGAGAGTCAGACAAGGGGGCTTGGCCGGAGTTTGAGTGTAAGGCTCGGCAGGACGTTAGACCTTACCTCGGCAGGGTGACCAAGCTTCACAAGCCTAGTACGAGTGTCAGGCAAGGGGGCTTGGCCGGAGTCCGAGTGTAAGGCTCAGCAGGACGTTCAACCTTACCTCGGCAGGGAGACCAAGCTTCCCAAGCCTAGTAGGAGAGTCAGGCAAGGGGGCTTGGCCGGAGTTCGAGTGTAAGGCTCGGCAGGACGTTCGACCATACCTCGGCAGGGAGGCCAAGCTTCCCAAGCCTAGTAGGAGAGTCAGGCAAGGGGGCTTGGCCGGAGTTCGAGTGTAAGGCTCGGCAGGACGTTCGACCGTACCTCGGCAGGGAGACCAAGCTTCCCAAGCCTAGTAGGAGAGTCAGGCAAGGGGGCTTGGCCGGAGTTCGAGTGTAAGGCTCGGCAGGACGTTCGACCTTACCTGGGCAGGGAGACCAAGCTTCCCAAGCCTAGTAGGAGAGTCAGGCAAGGGGGCTTGGCCGGAGTTCGAGTGTAAGGCTCGGCAGGACGTTCGACCTTACCTCGGCAGGGAGACCAAGCTTCCCAAGCCTAGTAGGAGAGTCAGGCAAGGGGGCTTGGCCGGAGTTCGAGTGTAAGGCTCGGCAGGACGTTCGACCTTACCTCGGCAGGGAGACCAAACTTCCCAAGCCTAGTAGGAGAGTCAGGCAAGGGGGCTTGGCCGGAGTTCGAGTGTAAGGCTCGGCAGGACGTTCGACCTTACCTCGGCAGGGAGACCAAGCTTCCCAAGCCTAGTAGGAGAGTCAGGCAAGGGGGCTTGGCCGGAGTGTGAGTGTAAGGCTCGGCAGGACGTTCGACCTTACCTCGGCAGGGAGACCAAGCTTCCCAAGCCTAGGAGGGTCAGGCAAGGGGGCTTGGCCGGAGTTTGAGTGTAAGGCTCGGCAGGACGTTCGACCGTACCTCGGGAGGGAGACCAAGCTTCCCAAGCCTAGTAGGAGAGTCAGACAAGGGGGCTTGGCCGGAGTTTGAGTGTAAGGCTCGGCAGGACGTTCGACCTTACCTCGGCAGGGTGACCAAGCTTCACAAGCCTAGTACGAGTGTCAGGCAAGGGGGCTTGGCCGGAGTTCGAGTGTAAGGCTCAGCAGGACGTTCGACCTTACCTCGGCAGGGAGACCAAGCTTCCCAAGCCTAGTAGGAGAGTCAGGCAAGGGGGCTTGGCCGGAGTTCGAGTGTAAGGCTCGGCAGGACGTTCGACCTTACCTCGGCAGGGAGACCAAGCTTCCCAAGCCTAGTAGGAGAGTCAGGCAAGGGGGCTTGGCCGGAGTTCGAGTGTAAGGCTCGGCAGGATGTTCGACCTTACCTCGGAAGGGAGACCAAGCTTCCCAAGCCTAGTAGGAGAGTCAGGCAAGGGGGCTTGGCCGGCGTTCGAGTGTAAGGCTCGGCAGGACGTTCGACCTTACCGCGGCAGGGAGACCAAGCTTCCCAAGCCTAGTAGGAGAGTCAGGAAAGGGGGCTTGGCCAGAGTTCGAGTGTAAGGCTCGGCAGGACGTTCGACCTTACCTCGGCAGGGAGGCCAAGCATTCCAAGCCTAGTAGGAGAGTCAGGCAAGGAGGCTTGGCCGGAGTTCGAGTGTAAGGCTCGGCAGGACGTTCGACCGTACCTCGGCAGGGAGACCAAGCTTCCCAAGCCTAGTAGGAGAGTCAGGCAAGGGGGCTTGGCCGGAGTTCGAGTGTAAGGCTCGGCAGGACGTTCGACCTTACCTGGGCAGGGAGACCAAGCTTCCCAAGCCTAGTAGGAGAGTCAGGCAAGGGGGCTTGGCCGGCGTTCGAGTGTAAGGCTCGGCAGGACGTTCGACCTTACCGCGGCAGGGAGACCAAGCTTCCCAAGCCTAGTAGGAGAGTCAGGAAAGGGGGCTTGGCCAGAGTTCGAGTGTAAGGCTCGGCAGGACGTTCGACCTTACCTCGGCAGGGAGGCCAAGCATTCCAAGCCTAGTAGGAGAGTCAGGCAAGGAGGCTTGGCCGGAGTTCGAGTGTAAGGCTCGGCAGGACGTTCGACCGTACCTCGGCAGGGAGACCAAGCTTCCCAAGCCTAGTAGGAGAGTCAGGCAAGGGGGCTTGGCCGGAGTTCGAGTGTAAGGCTCGGCAGGACGTTCGACCTTACCTGGGCAGGGAGACCAAGCTTCCCAAGCCTAGTAGGAGAGTCAGGCAAGGGGGCTTGGCCGGAGTTCGAGTGTAAGGCTCGGCAGGACGTTCGACCTTACCTCGGCAGGGAGACCAAGCTTCCCAAGCCGAGTAGGAGAGTCAGGCAAGGGGGCTTGGCCGGAGTTCGAGTGTAAGGCTCGGCAGGACGTTCGACCTTACCTCGGCAGGGAGACCAAGCTTCCCAAGCCTAGTAGGGTCAGGCAAGGGGGCTTGGCCGGAGTTCGAGTGTAAGGCTCAGCAGGACATTCGACCTTACCTCGGCAGGGAGACCAAGCTTCCCAAGCCTAGTAGGAGAGTCAGGCAAGGGGGCCTGGCCGGACTTCGAGTGTAAGGCTCGGCAGGACGTTCAACCTTACCTGGGCAGGGAGACCAAGCTTCCCAAGCCTAGTAGGAGAGTCAGGCAAGGGGGCTTGGCCGGAGTTTGAGTGTAAGGCGCGGCAGGACGTTCGACCGTACCTCGGCAGGGAGACCAAGCTTCCCAAGCCTAGTAGGAGAGTCAGACAAGGGGGCTTGGCCGGAGTTTGAGTGTAAGGCTCGGCAGGACGTTAGACCTTACCTCGGCAGGGTGACCAAGCTTCACAAGCCTAGTACGAGTGTCAGGCAAGGGGGCTTGGCCGGAGTCCGAGTGTAAGGCTCAGCAGGACGTTCAACCTTACCTCGGCAGGGAGACCAAGCTTCCCAAGCCTAGTAGGAGAGTCAGGCAAGGGGGCTTGGCCGGAGTTCGAGTGTAAGGCTCGGCAGGACGTTCGACCATACCTCGGCAGGGAGGCCAAGCTTCCCAAGCCTAGTAGGAGAGTCAGGCAAGGGGGCTTGGCCGGAGTTCGAGTGTAAGGCTCGGCAGGATATTCGACCTTACCTCGGCAGGGAGACCAAGCTTCCCAAGCCTAGTAGGGTCAGGCAAGGGGGCTTGGCCGGAGTTTGAGTGTAAGGCTCGGCAGGATGTTCGACCTTACCTCGGAAGGGAGACCAAGCTTCCCAAGCCTAGTAGGAGAGTCAGGCAAGGGGGCTTGGCCGGCGTTCGAGTGTAAGGCTCGGCAGGACGTTCGACCTTACCGCGGCAGGGAGACCAAGCTTCCCAAGCCTAGTAGGAGAGTCAGGAAAGGGGGCTTGGCCAGAGTTCGAGTGTAAGGCTCGGCAGGACGTTCGACCTTACCTCGGCAGGGAGGCCAAGCATTCCAAGCCTAGTAGGAGAGTCAGGCAAGGAGGCTTGGCCGGAGTTCGAGTGTAAGGCTCGGCAGGACGTTCGACCTTACCTCGGCAGGGAGACCAAGCTTCCCAAGCCTAGTAGGAGAGTCAGGGAAGGGGGCTTGGCTGGAGTTCGAGTGTAAGGCTCGGCAGGACGTTCGACCTTACCTCGGCAGGGTGACCTAGCTTCCGAAGCCTAGTAGGGTCAGGCAAGTGGGCTTGGCCGGAGTTCGAGTGTAAGGCTCGGCAGGACGTTCGACCTTTCCTCGGCAGGGAGACCAAGCTTCCCAAGCCTAGTAGGGTCAGGCAAGGGGGCTTGGCCGGAGTTCGAGTGCAAGGCTCGGCAGGACGTTCGACCTTACCTCGGCAGGGAGACCAAGCTTCCCAAGCCCAGTAGGAGAGTCAGGCAAGGGGGCTTGGCCGGAGTTCGAGTGTAAGGCTCGGAAGGACGTTCGACCTTACCTCGGCAGGGAGACCAAGCTTCCCAAGCCTAGTAGGGTCAGGCAAGGGGGCTTGGCCGGAGTTCAAGTGTAAGGCTCGGCAGGACGTTTGACCTTACCTCGGCAGGGAGACCAAGCTTCCCAAGCCTAGTAGGAGAGTCAGGCAAGGGGGCTTGGCCGGAGCTCGAGTGTAAGGCTCGGCAGGACGTTCGACCTTACCTCGGCAGGGAGGCCAAGCTTCCCAAGCCTAGTAGGAGAGTCAGGCAAGGCGGCTCGGCCGGAGTTCGAGTGTAAGGCTCGGCAGGACGTTCGACCTTACCTCGGCAGGGAGACCAAGCTTCCCAAGCCTAGTAGGAGAGTCAGGCAAGGGGGCTTGGCCGGAGTTCGAGTGTAAGGCTCGGCAGGATGTTCGACCTTACCTCGGCAGGGAGACCAAGCTTCCCAAGCCTAGTAGGAGAGTCAGGCATGGGGGCTTGGCCGGAGTTCGAGTGTAAGGCTCGGCAGGACGTTCGACATTACCTCGGCAGGGAGACCAAACTTCCCAAGCCTAGGAGGAGAGTCAGGCAAGGGGGCTTGGCCGGAGTTCGAGTGTAAGGCTCGGCAGGACGTTCGACCTTACCTCGGCAGGGAGACCAAGCTTCCCAAGCCTAGTAGGAGAGTCAGGCAAGGGGGCTTGGCCGGAGTTTGAGTGTAAGGCTCGGCAGGACGTTCGACCTTACCTCGGCAGGGAGACCAAGCTTCCCAAGCCTAGGACGGTCAGGCAAGGGGGCTTGGCCGGAGTTTGAGTGTAAGGCTCGGCAGGACGTTCGACCTTACCTCGGCAGGGTGACCAAGCTTCCCAAGCCTAGTAGGAGAGTCAGGCAAGGGGGCTTGGCCGGAGTTCGAGTGTAAGGCTCAGCAGGATTTTCGACCTTACCTCGGCAGGGAGACCAAGCTTCCCAAGCCTAGTAGGAGAGTCAGGCAAGGGGGCTTGGCCGGAGTTCGAGTGTAAGGCTCGGCAGGACGTTCGACAATACCTCGGCAGGGAGACCAAGCTTCCCAAGCCTAGTAGGAGAGTCAGGCAAGGGGGCTTGGCCGGAGTTCGAGTGTAAGGCTCGGCAGGACGTTCGACCTTACCTCGGCAGGGAGACCAAGCTTCCCAAGCCTAGTAGGAGAGTCAGGCAAGGGGGCTTGGCCGGAGTTCGAGTGTAAGGCTCGGCAGGACGTTCGACCTTACCTCGGCAGGGAGACCAAGCTTCCCAAGCCTAGTAGGAGAGTCAGGCAAGGGGGCTTGGCCGGACTTCGAGTGTAAGGCTCGGCAGGACATTCGACCTTACGTCGGCAGGGAGACCAAGCTTCCCAAGCCTAGTAGGAGAGTCAGGCAAGGAGGCTTGGCCGGAGTTCGAGTGTAAGGCTCGGCAGGAAGTTCGACCTGACCTTGGCAGGGAGACCAAGCTTCCCAAGCCTAGTAGGAGAGTCAGGCAAGGGGGCTTGGCCGGAGTTCGAGTGTAAGGCTCGGCAGGACGTTCGACCTTACCTCGGCAGGGAGACCAAGCTTCCCAAGCCTAGCAGGGTCAGGCAAGGCGGCTTGGCCGGAGTTCGAGTGTAAAGCTCGGCAGGACGTTCGACATTACCTCGGCAGGGAGACCAAGCTTCCCAAGCCTAGGAGGAGAGCCAGGCAAGGAGGCTTGGCCGGAGTTCGAGTGTAAGGCTCGGCAGGAAGTTCGACCTGACCTTGGCAGGGAGACCAAGCTTCCCAAGCCTAGTAGGAGAGTCAGGCAAGGGGGCTTGGCCGGAGTTCGAGTGTAAGGCTCGGCAGGACGTTCGACCTTACCTCGGCAGGGAGGCCAAGCTTCCCAAGCCTAGCAGGGTCAGGCAAGGCGGCTTGGCCGGAGTTCGAGTGTAAGGCTCGGCAGGACGTTCGACATTACCTCGGCAGGGAGACCAAACTTCCCAAGCCTAGTAGGAGAGTCAGGCAAGGGGGCTTGGCCGGAGTTCGAGTGTAAGGCTCGGCAGGACGTTCGACCTTACCTCGGCAGGGAGACCAAGCTTCCCAAGCCTAGTAGGAGAGTCAGGCAAGGGGGCTTGGCCGGAGTGTGAGTGTAAGGCTCGGCAGGACGTTCGACCTTACCTCGGCAGGGAGACCAAGCTTCCCAAGCCTAGGAGGGTCAGGCAAGGGGGCTTGGCCGGAGTTTGAGTGTAAGGCTCAGCAGGACGTTCGACCTTACCTCGGCAGGGTGACCAAGCTTCCCAAGCCTAGTAGGAGAGTCAGGCAAGGGGGCTTGGCCGGAGTTCGAGTGTAAGTCTCAGCAGGACGTTCGACCTTACCTCGGCAGGGAGACCAAGCTTCCCAAGCCTAGTAGGAGAGTCAGGCAAGGGGGCTTGGCCGGATTTCGAGTGTAAGGCTCGGCAGGACGTTCGACAATACCTCGGCAGGGAGACCAAGCTTCCCACGCCTAGTAGGAGAGTCAGGCAAGGGGGCTTGGCCGGAGTTCGAGTGTAAGGCTCGGCAGGACGTTCGACCTTACCTCGGCAGGGAGACCAAGCTTCCCAAGCCTAGTAGGAGAGTCAGGCAAGGGGGCTTGGCCGGAGTTCGAGTGTAAGGCTCGGCAGGACGTTCGACCTTACGTCGGCAGGGAGACCAAGCTTCCCAAGCCTAGTAGGAGAGTCAGGCAAGGAGGCTTGGCCGGAGTTCGAGTGTAAGGCTCGGCAGGAAGTTCGACCTGACCTTGGCAGGGAGACCAAGCTTCCCAAGCCTAGTAGGAGAGTCAGGCACGGGGGCTTGGCCGGAGTTCGAGTGTAAGGCTCGGCAGGACGTTCGACCTTACCTCGGCAGGGAGACCAAGCTTCCCAAGCCTAGCAGGGTCAGGCAAGGCGGCTTGGCCGGAGTTCGAGTGTAAGGCTCGGCAGGACGTTCGACATTACCTCGGCAGGGAGACCAAACTTCCCAAGCCTAGTAGGAGAGTCAGGCAAGGGGGCTTGGCCGGAGTTCAAGTGTAAGGCTCGGCAGGATGTTCGACCTTACCTCGGCAGGGAGACCAAGCTTCCCAAGCCTAGTAGGAGAGTCAGGCAAGGGGGCTTGGCCGGAGTTCGAGTGTAAGGCTCGGCAGGACGTTCGACCGCACCTCGGCAGGGAGACCAAGCTTCCCAAGCCTAGTAGGAGAGTCAGGCAAGGGGGCGTGGCCGGAGTTCAAGTGTAAGGCTCGGCAGGACGTTCGACCGTACCTCGGCAGGGAGACCAAGCTTCCCAAGCCTAGTAGGAGAGTCAGGCAAGGGGGCTTGGCCGGAGTTCAAGTGTAAGGCTCGGCAGGACGTTCGACCGTACCTCGGCAGGGAGACCAAGCTTCCCAAGCCTAGTAGGAGAGTCAGGCAAGGGGGCTTGGCCGGAGTTCGAGTGTAAGGCTCGGCAGGACGTTCGACCTTACCTGGGCGGGGAGACCAAGCTTCCCAAGCCTAGTAGGAGAGTCAGGCAAGGGGGCTTGGCCGGAGTTCGAGTGTAAGGCTCGGAAGGACGTTCGACCTTACCTCGGCAGGGAGACCAAGCTTCCCAAGCCTAGTAAGGTCAGGCAAGGGGGCTTGGCCGGAGTTCAAGTGTAAGGCTCGGCAGGACGTTTGACCTTACCTCGGCAGGGAGGCCAAGCTTCCCAAGCCTAGTAGGAGAGTCAGGCAACAGGGCTTGGCCGGAGTTCGAGTGTAAGGCTCGGCAGGACGTTCGACCTTACCTCGGCAGGGAGACCAAGCTTCCCAAGCCTAGCAGGGTCAGGCAAGGCGGCTTGGCCGGAGTTCGAGTGTAAGGCTCGGCAGGACGTTCGACCTTATCTCGGCAGGGAGACCAAGCTTCCCAAGCCTAGTAGGAGAGTCAGGCAAGGGGGCTTGGCCGGAGTTCGAGTGTAAGGCTGGGCAGGACGTTCGACCTTACCTCGGCAGGGAGACCAAGCCTCCCAAGCCTAGTCGGAGAGTCAGGAAAGGGGGCTTGGCCGGAGTTCGAGTGTAAGGCTCGGCAGGACGTTCGACCGTACCTCGGCAGGGACACCAAGCTTCCCAAGCCTAGCAGGGTCAGGAAAGAGGGCTTGGCCGGAGTTCGAGTGTAAGGCTCGGCAGGACGTTCGACCTGACCTTGGCAGGGAGACCAAGCTTCCCAAGCCTAGTAGGAGAGTCAGGCAAGGGGGCTTGGCCGGAATTCGAGTGTAAGGCTCGGCAGGACGTTCGACCTTACCTCGGCAGGGAGACCAAGCTTCCCAAGCCTAGTAGGAGAGTCAGGCAAGGGGGCTTGGCCGGGGTTCGAGTGTAAGGCTCGGCAGGACGTTCGACCGTACCTCGGCAGGGAGACCAAGCTTCCCAAGCCTAGTAGGAGAGTCAGGCAAGGGGGCTTGGCCGGAGTTCGAGTGTAAGGCTCGGCAGGACGTTCGACCTTACCTGGGCGGGGAGACCAAGCTTCCCAAGCCTAGTAGGAGAGTCAGGCAAGGGGGCTTGGCCGGAGTTCGAGTGTAAGGCTGGGCAGGACGTTCGACCTTACCTCGGCAGGGAGACCAAGCCTCCCAAGCCTAGTAGGAGAGTCAGGCAAGGGGGCTTGGCCGGAGTTCGAGTGTAAGGCTCGGCAGGACGTTCGACCGTACCTCGGCAGGGAGACCAAGCTTCCCAAGCCTAGTAGGAGAGTCAGGCAAGGGGGCTTGGCCGGAGTTCGAGTGTAAGGCTCGGCAGGACGTTCGACCTTGCCTCGGCAGGGAGACCAAGCTTCCCACGCCCAGTGGGAGAGTCAGGCAAGGGGGCTTGGCCGGAGTTCGAGTGTAAGGCTCGGCAGGACGTTCGACCTTACCTCGGCAGGGAGACCAAGCTTCCCAAGCCTAGTAGGAGAGTCAGGCAAGGGGGCTTGGCCGGAGTTCGAGTGTAAGGCTCGGCAGGACGTTCGACCTTACCTCGGCAGGGAGACCAAGCTTCCCAAGCCTAGTAGGAGAGTCAGGCAAGGGGGCTTGGCCGGAGTTCGAGTGTAAGGCTCGGAAGGACGTTCGACCTTACCTGGGCAGGGAGACCAAGCTTCCCAAGCCTAGTAGGAGAGTCAGGCAAGGGGGCTTGGCCGGAGTTCGAGTGTAAGGCTCGGCAGGACGTTCGACCTTACCTCGGCAGGGTGACCAAGCTTCCCAAGCCTAGTAGGAGACTCAGGCAAGGGGGCTTGGCCGGAGTTCGAGTGTAAGGCTCAGCAGGACGTTCGACCTTACCTCGGCAGGGAGACCAAGCTTCCCAAGCCTAGTAAGAGAGTCAGGCAAGGGGGCTTGGCCGGAGTTCGAGTGTAAGGCTCGGCAGGACGTTCGACCATACCTCGGCAGGGAGACCAAGCTTCCCAAGCCTAGTAGGAGAGTCAGGCAAGGGGGGCTTGGCCGGAGTTCGAGTGTAAGGATCGGCAGGACGTTCGACCATACCTCGGCAGGGAGACCAAGCTTCCCAAGCCTAGTAGGAGAGTCAGGCAAGGGGGCTTGGCCGGAGTTCGAGTGTAAGGCTCGGCAGGACGTTCGACCTTACCTCGGCAGGGAGACCAAGCTTCCCAAGCCTAGTAGGAGAGTCAGGCAAGGGGGCTTGGCCGGAGTTCGAGTGTAAGGCTCGGCAGGACGTTCGACCTTACCTCGGCAGGGAGACCAAGCTTCCCAAGCCTAGTAGGAGAGTCAGGCAAGGGGGCTTGGCCGGAGTTCGAGTGTAAGGCTCGGCAGGACGTTCGACCTTACGTCGGCAGGGAGACCAAGCTTCCCAAGCCTAGTAGGAGAGTCAGGCAAGGGGGCTTGGCCGGAGTTCTAGTGTAAGGCTCGGCAGGACGTTCGACCTTACCTCGGCAGGGAGACCAAGCTTCCCAAGCCTAGTAGGAGAGTCAGGCAAGGGGGCTTGGCCGGAGTTCGAGTGTAAGGCTCGGCAGGACGTTCGACCTTACGTCGGCAGGGAGACCAAGCTTCCCAAGCCTAGTAGGAGAGTCCGGCAAGGGGGCTTGGCCGGAGTTCGCGTGTAAGGCTCAGCAGGACGTTCGACCTTACCTCGGCAGGGAGACCAAGCTTCCCAAGCCTAGTAGGGTGAGGCAAGGGGGTTTGGCCGGAGTTCGAGTGTAAGGCTTGGCAGGACGTTCGACCTTACCTCGGCAGGGAGACCAAGCTTCCCAAGCCTAGTAGGAGAGTCAGGGAAGGGGGCTTGGCCGGAGTTCGAGTGTAAGGCTCGGCAGGACGTTCGACCGTGCCTCGGCAGGGAGACCAAGCTTCCCAAGCCTAGTAGGAGAGTCAGGCAAGGGGGCTTGGCCGGAGTTCGAGTGTAAGGCTCGGCAGGACGTTCGACCTTACCTGGGCAGGGAGACCAAGCTTCCCAAGCCTAGTAGGAGAGTCAGGCAAGGGGGCTTGGCCGGAGTTCGAGTGTAAGGCTCGGCAGGACGTTCGACCTTACATCGGCAGGGAGACCAAGCTTCCCAAGCCTAGTAGGAGAATCAGGCAAGGAGGCTTGGCCGGAGTTCGAGTGTAAGGCTCGGCAGGAAGTTCGACCTGACCTTGGCAGGGAGACCAAGCTTCCCAAGCCTAGTAGGAGAGTCAGGCAAGGGGGCTTGGCCGGAGTTCGAGTGTAAGGCTCGGCAGGACGTTCGACCTTACCTCGGCAGGGAGACCAAGCTTCCCAAGCCTAGTAGGAGAGTCAGGCAAGGGGGCTTGGCCGGAGTTCGAGTGTAAGGCTCGGCAGGACGTTCGACCGTACCTCGGCAGGGAGACCAAGCTTCCCAAGCCTAGTAGGAGAGTCAGGCAAGGGGGCTTGGCCGGAGTTCGAGTGTAAGGCTCGGCAGGACGTTCGACCTTGCCTCGGCAGGGAGACCAAGCTTCCCAAGCCTAGCAGGGCCAGGCAAGGGGGCTTGGCCGGAGTTCGAGTGTAAGGCTCGGCAGGACGTTCGACCTTACCTCGGCAGGGAGACCAAGGTTCCCAAGCCTAGTAGGAGAGTCAGGCAAGGGGGCTTGGCCGGAGTTCGAGTGTGAGGCTGGGCAGGACGTTCGACCTTACCTCGGCAGGGAGACCAAGCTTCCCAAGCCTAGTAGGAGAGTCAGGCAAGGGGGCTTGGCCGGAGTTCGAGTGTAAGGCTCGGCAGGACGTTCGACCTTACCTCGGCAGGGAGACCAAGCTTCCCAAGCATAGTAGGGTCAGGCAAGGGGGCTTGGCCGGAGTTCAAGTGTAAGGCTCGGCAGGACGTTTGACCTTACCTCGGCAGGGAGACCAAGCTTCCCAAGCCTAGTAGGAGAGTCAGGCAAGGGGGCTTGGCCGGAGTTCGAGTGTAAGGCTCGGCAGGACGTTCGACCTTACCTCGGCAGGGAGACCAAGCCTCCCAAGCCTAGTAGGAGAGTCAGGAAAGGGGGCTTGGCCGGAGTTCGAGTGTAAGGCTCGGCAGGACGTTCGACCATACCTCGGAAGGGACACCAAGCTTCCCAAGCCTAGTAGGGTCAGGAAAGGGGGCTTGGCCGGAGTTCGAGTGTAAGGCTCGGCAGGACGTTCGACCTTACCTGGGCAGGGAGACCAAGCTTCCCAAGCCTAGTAGGAGAGTCAGGCAAGGGGGCTTGGCCGGAGTTCGAGTGTAAGGCTCGGCAGGACGTTCGACCTTACGTCGGCAGGGAGACCAAGCTTCCCAAGCCTAGTAGGAGAGTCAGGCAAGGAGGCTTGGCCGGAGTTCGAGTGTAAGGCTCGGCAGGAAGTTCGACCTGACCTTGGCAGGGAGACCAAGCTTCCCAAGCCTAGTAGGAGAGTCAGGCAAGGGGGCTTGGCCGGAGTTCGAGTGTAAGGCTCGGCAGGACGTTCGACCTTACCTCGGCAGGGAGACCAAGCTTCCCAAGCCTAGTAGGAGAGTCAGGCAAGGGTGCTTGGCCGGAGTTCGAGTGTAAGGCTCGGCAGGACGTTCGACCGTACCTCGGCAGGGAGACCAAGCTTCCCAAGCCTAGTAGGAGAGTCAGGCAAGGGGGCTTGGCCGGAGTTCGAGTGTAAGGCTCGGCAGGACGTTCGACCTTGCCTCGGCAGGGAGACCAAGCTTCCCAAGCCTAGCAGGGCCAGGCAAGTGGGCTTGGCCGGAGTTCGAGTGTAAGGCTCGGCAGGACGTTCGACCTTACCTCGGCAGGGAGACCAAGCTTCCCAAGCCTAGTAGGAGAGTCAGGCAAGGGGGCTTGGCCGGAGTTCGAGTGTAAGGCTCGGCAGGACGTTCGACCTTACCTGGGCGGGGAGACCAAGCTTCCCAAGCCTAGTAGGAGAGTCAGGCAAGGGGGCTTGGCCGGAGTTCGAGTGTAAGGCTCGGAAGGACGTTCGACCTTACCTGGGCAGGGAGACCAAGCTTCCCAAGCCTAGTAGGAGAGTCAGGCAAGGGGGCTTGGCCGGAGTTCGAGTGTAAGGCTCGGCAGGACGTTCGACCTTACCTCGGCAGGGAGGCCAAGCTTCCCAAGCCTAGCAGGGTCAGGCAAGGCGGCTTGGCCGGAGTTCGAGTGTAAGGCTCGGCAGGACGTTCGACCTTACGTCGGCAGGGAGACCATACTTCCCAAGCCTAGTAGGAGAGTCAGGCAAGGAGGCTTGGCCGGAGTTCGAGTGTAAGGCTCGGCAGGAAGTTCGACCTGACCTTGGCAGGGAGACCAACCTTCCCAAGCCTAGTAGGAGAGTCAGGCAAGGGGGCTTGGCCGGAGTTCGAGTGTAAGGCTCGGCAGGACGTTCGACCGTACCTCGGCAGGGAGACCAAGCTTCCCAAGCCTAGTAGGAGAGTCAGGCAAGGGGGCTTGGCCGGAGTTCGAGTGTAAGGCTCGGCAGGACGTTCGACCTTGCCTCGGCAGGGAGACCAAGCTTCCCAAGCCTAGCAGGGCCAGGCAAGGGGGCTTGGCCGGAGTTCGAGTGTAAGGCTCGGCAGGACGTTCGACCTTACCTCGGCAGGGAGACCAAGCTTCCCAAGCCTAGTACGAGAGTCAGGCAAGGGGGCTTGGCCGGAGTTCGAGTGTAAGGCTCGGCAGGACGTTCGACCTTACCTCGGCAGGAAGACCAAGCTTCCCAAGCCTAGTAGGAGAGTCAGGCAAGGGGGCTTGGCCGGAGTTCGAGTGTAAGGCTCGGCAGGACGTTCGACCTTACCTCGGCAGGGAGACCAAGCTTCCCAAGCCTAGTAGGAGAGTCAGGCAAGGGGGCTTGGCCGGAGTTCGAGTGTAAGGCTCGGCAGGACGTTCGACCTTACCTGGGCGGGGAGACCAAGCTTCCCAAGCCTAGTAGGAGAGTCAGGCAAGGGGGCTTGGCCGGAGTTCGAGTGTAACGCTCGGAAGGACGTTCGACCTTACCTGGGCAGGGAGACCAAGCTTCCCAAGCCTAGTAGGAGAGTCAGGCAAGGGGGCTTGGCCGGAGTTCGAGTGTAAGGCTCGGCAGGACGTTCGACCTTACCTCGGCAGGGAGGCCAAGCTTCCCAAGCCTAGCAGGGTCAGGCAAGGCGGCTTGGCCGGACTTCGAGTGTAAGGCTCGGCAGGACGTTCGACCTTACCTCGGCAGGGAGACCAAGCTTCCCAAGCCTAGTAGGAGAGTCAGGCAAGGGGGCTTGGCCGGAGTTCGAGTGTAAGGCTCGGCAGGACGTTCGAACTTACCTCGGCAGGGAGACCAAGCTTCCCAAGCCTAGTAGGAGAGTCAGGCAAGGGGGCTTGGCCGGAGTTCGAGTGTAAGGCTCGGCAGGACGTTCGACCTTACGTCGGCAGGGAGACCAAGCTTCCCAAGCCTAGTAGGAGAGTCCGGCAAGGGGGCTTGGCCGGAGTTCGCGTGTAAGGCTCAGCAGGACGTTCGACCTTACCTCGGCAGGGAGACCAAGCTTCCCAAGCCTAGTAGGGTGAGGCAAGGGGGTTTGGCCGGAGTTCGAGTGTAAGGCTCGGCAGGAAGTTCGACCTTACCTCGGCAGGGAGACCAAGCTTCCCAAGCCGAGTACGAGAGTCAGGCAAGGGGGCTTGGCCGGAGTTCGAGTGTAAGGCTCGGCAGGACGTTCGACCTTACCTCGGCAGGAAGACCAAGCTTCCCAAGCCTAGTAGGAGAGTCAGGCAAGGGGGCTTGGCCGGAGTTCGAGTGTAAGGCTCGGCAGGACGTTCGACCTTACCTCGGCAGGGAGACCAAGCTTCCCAAGCCTAGTAGGAGAGTCAGGCAAGGGGGCTTGGCCGGAGTTCGAGTGTAAGGCTCGGCAGGACGTTCGACCTTACCTGGGCGGGGAGACCAAGCTTCCCAAGCCTAGTAGGAGAGTCAGGCAAGGGGGCTTGGCCGGAGTTCGAGTGTAACGCTCGGAAGGACGTTCGACCTTACCTGGGCAGGGAGACCAAGCTTCCCAAGCCTAGTAGGAGAGTCAGGCAAGGGGGCTTGGCCGGAGTTCGAGTGTAAGGCTCGGCAGGACGTTCGACCTTACCTCGGCAGGGAGGCCAAGCTTCCCAAGCCTAGCAGGGTCAGGCAAGGCGGCTTGGCCGGACTTCGAGTGTAAGGCTCGGCAGGACGTTCGACCTTACCTCGGCAGGGAGACCAAGCTTCCCAAGCCTAGTAGGAGAGTCAGGCAAGGGGGCTTGGCCGGAGTTCGAGTGTAAGGCTCGGCAGGACGTTCGAACTTACCTCGGCAGGGAGACCAAGCTTCCCAAGCCTAGTAGGAGAGTCAGGCAAGGGGGCTGGGCCGGAGTTCGAGTGTAAGGCTCGGCAGGACGTTCGACCTTACCTCGGAAGGGACACCAAGCTTCCCAAGCCTAGTAGGAGAGTCCGGCAAGGGGGCTTGGCCGGAGTTCGAGTGTAAGGCTCAGCAGGACGTTCGACCTTACCTCGGCAGGGAGACCAAGCTTCCCAAGCCTAGTAGGAGAGTCAGGCAAGGGGGCTTGGCCGGAGTTCGAGTGTAAGGCTCGGCAGGACGTTCGACCGTACCTCGGCAGGGAGACCAAGCTTCCCAAGCCTAGTAGGAGAGTCAGGCAAGGGGGCTTGGCCGGAGTTCGAGTGTAAGGCTCGGCAGGATGTTCGACCTTACCTCGGCAGGGAGACCAAGCTTCCCAAGCCTAGTAGGAGCGTCAGGCAAGGGGGCTTGGCCGGAGTTCGAGTGTAAGGCTCGGCAGGACGTTCGACCTTACGTCGGCAGGGAGACCAAGCTTCCCAAGCCTAGTAGGAGAGTCCGGCAAGGGGGCTTGGCCGGAGTTCGCGTGTAAGGCTCAGCAGGACGTTCGACCTTACCTCGGCAGGGAGACCAAGCTTCCCAAGCCTAGTAGGAGAGTCAGGCAAGGGGGCTTGGCCGGAGTTCGAGTGTAAGGCTCGGAAGGACGTTCGACCTTACCTGGGCAGGGAGACCAAGCTTCCCAAGCCTAGTAGGAGAGTCAGGCAAGGGGGCTTGGCCGGAGTTCGAGTGTAAGGCTCGGCAGGACGTTCGACCTTACCTCGGCAGGGTGACCAAGCTTCCCAAGCCTAGTAGGAGACTCAGGCAAGGGGGCTTGGCCGGAGTTCGAGTGTAAGGCTCAGCAGGACGTTCGACCTTACCTCGGCAGGGAGACCAAGCTTCCCAAGCCTAGTAAGAGAGTCAGGCAAGGGGGCTTGGCCGGAGTTCGAGTGTAAGGCTCGGCAGGACGTTCGACCATACCTCGGCAGGGAGACCAAGCTTCCCAAGCCTAGTAGGAGAGTCAGGCAAGGGGGGCTTGGCCGGAGTTCGAGTGTAAGGATCGGCAGGACGTTCGACCATACCTCGGCAGGGAGACCAAGCTTCCCAAGCCTAGTAGGAGAGTCAGGCAAGGGGGCTTGGCCGGAGTTCGAGTGTAAGGCTCGGCAGGACGTTCGACCTTACCTCGGCAGGGAGACCAAGCTTCCCAAGCCTAGTAGGAGAGTCAGGCAAGGGGGCTTGGCCGGAGTTCGAGTGTAAGGCTCGGCAGGACGTTCGACCTTACCTCGGCAGGGAGACCAAGCTTCCCAAGCCTAGTAGGAGAGTCAGGCAAGGGGGCTTGGCCGGAGTTCGAGTGTAAGGCTCGGCAGGACGTTCGACCTTACGTCGGCAGGGAGACCAAGCTTCCCAAGCCTAGTAGGAGAGTCAGGCAAGGGGGCTTGGCCGGAGTTCTAGTGTAAGGCTCGGCAGGACGTTCGACCTTACCTCGGCAGGGAGACCAAGCTTCCCAAGCCTAGTAGGAGAGTCAGGCAAGGGGGCTTGGCCGGAGTTCGAGTGTAAGGCTCGGCAGGACGTTCGACCTTACGTCGGCAGGGAGACCAAGCTTCCCAAGCCTAGTAGGAGAGTCCGGCAAGGGGGCTTGGCCGGAGTTCGCGTGTAAGGCTCAGCAGGACGTTCGACCTTACCTCGGCAGGGAGACCAAGCTTCCCAAGCCTAGTAGGGTGAGGCAAGGGGGTTTGGCCGGAGTTCGAGTGTAAGGCTTGGCAGGACGTTCGACCTTACCTCGGCAGGGAGACCAAGCTTCCCAAGCCTAGTAGGAGAGTCAGGGAAGGGGGCTTGGCCGGAGTTCGAGTGTAAGGCTCGGCAGGACGTTCGACCGTGCCTCGGCAGGGAGACCAAGCTTCCCAAGCCTAGTAGGAGAGTCAGGCAAGGGGGCTTGGCCGGAGTTCGAGTGTAAGGCTCGGCAGGACGTTCGACCTTACCTGGGCAGGGAGACCAAGCTTCCCAAGCCTAGTAGGAGAGTCAGGCAAGGGGGCTTGGCCGGAGTTCGAGTGTAAGGCTCGGCAGGACGTTCGACCTTACATCGGCAGGGAGACCAAGCTTCCCAAGCCTAGTAGGAGAATCAGGCAAGGAGGCTTGGCCGGAGTTCGAGTGTAAGGCTCGGCAGGAAGTTCGACCTGACCTTGGCAGGGAGACCAAGCTTCCCAAGCCTAGTAGGAGAGTCAGGCAAGGGGGCTTGGCCGGAGTTCGAGTGTAAGGCTCGGCAGGACGTTCGACCTTACCTCGGCAGGGAGACCAAGCTTCCCAAGCCTAGTAGGAGAGTCAGGCAAGGGGGCTTGGCCGGAGTTCGAGTGTAAGGCTCGGCAGGACGTTCGACCGTACCTCGGCAGGGAGACCAAGCTTCCCAAGCCTAGTAGGAGAGTCAGGCAAGGGGGCTTGGCCGGAGTTCGAGTGTAAGGCTCGGCAGGACGTTCGACCTTGCCTCGGCAGGGAGACCAAGCTTCCCAAGCCTAGCAGGGCCAGGCAAGGGGGCTTGGCCGGAGTTCGAGTGTAAGGCTCGGCAGGACGTTCGACCTTACCTCGGCAGGGAGACCAAGGTTCCCAAGCCTAGTAGGAGAGTCAGGCAAGGGGGCTTGGCCGGAGTTCGAGTGTGAGGCTGGGCAGGACGTTCGACCTTACCTCGGCAGGGAGACCAAGCTTCCCAAGCCTAGTAGGAGAGTCAGGCAAGGGGGCTTGGCCGGAGTTCGAGTGTAAGGCTCGGCAGGACGTTCGACCTTACCTCGGCAGGGAGACCAAGCTTCCCAAGCATAGTAGGGTCAGGCAAGGGGGCTTGGCCGGAGTTCAAGTGTAAGGCTCGGCAGGACGTTTGACCTTACCTCGGCAGGGAGACCAAGCTTCCCAAGCCTAGTAGGAGAGTCAGGCAAGGGGGCTTGGCCGGAGTTCGAGTGTAAGGCTCGGCAGGACGTTCGACCTTACCTCGGCAGGGAGACCAAGCCTCCCAAGCCTAGTAGGAGAGTCAGGAAAGGGGGCTTGGCCGGAGTTCGAGTGTAAGGCTCGGCAGGACGTTCGACCATACCTCGGAAGGGACACCAAGCTTCCCAAGCCTAGTAGGGTCAGGAAAGGGGGCTTGGCCGGAGTTCGAGTGTAAGGCTCGGCAGGACGTTCGACCTTACCTGGGCAGGGAGACCAAGCTTCCCAAGCCTAGTAGGAGAGTCAGGCAAGGGGGCTTGGCCGGAGTTCGAGTGTAAGGCTCGGCAGGACGTTCGACCTTACGTCGGCAGGGAGACCAAGCTTCCCAAGCCTAGTAGGAGAGTCAGGCAAGGAGGCTTGGCCGGAGTTCGAGTGTAAGGCTCGGCAGGAAGTTCGACCTGACCTTGGCAGGGAGACCAAGCTTCCCAAGCCTAGTAGGAGAGTCAGGCAAGGGGGCTTGGCCGGAGTTCGAGTGTAAGGCTCGGCAGGACGTTCGACCTTACCTCGGCAGGGAGACCAAGCTTCCCAAGCCTAGTAGGAGAGTCAGGCAAGGGTGCTTGGCCGGAGTTCGAGTGTAAGGCTCGGCAGGACGTTCGACCGTACCTCGGCAGGGAGACCAAGCTTCCCAAGCCTAGTAGGAGAGTCAGGCAAGGGGGCTTGGCCGGAGTTCGAGTGTAAGGCTCGGCAGGACGTTCGACCTTGCCTCGGCAGGGAGACCAAGCTTCCCAAGCCTAGCAGGGCCAGGCAAGTGGGCTTGGCCGGAGTTCGAGTGTAAGGCTCGGCAGGACGTTCGACCTTACCTCGGCAGGGAGACCAAGCTTCCCAAGCCTAGTAGGAGAGTCAGGCAAGGGGGCTTGGCCGGAGTTCGAGTGTAAGGCTCGGCAGGACGTTCGACCTTACCTGGGCGGGGAGACCAAGCTTCCCAAGCCTAGTAGGAGAGTCAGGCAAGGGGGCTTGGCCGGAGTTCGAGTGTAAGGCTCGGAAGGACGTTCGACCTTACCTGGGCAGGGAGACCAAGCTTCCCAAGCCTAGTAGGAGAGTCAGGCAAGGGGGCTTGGCCGGAGTTCGAGTGTAAGGCTCGGCAGGACGTTCGACCTTACCTCGGCAGGGAGGCCAAGCTTCCCAAGCCTAGCAGGGTCAGGCAAGGCGGCTTGGCCGGAGTTCGAGTGTAAGGCTCGGCAGGACGTTCGACCTTACGTCGGCAGGGAGACCATACTTCCCAAGCCTAGTAGGAGAGTCAGGCAAGGAGGCTTGGCCGGAGTTCGAGTGTAAGGCTCGGCAGGAAGTTCGACCTGACCTTGGCAGGGAGACCAACCTTCCCAAGCCTAGTAGGAGAGTCAGGCAAGGGGGCTTGGCCGGAGTTCGAGTGTAAGGCTCGGCAGGACGTTCGACCGTACCTCGGCAGGGAGACCAAGCTTCCCAAGCCTAGTAGGAGAGTCAGGCAAGGGGGCTTGGCCGGAGTTCGAGTGTAAGGCTCGGCAGGACGTTCGACCTTGCCTCGGCAGGGAGACCAAGCTTCCCAAGCCTAGCAGGGCCAGGCAAGGGGGCTTGGCCGGAGTTCGAGTGTAAGGCTCGGCAGGACGTTCGACCTTACCTCGGCAGGGAGACCAAGCTTCCCAAGCCTAGTACGAGAGTCAGGCAAGGGGGCTTGGCCGGAGTTCGAGTGTAAGGCTCGGCAGGACGTTCGACCTTACCTCGGCAGGAAGACCAAGCTTCCCAAGCCTAGTAGGAGAGTCAGGCAAGGGGGCTTGGCCGGAGTTCGAGTGTAAGGCTCGGCAGGACGTTCGACCTTACCTCGGCAGGGAGACCAAGCTTCCCAAGCCTAGTAGGAGAGTCAGGCAAGGGGGCTTGGCCGGAGTTCGAGTGTAAGGCTCGGCAGGACGTTCGACCTTACCTGGGCGGGGAGACCAAGCTTCCCAAGCCTAGTAGGAGAGTCAGGCAAGGGGGCTTGGCCGGAGTTCGAGTGTAACGCTCGGAAGGACGTTCGACCTTACCTGGGCAGGGAGACCAAGCTTCCCAAGCCTAGTAGGAGAGTCAGGCAAGGGGGCTTGGCCGGAGTTCGAGTGTAAGGCTCGGCAGGACGTTCGACCTTACCTCGGCAGGGAGGCCAAGCTTCCCAAGCCTAGCAGGGTCAGGCAAGGCGGCTTGGCCGGACTTCGAGTGTAAGGCTCGGCAGGACGTTCGACCTTACCTCGGCAGGGAGACCAAGCTTCCCAAGCCTAGTAGGAGAGTCAGGCAAGGGGGCTTGGCCGGAGTTCGAGTGTAAGGCTCGGCAGGACGTTCGAACTTACCTCGGCAGGGAGACCAAGCTTCCCAAGCCTAGTAGGAGAGTCAGGCAAGGGGGCTTGGCCGGAGTTCGAGTGTAAGGCTCGGCAGGACGTTCGACCTTACGTCGGCAGGGAGACCAAGCTTCCCAAGCCTAGTAGGAGAGTCCGGCAAGGGGGCTTGGCCGGAGTTCGCGTGTAAGGCTCAGCAGGACGTTCGACCTTACCTCGGCAGGGAGACCAAGCTTCCCAAGCCTAGTAGGGTGAGGCAAGGGGGTTTGGCCGGAGTTCGAGTGTAAGGCTCGGCAGGAAGTTCGACCTTACCTCGGCAGGGAGACCAAGCTTCCCAAGCCGAGTACGAGAGTCAGGCAAGGGGGCTTGGCCGGAGTTCGAGTGTAAGGCTCGGCAGGACGTTCGACCTTACCTCGGCAGGAAGACCAAGCTTCCCAAGCCTAGTAGGAGAGTCAGGCAAGGGGGCTTGGCCGGAGTTCGAGTGTAAGGCTCGGCAGGACGTTCGACCTTACCTCGGCAGGGAGACCAAGCTTCCCAAGCCTAGTAGGAGAGTCAGGCAAGGGGGCTTGGCCGGAGTTCGAGTGTAAGGCTCGGCAGGACGTTCGACCTTACCTGGGCGGGGAGACCAAGCTTCCCAAGCCTAGTAGGAGAGTCAGGCAAGGGGGCTTGGCCGGAGTTCGAGTGTAACGCTCGGAAGGACGTTCGACCTTACCTGGGCAGGGAGACCAAGCTTCCCAAGCCTAGTAGGAGAGTCAGGCAAGGGGGCTTGGCCGGAGTTCGAGTGTAAGGCTCGGCAGGACGTTCGACCTTACCTCGGCAGGGAGGCCAAGCTTCCCAAGCCTAGCAGGGTCAGGCAAGGCGGCTTGGCCGGACTTCGAGTGTAAGGCTCGGCAGGACGTTCGACCTTACCTCGGCAGGGAGACCAAGCTTCCCAAGCCTAGTAGGAGAGTCAGGCAAGGGGGCTTGGCCGGAGTTCGAGTGTAAGGCTCGGCAGGACGTTCGAACTTACCTCGGCAGGGAGACCAAGCTTCCCAAGCCTAGTAGGAGAGTCAGGCAAGGGGGCTGGGCCGGAGTTCGAGTGTAAGGCTCGGCAGGACGTTCGACCTTACCTCGGAAGGGACACCAAGCTTCCCAAGCCTAGTAGGAGAGTCCGGCAAGGGGGCTTGGCCGGAGTTCGAGTGTAAGGCTCAGCAGGACGTTCGACCTTACCTCGGCAGGGAGACCAAGCTTCCCAAGCCTAGTAGGAGAGTCAGGCAAGGGGGCTTGGCCGGAGTTCGAGTGTAAGGCTCGGCAGGACGTTCGACCGTACCTCGGCAGGGAGACCAAGCTTCCCAAGCCTAGTAGGAGAGTCAGGCAAGGGGGCTTGGCCGGAGTTCGAGTGTAAGGCTCGGCAGGATGTTCGACCTTACCTCGGCAGGGAGACCAAGCTTCCCAAGCCTAGTAGGAGCGTCAGGCAAGGGGGCTTGGCCGGAGTTCGAGTGTAAGGCTCGGCAGGACGTTCGACCTTACGTCGGCAGGGAGACCAAGCTTCCCAAGCCTAGTAGGAGAGTCCGGCAAGGGGGCTTGGCCGGAGTTCGCGTGTAAGGCTCAGCAGGACGTTCGACCTTACCTCGGCAGGGAGACCAAGCTTCCCAAGCCTAGTAGGGTGAGGCAAGGGGGTTTGGCCGGAGTTCGAGTGTAAGGCTCGGAAGGACGTTCGACCTTACCTCGGCAGGGAGACCAAGCTTCCCAAGCCTAGTAGGAGAGTCAGGCAAGGGGGCTTGGCCGGAGTTCGAGTGTAAGGCTCGGCAGGACGTTCGACCGTGCCTCGGCAGGGAGACCAAGCTTCCCAAGCCTAGTAGGAGAGTCAGGCAAGGGGGCTTGGCCGGAGTTCGAGTATAAGGCTCGGCAGGACGTTCGACCTTACCTCGGCAGGGAGACCAAGCTTCCCAAGCCTAGTAGGAGCGTCAGGCAAGGGGGCTTGGCCGGAGTTCGAGTGTAAGGCTCGGCAGGACGTTCGACCTTACGTCGGCAGGGAGACCAAGCTTCCCAAGCCTAGTAGGAGAGTCAGGCAAGGAGGCTTGGCCGGAGTTCGAGTGTAAGGCTCGGCAGGAAGTTCGACCTGACCTTGGCAGGGAGACCAAGCTTCCCAAGCCTAGTAGGAGAGTCAGGCAAGGGGGCTTGGCCGGAGTTCGAGTGTAAGGCTCGGCAGGACGTTCGACCTTACCTCGGCAGGGAGACCAAGCTTCCCAAGCCTAGTAGGAGAGTCAGGCAAGGGGGCTTGGCCGGAGTTCGAGTGTAAGGCTCGGCAGGACGTTCGACCTTACCTCGGCAGGGAGACCAAGCTTCCCAAGCCTAGTAGGAGAGTCAGGCAAGGGGGCTTGGCCGGAGTTCGAGTGTAAGGCTCGGCAGGACGTTTGACCTTGCCTCGGCAGGGAGACCAAGCTTCCCAAGCCTAGTAGGAGAGTCAGGCAAGGGGGCTTGGCCGGAGTTTGAGTGTAAGGCTCGGCAGGACGTTCGACCGTACCTCGGCAGGGAGGCCAAGCTTCCCAAGCCTAGCAGGGTCAGGCAAGGCGGCTTGGCCGGACTTCGAGTGTAAGGCTCGGCAGGACGTTCGACCTTACCTCGGCAGGGAGACCAAGCTTCCCAAGCCTAGTAGGAGAGTCAGGCAAGGGGGCTTGGCCGGAGTTCGAGTGTAAGGCACGGCAGGACGTTCGACCTTACCTCGGCAGGGAGACCAAGCTTCCCAAGCCTAGTAGGAGAGTCAGGCAAGGGGGCTTGGCCGGAGTTCGAGTGTAAGGCTCGGCAGGACGTTCGACCTTACCTCGGCAGGGAGACCAAGCTTCCCAAGCCTAGTAGGAGAGTCAGGCAAGGGGGCTTGGCCGGAGTTCGAGTGTAAGGCTCGGCAGGACGTTCGACCTTACCTCGGCAGGGAGACCAAGCTTCCCAAGCCTAGTAGGAGCGTCAGGCAAGGGGGCTTGGCCGGAGTTCGAGTGTAAGGCTCGGCAGGACGTTCGACCTTACGTCGGCAGGGAGACCATACTTCCCAAGCCTAGTAGGAGAGTCAGGCAAGGAGGCTTGGCCGGAGTTCGAGTGTAAGGCTCGGCAGGAAGTTCGACCTGACCTTGGCAGGGAGACCAAGCTTCCCAAGCCTAGTAGGAGAGTCAGGCAAGGGGGCTTGGCCGGAGTTCGAGTGTAAGGCTCGGCAGGACGTTCGACCTTACCTCGGCAGGGAGACCAAGCTTCCCAAGCCTAGTAGGAGAGTCAGGCAAGGGGGCTTGGCCGGAGTTCGAGTGTAAGGCTCGGCAGGACGTTCGACCGTACCTCGGCAGGGAGACCAAGCTTCCCAAGCCTAGTAGGAGAGTCAGGCAAGGGGGCTTGGCCGGAGTTCGAGTGTAAGGCTCGGCAGGACTTTCGACCTTGCGTCGGCAGGGAGACCAAGCTTCCCAAGCCTAGCAGGGCCAGGCAAGGGGGCTTGGCCGGAGTTCGAGTGTAAGGCTCGGCAGGACGTTCGACCTTACCTCGGCAGGGAGACCAAGCTTCCCAAGCCTAGTAAGAGAGTCAGGCAATGGGGCTTGGCCGGAGTTCGAGTGTAAGGCTCGGCAGGACGTTCGACCATACCTCGGCAGGGAGACCAAGCTTCCCAAGCCTAGTAGGAGAGTCAGGCAAGGGGGCTTGGCCGGAGTTCGAGTGTAAGGCTCGGCAGGACATTCGACCATACCTCGGCAGGGAGACCAAGCTTCCCAAGCCTAGTAGGAGAGTCAGGCAAGGGGGCTTGGCCGGAGTTCGAGTGTAAGGCTCGGCAGGACGTTCGACCTTACCTCGGCAGGGAGACCAAGCTTCCCAAGCCTAGTAGGAGAGTCAGGCAAGGGGGCTTGGCCGGAGTTCGAGTGTAAGGCTTGGCAGGACGTTCGACCTTACCTCGGCAGGGAGACCAAGCTTCCCAAGCCTAGTAGGAGAGTCAGGCAAGGGGGCTTGGCCGGAGTTCGAGTGTAAGGCTCGGCAGGACGTTCGACCTTACGTCGGCAGGGAGACCAAGCTTCCCAAGCCTAGCAGGGTGAGGCAAGGGGGTTTGGCCGGAGTTCGAGTGTAAGGCTCGGCAGGACGTTCGACCTTACCTCGGCAGGGAGACCAAGCTTCCCAAACCTAGTAGGAGAGTCAGGCAAGGGGGCTTGGCCAGAGTTCGAGTGTAAGGCTCGGCAGGACGTTCGACCTTACCTAGGCAGGGAGACCAAGCTTCCCAAGCCTAGTAGGAGCGTCAGGCAAGGGGGCTTGGCCGGAGTTCGAGTGTAAGGCTCGGCAGGACGTTCGACCTTACCTCGGCAGGGAGACCAAGCTTCCCAAGCCTAGTAGGAGAGTCAGGCAAGGGGGCTTGGCCGGAGTTCGAGTGTAAGGCTCGGCAGGAAGTTCGACCTTACCTAGGCAGGGAGACCAAGCTTCCCAAGCCTAGTAGGAGCGTCAGGCAAGGGGGCTTGGCCGGAGTTCGAGTGTAAGGCTCGGCAGGACGTTCGACCTTACCTCGGCAGGGAGACCAAGCTTCCCAAGCCTAGTAGGAGAGTCAGGCAAGGGGGCTTGGCCGGAGTTCGAGTGTAAGGCTCGGCAGGACGTTCGACCTTACCTGGGCGGGGAGACCAAGCTTCCCAAGCCTAGTAGGAGAGTCAGGCAAGGGGGCTTGGCCGGAGTTCGAGTGTAAGGCTCGGAAGGACGTTCGACCTTACCTCGGCAGGGAGACCAAGCTTCCCAAGCCTAGTAGGAGAGTCAGGCAAGGGGGCTTGGCCGGAGTTCGAGTGTAAGGCTCGGCAGGACGTTCGACCTTACCTCGGCAGGGAGACCAAGCTTCCCAAGCCTAGTAGGAGAGTCAGGCAAGGGGGCTTGGCCGGAGTTCGAGTGTAAGGCTCGGCAGGACGTTCGACCTTACCTCGGCAGGGAGACCAAGCTTCCCAAGCCTAGTAGGAGAGTCAGGCAAGAGGGCTTGGCCGGAGTTCGAGGGTAAGGCTCGGCAGGACGTTCGACCTTACCTCGGCAGGGAGACCAAGCTTCCCAAGCCTAGTAGGAGAGTCAGGCAAGGGGGCTTGGCCGGAGTTCGAGTGTAAGGCTCGGCAGGACGTTCGACCTTACCTCAGCAGGGAGACCAAGCTTCCCAAGCCTAGTAGGAGAGTCAGGCAAGGGGGCTTGGCCGGAGTTCGAGTGTAAGGCTCGGCAGGACGTTCGACCTTACGTCGGCAGGGAGACCAAGCTTCCCAAGCCTAGTAGGAGAGTCAGGCAAGGGGGCTTGGCCGGAGTTCGAGTGTAAGGCTCGGCAGGACGTTCGACCTTACCTCGGCAGGGAGACCAAGCTTCCCAAGCCTAGTAGGAGAGTCAGGCAAGGAGGCTTGGCCGGAGTTCGAGTGTAAGGCTCGGCAGGACGTTCGACCTTACGTCGGCAGGGAGACCAAGCTTCCCAAGCCTAGTAGGAGAGTCCGGCAAGGGGGCTTGGCCGGAGTTCGCGTGTAAGGCTCAGCAGGACGTTCGACCTTACCTCGGCAGGGAGACCAAGCTTCCCCAGCCTAGTAGGGTGAGGCAAGGGGGTTTGGCCGGAGTTCGAGTGTAAGGCTCGGCAGGACGTTCGACCTTACCTCGGGAGGGAGACCAAGCTTCCCAAGCCTAGTAGGAGAGTCAGGCAAGGGGGCTTGGCCGGAGTTCGAGTGTAAGGCTCGGCAGGACGTTCGACCGTGCCTCGGCAGGGAGACCAAGCTTCCCAAGCCTAGTAGGAGAGTCAGGCAAGGGGGCTTGGCCGGAGTTCGAGTGTAAGGCTCGGCAGGACGTTCGACCTTACCTGGGCAGGGAGACCAAGCTTCCCAAGCCTAGTAGGAGCGTCAGGCAAGGGGGCTTGGCCGGAGTTCGAGTGTAAGGCTCGGCAGGACGTTCGACCTTACGTCGGCAGGGAGACCAAGCTTCCCAAGCCTAGTCGGAGAGTCAGCCAAGGAGGCTTGGCCGGAGTTCGAGTGTAAGGTTCGGCAGGACGTTCGACCTTACCTCGGCAGGGAGACCAAGCTTCCCAAGCCTAGTACGAGAGTCAGGCAAGGGGGCTTGGCCGGAGTTCGAGTGTAAGGCTCGGCAGGACGTTCGACCTTACGTCGGCAGGGAGACCAAGCTTCCCAAGCCTAGTAGGAGAGTCAGGCAAGGGGGCTTGGCCGGAGTTCGAGTGTAAGGCTTGGCAGGACGTTCGACCTTACCTCGGCAGGGAGACCAAGCTTCCCAAGCCTAGTAGGAGAGTCAGGCAAGGGGGCTTGGCCGGAGTTCGAGTGTAAGGCTCGGCAGGACGTTCGACCGTACCTCGGCAGGGAGACCAAGCTTCCCAAGCCTAGTAGGAGAGTCAGGCAAGGGGGCTTGGCCGGAGTTCGAGTGTAAGGCTCGGCAGGACGTTCGACCTTACCTCGGCAGGGAGACCAAGCTTCCCAAGCCTAGTAGGAGAGTCAGGCAAGGGGGCTTGGCCGGAGTTCGAGTGTAAGGCTCGGCAGGACGTTCGACCTTACCTCGGCAGGAAGACCAAGCTTCCCAAGCCTAGTAGGAGAGTCAGGCAAGGGGGCTTGGCCGGAGTTCGAGTGTAAGGCTCAGCAGGACGTTCGACCTTACCTCGGCAGGGAGACCAAGCTTCCCAAGCCTTGTAACAGAGTCAGGCAAGGGGGCTTGGCCGGAGTTCGAGTGTAAGGCTCGGCAGGACGTTCGACCTTGCCTCGACAGGGAGACCAAGCTTCCCAAGCCTAGCAGGGCCAGGCAAGGGGGCTTGGCCGGAGTTCGAGTGTAAGGCTCGGCAGGACGTTCGACCTTACCTCGGCAGGGAGACCAAGCTTCCCAAGCCTAGTAAGAGAGTCAGGCAATGGGGCTTGGCCGGAGTTCGAGTGTAAGGCTCGGCAGGACGTTCGACCATACCTCGGCAGGGAGACCAAGCTTCCCAAGCCTAGTAGGAGAGTCAGGCAAGGGGGCTTGGCCGGAGTTCGAGTGTAAGGCTCGGCAGGACATTCGACCATACCTCGGCAGGGAGACCAAGCTTCCCAAGCCTAGTAGGAGAGTCAGGCAAGGGGGCTTGGCCGGAGTTCGAGTGTAAGGCTCGGCAGGACGTTCGACCTTACCTCGGCAGGGAGACCAAGCTTCCCAAGCCTAGTAGGAGAGCCAGGCAAGGGGGCTTGGCCGGAGTTCGAGTGTAAGGCTCGGCAGGACGTTCGACCTTACCTCGGCAGGGAGACCAAGCTTCCCAAGCCTAGTAGGAGCGTCAGGCAAGGGGGCTTGGCCGGAGTTCGAGTGTAAGGCTCGGCAGGACGTTCGACCTTACGTCGGCAGGGAGACCAAGCTTCCCAAGCCTAGTCGGAGAGTCAGGCAAGGAGGCTTGGCCGGAGTTCGAGTGTAAGGCTCGGCAGGACGTTCGGCCTGACCTTGGCAGGGAGACCAAGCTTCCCAAGCCTAGTAGGAGAGTCAGGCAAGGGGGCTTGGCCGGAGTTCGAGTGTAAGGCTCGGCAGGACGTTCGACCTTACCTTTGCAGGGAGACCAAGCTTCCCAAGCCTAGTAGGAGAGTCAGGCAAGGGGGCTTGGCCGGAGTTCGAGTGTAAGGCTTGGCAGGACGTTCGACCGTACCTCGGCAGGGAGACCAAGCTTCCCAAGCCTAGTAGGAGAGTCAGGCAAGGGGGCTTGGCCGGAGTTCGAGTGTAAGGCTCGGCAGGACATTGGACCTTGCCTCGGCAGGGAGACCAAGCTTCCCAAGCCTAGCAGGGCCAGGCAAGGGGGCTTGGCCGGAGTTCGAGTGTAAGGCTCGGCAGGACGTTCGACCTTACCTCGGCAGGGAGACCAAGCTTCCCAAGCCTAGTAGGAGAGTCAGGCAAGGGGGCTTGGCCGGAGTTCGAGTGTAAGGCTCGGCAGGACGTTCGACCTTACCTCGGCAGGGAGACCAAGCTTCCCAAGCCTAGTAGGAGAGTCAGGCAAGGGGGCTTGGCCGGAGTTCGAGTGTAAGGCTCGGCAGGACGTTCGACCTTACCTCGGCAGGGAGACCAAGCTTCCCAAGCCTAGTAGGAGAGTCAGGCAAGGGGGCTTGGCCGGAGTTCGAGTGTAAGGCACGGCAGGACGTTCGACCTTACCTCGGCAGGGAGACCAAGCTTCCCAAGCCTAGTAGGAGAGTCAGGCAAGGGGGCTGGGCCGGAGTTCGAGTGTAAGGCTCAGCAGGACGTTCGACCTTACCTCAGCAGGGAGACCAAGCTTCCCAAGCCTAGTAGGAGAGTCAGGCAAGGGGGCTTGGCCGGAGTTCGAGTGTAAGGCTCGGCAGGACGTTCGACCGTACCTCGGCAGGGAGACCAAGCTTCCCAAGCCTAGTAGGAGAGTCAGGCAAGGGGGCTTGGCCGGAGTTCGAGTGTAAGGCTCGGCAGGACGTTCGACCTTACCTCGGCAGGGAGACCAAGCTTCCCAAGCCTAGCAGGGTCAGGCAAGGGGGCTTGGCCGGAGTTTGAGTGTAAGGCTCGGCAGGACGTTCGACCTTACCTCGGCAGGGTGACCAAGCTTCCCAAGCCTAGTAGGAGACTCAGGCAAGGGGGCTTGGCCGGAGTTCGAGTGTAAGGCTCAGCAGGACGTTCGACCTTACCTCGGCAGGGAGACCAAGCTTCCCAAGCCTAGTAACAGAGTCAGGCAAGGGGGCTTGGCCGGAGTTCGAGTGTAAGGCTCGGCAGGACGTTCGACCATACCTCGGCAGGGAGACCAAGCTTCCCAAGCCTAGTAGGAGAGTCAGGCAAGGGGGCTTGGCCGGAGTTCGAGTGTAAGGCTCGGCAGGACATTCGACCATACCTCGGCAGGGAGACCAAGCTTCCCAAGCCTAGTAGGAGAGTCAGGCAAGGGGGCTTGGCCGGAGTTCGAGTGTAAGGCTCGGCAGGACGTTCGACCTTACCTCGGCAGGGAGACCAAGCTTCCCAAGCCTAGTAGGAGAGTCAGGCAAGGGGGCTTGGCCGGAGTTCGAGTGTAAGGCTCGGCAGGACGTTCGACCTTACCTCGGCAGGGAGACCAAGCTTCCCAAGCCTAGTCGGAGAGTCAGGCAAGGGGGCTTGGCCGGAGTTCGAGTGTAAGGCTCAGCAGGACGTTCGACCTTACCTCGGCAGGGAGACCAAGCTTCCCAAGCCTAGTAGGGTGAGGCAAGGGGGTTTGGCCGGAGTTCGAGTGTAAGGCTCGGCAGGACGTTCGACCTTACCTCGGCAGGGAGACCAAGCTTCCCAAACCTAGTAGGAGAGTCAGGCAAGGGGGCTTGGCCGGAGTTCGAGTGTAAGGCTCGGCAGGAAGTTCGACCTTACCTAGGCAGGGAGACCAAGCTTCCCAAGCCTAGTAGGAGCGTCAGGCTAGGGGGCTCGGCCGGAGTTCGAGTGTAAGGCTCGGCAGGAAGTTTGACCTTACCTCGGCAGGGAGACCAAGCTTCCCAAGCCTAGTAGGAGAGTCAGGCAAGGGGGCTTGGCCGGAGTTCAAGTGTAAGGCTCGGCAGGAAGTTCGACCTTACCTAGGCAGGGAGACCAAGCTTCCCAAGCCTAGTAGGAGCGTCAGGCAAGGGGGCTTGGCCGGAGTTCGAGTGTAAGGCTCGGCAGGACGTTTGACCTTACCTCGGCAGGGAGACCAAGCTTCCCAAGCCTAGTAGGAGAGTCAGGCAAGGGGGCTTGGCCGGAGTTGGAGTGTAAGGCTCGGCAGGACGTTCGACCTTACCTCGGCAGGGAGACCAAGCTTCCCAAGCCTAGTAGGGTCAGGCAAGGGGGCTTGGCCGGAGTTCGAGTGTAAGGCTCAGCAGGACATTCGACCTTACCTCGGCAGGGAGACCAAGCTTCCCAAGCCTAGTAGGAGAGTCAGGCAGGGGGGCCTGGCCGGACTTCGAGTGTAAGGCTCGGCAGGACATTCGACCTTACCTCGGCAGGGAGACCAAGCTTCCCAAGCCCAGTAGGAGAGTCAGGCAAGGGGGCTTGGCCGGAGTTCGAGTGTAAGGCTCGGCAGGACGTTCGACCATACCTCGGCAGGGAGACCAAGCTTCCCAAGCCTAGTAGGAGAGTCAGGCAAGGGGGCTTGGCCGGAGTTCGAGTGTAAGGCTCGGCAGGACGTTCGACCTTTCCTCGGCAGGGAGACCAAGCTTCCCAAGCCTAGCAGGGTCAGGAAAGGCGGCTTGGCCGGAGTTCGAGTGTAAGGCTCGGCAGGACGTTCGACCTTACCTCGGCAGGGAGACCAAGCTTCTCAAGCCTAGTAGGAGAGTCAGGCAAGGGGGCTTGGCCGGAGTTCGAGCGTAAGGCTCGGCAGGACGTTCGACCTTACGTCGGCAGGGAGACCAAGCTTCCCAAGCCTAGTAGGAGAGTCAGGCCAGGGGGCTTGGCCGGAGTTCGAGTGTAAGGCTCGGCAGGACGTTCGACCTTACCTCGGCAGGGAGACCAAGCTTCCCAAGCCTAATAGGGTCAGGCAAGGGGGCTTGGCCGGAGTTTGAGTGTAAGGCTCAGCAGGACGTTCGACCTTACCTCGGCAGGGTGACCAAGCTTCCCAAGCCTAGTAGGAGCGTCAGGCAAGGGGGCTTGGCCGGAGTTCGAGTGTAAGGCTCGGCAGGACGTTCGACCTTACCTCGGCAGGGAGACCAAGCTTCCCAAGCCTAGTAGGAGAGTCAGGCAAGGGGGCTTGGCCGGAGTTCGAGTGTAAGGCTCGGCAGGACGTTCGACCTTACCTCGGCAGGGAGACCAAGCTTCCCAAGCCTAGTAGGAGAGTCAGGCAAGGGGGCTTGGCCGGAGTTTGACTGTAAAGCTCGGCAGGACGTTCGACCTTACCTCGGCAGGGAGACCAAGCTTCCCAAGCCTAGTAGGGTCAGGCAAGGGGGCTTGGCCGGAGTTTGAGTGTAAGGCTCAGCAGGATGTTCTACCTTACCTCGGCAGGGAGACCAAGCTTCCCAAGCCTAGTAGGAGAGTCAGGCAAGGGGGCTTGGCCAGAGTTCGAGTGTAAGGCTCGGCAGGACGTTCGACCTTACCTCGGCAGGGAGACCAAGCTTCCCAAGCCTAGTAGGAGAGTCAGGCAAGGGGGCTTGGCCGGACTTCGAGTGTAAGGCTCGGCAGGACGTTCGACCTTACGTCGGCAGGGAGACCAAGCTTCCCAAGCCTAGTAGGAGAGTCAGGCAAGGGGGCTTGGCCGGAGTTCGAGTGTAAGGCTCGGCAGGACGTTCGACCTTACCTCGGCAGGGAGACCAAGCTTCCCAAGCCTAGTAGGAGAGTCAGGCAAGGGGGCTTGGCCGGAGTTCGAGTGTAAGCTCGGCAGGACGTTCGACCGTACCTCGGCAGGGAGACCAAGCTTCCCAAGCCTAGTAGGAGAGTCAGGCAAGGGGGCTTGGCCAGAGTTCAAGTGTAAGGCTCGGCAATATGTTCGACCTTACCTCGGCAGGGAGACCAAGCTTCCCAAGCCTAGTAGGAGAGTCAGGCAAGGGGGCTTGGCCGGAGTTCGAGTGTAAGGCTCGGCAGGACGTTCGACCGTACCTCGGCAGGGAGACCAAGCTTCCCAAGCCTAGTAGGGTCAGGCAAGGGGGCTTGGCCGGAGTTCAAGTGTAAGGCTCGGCAGGACGTTTGACCTTACCTCGGCAGGGAGACCAAGCTTCCCAAGCCTAGCAGGGTCAGGAAAGGCGGCTTGGCCGGAGTTCGAGTGTAAGGCTCGGCAGGACGTTCGACCTTACCTCGGCAGGGAGACCAAGCTTCCCAAGCCTAGTAGGAGAGTCAGGCAAGGGGGTTTGGCCGGAGTTGGAGCGTAAGGCTCGGCAGGACGTTCGACCTTACGTCGGCAGGGAGACCAAGCTTCCCAAGCCTAGTAGGAGAGTCGGGCAAGGGGGCTTGGCCGGAGTTTGAGTGTAAGGCTCGGCAGGACGTTCGACCTTACCTCGGCAGGGAGACCAAGCTTCCCAAGCCTAATAGGGTCAGGCAAGGGGGCTTGGCCGGAATTTGAGTGTAAGGCTCAGCAGGACGTTCGACCTTACCCCGGCAGGGTGACCAAGCTTCCCAAGCCTAGTAGGAGCGTCAGGCAAGGGGGCTTGGCCGGAGTTCGAGTGTAAGGCTCGGCAGGACGTTCGACCTTACCTCGGCAGGGAGACCAAGCTTCCCAAGCCTAGTAGGAGAGTCAGGCAAGGGGGCTTGGCCGGAGTTCGAGTTTAAGGCTCGGCAGGACGTTCGACCTTACCTCGGCAGGGAGACCAAGCTTCCCAAGCCTAGTAGGAGAGTCAGGCAAGGGGGCTTGGCCGGAGTTTGACTGTAAAGCTCGGCAGGACGTTCGACCTTACCTCGGCAGGGAGACCAAGCTTCCCAAGCCTAGTAGGGTCAGGCAAGGGGGCTTGGCCGGAGTTTGAGTGTAAGGCTCAGCAGGATGTTCTACCTTACCTTGGCAGGGAGACCAAGCTTCCCAAGCCTAGTAGGAGAGTCAGGCAAGGGGGCTTGGCCGGAGTTCGAGTGTAAGGCTCGGCAGGACGTTCGAACTTACCTCGGCAGGGAGACCAAGCTTCCCAAGCCTAGTAGGAGAGTCAGGCAAGGGGGCTTGGCCGGACTTCGAGTGTAAGGCTCGGCAGGACGTTCGACCTTACGTCGGCAGGGAGACCAAGCTTCCCAAGCCTAGTAGGAGAGTCAGGCAAGGGGGCTTGGCCGGAGTTCGAGTGTAAGGCTCGGCAGGACGTTCGACCGTACCTCGGCAGGGAGACCAAGCTTCCCAAGCCTAGTAGGAGAGTCAGGCAAGGGGGCTTGGCCGGAGTTCGAGTGTAAGCTCGGCAGGACGTTCGACCGTACCTCGGCAGGGAGACCAAGCTTCCCAAGCCTAGTAGGAGAGTCAGGCAAGGGGGCTTGGCCAGAGTTCAAGTGTAAGGCTCGGCAATATGTTCGACCTTACCTCGGCAGGGAGACCAAGCTTCCCAAGCCTAGTAGGAGAGTCAGGCAAGGGGGCTTGGCCGGAGTTCGAGTGTAAGGCTCGGCAGGACGTTCGACCTGACCTTGGCAGGGAGACCAAGCTTCCCAAGCCTAGTAGGAGAGTCAGGCAAGGGGGCTTGGCCGGAGTTCAAGTGTAAGGCTCGGCAGGACGTTCAACCTTACCTCGGCAGGGAGACCAAGCTTCCCAAGCCCAGTAGGAGAGTCAGGCAAGGGGGCTTGGCCGGAGTTCGAGTGTAAGGCTCGGCAGGACGTTCGACCTTACCTCGGCAGGGAGGACAATCTTCCCAAGCCTAGCAGGGTCAGGCAAGGGGGCTTGGCCGGAGTTCGAGTGTAAGGCTCGGCAGGACGTTCGACCTTACCTCGGCAGGGAGACCAAGCTTCCCAAGCCTAGTAGGAGAGTCAGGCAAGGGGGCTTGGCCGGAGTTCGAGTGTAAGGCTCGGCAGGACGTTCGACCTTACCTCGGCAGGGAGACCAAGCTTCCCAAGCCTAGTAGGAGAGTCAGGCAAGGGGGCTTGGCCGGAGTTCGAGTGTAAGGCTCGGCAGGACGTTCGACCTTACCTCGGAAGGGAGACCAAGCTTCCCAAGCCTAGTAGGGTCAGGCAAGGGGGCTTGGCCGGAGTTCGAGTGTAAGGCTCGGCAGGACGTTCGACCTTACCTCGGCAGGGAGACCAAGCTTCCCAAGCCTAGTAGGAGAGTCAGGCAAGGGGGCTTGGCCGGAGTTCGAGTGTAAGGCTCGGCAGGACGTTCGACCTTACGTCGGCAGGGAGACCAAGCTTCCCAAACCTAGTAGGAGAGTCAGGCAAGGAGGCTTGGCCGGAGTTCGAGTGTAAGGCTCGGCAGGACGTTCGACCTTACCTCGGCAGGGAGACCAAGCTTCCCAAGCCTAGTAGGGTCAGGCAAGGGGGCTTGGCCGCAGTTCAAGTGTAAGGCTCGGCAGGACGTTTGACCTTAACTCGGCAGGGAGACCAAGCTTCCCAAGCCTAGTAGGAGAGTCAGGCAAGGGGGCTTGGCCGGAGTTCGAGTGTAAGGCTCGGCAGGACGTTCGACCTTACCTCGGCAGGGAGACCAAGCTTCCCAAGCCTAGTAGGGTCAGGCAAGGGGGCTTGGTCGGAGTTCGAGTGTAAGGCTCAGCAGGACATTCGACCTTACCTCGGCAGGGAGACCAAGCTTCCCAAGCCTAGTAGGAGAGTCAGGCAAGGGGGCTTGGCCGGAGTTCGAGTGTAAGGCTCGGCAGGACGTTCGACCTTACGTCGGCAGGGAGACCAAGCTTCCCAAACCTAGTAGGAGAGTCAGGCAAGGAGGCTTGGCCGGAGTTCGAGTGTAAGGCTCGGCAGGACGTTCGACCATACCTCGGCAGGGAGGCCAAGCTTTCCAAGCCTAGTAGGAGAGTCAGGAAAGGAGGCTTGGCCGGAGTTCGAGTGTAAGGCTCGGCAGGACGTTCGACCTTACCTCGGCAGGGAGACCAAGCTTCCCAAGCCTAGCAGGAGAGTCAGGGAAGGGGGCTTGGCTGGAGTTCGAGTGTAAGGCTCAGCAGGACGTTCGACCTTACCTCGGCAGGGAGACCAAGCTTCCCAAGCCGAGTCGGAGAGTCAGGCAAGGGGGCTTGGCCGGAGTTCGAGTGTAAGGCTCGGCAGGACGTTCGACCTTACCTCGGCAGGGAGACCAAGCTTCCCAAGCCTAGTAGGGCCAGGCAAGGGGGCTTGGCCAGAGTTTGAGTGTAAGGCTCGGCAGGACGTTCGACCATACCTCGGCAGGGAGACCAAGCTTCCCAAGCCTAGTAGGAGAGACAGGCAAGGGGGCTTGGCCGGAGTTCGAGTGTAAGGCTCGGCAGGACGTTCGACCTTACCTCGGCAGGGAGACCAAGCTTCCCAAGCCTAGTAGGAGAGTCAGGCAAGGGGGCTTGGCCGGAGTTCGAGTGTAAGGCTCGGCAGGACGTTCGACCTTACCTCGGCAGGGAGACCAAGCTTCCCAAGCCTAGTAGGAGAGTCAGGCAAGGGGGCTTGGCCGGAGTTTGACTGTAAAGCTCGGCAGGACGTTCGACCTTACCTCGGCAGGGAGACCAAGCTTCCCAAGCCTAGAAGGGTCAGGCAAGGGGGCTTGGCCGGAGTTTGAGTGTAAGGCTCAGCAGGATGTTCTACCTTACCTCGGCAGGGAGACCAAGCTTCCCAATCCTAGTAGGAGAGTCAGGCAAGGGGGCTTGGCCGGAGTTCGAGTGTAAGGCTCGGCAGGACGTTCGACCTTACCTCGGCAGGGAGACCAAGCTTCCCAAGCCTAGTAGGAGAGTCAGGCAAGGGGGCTTGGCCGGACTTCGAGTGTAAGGCTCGGCAGGACGTTCGACCTTACGTCGGCAGGGAGACCAAGCTTCCCAAGCCTAGTAGGAGAGTCAGGCAAGGGGGCTTGGCCGGAGTTCGAGTGTAAGCTCGGCAGGACGTTCGACCGTACCTCGGCAGGGAGACCAAGCTTCCCAAGCCTAGTAGGAGAGTCAGGCAAGGGGGCTTGGCCAGAGTTCGAGTGTAAGGCTCGGCAGGACGTTCGACCTTACCTCGGCAGGGAGGCCAAGCTTCCCAAGCCTAGCAGGGTCAGGAAAGGCGGCTTGGCCGGAGTTCCAGTGTAAGGCTCGGCAGGACGTTTGACCTTACCTCGGCAGGGAGACCAAGCTTCCCAAGCCTAGTAGGAGAGTCAGGCAAGGGGGCTTGGCCGGAGTTCGAGCGTAAGGCTCGGCAGGACGTTCGACCTTACCTCGGCAGGGAGACCAAGCTTCCCAAGCCTAGTAGGAGAGTCAGGCAAGGGGGCTTGGCCGGAGTTTGAGTGTAAGGCTCGGCAGGACGTTCGACCTTACCTCGGCAGGGAGACCAAGCTTCCCAAGCCTAATAGGGTCAGGCAAGGGGGCTTGGCCGGAATTTGAGTGTAAGGCTCAGCAGGACGTTCGACCTTACCTCGGCAGGGTGACCAAGCTTCCCAAGCCTAGTAGGAGCGTCAGGCAAGGGGGCTTGGCCGGAGTTCGAGTGTAAGGCTCGGCAGGACGTTCGACCTTACCTCGGCAGGGAGACCAAGCTTCCCAAGCCTAGTAGGAGAGTCAGGCAAGGGGGCTTGGCCGGAGTTCGAGTGTAAGGCTCGGCAGGACGTTCGACCTTACCTCGGCAGGGAGACCAAGCTTCCCAAGCCTAGTAGGAGAGTCAGGCAAGGGGGCTTGGCCGGAGTTTGACTGTAAAGCTCGGCAGGACGTTCGACCTTACCTCGGCAGGGAGACCAAGCTTCCCAAGCCTAGTAGGGTCAGGCAAGGGGGCTTGGCCGGAGTTTGAGTGTAAGGCTCAGCAGGATGTTCTACCTTACCTCGGCAGGGAGACCAAGCTTCCCAAGCCTAGTAGGAGAGTCAGGCAAGGGGGCTTGGCCGGAGTTCGAGTGTAAGGCTCGGCAGGACTTTCGACCTTGCGTCGGCAGGGAGACCAAGCTTCCCAAGCCTAGCAGGGCCAGGCAAGGGGGCTTGGCCGGAGTTCGAGTGTAAGGCTCGGCAGGACGTTCGACCTTACCTCGGCAGGGAGACCAAGCTTCCCAAGCCTAGTAGGAGAGTCAGGCAAGGGGGCTTGGCCGGAGTTCGAGTGTAAGGCTCGGCAGGACGTTCGACCTTACCTCGGCAGGGAGACCAAGCTTCCCAAGCCTAGTAGGAGAGTCAGGCAAGGGGGCTTGGCCGGAGTTTGACTGTAAAGCTCGGCAGGACGTTCGACCTTACCTCGGCAGGGAGACCAAGCTTCCCAAGCCTAGTAGGGTCAGGCAAGGGGGCTTGGCCGGAGTTTGAGTGTAAGGCTCAGCAGGATGTTCTACCTTACCTCGGCAGGGAGACCAAGCTTCCCAAGCCTAGTAGGAGAGTCAGGCAAGGGGGCTTGGCCGGAGTTCGAGTGTAAGGCTCGGCAGGACGTTCGACCTTACCTCGGCAGGGAGACCAAGCTTCCCAAGCCTAGTAGGAGAGTCAGGCAAGGGGGCTTGGCCGGACTTCGAGTGTAAGGCTCGGCAGGACGTTCGACCTTACGTCGGCAGGGAGACCAAGCTTCCCAAGCCTAGTAGGAGAGTCAGGCAAGGGGGCTTGGCCGGAGTTCGAGTGTAAGGCTCGGCAGGACGTTCGACCGTACCTCGGCAGGGAGACCAAGCTTCCCAAGCCTAGTAGGAGAGTCAGGCAAGGGGGCTTGGCCGGAGTTCGAGTGTAAGCTCGGCAGGACGTTCGACCGTACCTCGGCAGGGAGACCAAGCTTCCCAAGCCTAGTAGGAGAGTCAGGCAAGGGGGCTTGGCCAGAGTTCAAGTGTAAGGCTCGGCAATATGTTCGACCTTACCTCGGCAGGGAGACCAAGCTTCCCAAGCCTAGTAGGAGAGTCAGGCAAGGGGGCTTGGCCGGAGTTCGAGTGTAAGGCTCGGCAGGACGTTCGACCTGACCTTGGCAGGGAGACCAAGCTTCCCAAGCCTAGTAGGAGAGTCAGGCAAGGGGGCTTGGCCGGAGTTCAAGTGTAAGGCTCGGCAGGACGTTCAACCTTACCTCGGCAGGGAGACCAAGCTTCCCAAGCCCAGTAGGAGAGTCAGGCAAGGGGGCTTGGCCGGAGTTCGAGTGTAAGGCTCGGCAGGACGTTCGACCTTACCTCAGCAGGGGGGCCAATCTTCCCAAGCCTAGCAGGGTCAGGCAAGGGGGCTTGGCCGGAGTTCGAGTGTAAGGCTCGGCAGGACGTTCAACCTTACCTCGGCAGGGAGACCAAGCTTCCCAAGCCTAGTAGGAGAGTCAGGCAAGGGGGCTTGGCCGGAGTTCGAGTGTAAGGCTCGGCAGGACGTTCGACCTTACGTCGGCAGGGAGACCAAGCTTCCCAAACCTAGTAGGAGAGTCAGGGAAGGGGGCTTGGCCGGAGTTCGAGTGTAAGGCTCGGCAGGACGTTCGACCTTACCTCGGCAGGGAGACCAAGCTTCCCAAGCCTAGTAGGGTCAGGCAAGGGGGCTTGGCCGCAGTTCAAGTGTAAGGCTCGGCAGGACGTTTGACCTTAAATCGGCAGGGAGACCAAGCTTCCCAAGCCTAGTAGGAGAGTCAGGCAAGGGGGCTTGGCCGGAGTTCGAGTGTAAGGCTCGGCAGGACGTTCGACCTTACCTCGGCAGGGAGACCAAGCTTCCCAAGCCTAGTAGGGTCAGGCAAGGGGGCTTGGCCAGAGCTTGAGTGTAAGGCTCGGCAGGACGTTCGACCTTACCTCGGCAGGGTGACCAAGCTTCCCAAGCCTAGTAGGAGAGTCAGGCAAGGGGGCTTGGCCGGAGTTCGAGTGTAAGGCTCAGCAGGACGTTCGACCTTACCTCGGCAGGGAGACCAAGCTTCCCAAGCCTAGTAGGGTGAGGCAAGGGGGTTTGGCCGGAGTTCGAGTGTAAGGCTGGGCAGGACGTTCGACCATACCTCGGCAGGGAGACCAAGCTTCCCAAGCCTAGTAGGAGAGTCAGGCAAGGGGGCTTGGCCGGAGTTCGAGTGTAAGGCTCGGCAGGACGTTCGACCTTACCTCGGCAGGGAGACCAAGCTTCCCAAGCCTAGTAGGAGCGTCAGGCAAGGGGGCTTGGCCGGAGTTCGAGTGTAAGGCTCGGCAGGACGTTCGACCTTACCTCAGCAGGGAGACCAAGCTTCCCAAGCCTAGTAGGAGAGTCAGGCAAGGGGGCTTGGCCGGAGTTCGAGTGTAAGGCTCGGCAGGATGTTCGACCTTACCTCGGCAGGGAGACCAAGCTTCCCAAGCCTAGTAGGGTCAGGCAAGGGGGCTTGGTCGGAGTTCGAGTGTAAGGCTCAGCAGGACATTCGACCTTACCTCGGCAGGGAGACCAAGCTTCCCAAGCCTAGTAGGAGAGTCAGGCAAGGGGGCTTGGCCGGAGTTCGAGTGTAAGGCTCGGCAGGACGTTCGACCTTACGTCGGCAGGGAGACCAAGCTTCCCAAACCTAGTAGGAGAGTCAGGCAAGGAGGCTTGGCCGGAGTTCGAGTGTAAGGCTCGGCAGGACGTTCCACCATACCTCGGCAGGGAGGCCAAGCTTTCCAAGCCTAGTAGGAGAGTCAGGAAAGGAGGCTTGGCCGGAGTTCGAGTGTAAGGCTCGGCAGGACGTTCGACCTTACCTCGGCAGGGAGACCAAGCTTCCCAAGCCTAGCAGGAGAGTCAGGGAAGGGGGCTTGGCTGGAGTTCGAGTGTAAGGCTCGGCAGGACGTTCGACCTTACCTCGGCAGGGAGACCAAGCTTCCCTTGCCTAGTAGGAGAGTCAGGCAAGGGGGCTTGGCCGGAGTTCGAGTGTAAGGCTCGGCAGGACGTTCGACCTTACCTCGGAAGGGAGACCAAGCTTCCCAAGCCTAGTAGGGTCAGGCAAGGGGGCTTGGCCGGAGTTCGAGTGTAAGGCTCGGCAGGACGTTCGACCTTACCTCGGCAGGGAGACCAAGCTTCCCAAGCCTAGTAGGGTCAGGCAAGGGGGCTTGGCCGCAGTTCAAGTGTAAGGCTCGGCAGGACGTTTGACCTTAACTCGGCAGGGAGACCAAGCTTCCCAAGCCTAGTAAGAGAGTCAGGCAAGGGGGCTTGGCCGGAGTTCGAGTGTAAGGCTCGGCAGGACGTTCGACCTTACCTCGGCAGGGAGACCAAGCTTCCCAAGCCTAGTAGGGTCAGGCAAGGGGGCTTGGCCAGAGTTTGAGTGTAAGGCTCGGCAGGACGTTCGACCTTACCTCGGCAGGGTGACCAAGCTTCCCAAGCCTAGTAGGAGAGTCAGGCAAGGGGGCTTGGCTGGAGTTCGAGTGTAAGGCTCAGCAGGACGTTCAACCTTACCTCGGCAGGGAGACCAAGCTTCCCAAGCCTAGTAGGGTGAGGCAAGGGGGTTTGGCCGGAGTTCGAGTGTAAGGCTGGGCAGGACGTTCGACCATACCTCGGCAGGGAGACCAAGCTTCCCAAGCCTAGTAGGAGAGTCAGGCAAGGGGGCTTGGCCGGAGTTCGAGTGTAAGGCTCGGCAGGACGTTCGACCTTACCTCGGCAGGGAGACCAAGCTTCCCAAGCCTAGTAGGAGCGTCAGGCAAGGGGGCTTGGCCGGAGTTCGAGTGTAAGGCTCGGCAGGACGTTCGACCTTACCTCAGCAGGGAGACCAAGCTTCCCAAGCCTAGTAGGAGAGTCAGGCAAGGGGGCTTGGCCGGAGTTCGAGTGTAAGGCTCGGCAGGACGTTCGACCTTACCTCGGCAGGGAGACCAAGCTTCCCAAGCCTAGTAGGGTCAGGCAAGGGGGCTTGGTCAGAGTTCGAGTGTAAGGCTCAGCAGGACATTCGACCGTGCCTCGGCAGGGAGACCAAGCTTCCCAAGCCTAGTAGGAGAGTCAGGCAAGGGGGCTTGGCCGGAGTTCGAGTGTAAGGCTCGGCAGGACGTTCGACCTTACGTCGGCAGGGAGACCAAGCTTCCCAAACCTAGTAGGAGAGTCAGGCAAGGAGGCTTGGCCGGAGTTCGAGTGTAAGGCTCGGCAGGACGTTCGACCATACCTCGGCAGGGAGGCCAAGCTTTCCAAGCCTAGTAGGAGAGTCAGGAAAGGAGGCTTGGCCGGAGTTCGAGTGTAAGGCTCGGCAGGACGTTCGACCTTACCTCGGAAGGGAGACCAAGCTTCCCAAGCCTAGCAGGAGAGTCAGGGAAGGGGGCTTGGCTGGAGTTCGAGTGTAAGGCTCGGCAGGACGTTCGACCTTACCTCGGCAGGGAGACCAAGCTTCCCAAGCCGAGTCGGAGAGTCAGGCAAGGGGGCTTGGCCGGAGTTCGAGTGTAAGGCTCGGCAGGACGTTCGACCTTACCTCGGCAGGGAGACCAAGCTTCCCAAGCCTAGTAGGGCCAGGCAAGGGGGCTTGGCCAGAGTTTGAGTGTAAGGCTCGGCAGGACGTTCGACCATACCTCGGCAGGGAGACCAAGCTTCCCAAGCCTAGTAGGAGAGTCAGGCAAGGGGGCTTGGCCGGAGTTCGAGTGTAAGGCTCGGCAGGACGTTCGACCTTACCTCGGCAGGGAGACCAAGCTTCCCAAGCCTAGTAGGAGAGTCAGGCAAGGGGGCTTGGCCGGAGTTCGAGTGTAAGGCTCGGCAGGACGTTCGACCTTACCTCGGCAGGGAGACCAAGCTTCCCAAGCCTAGTAGGAGAGTCAGGCAAGGGGGCTTGGCCGGAGTTTGACTGTAAAGCTCGGCAGGACGTTCGACCTTACCTCGGCAGGGAGACCAAGCTTCCCAAGCCTAGTAGGGTCAGGCAAGGGGGCTTGGCCGGAGTTTGAGTGTAAGGCTCAGCAGGATGTTCTACCTTACCTCGGCAGGGAGACCAAGCTTCCCAAGCCTAGTAGGAGAGGCAGGCAAGGGGGCTTGGCCGGAGTTCGAGTGTAAGGCTCGGCAGGACGTTCGACCTTACCTCGGCAGGGAGACCAAGCTTCCCAAGCCTAGTAGGAGAGTCAGGCAAGGGGGCTTGGCCGGACTTCGAGTGTAAGGCTCGGCAGGACGTTCGACCTTACGTCGGCAGGGAGACCAAGCTTCCCAAGCCTAGTAGGAGAGTCAGGCAAGGGGGCTTGGCCGGAGTTCGAGTGTAAGGCTCGGCAGGACGTTCGACCTTACCTCGGCAGGGAGACCAAGCTTCCCAAGCCTAGCAGGAGAGTCAGGGAAGGGGGCTTGGCTGGAGTTCGAGTGTAAGGCTCGGCAGGACGTTCGACCTTACCTCGGCAGGGAGACCAAGCTTCCCTTGCCTAGTAGGAGAGTCAGGCAAGGGGGCTTGGCCGGAGTTCGAGTGTAAGGCTCGGCAGGACGTTCGACCTTACCTCGGCAGGGAGACCAAGCTTCCCAAGCCTAGTAGGGTCAGGCAAGGGGGCTTGGCCGCAGTTCAAGTGTAAGGCTCGGCAGGACGTTTGACCTTAACTCGGCAGGGAGACCAAGCTTCCCAAGCCTAGTAAGAGAGTCAGGCAAGGGGGCTTGGCCGGAGTTCGAGTGTAAGGCTCGGCAGGACGTTCGACCTTACCTCGGCAGGGAGACCAAGCTTCCCAAGCCTAGTAGGGTCAGGCAAGGGGGCTTGGCCAGAGTTTGAGTGTAAGGCTCGGCAGGACGTTCGACCTTACCTCGGCAGGGTGACCAAGCTTCCCAAGCCTAGTAGGAGAGTCAGGCAAGGGGGCTTGGCCGGAGTTCGAGTGTAAGGCTCAGCAGGACGTTCAACCTTACCTCGGCAGGGAGACCAAGCTTCCCAAGACTAGTAGGGTGAGGCAAGGGGGTTTGGCCGGAGTTCGAGTGTAAGGCTGTGCAGGACGTTCGACCATACCTCGGCAGGGAGACCAAGCTTCCCAAGCCTAGTAGGAGAGTCAGGCAAGGGGGCTTGGCCGGAGTTCGAGTGTAAGGCTCGGCAGGACGTTCGACCTTACCTCGGCAGGGAGACCAAGCTTCCCAAGCCTAGTAGGAGCGTCAGGCAAGGGGGCTTGGCCGGAGTTCGAGTGTAAGGCTCGGCAGGACGTTCGACCTTACCTCAGCAGGGAGACCAAGCTTCCCAAGCCTAGTAGGAGAGTCAGGCAAGGGGGCTTGGCCGGAGTTCGAGTGTAAGGCTCGGCAGGATGTTCGACCTTACCTCGGCAGGGAGACCAAGCTTCCCAAGCCTAGTAGGATCAGGCAAGGGGGCTTGGTCGGAGTTCGAGTGTAAGGCTCAGCAGGACATTCGACCTTACCTCGGCAGGGAGACCAAGCTTCCCAAGCCTAGTAGGAGAGTCAGGCAAGGGGGCTTGGCCGGAGTTCGAGTGTAAGGCTCGGCAGGACGTTCGACCTTACGTCGGAAGGGAGACCAAGCTTCCCAAACCTAGTAGGAGAGTCAGGCAAGGAGGCTTGGCCGGAGTTCGAGTGTAAGGCTCGGCAGGACGTTCGACCATACCTCGGCAGGGAGGCCAAGCTTTCCAAGCCTAGTAGGAGAGTCAGGAAAGGAGGCTTGGCCGGAGTTCGAGTGTAAGGCTCGGCAGGACGTTCGACCTTACCTCGGCAGGGAGACCAAGCTTCCCAAGCCTAGCAGGAGAGTCAGGGAAGGGGGCTTGGCTGGAGTTCGAGTGTAAGGCTCGGCAGGACGTTCGACCTTACCTCGGCAGGGAGACCAAGCTTCCCAAGCCGAGTCGGAGAGTCAGGCAAGGGGGCTTGGCCGGAGTTCGAGTGTAAGGCTCGGCAGGACGTTCGACCTTACCTCGGCAGGGAGACCAAGCTTCCCAAGCCTAGTAGGGCCAGGCAAGGGGGCTTGGCCAGAGTTTGTGTGTAAGGCTCGGCAGGACGTTCGACCATACCTCGGCAGGGAGACCAAGCTTCCCAAGCCTAGTAGGAGAGTCAGGCAAGGGGGCTTGGCCGGAGTTCGAGTGTAAGGCTCGGCAGGACGTTCGACCTTACCTCGGCAGGGAGACCAAGCTTCCCAAGCCTAGTAGGAGAGTCAGGCAAGGGGGCTTGGCCGGAGTTCGAGTGTAAGGCTCGGCAGGACGTTCGACCTTACCTCGGCAGGGAGACCAAGCTTCCCAAGCCTAGTAGGAGAGTCAGGCAAGGGGGCTTGGCCGGAGTTTGACTGTAAAGCTCGGCAGGACGTTCGACCTTACCTCGGCAGGGAGACCAAGCTTCCCAAGCCTAGTAGGGTCAGGCAAGGGGGCTTGGCCGGAGTTTGAGTGTAAGGCTCAGCAGGATGTTCTACCTTACCTCGGCAGGGAGACCAAGCTTCCCAAGCCTAGTAGGAGAGTCAGGCAAGGGGGCTTGGCCGGAGTTCGAGTGTAAGGCTCGGCAGGACGTTCGACCTTACCTCGGCAGGGAGACCAAGCTTCCCAAGCCTAGTAGGAGAGTCAGGCAAGGGGGCTTGGCCGGACTTTGAGTGTAAGGCTCGGCAGGACGTTCGACCTTACGTCGGCAGGGAGACCAAGCTTCCCAAGCCTAGTAGGAGAGTCAGGCAAGGGGGCTTGGCCGGAGTTCGAGTGTAAGGCTCGGCAGGACGTTCGACCGTACCTCGGCAGGGAGATCAAGCTTCCCAAGCCTAGTAGGAGAGTCAGGCAAGGGGGCTTGGCCGGAGTTCGAGTGTAAGCTCGGCAGGACGTTCGACCGTACCTCGGCAGGGAGACCAAGCTTCCCAAGCCTAGTAGGAGAGTCAGGCAAGGGGGCTTGGCCAGAGTTCAAGTGTAAGGCTCGGCAATATGTTCGACCTTACCTCGGCAGGGAGACCAAGCTTCCCAAGCCTAGTAGGAGAGTCAGGCAAGGGGGCTTGGCCGGAGTTCGAGTGTAAGGCTCGGCAGGACGTTCGACCGTACCTCGGCAGGGAGACCAAGCTTCCCAAGCCTAGTAGGGTCAGGCAAGGGGGCTTGGCCGGAGTTCAAGTGTAAGGCTCGGCAGGACGTTTGACCTTACCTCGGCAGGGAGACCAAGCTTCCCAAGCCTAGTAGGAGAGTCAGGCAAGGGGGCTTGGCCGGAGTTCGAGTGTAAGGCTCGGCAGGACGTTCGACCTTACCTCGGCAGGGAGGCCAAGCTTCCCAAGCCTAGCAGGGTCAGGAAAGGCGGCTTGGCCGGAGTTCCAGTGTAAGGCTCGGCAGGACGTTTGACCTTACCTCGGCAGGGAGACCAAGCTTCCCAAGCCTAGTAGGAGAGTCAGGCAAGGGGGCTTGGCCGGAGTTCGAGCGTAAGGCTCGGCAGGACGTTCGACCTTACGTCGGCAGGGAGACCAAGCTTCCCAAGCCTAGTAGGAGAGTCAGGCAAGGGGGCTTGGCCGGAGTTTGAGTGTAAGGCTCGGCAGGACGTTCGACCTTACCTCGGCAGGGAGACCAAGCTTCCCAAGCCTAATAGGGTCAGGCAAGGGGGCTTGGCCGGAATTTGAGTGTAAGGCTCAGCAGGACGTTCGACCTTACCTCGGCAGGGTGACCAAGCTTCCCAAGCCTAGTAGGAGCGTCAGGCAAGGGGGCTTGGCCGGAGTTCGAGTGTAAGGCTCGGCAGGACGTTCGACCTTACCTCGGCAGGGAGACCAAGCTTCCCAAGCCTAGTAGGAGAGTCAGGCAAGGGGGCTTGGCCGGAGTTCGAGTGTAAGGCTCGGCAGGACGTTCGACCTTACCTCGGCAGGGAGACCAAGCTTCCCAAGCCTAGTAGGAGAGTCAGGCAAGGGGGCTTGGCCGGAGTTTGACTGTAAAGCTCGGCAGGACGTTCGACCTTACCTCGGCAGGGAGACCAAGCTTCCCAAGCCTAGTAGGGTCAGGCAAGGGGGCTTGGCCGGAGTTTGAGTGTAAGGCTCAGCAGGATGTTCTACCTTACCTCGGCAGGGAGACCAAGCATCCCAAGCCTAGTAGGAGAGTCAGGCAAGGGGGCTTGGCCGGAGTTCGAGTGTAAGGCTCGGCAGGACGTTCGACCTTACCTCGGCAGGGAGACCAAGCTTCCCAAGCCTAGTAGGAGAGTCAGGCAAGGGGGCTTGGCCGGACTTCGAGTGTAAGGCTCGGCAGGACGTTCGACCTTACGTCGGCAGGGAGACCAAGCTTCCCAAGCCTAGTAGGAGAGTCAGGCAAGGGGGCTTGGCCGGAGTTCGAGTGTAAGGCTCGGCAGGACGTTCGACCGTACCTCGGCAGGGAGACCAAGCTTCCCAAGCCTAGTAGGAGAGTCAGGCAAGGGGGCTTGGCCGGAGTTCGAGTGTAAGCTCGGCAGGACGTTCGACCGTACCTCGGCAGGGAGACCAAGCTTCCCAAGCCTGGTAGGAGAGTCAGGCAAGGGGGCTTGGCCAGAGTTCAAGTGTAAGGCTCGGCAATATGTTCGACCTTACCTCGGCAGGGAGACCAAGCTTCCCAAGCCTAGTAGGAGAGTCAGGCAAGGGGGCTTGGCCGGAGTTCGAGTGTAAGGCTCGGCAGGACGTTCGACCTGACCTTGGCAGGGAGACCAAGCTTCCCAAGCCTAGTAGGAGAGTCAGGCAAGGGGGCTTGGCCGGAGTTCGAGTGTAAGGCTCGGCAGGACGTTCGACCTTACCTCGGCAGGGAGACCAAGCTTCCCAAGCCTAGTAGGAGAGTCAGGCAAGGGGGCTTGGCCGGAGTTCGAGTGTAAGGCTCGGCAGGACGTTCGACCTTACCTCGGCTGGGAGGCCAATCTTCCCAAGCCTAGCAGGGTCAGGCAAGGGGGCTTGGCCGGAGTTCGAGTGTAAGGCTCGGCAGGACGTTCGACCTTACCTCGGCAGGGAGACCAAGCTTCCCAAGCCTAGTAGGAGAGTCAGGCAAGGGGGCTTGGCCGGAGTTCGAGTGTAAGGCTCGGCAGGACGTTCGACCTTACCTCGGCAGGGAGACCAAGCTTCCCAAGCCTAGTAGGAGAGTCAGGCAAGGGGGCTTGGCCGGAGTTCGAGTGTAAGGCTCGGCAGGACGTTCGACCTTACCTCGGCAGGGAGACCAAGCTTCCCAAGCCTAGTAGGAGAGTCAGGCAAGGGGGCTTGGCCGGAGTTCGAGTGTAAGGCTCGGCAGGACGTTCGACCTTACCTCGGCAGGGAGACCAAGCTTCCCAAGCCTAGTAGGAGAGTCAGGCAAGGGGGCTTGGCCGGAGTTCGAGTGTAAGGCTCGGCAGGACGTTCGACCGTACCTCGGCAGGGAGACCAAGCTTCCCAAGCCTAGTAGGAGAGTCAGGCAAGGGGGCTTGGCCGGAGTTCGAGTGTAAGGCTCGGCAGGACGTTCAACCTTACGTCGGCAGGGAGACCAAGCTTCCCAAGCCTAGTAGGCGAGTCAGGCAAGGGGGCTTGGCCGGAGTTTGACTGTAAAGCTCGGCAGGACGTTCGACCTTACCTCGGCAGGGAGACCAAGCTTCCCAAGCCTAGTAGGGTCAGGCAAGGGGGCTTGGCCGGAGTTTGAGTGTAAGGCTCAGCAGGATGTTCTACCTTACCTCGGCAGGGAGACCAAGCTTCCCAAGCCTAGTAGGAGAGTCAGGCAAGGGGGCTTGGCCGGAGTTCGAGTGTAAGGCTCGGCAGGACGTTCGACCTTACCTCGGCAGGGAGACCAAGCTTCCCAAGCCTAGTAGGAGAGTCAGGCAAGGGGGCTTGGCCGGACTTCGAGTGTAAGGCTCGGCAGGACGTTCGACCTTACGTCGGCAGGGAGACCAAGCTTCCCAAGCCTAGTAGGAGAGTCAGGCAAGGGGGCTTGGCCGGAGTTCGAGTGTAAGGCTCGGCAGGACGTTCGACCGTACCTCGGCAGGGAGACCAAGCTTCCCAAGCCTAGTAGGAGAGTCAGGCAAGGGGGCTTGGCCGGAGTTCGAGTGTAAGCTCGGCAGGACGTTCGACCGTACCTCGGCAGGGAGACCAAGCTTCCCAAGCCTAGTAGGAGAGTCAGGCAAGGGGGCTTGGCCAGAGTTCAAGTGTAAGGCTCGGCAATATGTTCGACCTTACCTCGGCAGGGAGACCAAGCTTCCCAAGCCTAGTAGGAGAGTCAGGCAAGGGGGCTTGGCCGGAGTTCGAGTGTAAGGCTCGGCAGGACGTTCGACCGTACCTCGGCAGGGAGGCCAAGCTTCCCAAGCCTAGTAGGGTCAGGCAAGGGGGCTTGGCCGGAGTTCGAGTGTAAGGCTCGGCCGGACGTTTGACCTTACCTCGGCAGGGAGACCAAGCTTCCCAAGCCTAGTAGGAGAGTCAGGCAAGGGGGCTTGGCCGGAGTTCGAGTGTAAGGCTCGGCAGGACGTTCGACCTTACCTCGGCAGGGAGGCCAAGCTTCCCAAGCCTAGCAGGGTCAGGAAAGGCGGCTTGGCCGGAGTTCCAGTGTAAGGCTCGGCAGGACGTTTGACCTTACCTCGGCAGGGAGACCAAGCTTCCCAAGCCTAGTAGGAGAGTCAGGCAAGGGGGCTTGGCCGGAGTTCGAGCGTAAGGCTCGGCAGGACGTTCGACCTTACGTCGGCAGGGAGACCAAGCTTCCCAAGCCTAGTAGGAGAGTCAGGCAAGGGGGCTTGGCCGGAGTTTGAGTGTAAGGCTCGGCAGGACGTTCGACCTTACCTCGGCAGGGAGACCAAGCTTCCCAAGCCTGATAGGGTCAGGCAAGGGGGCTTGGCCGGAATTTGAGTGTAAGGCTCAGCAGGACGTTCGACCTTACGTCGGCAGGGTGACCAAGCTTCCCAAGCCTAGTAGGAGCGTCAGGCAAGGGGGCTTGGCCGGAGTTCGAGTGTAAGGCTCGGCAGGACGTTCGACCTTACCTCGGCAGGGAGACCAAGCTTCCCAAGCCTAGTAGGAGAGTCAGGCAAGGGGGCTTGGCCGGAGTTCGAGTGTAAGGCTCGGCAGGACGTTCGACCTTACCTCGGCAGGGAGACCAAGCTTCCCAAGCCTAGTAGGAGAGTCAGGCAAGGGGGCTTGGCCGGAGTTTGACTGTAAAGCTCGGCAGGACGTTCGACCTTACCTCGGCAGGGAGACCAAGCTTCCCAAGCCTAGTAGGGTCAGGCAAGGGGGCTTGGCCGGAGTTTGAGTGTAAGGCTCAGCAGGATGTTCTACCTTACCTCGGCAGGGAGACCAAGCTTCCCAAGCCTAGTAGGAGAGTCAGGCAAGGGGGCTTGGCCGGAGTTCGAGTGTAAGGCTCGGCAGGACGTTCGACCTTACCTCGGCAGGGAGACCAAGCTTCCCAAGCCTAGTAGGAGAGTCAGGCAAGGGGGCTTGGCCGGACTTCGAGTGTAAGGCTCGGCAGGACGTTCGACCTTACGTCGGCAGGGAGACCAAGCTTCCCAAGCCTAGTAGGAGAGTCAGGCAAGGGGGCTTGGCCGGAGTTCGAGTGTAAGGCTCGGCAGGACGTTCGACCGTACCTCGGCAGGGAGACCAAGCTTCCCAAGCCTAGTAGGAGAGTCAGGCAAGGGGGCTTGGCCGGAGTTCGAGTGTAAGCTCGGCAGGACGTTCGACCGTACCTCGGCAGGGAGACCAAGCTTCCCAAGCCTAGTAGGAGAGTCAGGCAAGGGGGCTTGGCCAGAGTTCAAGTGTAAGGCTCGGCAATATGTTCGACCTAACCTCGGCAGGGAGACCAAGCTTCCCAAGCCTAGTAGGAGAGTCAGGCAAGGGGGCTTGGCCGGAGTTCGAGTGTAAGGCTCGGCAGGACGTTCGACCTGACCTTGGCAGGGAGACCAAGCTTCCCAAGCCTAGTAGGAGAGTCAGGCAAGGGGGATTGGCCGGAGTTCAAGTGTAAGGCTCGGCAGGACGTTCAACCTTACCTCGGCAGGGAGATCAAGCTTCCCAAGCCCAGTAGGAGAGTCAGGCAAGGGGGCTTGGCCGGAGTTCGAGTGTAAGGCTCGGCAGGACGTTCGACCTTACCTCGGCTGGGAGGCCAATCTTCCCAAGCCTAGCAGGGTCAGGCAAGGGGGCTTGGCCGGAGTTCGAGTGTAAGGCTCGGCAGGACGTTCGACCTTACCTCGGCAGGGAGACCAAGCTTCCCAAGCCTAGTAGGAGAGTCAGGCAAGGGGGCTTGGCCGGAGTTCGAGTGTAAGGCTCGGCAGGACGTTCGACCTTACCTCGGCAGGGAGACCAAGCTTCCCAAGCCTAGTAGGAGAGTCAGGCAAGGGGGCTTGGCCGGAGTTTGACTGTAAAGCTCGGCAGGACGTTCGACCTTACCTCGGCAGGGAGACCAAGCTTCCCAAGCCTAGTAGGGTCAGGCAAGGGGGCTTGGCCGGAGTTTGAGTGTAAGGCTCAGCAGGATGTTCTACCTTACCTCGGCAGGGAGACCAAGCTTCCCAAGCCTAGTAGGAGAGTCAGGCAAGGGGGCTTGGCCGGAGTTCGAGTGTAAGGCTCGGCAGGACGTTCGACCTTACCTCGGCAGGGAGACCAAGCTTCCCAAGCCTAGTAGGAGAGTCAGGCAAGGGGGCTTGGCCGGACTTCGAGTGTAAGGCTCGGCAGGACGTTCGACCTTACGTCGGCAGGGAGACCAATCTTCCCAAGCCTAGTAGGAGAGTCAGGCAAGGGGGCTTGGCCGGAGTTCGAGTGTAAGGCTCGGCAGGACGTTCGACCGTACCTCGGCAGGGAGACCAAGCTTCCCAAGCCTAGTAGGAGAGTCAGGCAAGGGGGCTTGGCCGGAGTTCGAGTGTAAGCTCGGCAGGACGTTCGACCGTACCTCGGCAGGGAGACCAAGCTTCCCAAGCCTAGTAGGAGAGTCAGGCAAGGGGGCTTGGCCAGAGTTCAAGTGTAAGGCTCGGCAATATGTTCGACCTAACCTCGGCAGGGAGACCAAGCTTCCCAAGCCTAGTAGGAGAGTCAGGCAAGGGGGCTTGGCCGGAGTTCGAGTGTAAGGCTCGGCAGGACGTTCGACCTGACCTTGGCAGGGAGACCAAGCTTCCCAAGCCTAGTAGGAGAGTCAGGCAAGGGGGATTGGCCGGAGTTCAAGTGTAAGGCTCGGCAGGACGTTCAACCTTACCTCGGCAGGGAGATCAAGCTTCCCAAGCCCAGTAGGAGAGTCAGGCAAGGGGGCTTGGCCGGAGTTCGAGTGTAAGGCTCGGCAGGACGTTCGACCTTACCTCGGCTGGGAGGCCAATCTTCCCAAGCCTAGCAGGGTCAGGCAAGGGGGCTTGGCCGGAGTTCGAGTGTAAGGCTCGGCAGGACGTTCGACCTTACCTCGGCAGGGAGACCAAGCTTCCCAAGCCTAGTAGGAGAGTCAGGCAAGGGGGCTTGGCCGGAGTTCGAGTGTAAGGCTCGGCAGGACGTTCGACCTTACCTCGGCAGGGAGACCAAGCTTCCCAAGCCTAGTAGGAGAGTCAGGCAAGGGGGCTTGGCCGGAGTTCGAGTGTAAGGCTCGGCAGGACATTCGACCTTACCTCGGAAGGGAGACCAAGCTTCCCAAGCCTAGTAGGGTCAGGCAAGGGGGCTTGGCCGGAGTTCGAGTGTAAGGCTCGGCAGGACGTTCGACCTTACCTCGGCAGGGAGACCAAGCTTCCCAAGCCTAGTAGGAGAGTCAGGCAAGGGGGCTTGGCCGGAGTTCGAGTGTAAGGCTCGGCAGGACGTTCGACCTTACGTCGGCAGGGAGACCAAGCTTCCCAAACCTAGTAGGAGAGTCAGGCAAGGAGGCTTGGCCGGAGTTCGAGTGTAAGGCTCGGCAGGACGTTCGACCATACCTCGGCAGGGAGGCCAAGCTTTCCAAGTCTAGTAGGAGAGTCAGGAAAGGAGGCTTGGCCGGAGTTCGAGTGTAAGGCTCGGCAGGACGTTCGACCTTACCTCGGCAGGGAGACCAAGCTTCCCAAGCCCAGTAGGAGAGTCAGGCAAGGGGGCTTGGCCGGAGTTCGAGTGTAAGGCTCGGCAGGACGTTCGACCTTACCTCGGCAGGGAGACCAAGCTTCCCAAGCCTAGTAGGGTCAGGCAAGGGGGCTTGACCGCAGTTCAAGTGTAAGGCTCGGCAGGACGTTTGACCTTAAATCGGCAGGGAGACCAAGCTTCCCAAGCCTAGTAGGAGAGTCAGGCAAGGGGGCTTGGCCGGAGTTCGAGTGTAAGGCTCGGCAGGACGTTCGACCTTACCTCGGCAGGGAGACCAAGCTTCCCAAGCCTAGTAGGGTCAGGCAAGGGGGCTTGGCCAGAGCTTGAGTGTAAGGCTCGGCAGGACGTTCGACCTTACCTCGGCAGGGTGACCAAGCTTCCCAAGCCTAGTAGGAGAGTCAGGCAAGGGGGCTTGGCCGGAGTTCGAGTGTAAGGCTCAGCAGGACGTTCGACCTTACCTCGGCAGGGAGACCAAGCTTCCCAAGCCTAGTAGGAGAGTCAGGCAAGGGGGCTTGGCCGGAGTTCGAGTGTAAGGCTCGGCAGGACGTTCGACCTTACCTCGGCAGGGAGACCAAGCTTCCCCAGCCTAGTAGGAGCGTCAGGCAAGGGGGCTTGGCCGGAGTTCAAGTGTAAGGCTCGGCAGGACGTTCGACCTTACCTCGGCAGGGAGACCAAGCTTCCCAAGCCTAGTAGGGTCAGGCAAGGGGGCGTGGTCGGAGTTCGAGTGTAAGGCTCAGCAGGACATGCGACCTTACCTCGGCAGGGAGACCAAGCTTCCCAAGCCTAGTAGGAGAGTCAGGCAAGGGGGCCTGGTCGGACTTCGAGTGTAAGGCTCGGCAGGACGTTCGACCTTACCTCGGCAGGGAGACCAAGCTTCCCAAGCCTAGTAGGAGAGTCAGGCAAGGGGGCTTGGCCGGAGTTTAAGTGTAAGGCTCGGCAGGACGTTCGACCTTACCTCGGCAGGGAGACCAAGCTTCCCCAGCCTAGTAGGAGCGTCAGGCAAGGGGGCTTGGCCGGAGTTCAAGTGTAAGGCTCGGCAGGACGTTCGACCTTACCTCGGCAGGGAGACCAAGCTTCCCAAGCCTAGTAGGGTCAGGCAAGGGGGCGTGGTCGGAGTTCGAGTGTAAGGCTCAGCAGGACATGCGACCTTACCTCGGCAGGGAGACCAAGCTTCCCAAGCCTAGTAGGAGAGTCAGGCAAGGGGGCCTGGTCGGACTTCGAGTGTAAGGCTCGGCAGGACGTTCGACCTTACCTCGGCAGGGAGACCAAGCTTCCCAAGCCTAGTAGGAGAGTCAGGCAAGGGGGCTTGGCCGGAGTTTAAGTGTAAGGCTCGGCAGGACGTTCGACCTTACCTCGGCAGGGAGACCAAGCTTCCCAAGCCTAGTAGGGTCAGGCAAGGGGGCTTGGCCGGAGTTTGAGTGTAAGGCTCGGCAGGACGTTCGACCTTACCTCGGCAGGGTGACCAAGCTTCCCAAGCCTAGTAGGAGGGTCAGGCAAGGGGGCTTGGCCGGAGTTCGAGTGTAAGGCTCGGCAGGACGTTCGACCTTACCTCGGCAGGGAGACCAAGCTTCCCAAGCCTAGTAGGAGAGTCAGGCAAGGGGGCTTGGCCGGAGTTCCAGTGTAAGGCTCGGCAGGACGTTCAACCTTACCTCGGCAGGGAGACCAAGCTTCCCAAGCCCAGTAGGAGAGTCAGGCAAGGGGGCTTGGCCGGAGTTCGAGTGTAAGGCTCGGCAGGACGTTCGACCTTACCTCGGCAGGGAGGCCAATCTTCCCAAGCCTAGCAGGGTCAGGCAAGGGGGCTTGGCCGGAGTTCGAGTGTAAGGCTCGGCAGGACGTTCGACCTTACCTCGGCAGGGAGACCAAGCTTCCCAAGCCTAGTAGGAGAGTCAGGCAAGGGGGCTTGGCCGGAGTTCCAGTGTAAGGCTCGGCAGGACGTTCGACCTTACCTCGGCAGGGAGACCAAGCTTCCCAAGCCTAGTAGGAGAGTCAGGCAAGGGGGCTTGGCCGGAGTTCGAGTGTAAGGCTCGGCAGGACGTTCGACCTTACGTCGGCAGGGAGACCAAGCTTCCCAAGCCTAGTAGGGTCAGGCAAGGGGGCTTGGCCGGAGTTCGAGTGTAAGGCTCGGCAGGACGTTCGACCTTACCTCGGAAGGGAGACCAAGCTTCCCAAGCCCAGTAGGAGAGTCAGGCAAGGGGGCTTGGCCGGAGTTCGAGTGTAAGGCTCGGCAGGACGTTCGACCTTACGTCGGCAGGGAGACCAAGCTTCCCAAACCTAGTAGGAGAGTCAGGCAAGGAGGCTTGGCCGGAGTTCGAGTGTAAGGCTCGGCAGGACGTTCGACCATACCTCGGCAGGGAGGCCAAGCTTTCCAAGCCTAGTAGGAGAGTCAGGAAAGGAGGCTTGGCCGGAGTTCGAGTGTAAGGCTCGGCAGGACGTTCGACCTTACGTCGGCAGGGAGACCAAGCTTCCCAAGCCTAGTAGGAGAGTCCGGCAAGGGGGCTTGGCCGGAGTTCGCGTGTAAGGCTCAGCAGGACGTTCGACCTTACCTCGGCAGGGAGACCAAGCTTCCCAAGCCTAGTAGGGTGAGGCAAGGGGGTTTGGCCGGAGTTCGAGTGTAAGGCTCGGCAGGACGTTCGACCTTACCTCGGCAGGGAGACCAAGCTTCCCAAGCCTAGTAGGAGAGTCAGGCAAGGGGGCTTGGCCGGAGTTCGAGTGTAAGGCTCGGCAGGACGTTCGACCGTGCCTCGGCAGGGAGACCAAGCTTCCCAAGCCTAGTAGGAGAGTCAGGCAAGGGGGCTTGGCCGGAGTTCGAGTGTAAGGCTCGGCAGGACGTTCGACCTTACCTGGGCAGGGAGACCAAGCTTCCCAAGCCTAGTAGGAGCGTCAGGCAAGGGGGCTTGGCCGGAGTTCGAGTGTAAGGCTCGGCAGGACGTTCGACCTTACGTCGGCAGGGAGACCAAGCTTCCCAAGCCTAGTAGGGTCAGGCAAGGGGGCTTGGTCGGAGTTTGAGTGTAAGGCTCAGCAGGACATTTGACCTTACCTCGGCAGGGAGACCAAGCTTCCCAAGCCTAGTAGGAGAGTCAGGCAAGGGGGCTTGGCCGGAGTTCGAGTGTAAGGCTCGGCAGGACGTTCGACCTTACCTCGGCAGGGAGACCAAGCTTCCCAAGCCTAGCAGGAGAGTCAGGGAAGGGGGCTTGGCTGGAGTTCGAGTGTAAGGCTCGGCAGGACGTTCGACCTTACCTCGGCAGGGAGACCAAGCTTCCCAAGCCGAGTCGGAGAGTCAGGCAAGGGGGCTCGGCCGGAGTTCGAGTGTAAGGCTCAGCAGGACGTTCGACCTTACCTCGGCAGGGAGACCAAGCTTCCCAAGCCTAGTAGGAGAGTCAGGCAAGGGGGCTTGGCCGGAGTTCGAGTGTAAGGCTCGGCAGGACGTTCGACCTTACCTCGGCAGGGAGACCAAGCTTCCCCAGCCTAGTAGGAGCGTCAGGCAAGGGGGCTTGGCCGGAGTTCAAGTGTAAGGCTCGGCAGGACGTTCGACCTTACCTCGGCAGGGAGACCAAGCTTCCCAAGCCTAGTAGGGTCAGGCAAGGGGGCGTGGTCGGAGTTCGAGTGTAAGGCTCAGCAGGACATTCGACCTTACCTCGGCAGGGAGACCAAGCTTCCCAAGCCTAGTAGGAGAGTCAGGCAAGGGGGCCTGGTCGGACTTCGAGTGTAAGGCTCGGCAGGACGTTCGACCTTACCTCGGCAGGGAGACCAAGCTTCCCAAGCCTAGTAGGAGAGTCAGGCAAGGGGGCTTGGCCGGAGTTTAAGTGTAAGGCTCGGCAGGACGTTCGACCTTACCTCGGCAGGGAGACCAAGCTTCCCAAGCCTAGTAGGGTCAGGCAAGGGGGCTTGGCCGGAGTTTGAGTGTAAGGCTCGGCAGGACGTTCGACCTTACCTCGGCAGGGTGACCAAGCTTCCCAAGCCTAGTAGGAGGGTCAGGCAAGGGGGCTTGGCCGGAGTTCGAGTGTAAGGCTCGGCAGGACGTTCGACCGTACCTCGGCAGGGAGACCAAGCTTCCCAAGCCTAGTAGGAGAGTCAGGCAAGGGGGCTTGGCCGGAGTTCCAGTGTAAGGCTCGGCAGGACGTTCAACCTTACCTCGGCAGGGAGACCAAGCTTCCCAAGCCCAGTAGGAGAGTCAGGCAAGGGGGCTTGGCCGGAGTTCGAGTGTAAGGCTCGGCAGGACGTTCGACCTTACCTCGGCAGGGAGGCCAATCTTCCCAAGCCTAGCAGGGTCAGGCAAGGGGGCTTGGCCGGAGTTCGAGTGTAAGGCTCGGCAGGACGTTCGACCTTACCTCGGCAGGGAGACCAAGCTTCCCAAGCCTAGTAGGAGAGTCAGGCAAGGGGGCTTGGCCGGAGTTCGAGTGTAAGGCTCGGCAGGACGTTCGACCTTACCTCGGCAGGGAGACCAAGCTTCCCAAGCCTAGTAGGAGAGTCAGGCAAGGGGGCTTGGCCGGAGTTCGAGTGTAAGGCTCGGCAGGACGTTCGACCTTACGTCGGCAGGGAGACCAAGCTTCCCAAGCCTAGTAGGGTCAGGCAAGGGGGCTTGGCCGGAGTTCGAGTGTAAGGCTCGGCAGGACGTTCGACCTTACCTCGGCAGGGAGACCAAGCTTCCCAAGCCCAGTAGGAGAGTCAGGCAAGGGGGCTTGGCCGGAGTTCGAGTGTAAGGCTCGGCAGGACGTTCGACCTTACCCCGGCAGGGAGACCAAGCTTCCCAAACCTAGTAGGAGAGTCAGGCAAGGAGGCTTGGCCGGAGTTCGAGTGTAAGGCTCGGCAGGACGTTCGACCATACCTCGGCAGGGAGGCCAAGCTTTCCAAGCCTAGTAGGAAAGTCAGGAAAGGAGGCTTGGCCGGAGTTCGAGTGTAAGGCTCGGCAGGATGTTCGACCTTACCTCGGCAGGGAGACCAAGCTTCCCAAGCCTAGTAGGAGAGTCAGGCAAGGGGGCTTGGCTGGAGTTCGAGTGTAAGGCTCGGCAGGACGTTCGACCTTACGTCGGCAGGGAGACCAAGCTTCCCAAGCCTAGTAGGAGAGTCCGGCAAGGGGGCTTGGCCGGAGTTCGCGTGTAAGGCTCAGCAGGACGTTCGACCTTACCTCGGCAGGGAGACCAAGCTTCCCAAGCCTAGTAGGGTGAGGCAAGGGGGTTTGGCCGGAGTTCGAGTGTAAGGCTCGGCAGGACGTTCGACCTTACCTCGGCAGGGAGACCAAGCTTCCCAAGCCTAGTAGGAGAGTCAGGCAAGGGGGCTTGGCCGGAGTTCGAGTGTAAGGCTCGGCAGGACGTTCGACCGTGCCTCAGCAGGGAGACCAAGCTTCCCAAGCCTAGTAGGAGAGTCAGGCAAGGGGGCTTGGCCGGAGTTCGAGTGTAAGGCTCGGCAGGACGTTCGACCTTACCTGGGCAGGGAGACCAAGCTTCCCAAGCCTAGTAGGAGCGTCAGGCAAGGGGGCTTGGCCGGAGTTCGAGTGTAAGGCTCGGCAGGACGTTCGACCTTACGTCGGCAGGGAGACCAAGCTTCCCAAGCCTAGTAGGGTCAGGCAAGGGGGCTTGGTCGGAGTTCGAGTGTAAGGCTCAGCAGGACATTCGACCTTACCTCGGCAGGGAGACCAAGCTTCCCAAGCCTAGTAGGAGAGTCAGGCAAGGGGGCTTGGCCGGACTTCGAGTGTAAGGCTCGGCAGGACGTTCGACCTTACGTCGGCAGGGAGACCAAGCTTCCCAAACCTAGTAGGAGAGTCAGGCAAGGAGGCTTGGCCGGAGTTCGAGTGTAAGGCTCGGCAGGACGTTCGACCATACCTCGGCAGGGAGGCCAAGCTTTCCAAGCCTAGTAGGAGAGTCAGGAAAGGAGGCTTGGCCGGAGTTCGAGTGTAAGGTTCGGCAGGACGTTCGACCTTACCTCGGCAGGGAGACCAAGCTTCCCAAGCCTAGCAGGAGAGTCAGGGAAGGGGGCTTGGCTGGAGTTCGAGTGTAAGGCTCGGCAGGACGTTCGACCTTACCTCGGCAGGGAGACCAAGCTTCCCAAGCCGAGTCGGAGAGTCAGGCAAGGGGGCTCGGCCGGAGTTCGAGTGTAAGGCTCGGCAGGACGTTCGACCTTACCTCGGCAGGGAGACCAAGCTTCCCAAGCCTAGTAGGGTGAGGCAAGGGGGTTTGGCCGCAGTTCAAGTCTAAGGCTCGGCAGGACATTTGACCTTACCTCGGCAGGGAGACCAAGCTTCCCAAGCCTAGTAGGAGAGTCAGGCAAGGGGGCTTGGCCGGAGTTCGAGTGTAAGGCTCGGCAGGACGTTCGACCTTACCTCGGCAGGGTGACCAAGCTTTCCAAGCCTAGTAGGACAGTCAGGCAAGGGGGCTTGGCCGGAGTTCGAGTGTAAGGCTCAGCAGGACGTTCGACCTTACCTCGGCAGGGACACCAAGCTTCCCAAGCCTAGTAGGGTGAGGCAAGGGGGTTTGGCCGGAGTTCGAGTGTAAGGCTCGGCAGCACGTTCGACCATACCTCGGCAGGGTGACCAAGCTTCCCAAGCCTAGTAGGAGAGTCAGGCAAGGGGGCTTGGCCGGAGTTCGAGTGTAAGGCTCGGCAGGACGTTCGACCTTACCTCGGCAGGGAGACCAAGCTTCCCAAGCCTAGTAGGAGCGTCAGGCACGGGGGCTTGGCCGGAGTTCGAGTGTAAGGCTCGGCAGGACGTTCGACCTTACCTCGGCAGGGAGACCAAGCTTCCCAAGCCTAGTAGGAGAGTCAGGCAAGGGGGCTTGGCCGGAGTTCGAGTGTAAGGCTCGGCAGGATGTTCGACCTTACCTCGGCAGGGAGACCAAGCTTCCCAAGCCTAGTAGGGTCAGGCAAGGGGGCTTGGTCGGAGTTCGAGTGTAAGGCTCAGCAGGACATTCGACCTTACCTCGGCAGGGAGACCAAGCTTCCCAAGCCTAGTAGGAGAGTCAGGCAAGGGGGCCTGGTCGGACTTCGAGTGTAAGGCTCGGCAGGACGTTCGACCTTACCTCGGCAGGGAGACCAAGCTTCCCAAGCCTAGTAGGAGAGTCAGGCAAGGGGGCTTGGCCGGAGTTTAAGTGTAAGGCTCGGCAGGACGTTCGACCTTACCTCGGCAGGGAGACCAAGCTTCCCAAGCCTAGTAGGGTCAGGCAAGGGGGCTTGGCCGGAGTTTGAGTGTAAGGCTCGGCAGGACGTTCGACCTTACCTCGGCAGGGAGACCAAGCTTCCCAAGCCTAGTAGGAGAGTCAGGCAAGGGGGCTTGGCCGGAGTTCCAGTGAAAGGCTCGGCAGGACGTTCAACCTTACCTCGGCAGGGAGACCAAGCTTCCCAAGCCCAGTAGGAGAGTCAGGCAAGGGGGCTTGGCTGGAGTTCGAGTGTAAGGCTCGGCAGGACGTTCGACCTTACCTCGGCAGGGAGACCAAGCTTCCCAAGCCTAGTAGGAGAGTCAGGCAAGGGGGCTTGGCCGGAGTTCGAGTGTAAGGCTCGGCAGGACGTTCGACCTTGCCTCGGCAGGGAGACCAAGCTTCCCAAGCCTAGTAGGAGAGTCAGGCAAGGGGGCTTGGCCGGAGTTCGAGTGTAAGGCTCGGCAGGACGTTCGACCTTACGTCGGCAGGGAGACCAAGCTTCCCAAGCCTAGTAGGGTCAGGCAAGGGGGCTTGGCCGGAGTTCGAGTGTAAGGCTCGGCAGGACGTTCGACCTTACCTCGGAAGGGAGACCAAGCTTCCCAAGCCCAGTAGGAGAGTCAGGCAAGGGGGCTTGGCCGGAGTTCGAGTGTAAGGCTCGGCAGGACGTTCGACCTTACGTCGGCAGGGAGACCAAGCTTCCCAAACCTAGTAGGAGAGTCAGGCAAGGAGGCTTGGCCGGAGTTCGAGTGTAAGGCTCGGCAGGACGTTCGACCATACCTCGGCAGGGAGGCCAAGCTTTCCAAGCCTAGTAGGAGAGTCAGGAAAGGAGGCTTGGCCGGAGTTCGAGTGTAAGGCTCGGCAGGATGTTCGACCTTACCTCGGCAGGGAGACCAAGCTTCCCAAGCCTAGTAGGAGAGTCAGGCAAGGGGGCTTGGCTGGAGTTCGAGTGTAAGGCTCGGCAGGACGTTCGACCTTACGTCGGCAGGGAGACCAAGCTTCCCAAGCCTAGTAGGAGAGTCCGGCAAGGGGGCTTGGCCGGAGTTCGCGTGTAAGGCTCAGCAGGACGTTCGACCTTACCTCGGCAGGGAGACCAAGCTTCCCAAGCCTAGTAGGGTGAGGCAAGGGGGTTTGGCCGGAGTTCGAGTGTAAGGCTCGGCAGGACGTTCGACCTTACCTCGGCAGGGAGACCAAGCTTCCCAAGCCTAGTAGGAGAGTCAGGCAAGGGGGCTTGGCCGGAGTTCGAGTGTAAGGCTCGGCAGGACGTTCGACCGTGCCTCGGCAGGGAGACCAAGCTTCCCAAGCCTAGTAGGAGAGTCAGGCAAGGGGGCTTGGCCGGAGTTCGAGTGTAAGGCTCGGCAGGACGTTCGACCTTACCTGGGCAGGGAGACCAAGCTTCCCAAGCCTAGTAGGAGCGTCAGGCAAGAGGGCTTGGCCGGAGTTCGAGTGTAAGGCTCGGCAGGACGTTCGACCTTACGTCGGCAGGGAGACCAAGCTTCCCAAGCCTAGTAGGGTCAGGCAAGGGGGCTTGGTCGGAGTTCGAGTGTAAGGCTCAGCAGGACATTCGACCTTACCTCGGCAGGGAGACCAAGCTTCCCAAGCCTAGTAGGAGAGTCAGGCAAGGGGGCTTGGCCGGAGTTCGAGTGTAAGGCTCGGCAGGACGTTCGACCTTACGTCGGCAGGGAGACCAAGCTTCCCAAACCTTGTAGGAGAGTCAGGCAAGGAGGCTTGGCCGGAGTTCGAGTGTAAGGCTCGGCAGGACGTTCGACCATACCTCGGCAGGGAGGCCAAGCTTTCCAAGCCTAGTAGGAGAGTCAGGAAAGGAGGCTTGGCCGGAGTTCGAGTGTAAGGTTCGGCAGGACGTTTGACCTTACCTCGGCAGGGAGACCAAGCTTCCCAAGCCTAGCAGGAGAGTCAGGGAAGGGGGCTTGGCTGGAGTTCGAGTGTAAGGCTCGGCAGGACGTTCGACCTTACCTCGGCAGGGAGACCAAGCTTCCCAAGCCGAGTCGGAGAGTCAGGCAAGGGGGCTCGGCCGGAGTTCGAGTGTAAGGCTCGGCAGGACGTTCGACCTTACCTCGGCAGGGAGACCAAGCTTCCCAAGCCTAGTAGGGTGAGGCAAGGGGGTTTGGCCGCAGTTCAAGTGTAAGGCTCGGCAGGACATTTGACCTTACCTCGGCAGGGAGACCAAGCTTCCCAAGCCTAGTAGGAGAGTCAGGCAAGGGGGCTTGGCCGGAGTTCGAGTGTAAGGCTCGGCAGGACGTTCGACCTTACCTCGGCAGGGTGACCAAGCTTTCCAAGCCTAGTAGGAGAGTCAGGCAAGGGGGCTTGGCCGGAGTTCGAGTGTAAGGCGCAGCAGGACGTTCGACCTTACCTCGGCAGGGACACCAAGCTTCCCAAGCCTAGTAGGGTGAGGCAAGGGGGTTTGGCCGGAGTTCGAGTGTAAGGCTCGGCAGGACGTTCGACCATACCTCGGCAGGGAGACCAAGCTTCCCAAGCCTAGTAGGAGAGTCAGGCAAGGGGGCTTGGCCGGAGTTCGAGTGTAAGGCTCGGCAGGACGTTCGACCTTACCTCGGCAGGGAGACCAAGCTTCCCAAGCCTAGTAGGAGCGTCAGGCAAGGGGGCTTGGCCGGAGTTCGAGTGTAAGGCTCGGCAGGACGTTCGACCTTACCTCGGCAGGGTGACCAAGCTTTCCAAGCCTAGTAGGAGAGTCAGGCAAGGGGGCTTGGCCGGAGTTCGAGTGTAAGGCGCAGCAGGACGTTCGACCTTACCTCGGCAGGGACACCAAGCTTCCCAAGCCTAGTAGGGTGAGGCAAGGGGGTTTGGCCGGAGTTCGAGTGTAAGGCTCGGCAGGACGTTCGACCATACCTCGGCAGGGAGACCAAGCTTCCCAAGCCTAGTAGGAGAGTCAGGCAAGGGGGCTTGGCCGGAGTTCGAGTGTAAGGCTCGGCAGGACGTTCGACCTTACCTCGGCAGGGAGACTAAGCTTCCCAAGCCTAGTAGGAGCGTCAGGCAAGGGGGCTTGGCCGGAGTTCGAGTGTAAGGCTCGGCAGGACGTTCGACCTTACCTCGGCAGGGAGACCAAGCTTCCCAAGCCTAGTAGGAGAGTCAGGCAAGGGGGCTTGGCCGGAGTTCGAGTGTAAGGCTCGGCAGGATGTTCGACCTTACCTCGGCAGGGAGACCAAGCTTCCCAAGCCTAGTAGGGTCAGGCAAGGGGGCTTGGTCGGAGTTCGAATGTAAGGCTCAGCAGGACATTCGACCTTACCTCGGCAGGGAGACCAAGCTTCCCAAGCCTAGTAGGAGAGTCAGGCAAGGGGGCCTGGTCGGACTTCGAGTGTAAGGCTCGGCAGGACGTTCGACCTTACCTCGGCAGGGAGACCAAGCTTCCCAAGCCTAGTAGGAGAGTCAGGCAAGGGGGCTTGGCCGGAGTTTAAGTGTAAGGCTCGGCAGGACGTTCGACCTTACCTCGGCAGGGAGACCAAGCTTCCCAAGCCTAGTAGGGTCAGGCAAGGGGGCTTGGCCGGAGTTCGAGTGTAAGGCTCGGCAGGACGTTCGACCTTACCTCGGCAGGGAGACCAAGCTTCCCAAGCCTAGTAGGAGAGTCAGGCAAGGGGGCTTGGCCGGAGTTCCAGTGTAAGGCTCGGCAGGACGTTCAACCTTACCTCGGCAGGGAGACCAAGCTTCCCAAGCCCAGTAGGAGAGTCAGGCAAGGGGGCTTGGCTGGAGTTCGAGTGTAAGGCTCGGCAGGACGTTCGACCATACCTCGGCAGGGAGGCCAAGCTTTCCAAGCCTAGTAGGAGAGTCAGGAAAGGAGGCTTGGCCGGAGTTCGAGTGTAAGGCTCGGCAGGACGTTCGACCTTACCTCGGCAGGGAGACCAAGCTTCCCAAGCCTAGTAGGAGAGTCAGGCAAGGGGGCTTGGCCGGAGTTCGAGTGTAAGGCTCGGCAGGACGTTCGACCTTACGTCGGCAGGGAGACCAAGCTTCCCAAGCCTAGTAGGAGAGTCCGGCAAGGGGGCTTGGCCGGAGTTCGCGTGTAAGGCTCAGCAGGACGTTCGACCTTACCTCGGAAGGGAGACCAAGCTTCCCAAGCCTAGTAGGGTGAGGCAAGGGGGTTTGGCCGGAGTTCGAGGGTAAGGCTCGGCAGGACGTTCGACCTTACCTCGGCAGGGAGACCAAGCTTCCCAAGCCTAGTAGGAGAGTCAGGCAAGGGGGCTTGGCCGGAGTTCGAGTGTAAGGCTCGGCAGGACGTTCGACCGTGCCTCGGCAGGGAGACCAAGCTTCCCAAGCCTAGTAGGAGAGTCAGGCAAGGGGGCTTGGCCGGAGTCCGAGTGTAAGGCTCGGCAGGACGTTCGACCTTACCTGGGCAGGGAGACCAAGCTTCCCAAGCCTAGTAGGAGCGTCAGGCAAGGGGGCTTGGCCGGAGTTCGAGTGTAAGGCTCGGCAGGACGTTCGACCTTACGTCGGCAGGGAGACCAAGCTTCCCAAGCCTAGTAGGAGAGTCAGGCAAGGAGGCTTGGCCGGAGTTCGAGTGTAAGGCTCGGCAGGAAGTTCGACCTGACCTTGGCAGGGAGACCAAGCTTCCCAAGCCTAGTAGGAGAGTCAGGCAAGGGGGCTTGGCCGGAGTTCGAGTGTAAGGCTCGGCAGGACGTTCGACCTTACCTCGGCAGGGAGACCAAGATTCCCAAGCCTAGTAGGAGAGTCAGGCAAGGGGGCTTGGCCGGAGTTCGAGTGTAAGGCTCGGCAGGACGGTCGGTCGTACCTCGGCAGGGAGACCAAGCTTCCCAAGCCTAGTAGGAGAGTCAGGCAAGGGGGCTTGGCCGGAGTTCGAGTGTAAGGCTCGGCAGGACGTTCGACCTTGCCTCGGCAGGGAGACCAAGCTTCCCAAGCCTAGCAGGGCCAGGCAAGGGGGCTTGGCCGGAGTTCGAGTGTAAGGCTCGGCAGGACGTTCGACCTTACCTCGGCAGGGAGACCAAGCTTCCCAAGCCTAGTAGGAGAGTCAGGCAAGGGGGCTTGGCCGGAGTTCGAGTGTAAGGCTCGGCAGGACGTTCGACCTTACCTCGGCAGGGAGACCAAGCTTCCCAAGCCTAGTAGGAGAGTCAGGAAAGGGGGCTTGGCCGGAGTTCGAGTGTAAGGCTCGGCAGGACGTTCGACCTTACCTGGGCGGGGAGACCAAGCTTCCCAAGCCTAGTAGGAGAGTCAGGCAAGGGGGCTTGGCCGGAGTTCGAGTGTAAGGCTCGGAAGGACGTTCGACCTTACCTGGGCAGGGAGACCAAGCTTCCCAAGCCTAGTAGGAGAGTCAGGCAAGGGGGCTTGGCCGGAGTTCGAGTGTAAGGCTCGGCAGGACGTTCGACCTTACCTCGGCAGGGAGGCCAAGCTTCCCAAGCCTAGCAGGGTCAGGCAAGGCGGCTTGGCCGGACTTCGAGTGTAAGGCTCGGCAGGACGTTCGACCTTACCTCAGCAGGGAGACCAAGCTTCCCAAGCCTAGTAGGAGAGTCAGGCAAGGGGGCTTGGCCGGAGTTCGAGTGTAAGGCTCGGCAGGACGTTCGACCTTACCTCGGCAGGGAGACCAAGCTTCCCAAGCCTAGTAGGAGAGTCAGGCAAGGGGGCTGGGCCGGAGTTCGAGTGTAAGGCTCGGCAGGACGTTCGACCTTGCCTCGGAAGGGACACCAAGCTTCCCAAGCCTAGTAGGGTCAGGCAAGGGGGCTTGGCCAGAGTTCGAGTGTAAGGCTCAGCAGGACGTTCGACCTTACCTCGGCAGGGAGACCAATCTTCCCAAGCCTAGTAGGAGAGTCAGGCAAGGGGGCTTGGCCGGAGTTCGAGTGTAAGGCTCGGCAGGACGTTCGACCGTACCTCGGCAGGGAGACCAAGCTTCCCAAGCCTAGTAGGAGAGTCAGGCAAGGGGGCTTGGCCGGAGTTCGAGTGTAAGGCTCGGCAGGACGTTCGACCTTACCTCGGCAGGGAGACCAAGCTTCCCAAGCCTAGTAGGAGAGTCAGGCAAGGGGGCTTGGCCGGAGTTCGAGTGTAAGGCTCGGCAGGACGTTAGACCTTACCTCGGCAGGGAGACCAAGCTTCCCAAGCCTAGTAGGAGAGTCAGGCAAGGGGGCTTGGCCGGAGTTCGAGTGTAAGGCTCGGCAGGACGTTCGACCTTACCTCGGCAGGGAGACCAAGCTTCCCAAGCCTAGTAGGAGAGTCAGGCAAGGGGGCTTGGCCGGAGTTCGAGTGTAAGGCTCGGCAGGACGTTCGACCTTACCTCGGCAGGGAGACCAAGCTTCCCAAGCCTAGTAGGAGTGTCAGGCAAGGGGGCTCGGCCGGAGTTCGAGTGTAAGGCTCGGCAGGACGTTCGACCGTGCCTCGGCAGGGAGACCAAGCTTCCCAAGCCTAGTAGGAGAGTCAGGCAAGGGGGCTTGGCCGGAGTTCGAGTGTAAGGCTCGGCAGGACGTTCGACCTTACCTGGGCAGGGAGACCAAGCTTCCCAAGCCTAGTAGGAGCGTCAGGCAAGGGGGCTTGGCCGGAGTTCGAGTGTAAGGCTCGGCAGGACGTTCGACCTTACGTCGGCAGGGAGACCAAGCTTCCCAAGCCTAGTAGGGGAGTCAGGCAAGGAGGCTTGGCCGGAGTTCGAGTGTAAGGCTCGGCAGGAAGTTCGACCTGACCTTGGCAGGGCGACCAAGCTTCCCAAGCCTAGTAGGAGAGTCAGGCAAGGGGGCTTGGCCGGAGTTCGAGTGTAAGGCTCGGCAGGACGTTCGACCTTACCTCGGCAGGGAGACCAAGCTTCCCAAGCCTAGTAGGAGAGTCAGGCAAGGGGGCTTGGCCGGAGTTCGAGTGTAAGGCTCGGCAGGACGTTCGACCGTACCTCGGCAGGGAGACCAAGCTTCCCAAGCCTAGTAGGAGAGTCAGGCAAGGGGGCTTGGCCGGAGTTCGAGTGTAAGGCTCGGCAGGACGTTCGACCTTGCCTCGGCAGGGAGACCAAGCTTCCCAAGCCTAGCAGGGCCAGGCAAGGGGGCTTGGCCGGAGTTCGAGTGTAAGGCTCGGCAGGACGTTCGACCTTACCTCGGCAGGGAGACCAAGCTTCCCAAGCCTAGTAGGGTCAGGCAAGGGGGCTTGGCCGGAGTTCAAGTGTAAGGCTCGGCAGGACGTTTGACCTTACCTCGGCAGGGAGACCAAGCTTCCCAAGCCTAGTAGGAGAGTCAGGCAAGGGGGCTTGGCCGGAGTTCGAGTGTAAGGCTCGGCAGGACGTTCGACCTTACCTCGGCAGGGAGACCAAGCTTCCCAAGACTAGTAGGGTCAGGCAAGGGGGCTTGGCCGGAGTTCAAGTGTAAGGCTCGGCAGGACGTTTGACCTTACCTCGGCAGGGAGACCAAGCTTCCCAAGCCTAGTAGGAGAGTCAGGCAAGGGGGCTTGGCCGGAGTTCGAGTGTAAGGCTCGGCAGGACGTTCGACCTTACCTCGGCAGTGAGGCCAAGCTTCCCAAGCCTAGCAGGGTCAGGCAAGGCGGCTTGGCCGGACTTCGACTGTAAGGCTCGGCAGGACGTTCGACCTTACCTCGGCAGGGAGACCAAGCTTCCCAGGCCTAGTAGGAGAGTCAGGCAAGGGGGCTTGGCCGGAGTTCGAGTGTAAGGCTCGGCAGGACGTTCGACCTTACCTCGGCAGGGAGACCAAGCTTCCCAAGACTAGTAGGAGAGTCAGGCAAGGGGGCTGGGCCGGAGTTCGAGTGTAAGGCTCGGCAGGACGTTCGACCTTACCTCGGCAGGGAGACCAAGCTTCCCAAGCCTAGTAGGAGAGTCAGGCAAGGGGGCTTGGCCGGAGTTTGAGTGTAAGGCTCGGCAGGACGTTCGACCTTACCTCGGCAGGGAGACCAAGCTTCCCAAGCCTAGTAGGAGAGTCAGGCAAGGGGGCTTGGCCGGAGTTCGAGTGTAAGGCTCGGCAGGACGTTCGACCTTACCTCGGCAGGGAGACCAAGCTTCCCAAGCCTAGTAGGAGTGTCAGGCAAGGGGGCTCGGCCGGAGTTCGAGTGTAAGGCTCGGCAGGACGTTCGACCGTGCCTCGGCAGGGAGACCAAGCTTCCCAAGCCTAGTAGGAGAGTCAGGCAAGGGGGCTTGGCCGGAGTTCGAGTGTAAGGCTCGGCAGGACGTTCGACCTTACCTGGGCAGGGAGACCAAGCTTCCCAAGCCTAGTAGGAGCGTCAGGCAAGGGGGCTTGGCCGGAGTTCGAGTGTAAGGCTCGGCAGGACGTTCGACCTTACGTCGGCAGGGAGACCAAGCTTCCCAAGCCTAGTAGGGGAGTCAGGCAAGGAGGCTTGGCCGGAGTTCGAGTGTAAGGCTCGGCAGGAAGTTCGACCTGACCTTGGCAGGGCGACCAAGCTTCCCAAGCCTAGTAGGAGAGTCAGGCAAGGGGGCTTGGCCGGAGTTCGAGTGTAAGGCTCGGCAGGACGTTCGACCTTACCTCGGCAGGGAGACCAAGCTTCCCAAGCCTAGTAGGAGAGTCAGGCAAGGGGGCTTGGCCGGAGTTCGAGTGTAAGGCTCGGCAGGACGTTCGACCGTACCTCGGCAGGGAGACCAAGCTTCCCAAGCCTAGTAGGAGAGTCAGGCAAGGGGGCTTGGCCGGAGTTCGAGTGTAAGGCTCGGCAGGACGTTCGACCTTGCCTCGGCAGGGAGACCAAGCTTCCCAAGCCTAGCAGGGCCAGGCAAGGGGGCTTGGCCGGAGTTCGAGTGTAAGGCTCGGCAGGACGTTCGACCTTACCTCGGCAGGGAGACCAAGCTTCCCAAGCCTAGTAGGGTCAGGCAAGGGGGCTTGGCCGGAGTTCAAGTGTGAGGCTCGGCAGGACGTTTGACCTTACCTCGGCAGGGAGACCAAGCTTCCCAAGCCTAGTAGGAGAGTCAGGCAAGGGGGCTTGGCCGGAGTTCGAGTGTAAGGCTCGGCAGGACGTTCGACCTTACCTCGGCAGGGAGACCAAGCTTCCCAAGACTAGTAGGGTCAGGCAAGGGGGCTTGGCCGGAGTTCAAGTGTAAGGCTCGGCAGGACGTTTGACCTTACCTCGGCAGGGAGACCAAGCTTCCCAAGCCTAGTAGGAGAGTCAGGCAAGGGGGCTTGGCCGGAGTTCGAGTGTAAGGCTCGGCAGGACGTTCGACCTTACCTCGGCAGTGAGGCCAAGCTTCCCAAGCCTAGCAGGGTCAGGCAAGGCGGCTTGGCCGGACTTCGACTGTAAGGCTCGGCAGGACGTTCGACCTTACCTCGGCAGGGAGACCAAGCTTCCCAGGCCTAGTAGGAGAGTCAGGCAAGGGGGCTTGGCCGGAGTTCGAGTGTAAGGCTCGGCAGGACGTTCGACCTTACCTCGGCAGGGAGACCAAGCTTCCCAAGCCTAGTAGGAGAGTCAGGCAAGGGGGCTGGGCCGGAGTTCGAGTGTAAGGCTCGGCAGGACGTTCGACCTTACCTCGGCAGGGAGACCAAGCTTCCCAAGCTTCGTAGGAGAGTCAGGCAAGGGGGCTTGGCCGGAGTTCGAGTGTAAGGCTCGGCAGGACGTTCGACCTTACCTCGGCAGGGAGGCCAAGCTTCCCAAGCCTAGTAGGAGCGTCAGGCAAGGGGGCTTGGCCGGAGTTCGAGTGTAAGGCTCGGCAGGACGTTCGACCTTACGTCGGCAGGGAGACCAAGCTTCCCAAGCCTAGTAGGAGAGTCAGGCAAGGAGGCTTGGCCGGAGTTCGAGTGTAAGGCTCGGCAGGAAGTTCGACCTGACCTTGGCAGGGCGACCAAGCTTCCCAAGCCTAGTAGGAGAGTCAGGCAAGGGGGCTTGGCCGGAGTTCGAGTGTAAGGCTCGGCAGGACGTTCGACCTTACCTCGGCAGGGAGACCAAGCTTCCCAAGCCTAGTAGGAGAGTCAGGCAAGGGGGCTTGGCCGGAGTTCGAGTGTAAGGCTCGGCAGGACGTTCGACCGTACCTCGGCAGGGAGACCAAGCTTCCCAAGCCTAGTAGGAGAGTCAGGCAAGGGGGCTTGGCCGGAGTTCGAGTGTAAGGCTCGGCAGGACGTTCGACCTTGCCTCGGCAGGGAGACCAAGCTTCCCAAGCCTAGCAGGGCCAGGCAAGGGGGCTTGGCCGGAGTTCGAGTGTAAGGCTCGGCAGGACGTTCGACCTTACCTCGGCAGGGAGACCAAGCTTCCCAAGCCTAGTAGGAGAGTCAGGCAAGGGGGCTTGGCCGGAGTTCGAGTGTAAGTCTCGGCAGGACGTTCGACCGTGCCTCGGCAGGGAGACCAAGCTTCCCAAGCCTAGTAGGAGAGTCAGGCAAGGGGGCTTGGCCGGAGTTCGAGTGTAAGGCTCGGCAGGACGTTCGACCTTACCTCGGCAGGGAGACCAAGCTTCCCAAGCCTAGTAGGAGAGTCAGGCAAGGGGGCTTGGCCGGAGTTCGAGTGTAAGGCTCGGCAGGACGTTCGACCGTACCTCGGCAGGGAGACCAAGCTTCCCAAGCCTAGTAGGAGAGTCAGGCAAGGGGGCTTGGCCGGAGTTCGAGTGTAAGGCTCGGCAGGACGTTCGACCTTGCCTCGGCAGGGAGACCAAGCTTCCCAAGCCTAGCAGGGCCAGGCAAGGGGGCTTGGCCGGAGTTCGAGTGTAAGGCTCGGCAGGACGTTCGACCTTACCTCGGCAGGGAGACCAAGCTTCCCAAGCCTAGTAGGGTCAGGCAAGGGGGCTTGGCCGGAGTTCAAGTGTAAGGCTCGGCAGGACGTTTGACCTTACCTCGGCAGGGAGACCAAGCTTCCCAAGCCTAGTAGGAGAGTCAGGCAAGGGGGCTTGGCCGGAGTTCGAGTGTAAGGCTCGGCAGGACGTTCGACCTTACCTCGGCAGGGAGACCAAGCTTCCCAAGCCTAGTAGGGTCAGGCAAGGGGGCTTGGCCGGAGTTCAAGTGTAAGGCTCGGCAGGACGTTTGACCTTACCTCGGCAGGGAGACCAAGCTTCCCAAGCCTAGTAGGAGAGTCAGGCAAGGGGGCTTGGCCGGAGTTCGAGTGTAAGGCTCGGCAGGACGTTCGACCTTACCTCGGCAGGGAGGCCAAGCTTCCCAAGCCTAGCAGGGTCAGGCAAGGCGGCTTGGCCAGACTTCGACTGTAAGGCTCGGCAGGACGTTCGACCTTACCTCGGCAGGGAGACCAAGCTTCCCAAGCCTAGTAGGAGAGTCAGGCAAGGGGGCTTGGCCGGAGTTCGAGTGTAAGGCTCGGCAGGACGTTCGACCTTACCTCGGCAGGGAGACCAAGCTTCCCAAGCCTAGTAGGAGAGTCAGGCAAGGGGGCTGGGCCGGAGTTCGAGTGTAAGGCTCAGCAGGACGTTCGACCTTACCTCGGCAGGGAGACCAAGCTTCCCAAGCCTAGTAGGAGAGTCAGGCAAGGGGGCTTGGCCGGAGTTCGAGTGTAAGGCTCGGCAGGACGTTCGACTGTACCTCGGCAGGGAGACCAAGCTTCCCAAGCCTAGTAGGAGAGTCAGGCAAGGGGGCTTGGCCGGAGTTAGAGTGTAAGGCTCGGCAGGACGTTCGACCTTACCTCGGCAGGGAGACCAAGCTTCCCAAGCCTAGTAGGAGAGTCAGGCAAGGGGGCTTGGCCGGAGTTAGAGTGTAAGGCTCGGCAGGACGTTCGACCTTACCTCGGCAGGGAGACCAAGCTTCCCAAGCCTAGTAGGAGAGTCAGGCAAGGGGGCTTGGCCGGAGTTCGAGTGTAAGGCTCGGCAGGAAGTTCGACCTTACCTAGGCAGGGAGACCAAGCTTCCGAAGCCTAGTAGGGTCAGGCAAGGGGGCTTGGCCGCAGTTCAAGTGTAAGGCTCGGCAGGACGTTTGACCTTAACTCGGCAGGGAGACCAAGCTTCCCAAGCCTAGTAGGAGAGTCAGGCAAGGGGGCTTGGCCGGAGTTCGAGTGTAAGGCTCGGCAGGACGTTCGACCTTACCTCGGCAAGGAGACCAAGCTTCCCAAGCCTAGTAGGGTCAGGCAAGGGGGCTTGGCCGGAGTTCGAGTGTAAGGCTCGGCAGGACGTTCGACCATACCTCGGCCGGGAGGCCAAGCTTTCCAAGCCTAGTAGGAGAGTCAGGAAAGGAGGCTTGGCCGGAGTTCGAGTGTAAGGCTCGGCAGGACGTTCGACCTTACCTCGGCAGGGAGACCAAGCTTCCCAAGCCTAGCAGGAGAGTCAGGGAAGGGGGCTTGGCTGGAGTTCGAGTGTAAGGCTCGGCAGGACGTTCGACCTTACCTCGGCAGGGAGACCAAGCTTCCCAAGCCGAGTCGGAGAGTCAGGCAAGGGGGCTCGGCCGGAGTTCGAGTGTAAGGCTCGGCAGGACGTTCGACCTTACCTCGGCAGGGAGACCAAGCTTCCCAAGCCTAGTAGGGTCAGGCAAGGGGGCTTGGCCAGAGTTTGAGTGTAAGGCTCGGCAGGACGTTCGACCTTACCTCGGCAGGGTGACCAAGCTTCCCAAGCCTAGTAGGAGAGTCAGGCAAGGGGGCTTGGCCGGAATTCGAGTGTAAGGCTCAGCAGGACGTTCGACCTTACCTCGGCAGGGAGACCAAGCTTCCCAAGCCTAGTAGGGTGAGGCAAGGGGGTTTGGCCGGAGTTCGAGTGTAAGGCTCGGCAGGACGTTCGACCATACCTCGGCAGGGAGACCAAGCTTCCCAAGCCTAGTAGGAGAGTCAGGCAAGGGGGCTTGGCCGGAGTTCGAGTGTAAGGCTCGGCAGGACGTTCGACCTTACCTCGGCAGGGAGACCAAGCTTCCCAAGCCTAGTAGGAGAGTCAGGCAAGGGGGCTTGGCCGGAGTTCGAGTGTAAGGCTCGGCAGGATGTTCGACCTTACCTCGGCAGGGAGACCAAGCTTCCCAAGCCTAGTAGGGTCAGGCAAGGGGGCTTGGTCGGAGTTCGAGTGTAAGGCTCAGCAGGACATTCGACCTTACCTCGGCAGGGAGACCAAGCTTCCCAAGCCTAGTAGGAGAGTCAGGCAAGGGGGCTTGGCCGGAGTTCGAGTGTAAGGCTCGGCAGGACGTTCGACCTTACGTCGGCAGGGAGACCAAGCTTCCCAAACCTAGTAGGAGAGTCAGGCAAGGAGGCTTGGCCGGAGTTCGAGTGTAAGGCTCGGCAGGACGTTCGACCATACCTCGGCCGGGAGGCCAAGCTTTCCAAGCCTAGTAGGAGAGTCAGGAAAGGAGGCTTGGCCGGAGTTCGAGTGTAAGGCTCGGCAGGACGTTCGACCTTACCTCGGCAGGGAGACCAAGCTTCCCAAGCCTAGCAGGAGAGTCAGGGTAGGGGGCTTGGCTGGAGTTCGAGTGTAAGGCTCGGCAGGACGTTCGACCTTACCTCGGCAGGGAGACCAAGCTTCCCAAGCCGAGTCGGAGAGTCAGGCAAGGGGGCTCGGCCGGAGTTCGAGTGTAAGGCTCGGCAGGACGTTCGACCTTACCTCGGCAGGGAGACCAAGCTTCCCAAGCCTAGTAGGAGAGTCAGGCAAGGGGGCTTGGCAGGAGTTCGAGTGTAAGGCTCAGCAGGACGTTCGACCTTACCTCGGCAGGGACACCAAGCTTCCCAAGCCTAGTAGGGTGAGGCAAGGGGGTTTGGCCGGAGTTCGAGTGTAAGGCTCGGCAGGACGTTCGACCATACCTCGGCAGGGAGACCAAGCTTCCCAAGCCTAGTCGGAGAGTCAGGCGAGGGGGCTTGGCCGGAGTTTGAGTGTAAGGCTCGGCAGGACGTTCGACCTTACCTCGACAGGGTGACCAAGCTTCCCAAGCCTAGTAGGAGAGTCAGGCAAGGGGGCTTGGCCGGAGTTCGAGTGTAAGGCTCGGCAGGACGTTCGACCTTACCTCGGCAGGGAGACCAAGCTTCCCAAGCCTAGTAGGAGCGTCAGGCAAGGGGGCTTGGCCGGAGTTCGAGTGTAAGGCTCGGCAGGACGTTCCACCTTACCTCGGCAGGGAGACCAAGCTTCCCAAGCCTAGTAGGAGAGTCAGGCAAGGGGGCTTCGCCGGAGTTCGAGTGTAAGGCTCGGCAGGATGTTCGACCTTACCTCGGCAGGGAGACCAAGCTTCCCAAGCCTAGTAGGGTCAGGCAAGGGGGCTTGGTCGGAGTTCGCGTGTAAGGCTCAGCAGGACATTCGACCTTACCTCGGCAGGGAGACCAAGCTTCCCAAGCCTAGTAGGAGAGTCAGGCAAGGGGGCCTGGTCGGACTTCGAGTGTAAGGCTCGGCAGGACGTTCGACCTTACCACGGCAGGGAGACCAAGCTTCCCAAGCCTAGTCGGAGAGTCAGGCGAGGGGGCTTGGCCGGAGTTTGAGTGTAAGGCTCGGCAGGACGTTCGACCTTACCTCGACAGGGTGACCAAGCTTCCCAAGCCTAGTAGGAGAGTCAGGCAAGGGGGCTTGGCCGGAGTTCGAGTGTAAGGCTCGGCAGGACGTTCGACCGTACCTCGGCAGGGAGACCAAGCTTCCCAAGCCTAGTAGGAGAGTCAGGCAAGGGGGCTTGGCCGGAGTTCCAGTGTAAGGCTCGGCAGGACGTTCGACCGTACCTCGGCAGGGAGACCAAGCTTCCCAAGCCCAGTAGGAGAGTCAGGCAAGTGGGCTTGGCCGGAGTTCGAGTGTAAGGCTCGGCAGGACGTTCGACCTTACCTCGGCAGGGAGGCCAATCTTCCCAAGCCTAGCAGGGTCAGGCAAGGGGGCTTGGCCGGAGTTCGAGTGTAAGGCTCGGCAGGACGTTCGACCTTACCTCGGCAGGGAGACCAAGCTTCCCAAGCCTAGTAGGAGAGTCAGGCAAGGGGGCTTGGCCGGAGTTCGAGTGTAAGGCTCGGCAGGACGTTCGACCTTACCTCGGCAGGGAGACCAAGCTTCCCAAGCCTAGTAGGAGAGTCAGGCAAGGGGGCTTGGCCGGAGTTCGAGTGTAAGGCTCGGCAGGACGTTCGACCTTACGTCGGCAGGGAGACCAAGCTTCCCAAGCCCAGTAGGAGAGTCAGGCAAGGGGGCTTGGCCGGAGTTCGAGTGTAAGGCTCGGCAGGACGTTCGACCTTACGTCGGCAGGGAGACCAAGCTTCCCAAACCTAGTAGGAGAGTCAGGAAAGGAGGCTTGGCCGGAGTTCGAGTGTAAGGCTCGGCAGGACGTTCGACTTTACGTCGGCAGGGAGACCAAGCTTCCCAAACCTAGTAGGAGAGTCAGGCAAGGAGGCTTGGCCGGAGATCGAGTGTAAGGCTCGGCAGGACGTTCGACCATACCTCGGCAGGGAGGCCAAGCTTTCCAAGCCTAGTAGGAGAGTCAGGAAAGGAGGCTTGGCCGGAGTTCGAGTGTAAGGCTCAGCAGGGCGTTCGACCTTACCTCGGCACAGACACCCAGCTTCCCAAGCCTAGTAGGGTGAGGCAAGGGGGTTTGGCCGGAGTTCGAGTGTAAGGCTCGGCAGGACGTTCGACCATACCTCGGCAGGGAGACCAAGCTTCCCAAGCCTAGTAGGAGAGTCAGGCAAGGGGGCTTGGCCGGAGTTCGAGTGTAAGGCTCGGCAGGACGTTCGACCTTACCTCGGCAGGGAGACCAAGCTTCCCAAGCCTAGTAGGAGCGTCAGGCACGGGGGCTTGGCCGGAGTTCGAGTGTAAGGCTCGGCAGGACGTTCGACTTTACCTCGGCAGGGAGACCAAGCTTCCCAAGCCTAGTAGGAGAGTCAGGCAAGGGGGCTTGGCCGGAGTTCGAGTGTAAGGCTCGGCAGGACGTTCGACCTTACCTCGGCAGGGAGACCAAGCTTCCCAAGCCTAGTAGGGTCAGGCAAGGGGGCTTGGTCGGAGTTCGAGTGTAAGGCTCAGCAGGACATTCGACCTTACCTCGGCAGGGAGACCAAACTTCCCAAGCCTAGTAGGAGAGTCAGGCAAGGGGGCCTGGTCGGACTTCGAGTGTAAGGCTCGGCAGGACGTTCGACCTTACCTCGGCAGGGAGACCAAGCTTCCCAAGCCTAGTAGGAGAGTCAGGCAAGGGGGCTTGGCCGGAGTTTGAGTGTAAGGCTCGGCAGGACGTTCGACCTTACCTCGGCAGGGAGACCAAGCTTCCCAAGCCTAGTAGGAGAGTCAGGCAAGGGGGCTTGGCCGGAGTTTGAGTGTAAGGCTCGGCAGGACGTTCGACCTTACCTCGGCAGGGTGACCAAGCTTCCCAAGCCTAGTACGAGAGTCAGGCAAGGGGGCTTGGCCGGAGTTCGAGTGTAAGGCTCAGCAGGACGTTCGACCTTACCTCGGCAGGGAGACCAAGCTTCCCAAGCCTAGTAGGAGAGTCAGGCAAGGGGGCTTGGCCGGAGTTCGAGTGTAAGGCTCGGCAGGACGTTCGACCTTACCTCGGCAGGGAGGCCAAGCTTTCCAAGCCTAGTAGGAGAGTCAGGCAAGGAGGCTTGGCCGGAGTTCGAGTGTAAGGCTCGGCAGGACGTTCGACCTTACCTCGGCAGGGAGACCAAGCTTCCCAAGCCTAGTAGGAGAGTCAGGCAAGGGGGCTTGGCCGGAGTTCGAGTGTAAGGCTCGGCAGGACGTTCGACCTTACCTCGGAAGGGAGACCAAGCTTCCCAAGCCTAGTAGGAGAGTCAGGCAAGGGGGCTTGGCCGGAGTTCGAGTGTAAGGCTCGGCAGGACGTTCGACCTTACCTCGGCAGGGAGAGCAAGCTTCCCAAGCCTAGTAGGGTCAGGCAAGGGGGCTTGGCCGGAGTTCGAGTGCAAGGCTCGGCAGGACGTTCGACCTTACCTCGGCAGGGAGACCAAGCTTCCCAAGCCCAGTAGGAGAGTCAGGCAAGGGGGCTTGGCCGGAGTTCGAGTGTAAGGCTCGGCAGGACGTTCGACCTTACCTCGGCAGGGAGACCAAGCTTCCCAAGCCTAGTAGGAGAGTCAGGCAAGGGGGCTTGGCCGGAGTTCCAGTGTAAGGCTCGGCAGGACGTTCGACCTTACCTCGGCAGGGAGACCAAGCTTCCCAAGCCTAGTAGGAGAGTCAGGCAAGGGGGCTTGGCCGGAGTTCGAGTGTAAGGCTCGGAAGGACGTTCGACCTTACCTCGGCAGGGAGACCAAGCTTCCCAAGCCTAGTAGGGTCAGGCAAGGGGGCTTGGCCGGAGTTCGAGTGTAAGGCTCGGCAGTACGTTCGACCTTACCTCGGCAGGGAGACCAAGCTTCCCAAGCCTAGTAGGTGAGTCAGGCAAGGGGGCTTGGCCGGAGTTCGAGTGTAAGGCTCGGCAGGACGTTCGACCTTACCTCGGCAGGGAGGCCGAGCTTCCCAAGCCTAGCAGGGTCAGGCAAGGCGGCTTGGCCGGAGTTCGAGTGTAAGGCTCGGCAGGACGTTCGACCTTACCTCGGCAGGTAGACCAAACTTCCCAAGCCTAGGAGGAGAGTCAGGCAAGGGGGCTTGGCCGGAGTTCGAGTGCAAGGCTCGGCAGGACGTTCGACCTTACCTCGGCAGGGAGACCAAGCTTCCCAAGCCTAGTAGGAGAGTCAGGCAAGGGGGCTTGGCCGGAGTTCGAGTGTAAGGCTCGGCAGGACGTTCGACCTTACCTCGGCAGGGAGACCAAGCTTCCCAAGCCTAGTAGGAGAGTCAGGCAAGGGGGCTTGGCCGGAGTTTGAGTGTAAGGCTCGGCAGGACGTTCGACCTTACCTCGGCAGGGAGACCAAGCTTCCCAAGCCTAGTAGGAGAGTCAGGCAAGGGGGCTTGGCCGGAGTTCGAGTGTAAGGCTCGGAAGGACGTTCGACCTTACCTCGGCAGGGAGACCAAGCTTCCCAAGCCTAGTAGGGTCAGGCAAGGGGGCTTGGCCGGAGTTCAAGTGTAAGGCTCGGCAGGACGTTCGACCTTACCTCGGCAGGGAGACCAAGCTTCCCAAGCCTAGGAGGAGAGTCAGGCAAGGGGGCTTGGCCGGAGTTCGAGTGTAAGGCTCGGCAGGACGTTCGACCTTACCTCGGCAGGGAGACCAAGCTTCCCAAGCCTAGTCGGAGAGTCAGGCAAGGGGGCTTGGCCGGAGTTTGAGTGTAAGGCTCGGCAGGACATTCGACCTTACCTCGGCAGGGAGACCAAGCTTCCTAAGCCTAGGAGGGTCAGGCAAGGGGGCTTGGCCGGAGTTTGAGTGTAAGTCTCGGCAGGACGTTCGACCTTACCTCGGCAGGGAGACCAAGCTTCCCAAGCCTAGTAGGAGAGTCAGGCAGGGGGGCTTGGCCGGAGTTCGAGTGTAAGGCTCAGCAGGACGTTCGACCTTACCTCGGCAGGGATACCAAGCTTCCCAAGCCTAGTAGGAGAGTCAGGCAAGGGGGCTTGGCCGGAGTTCGAGTGTAAGGCTCGGCAGGACGTTCGACCATACCTCGGCAGGGAGACCAAGCTTCCCAAGCCTAGTAGGAGAGTCAGGCAAGGGGGCTTGGCCGGAGTTCGAGTGTAAGGCTCGGCAGGACGTTCGACCTTACCTCGGCAGGGAGACCAAGCTTCCCAAGCTTAGTAGGGTCAGGCTAGGGGGCTTGGCCGGAGTTTGAGTGTAAGGCTCGGCAGGACGTTCCACCTTACCTCGGAAGGGAGACCAAGCTTCCCAAGCCTAGTAGGAGAGTCAGGCAAGGGGGCTTGGCCAGAGTTCGAGTGTAAGGCTCGGCAGGACGTTCGACCTTACCTCGGCAGGGAGACCAAGCTTCCCAAGCCTAGTAGGGTCAGGCAAGGGGGCTTGGCCGGAGTTCGAGTGTAAGGCTCGGCAGGACGTTCGACCTTACCTGGGCAGGGAGACCAAGCTTCCCAAGCCTAGTAGGAGAGTCAGGCAAGGGGGCTTGGCCGGAGTTCGAGTGTAAGGCTCGGCAGGACGTTCGACCTTACCTCGGCAGGGAGACCAAGCTTCCCAAGCCTAGTAGGGTCAGGAAAGGGGGCTTGGCCGGAGTTCGAGTGTAAGGCTCGGCAGGACGTTCGACCTTACCTCGGCAGGGAGACCAAGCTTCCCAAGCCTAGTAGGAGAGTCAGGCAAGGGGGCTTGGCCGGAGTTCGAGTGTAAGGCTCGGCAGGACGTTCGACCTTACGTCGGCAGGGAGACCAAGCTTCCCAAGCCTAGTAGGAGAGTCAGGCCAGGAGGCTTGGCCGGAGTTCGAGTGTAAGGCTCGGCAGGACGTTCGATCTTACCTCGGCAGGGAGGCCAAGCCTTCCAAGCCTAGTAGGAGAGTCAGGCAAGGAGGCTTGGCCGGAGTTCGAGTGTAAGGCTCGGCAGGACGTTCGACCTTACCTCGGCAGGGAGACCAAGCTTCCCAAGCCTGGTAGGGTCAGGCAAGGGGGCTTGGCCGGAGTTTGAGTGTAAGGCTCGGCAGGACGTTCCACCTTACCTCGGAAGGGAGACCAAGCTTCCCAAGCCTAGTAGGAGAGTCAGGCAAGGGGGCTTGGCCGGAGTTCGAGTGTAAGGCTCGGCAGGACGTTCGACCTTACCTCGGCAGGGAGACCAAGCTTCCCAAGCCTAGTAGGGTCAGGCAAGGGGGCTTGGCCAGAGTTCGAGTGTAAGGCTCGGCAGGACGTTCGACCTTACCTGGGCAGGGAGACCAAGCTTCCCAAGCCTAGTAGGAGAGTCAGGCAAGGGGGCTTGGCCGGAGTTCGAGTGTAAGGCTCGGCAGGACGTTCGACCTTACCTCGGCAGGGAGACCAAGCTTCCCAAGCCTAGTAGGGTCAGGAAAGGGGGCTTGGCCGGAGTTCGAGTGTAAGGCTCGGCAGGATGTTCGACCTTACCTCGGCAGGGAGACCAAGCTTCCCAAGCCTAGTAGGAGAGTCAGGCAAGGGGGCTTGGCCGGAGTTCGAGTGTAAGGCTCGGCAGGATGTTCGACCTTACGTCGGCAGGGAGACCAAGCTTCCCAAGCCTAGTAGGAGAGTCAGGCCAGGAGGCTTGGCCGGAGTTCGAGTGTAAGGCTCGGCAGGACGTTCGATCTTACCTCGGCAGGGAGGCCAAGCCTTCCAAGCCTAGTAGGAGAGTCAGGCAAGGAGGCTTGGCCGGAGTTCGAGTGTAAGGCTCGGCAGGACGTTCGACCTTACCTCGGCAGGGAGACCAAGTTCCCAAGCCTAGTAGGAGAGTCAGGCAAGGGGGCTTGGCTGGAGTTCGAGTGTAAGGCTCGGCAGGACGTTCGACCTTACCTCGACAGGGAGACCAGGCTTCCCAAGCCCAGTAGGAGAGTCAGGCAAGGGGGCTTGGCCGGAGTTCGAGTGTAAGGCTCGGCAGGACGTTCGACCTTACCTCGGCAGGGAGACCAAGCTTCCCAAGCCTAGTAGGGTCAGGCAAGGGGGCTTGGCCGGAGTTCGAGTGTAAGGCTCGGCAGGACGTTCGACCTTACCTCGGCAGGGAGACCAAGCTTCCCAAGCCTAGTAGGAGAGTCAGGCAAGGGGGCTTGGCCGGAGTTCGAGTGTAAGGCTCGGCAGGACGTTCGACCTTACCTGGGCGGGGAGACCAAGCTTCCCAAGCCTAGTAGGAGAGTCAGGCAAGGGGGCTTGGCCGGAGTTCGAGTGTAAGGCTCGGAAGGACGTTCGAACTTGCCTCGGCAGGGAGACCAAGCTTCCCAAGCCTAGTAGGGTCAGGCAAGGGGGCTTGGCCGGAGTTCGAGTGTAAGGCTCGGCAGGACGTTCGACCTTACCTCGGCAGGGAGACCAAGCTTCCCAAGCCTAGTAGGAGAGTCAGGCAAGGCGGCTTGGCCGGAGTTTGAGTGTAAGGCTCGGCAGGACGTTCGACCTTACCTCGGCAGGGAGACCAAGCTTCCCAAGCCTAGTAGGAGAGTCAGGCAAGGGGGCTTGGCCGGAGTTCGAGTGTAAGGCTCGGCAGGACGTGCGACCTTACCTGGGCGGGGAGACCAAGCTTCCCAAGCCTAGTACGAGAGTCAGGCAAGGGGGCTTGGCCGGAGTTCGAGTGTAAGGCTCAGCAGGACGTTCGACCTTACCTCGGCAGGGAGACCAAGCTTCCCAAGCCTAGTAGGGTCAGGCAAGGGGGCTTGGCCGGAGTTCAAGTGTAAGGCTCGGCAGGACGTTTGACCTTACCTCGGCAGGGAGACCAAGCTTCCCAAGCCTAGTAGGAGAGTCAGGCAAGGGGGCTTGGCCGGAGTTCGAGTGTAAGGCTCGGCAGGACGTTCGACCTTACCTCGGCAGGGAGGCCAAGCTTCCCAAGCCTAGCAGGGTCAGACAAGGCGGCTTGGTCGGAGTTCGAGTGTAAGGCTCGGCAGGACGTTCGACCTTACCTCGGCAGGGAGACCAAGCTTTCCAAGCCTAGTAGGAGAGTCAGGCAAGGGGGCTTGGCCGGAGTTCGAGTGTAAGGCTCGGCAGGACGTTCGACCTTACCTGGGCGGGGAGACCAAGATTCCCAAGCCTAGTAGGAGAGTCAGGCAAGGGGGCGTGGCCGGAGTTCGAGTGTAAGGCTCGGCAGGACGTTCGACCTAACCTCGGCAGGGAGACCAAGCTTCCCAAGCCCAGTAGGAGAGTCAGGCAAGGGGGCTTGGCCGGAGTTCGAGTGTAAGGCTCGGCAGGACGTTCGACCTTACCTCGGCAGGGAGACCAAGCTTCCCAAGCCTAGTAGGGTCAGGCAAGGGGGCTTGGCCGGAGTTCGAGTGCAAGGCTCGGCAGGAGGTTCGACCTAACCTCGGCAGGGAGACCAAGCTTCCCAAGCCCAGTAGGAGAGTCAGGCAAGGGGGCTTGGCCGGAGTTCGAGTGTAAGGCTCGGCAGGACGTTCGACCGTACCTCGGCAGGGAGACCAAGCTTCCCAAGCCCAGTAGGAGAGTCAGGCAAGGGGGCTTGGCCGGAGTTCGAGTGTAAGGCTCGGCAGGACGTTCGACCTTACCTCGGCAGGGAGACCAAGCTTCCCAAGCCTAGTAGGAGAGTCAGGCAAGGGGGCTTGGCCGGAGTTCGAGTGTAAGGCTCGGCAGGACGTTCGACCTTACCTTGGCAGGGAGACCAAGCTTCCCAAGCCTAGTAGGAGAGTCAGGCAAGGGGGCTTGGCCGGAGTTCGAGTGTAAGGCTCGGCAGGACGTTCGACCTTACCTCGGCAGGGAGACCATGCTTCCCAAGCCCAGTAGGAGAGTCAGGCAAGGGGGCTTGGCCTGAGTTCGAGTGTAAGGCTCGGCAGGACGTTCGACCTTACCTCGGCAGGGAGACCAAGCTTCCCAAGCCTAGTAGGGTCAGGCAAGGGGGCTTGGCCGGAGTTCGAGTGTAAGGCTCGGCAGGACGTTCGACCTTACCTCGGCAGGGAGACCAAGCTTCCCAAGCCTAGTAGGAGAGTCAGGCAAGGGGGCTTGGCCGGAGTTCGAGTGTAAGGCTCGGCAGGACGTTCGACCTTACCTGGGCGGGGAGACCAAGCTTCCCAAGCCTAGTAGGAGAGTCAGGCAAGGGGGCTTGGCCGGAGTTCGAGTGTAAGGCTCGGCAGGACGTTCGACCTTACCTCGGCAGGGAGACCAAGCTTCCCAAGCCTAGTAGGAGAGTCAGGCAAGGGGGCTTGGCCGGAGTTCGAGTGTAAGGCTCGGCAGGACGTGCGACCTTACCTGGGCGGGGAGACCAAGCTTCCCAAGCCTAGTACGAGAGTCAGGCAAGGGGGCTTGGCCGGAGTTCGAGTGTAAGGCTCGGCAGGACGTTCGACCTTACCTCGGCAGGGAGACCAAGCTTCCCAAGCCTAGTAGGGTCAGGCAAGGGGGCTTGGCCGGAGTTCAAGTGTAAGGCTCGGCAGGACGTTTGACCTTACCTCGGCAGGGAGACCAAGCTTCCCAAGCCTAGTAGGAGAGTCAGGCAAGGGGGCTTGGCCGGAGTTCGAGTGTAAGGCTCGGCAGGACGTTCGACCTTACCTCGGCAGGGAGACCAAGCTTTCCAAGCCTAGTAGGAGAGTCAGGCAAGGGGCCTTGGCCGAAGTTCGAGTGTAAGGCTCGGCAGGACGTTCGACCTTACCTGGGCGGGGAGACCAAGCTTCCCAAGCCTAGTAGGAGAGTCAGGCAAGGGGGCTTGGCCGGAGTTCGAGTGTAAGGCTCGGAAGGACGTTCGACCTTACCTCGGAAGGGACACCAAGCTTCCCAAGCCTAGTAGGGTCAGGAAAGGGGGCTTGGCGGGAGTTCGAGTGCAAGGCTCGGCAGGACGTTCGACCTTACCTGGGCGGGGAGACCAAGCTTCCCAAGCCTAGTAGGAGAGTCAGGCAAGGGGGCTTGGCCGGAGTTCAAGTGTAAGGCTCGGAAGGACGTTCGACCTTACCTCGGAAGGGACACCAAGCTTCCCAAGCCTAGCAGGGTCAGGAAAGGGGGCTTGGCGGGAGTTCGAGTGTAAGGCTCGGCAGGACGTTCGACCTTACCTCGGCAGGGAGACCAAGCTTCCCAAGCCTAGTAGGGTCAGGCAAGGGGGCTTGGCCGGAGTTCGAGTGCAAGGCTCGGCAGGACGTTCGACCTAACCTCGGCAGGGAGACCAAGCTTCCCAAGCCCAGTAGGAGAGTCAGGCAAGGGGGCTTGGCCGGAGTTCGAGTGTAAGGCTCGGCAGGACGTTCGACCTTACCTCGGCAGGGAGACCAAGCTTCCCAAGCCTAGTAGGAGAGTCAGGCAAGGGGGCTTGGCCGGAGTTCGAGTGTAAGGCTCGGCAGGACGTTCGACCTTACCTCGGCAGGGAGACCAAGCTTCCCAAGCCTAGTAGGAGAGTCAGGCAAGGGGGCTTGGCCGGAGTTCGAGTGTAAGGCTCGGAAGGACGTTCGACCTTACCTCGGCAGGGAGACCAAGCTTCCCAAGCCTAGTAGGAGCGTCAGGCAAGGGGGCTTGGCCGGAGTTCAAGTGTAAGGCTCGGCAGGACGTTCGACCTTACCTCGGCAGGGAGACCAAGCTTCCCAAGCCTAGTAGGAGAGTCAGGCAAGGGGGCTTGGCCGGAGTTCGAGTGTAAGGCTCGGCAGGACGTTCGACCTTACCTCGGCAGGGAGGCCAAGCTTCCCAAGCCTAGCAGGGTCAGGCAAGGCGGCTTGGCCGGAGTTCGAGTGTAAGGCTCGGCAGGACGTTCGACCTTACCTCGGCAGGTAGACCAAACTTCCCAAGCCTAGGAGGAGAGTCAGGCAAGGGGGCTTGGCCGGAGTTCGAGTGCAAGGCTCGGCAGGACGTTCGACCTTACCTCGGCAAAGAGACCAAGCTTCCCAAGCCTAGTAGGAGAGTCAGGCAAGGGGGCTTGGCCGGAGTTCGAGTGTAAGGCTCGGCAGGACGTTCGACCTTACCTCGGCAGGGAGACCAAGCTTCCCAAGCCTAGTAGGAGAGTCAGGCAAGGGGCCTTGGCCGGAGTTCGAGTGTAAGGCTCGGCAGGACGTTCGACCTTACCTCGGCAGGGAGACCAAGCTTCCCAAGCCCAGGAGGAGAGTCAGGCAAGGGGGCTTGGCCGGAGTTCGAGTGCAAGGCTCGGCAGGACGTTCGACCTTACGTCGGCAGGGAGACCAAGCTTCCCAAGCCTAGTAGGAGAGTCAGGCAATGGGGCTTGGCCGGAGTTCGAGTGTAAGGCTCGGCAGGACGTTCGACCTTACCTCGGCAGGGAGACCAAGCTTCCCAAGCCTAGTAGGAGAGTCAGGCAAGGGGGCTTGGCCGGAGTTCGAGTGTAAGGCTCGGCAGGACGTTCCACCGTACCTCGGCAGGGAGACCAAGCTTCCCAAGCCTAGTAGGAGAGTCAGGCAAGGGGGCTTGGCCGGAGTTTGAGTGTAAGGCTCGGCAGGACGTTCGACCTTACCTCGGCAGGGAGACCAAGCTTCCCAAGCCTAGGAGGAGAGTCAGGCAAGGGGGCTTGGCCGGAGTTCGAGTGTAAGGCTCGGCAGGACGTTCGACCTTACCTCGGCAGGGAGGCCAAGCTTCCCAAGCCTAGCACGGTCAAGCAAGGCGGCTTGGCCGGAGTTCGAGTGTAAGGCTCGGAAGGACGTTCGACCTTGCCTCGGCAGGGAGACCAAGCTTCCCAAGCCTAGTAGGGTCAGGCAAGGGGGCTTGGCCGGAGTTCAAGTGTAAGGCTCGGCGGGACGTTTGACCTGACCTCGGCAGGGAGACCAAGCTTCCCAAGCCTAGTAGGAGAGTCAGGCAAGGGGGCTTGGCCGGAGTTCGAGTGTAAGGCTCGGCAGGACGTTCGACCTTACCTCGGCAGGGAGACCAAGCTTCCCAAGCCTAGTAGGAGAGTCAGGCAAGGCGGCTTGGCCGGAGTTCGAGTGTAAGGCTCGGCAGGACGTTCGACCTTACCTCGGCAGGGAGACCAAGCTTCCCAAGCCTAGTAGGAGAGTCAGGCAAGGGGGCTTGGCCGGAGTTCGAGTGTAAGGCTCGGCAGGACGTTCGACCTTACCTGGGCGGGGAGACCAAGCTTCCCAAGCCTAGTAGGAGAGTCAGGCAAGGGGGCTTGGCCGGAGTTCGAGTGTAAGTCTGGGAAGGACGTTTGACCTTACCTCGGCAGGGAGACCAAGCTTCCCAAGCCTAGCAGGGTCAGGCAAGGGGGCTTGGCCGGAGTTTGAGTGTAAGGCTCGGCAGGACGTTCGACCTTACCTCGGCAGGGTGACCAAGCTTCCCAAGCCTAGTAGGAGAGTCAGGCAAGGGGGCTTGGCCGGAGTTCGAGTGTAAGGCTCGGCAGGACGTTCGACCTTACCTCGGCAGGGAGGCCAAGCTTCCCAAGCCTAGCAGGGTCAGGCAAGGCGGCTTGGTCGGAGTTCGAGTGTAAGGCTCGGCAGGACGTTCGACCTTACCTCGGCAGGGAGACCAAGCTTTCCAAGCCTAGTAGGAGAGTCAGGCAAGGGGGCTTGGCCGGAGTTTGAGTGTAAGGCTCGGCAGGACGTTCGACCTTACCTGGGCGGGGAGACCAAGCTTCCCAAGCCTAGTAGGAGAGTCAGGCAAGGGGGCTTGGCCGGAGTTCGAGTGTAAGGCTCGGCAGGACGTTCGACCTGACCTTGGCAGGGACACCAAGCTTCCCAAGCCTAGTAGGGTCAGGAAAGGGGGCTTGGCGGGAGTTCGAGTGTAAGGCTCGGCAGGACGTTCGACCTTACCTCGGCAGGGAGACCAAGCTTCCCAAGCCTAGTAGGGTCAGGCAAGGGGGCTTGGCCGGAGTTCGAGTGCAAGGCTCGGCAGGACGTTCGACCTTACCTCGGCAGGGAGACCAAGCTTCCCAAGCCCAGTAGGAGAGTCAGGCAAGGGGGCTTGGCCGGAGTTCGAGTGTAAGGCTCGGCAGGACGTTCGACCTTACCTCGGCAGGGAGACCAAGCTTCCCAAGCCCAGTAGGAGAGTCAGGCAAGGGGGCTTGGCCGGAGTTCGAGTGTAAGGCTCGGCAGGACGTTCGACCTTACCTCGGCAGGGAGACCAAGCTTCCCAAGCCTAGTAGGAGAGTCAGGCAAGGGGGCTTGGCCGGAGTTCGAGTGTAAGGCTCGGAAGGACGTTCGACCTTACCTCGGCAGGGAGACCAAGCTTCCCAAGCCTAGTAGGAGAGTCAGGCAAGGGGGCTTGGCCGGAGTTCGAGTATAAGGCTCGGCAGGACGTTCGACCTTACCTCGGCAGGGAGACCAAGCTTCCCAAGCCTAGTAGGAGAGTCAGGCAAGGGGGCTTGGCCGGAGTTCGAGTGTAAGGCTCGGCAGGACGTTCGACCTTACCTCGGCAGGGAGACCAAGCTTCCCAAGCCTAGGAGGAGAGTCAGGCAAGGAGGCTTGGCCGGAGTTCGAGTGCAAGGCTCGGCAGGACGTTCGACCTTACGTCGGCAGGGAGACCAAGCTTCCCAAGCCTAGTAGGAGGGTCAGGCAAGGGGGCTTGGCCGGAGTTCGAGTGTAAGGCTCGGCAGGACGTTCGACCTTACCTCGGCAGGGAGACCAAGCTTCCCAAGCCTAGTAGGAGAGTCAGGCAAGGGGGCTTGGCCGGAGTTCGAGTGTAAGGCTCGGCAGGACGTTCGACCTTACCTCGGCAGGGAGACCAAGCTTCCCAAGCCTAGTAGGAGAGTCAGGCAAGGGGGCTTGGCCGGAGTTCGAGTGTAAGGCTCGGAAGGACGTTCGACCTTACCTCGGCAGGGAGGCCGAGCTTCCCAAGCCTAGCACGGTCAGGCAAGGCGGCTTGGCCGGAGTTCGAGTGTAAGGCTCGGCAGGACGTTCGACCTTACCTCGGCAGGTAGACCAAACTTCCCAAGCCTAGGAGGAGAGTCAGGCAAGGGGGCTTGGCCGGAGTTCGAGTGTAAGGCTCGGCAGGACGTTCGACCTTACCTCGGCAGGGAGACCAAGCTTCCCAAGCCTAGTAGGAGAGTCAGGCAAGGGGGCTTGGCCGGAGTTTGAGTGTAAGGCTCGGCAGGACGTTCGACCTTACCTCGGCAGGGAGACCAAGCTTCCCAAGCCTAGCAGGGTCAGGCAAGGGGGCTTGGCCGGAGTTTGAGTGTAAGGCTCGGCAGGACGTTCGACCTTACCTCGGCAGGGTGACCAAGCTTCCCAAGCCTAGTACGAGAGTCAGGCAAGGGGGCTTGGCCGGAGTTCGAGTGTAAGGCTCAGCAGGACGTTCGACCTTACCTCGGCAGGGAGACCAAGCTTCCCAAGCCTAGTAGGAGAGTCAGGCAAGGGGGCTTGGCCGGAGTTCGAGTGTAAGGCTCAGCAGGACGTTCGACCTTACCTCGGCAGGGAGACCAAGCTTCCCAAGCCTAGTAGGGTCAGGCAAGGGGGCTTGGCCGGAGTTTGAGTGTAAGGCTCGGCAGGACGTTCCACCTTACCTCGGAAGGGAGACCAAGCTTCCCAAGCCTAGTAGGAGAGTCAGGCAAGGGGGCTTGGCCGGAGTTCGAGTGTAAGGCTCGGCTGGACGTTCGACCTTACCTCGGCAGGGAGACCAAGCTTCCCAAGCCTAGTAGGGTCAGGCAAGGGGGCTTGGCCGGAGTTCGAGTGTAAGGCTCGGCAGGACGTTCGACCTTACCTCGGCAGGGAGACCAAGCTTCCCAAGCCTACTAGGAGAGTCAGGCAAGGGGGCTTGGCCGGAGTTCGAGTGTAAGGCTCGGCAGGACGTTCGACCGTACCTCGGCAGGGAGACCAAGCTTCCCAAGCCTAGTAGGAGAGTCAGGCAAGGGGGCTTGGCCGGAGTTCGAGTGTAAGGCTCGGCAGGACGTTCGACCTTACCTCGGCAGGGAGACCAAGCTTCCCAAGCCTAGCAGGGTCAGGCAAGGGGGCTTGGCCGGAGTTTGAGTGTAAGGCTCGGCAGGACGTTCGACCTTACCTCGGCAGGGTGACCAAGCTTCCCAAGCCTAGTAGGAGAGTCAGGCAAGGGGGCTTGGCCGGAGTTCGAGTGTAAGGCTCAGCAGGACGTTCGACCTTACCTCGGCAGGGAGACCAAGCTTCCCAAGCCTAGTAAGAGAGTCAGGCAAGGGGGCTTGGCCGGAGTCCGAGTGTAAGGCTCGGCAGGACGTTCGACCATACCTCGCCAGGGAGACCAAGCTTCCCAAGCCTAGTAGGAGAGTCAGGCAAGGGGGCTTGGCCGGAGTTCGAGTGTAAGGCTCGGCAGGACGTTCGACCATACCTCGGCAGGGAGACCAAGCTTCCCAAGCCTAGTAGGAGAGTCAGGCAAGGGGGCTTGGCCGGAGTTCGAGTGTAAGGCTCGGCAGGACGTTCGACCTTACCTCGGCAGGGAGACCAAGCTTCCCAAGCCTAGTAGGAGAGTCAGGCAAGGGGGCTTGGCCGGAGTTCGAGTGTAAGGCTCGGCAGGACGTTCGACCTTACCTCAGCAGGGAGACCAAGCTTCCCAAGCCTAGTAGGAGTGTCAGGCAAGGGGGCTTGGCCGGAGTTCGAGTGTAAGGCTCGGCAGGACGTTCGACCTTACCTCGGCAGGGAGACCAAGCTTCCCAAGCCTAGTAGGGTCAGGCAAGGGGGCTTGGCCGGAGTTCGAGTGTAAGGCTCGGCAGGACGTTCGACCTTACCTGGGCAGGGAGACCAAGCTTCCCAAGCCTAGTAGGAGAGTCAGGCAAGGGGGCTTGGCCGGAGTTCGAGTGTAAGGCTCGGCAGGACGTTCGACCTTACCTCGGCAGGGAGACCAAACTTCCCAAGCCTAGTAGGGTCAGGAAAGGGGGCTTGGCCGGAGTTCGAGTGTAAGGCTCGGCAGGACGTTCGACCTTACCTCGGCAGGGAGACCAAGCTTCCCAAGCCTAGTAGGAGAGTCAGGCAAGGGGGCTTGGCCGGAGTTCGAGTGTAAGGCTCGGCAGGACGTTCGACCTTACCTCGGCAGGGAGACCAAGCTTCCCAAGCCTAGTAGGGTCAGGAAAGGGGGCTTGGCTGGAGTTCGAGTGTAAGGCTCGGCAGGACGTTCGACCTTACCTCGGCAGGGAGACCAAGCTTCCCAAGCCTAGTAGGAGAGTCAGGCAAGGGGGCTTGGCCGGACTTCGAGTGTAAGGCTCGGCAGGACGTTCGACCTTACGTCGGCAGGGAGGCCAAGCTTCCCAAGCCTAGTACGAGAGTCAGGCAAGGAGGCTTGGCCGGAGTTCAAGTGTAAGGCTCGGCAGGACGTTCGATCTTACCTCGGCGGGGAGGCCAAGCCTTCCAAGCCTAGTAGGAGACTCAGGCAAGGAGGCTTGGCCGGAGTTCGAGTGTAAGGCTCGGCAGGACGTTCGACCTTACCTCGGCAGGGAGACCAAGCTTCCCAAGCCTAGTAGGAGAGTCAGGCAAGGGGGCTTGGCCGGAGTTCGAGTGTAAGGCTCGGCAGTGTTATGAATAGTTTCCAGGTATTCCCCAGAAACGTGGTCAGGGCTTTCCTAGTTCCCATGGCAACACTAAAAGACCGATATTGAAATGCTAATTAGCTAATTGCTCTGTTTGTTTTCTTTAAACTACCTGGGAACAACCGGCCCCCCACCCCTCCACGCTGCCACTCTGAGACTAACATGCAAATAGAAACCCCTTAGGATCATGGGAGTATTTTTAGGAGATAAAAATGAATATAAATCAAAAACTGAACACAATAGAGGAGTCTAGATAAATGCCCTAGCTGAGGAAGAGGGAAACACATCCCCTGACTGGCTTTTAACCATCGCCATCACCTAAGAGAGAACAGACTATATTAGGCTCTGAGAAGCAGGGAGATAGAGACAGAGAGCCCTGGTGCTGCCACCATGGAAGGAGCGGGGACAGCTGTTGTTCTGGACTTCAGCAACAGACTCTGCACACCACGCCTCCTCATCCTCGGGCCACCGGTGTGCCACATGGAAGGAGAAAGGACAGCTGCTGCTCGGGACTCCAGTGACCGACTCTGCACGCCGCCTTCCTTTCGGCTGCCTGGGAAAGCTACGACCGCGGGGGCGAGCTCTGCGTCGAGCCCCCTGCCCAGCTGATCTTTTTAATAAAGAGCTGAACATTAATAAAGGCATTAGCCCTGTTCATTTCAATTTGGGGGCTCGTCCGGGATAGCCACGCCCGAAGAGGACCCCCGGACAGCTGGACAGCTCAACCATCTGCTTCGAGGGACCCTCGGGAGTTGCTGGCTACCTTCGGACCCTAGGATCCGCGTGAGACGAGCAACGCAGAGGAGCATTGGATGGGTAAGAAAAACCGGGAGACGAGCGAATGAGTGAGTGAGTGAGACGGGGGCCGGCAGCTCGGACCCCCGAAGTGAGAGGGACCCGCTAGTACCCGCGTTTCCGGACTCCTGCGAAGGGGCCGGCCGGGAACGGGGGGAAGCGAGTGAAATAGAGGAGCGACTGAGGCGTCTCCTTAGAAGTAAAGCAGGCCCTCCTCCGAGCGTGTGGAGGTGCCCTATGGGCAAAGTAAGTCCCTGGCAATCAGGGCAAGGGGAATATCCCCAGCAGGGCAGGTGGGATGTGGAGGTCCTAGAGGACATGTCCCCGGCGCCGGCAGGATGGGATAGGACGGCAGGTGGGATGTCCCTGGCAGGTAGGGCAGGGTGTCCTAGCAGGCAGGAGTGACATGTACCTGGCAGGTAGAGGGCATGTACCTGGCAGACAGAAAGCATGTCCCCACCGGGCAGAGGGCATGTCCCCGCCAGGCAGGAGAGGATAACAGGGCATGTAGGGCGGGATGTCCTAGCAAGCAGGAGCAGCAAGAGGGCATGTCCCCAGCAGGCAGGACAGGATAACAGGGCAGGTAGGATGTCCATGGCAGGCAAGGATGGAGGTACCCGTCAGAGCAGATAGGGGAATGGCCCTGGAAGGCAGGGCAGGATGTCCCCGTCAGAGCAGGCAATAACCCAAGTAAGGAGAAAGGCAGGAAGGCAAGGAAGCTAAGTCTAGTAGGAGAGTAAGGCAAGGGGGCTTGGCCGGAGTTCGAGTGTAAGGCTCGGCAGGATGTTCGACCTTACCTCGGCAGGGAGACCAAGCTTCCCAAGCCTAGTAGGGTCAGGCAAGGGAGCTTGGCCGGAGTTCGAGTGTAAGGCTCGGCAGGACGTTCGACCTTACCTCGGCAGGGAGACCAAGCTTCCCAAGCCTAGTAGGAGAGTCAGGCAAGGGAGCTTGGCCGGAGTTCGAGTGTAAGGCTCGGCAGGACGTTCGACCTTACCTCGGCAGGGAGACCAAGCTTCCCAAGCCTAGTAGGGTCAGGCAAGGGGGCTTGGCCGGAGTTCGAGTGTAAGGCTCGGCAGGACGTTCGACCTTACCTCGGCAGGGAGACCAAGCTTCCCAAGCCTAGTAGGGTCAGGCAAGGGGGCTTGGCCGGAGTTCGAGTGTAAGGCTCGGCAGGACGTTCGACCTTACCTCGGCAGGGAGACCAAGCTTCCCAAGCATAGTAGGGTCAGGCAAGGGGGCTTGGCCGGAGTTCGAGTGTAAGGCTCGGCAGGACGTTCGACCTTACCTCGGCAGGGAGACCAAGCTTCCCAAGCCTAGTAGGGTCAGGCAAGGGGGCTTGGCCGGAGTTCGAGTGTAAGGCTCGGCAGGACGTTCGACCTTACCTCGGCAGGGAGACCAAGCTTCCCAAGCCTAGTAGGGTCAGGCAAGGGGGCTTGGCCGGAGTTCGAGTGTAAGGCTCGGCAGGACGTTCGACCTTACCTCGGCAGGGAGACCAAGCTTCCCAAGCCTAGTAGGAGAGTCAGGCAAGGGGGCTTGGCCGGAGTTCGAGTGTAAGGCTCGGCAGGACGTTCGACCTTACCTCGGCAGGGAGACCAAGCTTCCCAAGCCTAGTAGGGTCAGGCAAGGGGGCTTGGCCGGAGTTCGAGTGTAAGGCTCGGCAGGACGTTCGACCTTACCTCGGCAGGGAGACCAAGCTTCCCAAGCCTAGTAGGGTCAGGCAAGGGGGCTTGGCCGGAGTTCGAGTGTAAGGCTCGGCAGGACGTTCGACCTTACCTCGGCAGGGAGACCAAGCTTCCCAAGCCTAGTAGGGTCAGGCAAGGGGGCTTGGCCGGAGTTCGAGTGTAAGGCTCGGCAGGACGTTCGACCTTACCTCGGCAGGGAGACCAAGCTTCCCAAGCCTAGTAGGGTCAGGCAAGGGGGCTTGGCCGGAGTTCGAGTGTAAGGCTCGGCAGGACGTTCGACCTTACCTCGGCAGGGAGACCAAGCTTCCCAAGCCTAGTAGGGTCAGGCAAGGGGGCTTGGCCGGAGTTCGAGTGTAAGGCTCGGCAGGACGTTCGACCTTACCTCGGCAGGGAGACCAAGCTTCCCAAGCCTAGTAGGGTCAGGCAAGGGGGCTTGGCCGGAGTTCGAGTGTAAGGCTCGGCAGGACATTCGACCTTACCTCGGCAGGGAGACCAAGCTTCCCAAGCCTAGTAGGGTCAGGCAAGGGGGCTTGGCCGGAGTTCGAGTGTAAGGCTCGGCAGGACGTTCGACCTTACCTCGGCAGGGAGACCAAGCTTCCCAAGCCTAGTAGGGTCAGGCAAGGGGGCTTGGCCGGAGTTCGAGTGTAAGGCTCGGCAGGACGTTCGACCTTACCTCGGCAGGGAGACCAAGCTTCCCAAGCCTAGTAGGGTCAGGCAAGGGGGCTTGGCCGGAGTTCGAGTGTAAGGCTCGGCAGGACGTTCGACCTTACCTCGGCAGGGAGACCAAGCTTCCCAAGCCTAGTAGGGTCAGGCAAGGGGGCTTGGCCGGAGTTCGAGTGTAAGGCTCAGCAGGACGTTCGACCTTACCTCGGCAGGGAGACCAAGCTTCCCAAGCCTAGTAGGAGAGTCAGGCAAGGGGGCTTGGCCGGAGTTCGAGTGTAAGGCTCGGCAGGACGTTCGACCTTACCTCGGCAGGGAGACCAAGCTTCCCAAGCCTAGTAGGGTCAGGCAAGGGGGCTTGGCCGGAGTTCGAGTGTAAGGCTCGGCAGGACGTTCGACCTTACCTCGGCAGGGAGACCAAGCTTCCCAAGCCTAGTAGGGTCAGGCAAGGGGGCTTGGCCAGAGTTCGAGTGTAAGGCTCGGCAGGACGTTCGACCTTACCTCGGCAGGGAGACCAAGCTTCCCAAGCCTAGTAGGGTCAGGCAAGGGGGCTTGGCCGGAATTCCAGTGTAAGGCTCGGCAGGACGTTCGACCTTACCTCAGCAGGGAGACCAAGCTTCCCAAGCCTAGTAGGGTCAGGCAAGGGAGCTTGGCCGGAGTTCGAGTGTAAGGCTCGGCAGGACATTCGACCTTACCTCGGCAGGGAGACCAAGCTTCCCAAGCCTAGTAGGAGAGTCAGGCAAGGGGGCTTGGCCGGAGTTCGAGTGTAAGGCTCGGCAGGACGTTCGACCTTACCTCGGCAGGGAGACCAAGCTTCCCAAGCCTAGTAGGGTCAGGCAAGGGGGCTTGGCCGGAGTTCGAGTGTAAGGCTCGGCAGGACGTTCGACCTTACCTCGGCAGGGAGACCAAGCTTCCCAAGCCTAGTAGGGTCAGGCAAGGGGGCTTGGCCAGAGTTCGAGTGTAAGGCTCGGCAGGACGTTCGACCTTACCTCGGCAGGGAGACCAAGCTTCCCAAGCCTAGTAGGGTCAGGCAAGGGGGCTTGGCCGGAGTTCGAGTGTAAGGCTCGGCAGGACGTTCGACCTTACCTCGGCAGGGAGACCAAGCTTCCCAAGCCTAGTAGGAGAGTCAGGCAAGGGGGCTTGGCCGGAGTTCGAGTGTAAGGCTCGGCAGGACGTTCGACCTTACCTCGGCAGGGAGACCAAGCTTCCCAAGCCTAGTAGGGTCAGGCAAGGGGGCTTGGCCGGAGTTCGAGTGTAAGGCTCGGCAGGACGTTCGACCTTACCTCGGCAGGGAGACCAAGCTTCCCAAGCCTAGTAGGGTCAGGCAAGGGGGCTTGGCCGGAGTTTGAGTGTAAGGCTCGGCAGGACGTTCGACCTTACCTCGGCAGGGAGACCAAGCTTCCCAAGCCTAGTAGGAGAGTCAGGCAAGGGGGCTTGGCCGGAGTTCGAGTGTAAGGCTCGGCAGGACGTTCGACCTTACCTCGGCAGGGAGACCAAGCTTCCCAAGCCTAGTAGGGTCAGGCAAGGGGGCTTGGCCGGAGTTCGAGTGTAAGGCTCGGCGGGACGTTCGACCTTACCTCGGCAGGGAGACCAAGCTTCCCAAGCCTAGTAGGGTCAGGCAAGGGGGCTTGGCCAGAGTTCGAGTGTAAGGCTCGGCAGGACGTTCGACCTTACCTCGGCAGGGAGACCAAGCTTCCCAAGCCTAGTAGGGTCAGGCAAGGGGGCTTGGCCGGAGTTCGAGTGTAAGGCTCGGCAGGACGTTCGACCTTACCTCGGCAGGGAGACCAAGCTTCCCAAGCCTAGTAGGGTCAGGCAAGGGGGCTTGGCCGGAGTTCGAGTGTAAGGCTCGGCAGGACGTTCGACCTTACCTCGGCAGGGAGACCAAGCTTCCCAAGCCTAGTAGGGTCAGGCAAGGGGGCTTGGCCGGAGTTCGAGTGTAAGGCTCGGCAGGACGTTCGACCTTACCTCGGCAGGGAGACCAAGCTTCCCAAGCCTAGTAGGGTCAGGCAAGGGGGCTTGGCCGGAGTTCGAGTGTAAGGCTCGGCAGGACGTTCGACCTTACCTCGGCAGGGAGACCAAGCTTCCCAAGCCTAGTAGGGTCAGGCAAGGGAGCTTGGCCGGAGTTCGAGTGTAAGGCTCGGCAGGACGTTCGACCTTACCTCGGCAGGGAGACCAAGCTTCCCAAGCCTGGTAGGGTCAGGCAAGGGGGCTTGGCCGGAGTTCGAGTGTAAGGCTCGGCAGGACGTTCGACCTTACCTCGGCAGGGAGACCAAGCTTCCCAAGCCTAGTAGGAGAGTCAGGCAAGGGGGCTTGGCCGGAGTTCGAGTGTAAGGCTCGGCAGGACGTTCGACCTTACCTCGGCAGGGAGACCAAGCTTCCCAAGCCTAGTAGGGTCAGGCAAGGGGGCTTGGCCGGAGTTCGAGTGTAAGGCTCGGCAGGACGTTCGACCTTACCTCGGCAGGGAGACCAAGCTTCCCAAGCCTAGTAGGGTCAGGCAAGGGGGCTTGGCCGGAGTTCGAGTGTAAGGCTCGGCAGGACGTTCGACCTTACCTCGGCAGGGAGACCAAGCTTCCCAAGCCTAGTAAGAAGGTTAGGCAAAAGGCCAAGTAAGAGTTTGGTCAGGACTTAGCAGGGGTACAAGGCTAGAAAGTCCATCAAGGAGTTCAAAACTTAGGCCAAAGAGAAAAAGAACAGAAGACAATAGATAAGAGTATGACTAGTGATTGTCCTGGCCAAGAGACAATGTAAAGTGCCAAGAGGGGAATTTAGTTAAAAGAGATTAAGTTTAGTCAAGTGATTCAAAATACGAAGTTGGGAGGGGTCAGATGCGCTTTAGCTGCCTGTCAGTATATTCCATTTTAGATAGAAGCACCATTTAAGGTATATATTTTTTTTTTGTTTTTGAGGCCTGAAAATGGGAAGAGGTTATAGTAAAAGAGCAAATCCTTCCAAAGCAAAGAGAATTCCCCCTAACAGCCCCTTGGGGCAACTGTTAGACTAATGGGATTCTCGGGAGATCATGAAGGATCTAGACAAGAGCAAGATGATACTTTACAGTATAGGAAGTATGGCCGAAGTTAGAATTACGGGGAGAGTGGCCGTGGTATGGAACCCAAGATCAGTGGATGTGTAATCAGAAGAGAGGGCCTTGATATAGAACAACTATCTCATGCAGCTTGCTGGCTGGAGAATTCTATAAATAATGAGACTGTGAGAATATGCAAGTTACAAAGAAATAGAGAGGAAGACAAAGGGAATAGAGAGGGGGAGACTAGAAAAATAAAGGAATGGGACCCCCTCGATTGCCTGTCCCCTTCTGCTCCTGTTACTTCCCCAACAGTTTCCCCAGTTGGTCCTTCAGCCCCTCCTATTAAGTCCCTGATTTCTTTCCCCCATTTTCCCACCTCTGTTTCATCATCCCTTCCCTTAGTTTCCTCAACCATCTCCCCAACTCCCTCTTCCCCTTCTCCAGCTGGAGTTTCCTTGCCTCCTCCCACTTGGGAGCTGAGGCCACCTTTGCCCAGGGTTGGTTCATCACCTGGCATGCCCCCTGGCCTCCAGTGTCTCTCTCCACTACTATTTCCCTGCTTGGTGCCTTAGAAAAAGGGCCCTATTGTGGCACCCAATCCAAAGCACCAAGGGTGGAGGGGCTCTTTCCCCTTAGAGGGGTTCCTGTGGGTAGAGCAGCTGGGGGAGTTAGGTTTGTGGATGCACCTTTGGCAGTTTCCAAAGTCCGGGGATTTGGGAAAGAGCTAAGAAATTTAGTGGAAGATCCCGTTGGAATATCTAGCCAGTTGGACCAATTTCTAGGGCTGAGTATTTGTACCTGGGGAGACCTGAGCTATTCTAAGCATTCTGTTCTTTCTGAGAAAGGTCCAGATGATCTGAGCGGCAGGGGTGAAGATATGGGAAAGAGAGGGTGGATTGGGGCCCCCAGGGAACCAGGGGATGCCCTTGGTGGACCCCAACTGGAGTCCCAGCCAACAAGAAGGTAGGCAAAACATAAGAGACTATAGGTCCCTCATGATAAGAGGGATCAAAGAGTATCCCTAGAGGAAGCAACACGAAATTGGCCTTTGATGGTACTGAGGAGAAGGATGAGACCCCGGCAATTTGGCTTAACCAACTAAAACGAAAATTCCAGTTATATTCAAATATAGACCCAGATAGCCCAGAGGGCCAAGTCCTCTTAAAGGTCTAGTTTGTCACCAAATCCTGACCCGATATTAGACAAAAACTAGAAAAGATAGAGGACTGGCAAGAAAAGAACATGAATGAGTTGCTCAAAGAAGCCCTAAGAATGTATTTAAGTGGGAAAGATAAAAAAAAAAGCCAATAGCCTACCTCTCAAAACTACTAGACCCAGTAGCCACAGGATGGCCAAATTGCCTGCAAGTAATCGCAGCAGCAGCAGCTATCCTGATAAAAGAAGCCCAAAAGTTGATCCTGCATGGGAAAATTAAAGTACAAACATTTACTAGTGATCGTGGATCACCTCACTCACTGGGTGGAGGCTTTCCCAACCAAAAAGGAAACTGCGCAGGAAGTTGCATGAATAATCTTAGAAAACATCATACCATGATATGGGCTAGTCAATAACATTGACTTAGCCCAAGGTACACATTTTGTCACTCAAACTTTACATCAAGTAACAAAAGTCCTGGGGGTAAGGTGGAGATTGCACACCCCATGGCATCCTTAAAGCTCTAGAAGAGTGGAAAGGATGAATAGAACTCTTAAAAATGTGTTAACTAAATTAATTGAAGAAACAAAGATGAATTGGCTCAGGTGTTTACTTCTCGCTCTCTTGTGCAGCAGAACCAGACCTCGGTCTGACATAGGGGTCTCTCCCTATGAAATAATGTTTGGACTCCCTTTTTTTAATCACCCCTTTCAGTACAGCAGATTATCTGGAAGGGGAGGCAGCAACTCAGAAATATTTAGAGGTCATAGGAAAATCCCTAGAAGGCCTCCGAAAGAAGGGGTATCTCTCCCAAACTTCCCCTCTGGACGCCAATGCCCACATCAGTCCTGGGAATTGGGTGTTGATAAAGTCCTGGTACACTACCACTCCATTAACCCCCAAATTCGAAGGACCTTTCCAGGTACTACTCACCACACACACTGCGGTACGGACCCAAGAAAAAGGCTGGACCCACGTCACCAGAGTTAAAGGACCAGTGCCACCCCCAGACGCCAGACCAGACCCAACAGTGTCACCCGCCTCCTCTTGTGCATGGACAGTAATTAAGAAACCAGAGGACCTAAAATTAACTTTAAGGAAGACTTGCTAGAGACTGATATACAGTGAGGTGTTAAGAACTGTTTCTGAGTTAAAGTACCATAGAAAAGGTTTAAGTACTTGGTAATCGTTTAATAAGACTAAGTGTCCTTTAGCCAAAGGAGTTACAACTTGGTTCCTAAAGAACAATAGAATTACCCTCAGTCCTGAGTGAAAGTATACAAATGCCAAAAGAAGGTAGCCCTCAAAAGCCAAGGACTGTAAGTTGATGCGGGCTTAAGCCCGATCAAAGAAATAGAGGAGGGATTTGTTATGAATAGTTTCCAGGTATTCCCCAGAAACGTGGTCAGGGCTTTCCTAGTTCCCATGGCAACACTAAAAGACCGATATTGAAATGCTAATTAGCTAATTGCTCTGTTTGTTTTCTTTAAACTACCTGGGAACAACCGGCCCCCCACCCCTCCACGCTGCCACTCTGAGACTAACATGCAAATAGAAACCCCTTAGGATCATGGGAGTATTTTTAGGAGATAAAAATGAATATAAATCAAAAACTGAACACAATAGAGGAGTCTAGATAAATGCCCTAGCTGAGGAAGAGGGAAACACATCCCCTGACTGGCTTTTAACCATCGCCATCACCTAAGAGAGAACAGACTATATTAGGCTCTGAGAAGCAGGGAGATAGAGACAGAGAGCCCTGGTGCTGCCACCATGGAAGGAGCGGGGACAGCTGTTGTTCTGGACTTCAGCAACAGACTCTGCACACCACGCCTCCTCATCCTCGGGCCACCGGTGTGCCACATGGAAGGAGAAAGGACAGCTGCTGCTCGGGACTCCAGTGACCGACTCTGCACGCCGCCTTCCTTTCGGCTGCCTGGGAAAGCTACGACCGCGGGGGCGAGCTCTGCGTCGAGCCCCCTGCCCAGGTGATCTTTTTAATAAAGAGCTGAACATTAATAAAGGCATTAGCCCTGTTCATTTCAGGCAGGACGTTCGACCTTACCTCGGCAGGGAGACCAAGCTTCCCAAGCCTAGTAGGGTCAGGAAAGGGGGCTTGGCTGGAGTTCGAGTGTAAGGCTCGGCAGGACGTTCGACCTTACCTCGGCAGGGAGACCAAGCTTCCCAAGCCTAGTAGGAGAGTCAGGCAAGGGGGCTTGGCCGGACTTCGAGTGTAAGGCTCGGCAGGACGTTCGACCTTACGTCGGCAGGGAGGCCAAGCTTCCCAAGTCTAGTACGAGAGTCAGGCAAGGAGGCTTGGCCGGAGTTCGAGTGTAAGGCTCGGCAGGACGTTCGATCTTACCTCGGCGGGGAGGCCAAGCCTTCCAAGCCTAGTAGGAGAGTCAGGCAAGGAGGCTTGGCCGGAGTTCGAGTGTAAGGCTCGGCAGGACGTTCGACCTTACCTCGGCAGGGAGACCAAGCTTCCCAAGCCTAGTAGGAGAGTCAGGCAAGGGGGCTTGGCCGGAGTTCGAGTGTAAGGCTCGGAAGGACGTTGGACCTTGCCTCGGCAGGGAGACCAAGCTTCCCAAGCCTGGTAGGGTCAGGCAAGGGGGCTTGGCCGGAGTTCAAGTGTAAGGCTCGGCAGGACGTTCGAACTTACCTCGGCAGGGAGACCAAGCTTCCCAAGCCTAGTAGGAGAGTCAGGCAAGGGGGCTTGGCCGGAGTTCGAGTGTAAGGCTCGGCAGGACGTTCGACCTTACCTCGGCAGGGAGACCAAGCTTCCCAAGCCTAGCAGGGTCAGGCAAGGGGGCTTGGCCGGAGTTTGAGTGTAAGGCTCGGCAGGACGTTCGACCTTACCTCGGCAGGGTGACCAAGCTTCCCAAGCCTAGTAGGAGAGTCAGGCAAGGGGGCTTGGCCGGAGTTCGAGTGTAAGGCTCAGCAGGACGTTCGACCTTACCTGGGCGGGGAGACCAAGCTTCCCAAGCCTAGTAGGAGAGTCAGGCAAGGGGGCTTGGCCGGAGTTCGAGTGTAAGGCTCGGCAGGACGTTCGACCTGACCTTGGCAGGGAGACCAAGCTTCCCAAGCCTAGTAGGAGAGTCAGGCAAGGGGGCTTGGCCGGAGTTCGAGTGTAAGGCTCGGCAGGACGTTCGACCTTACCTCGGCAGGGAGACCAAGCTTCCCAAGCCTAGTAGGAGAGTCAGGCAAGGGGGCTTGGCCGGAGTTCGAGTGTAAGGCTCAGCAGGACGTTCGACCTTACCTCGGCAGGGAGACCAAGCTTCCCAAGCCTAGTAGGAGAGTCAGGCAAGGGGGCTTGGCCGGAGTTCGAGTGTAAGGCTCAGCAGGACGTTCGACCTTACCTCGGCAGGGAGACCAAGCTTCCCAAGCCTAGTAAGAGAGTCAGGCAAGGGGGCTTGGCCGGAGTTCGAGTGTAAGGCTCGGCAGGACGTTCGACCTTACGTCGGCAGGGAGACCAAGCTTCCCAAGCCTAGTAGGAGAGTCAGGCAAGGGGGCTTGGCCGGAGTTCGAGTGTAAGGCTCGGCAGGACGTTCGACCTTACCTCGGCAGGGAGACCAAGCTTCCCAAGCCTAGGAGGCGAGTCAGGCAAGGGGGCTTGGCCGGAGTTCGAGTGTAAGGCTCGGCAGGACGTTCGACCTTACGTCGGCAGGGAGACCAAGCTTCCCAAGCCTAGTAGGAGAGTCAGGCCAGGAGGCTTGGCCGGAGTTCGAGTGTAAGGCTCGGCAGGGCGTTCGACCTGACCTTGGCTGGGAGACCAAGCTTCCCAAGCCTAGTAGGAGAGTCAGGCAAGGGGGCTTGGCGGGAGTTCGAGTGTAAGGCTCGGAAGGACGTGCGACCTTACCTCGGCTGGGAGACCAAGCTTCCCAAGCCTAGTAGGAGAGTCAGGGAAGGGGGCTTGGCTGGAGTTCGAGTGTAAGGCTCGGCAGGACGTTCGACCTTACCTCGGCAGGGAGACCAAGCTTCCCAAGCCCAGTAGGAGAGTCAGGCAAGGGGGCTTGGCCGGAGTTCGAGTGTAAGGCTCGGCAGGACGTTCGACCTTACCTCGGCAGGGAGACCAAGCTTCCCAAGCCTAGTAGGGTAAGGCAAGGGGCCTTGGCCGGAGTTCGAGTGTAAGGCTCGGCAGGACGTTCGACCTTACCTCGGCAGGGAGACCAAGCTTCCCAAGCCTAGTAGGAGAGTCAGGCAAGGGGGCTTGGCCGGAGTTCGAGTGTAAGGCTCGGCAGGACGTTCGACCTTACCTGGGCGGGGAGACCAAGCTTCCCAAGCCTAGTAGGAGAGTCAGGCAAGGGGGCTTGGCCGGAGTTCGAGTGTAAGGCTCGGAAGGACGTTCGACCTTGACTCGTCAGGGAGACCAAGTTTCCCAAGCCTAGTAGGGTCAGGCAAGGGGGCTTGGCCGGAGTTCAAGTGTAAGGCTCGGCAGGACGTTTGACCTTACCTCGGCAGGGAGACCAAGCTTCCCAAGCCTAGTAGGAGAGTCAGGCAAGGGGGCTTGGCCGGAGTTCGAGTGTAAGGCTCGGCAGGACGTTCGACCTTACCTCAGCTGGGAGACCAAGCTTCCCAAGCCTAGCAGGGTCAGGCAAGGCGGCTTGGCCGGAGTTCGAGTTTAAGGCTCGGCAGGACGTTCGACCTTACCTCGGCAGGGAGACCAAGCTTCCCAAGCCTAGTAGGAGAGTCAGGCAAGGGGGCTTGGCCGGAGTTCGAGTGTAAGGCTCGGCAGGACGTTCGACCTTACCTCGGCAGGGAGATCAAGCTTCCCAAGCCTAGCAGGGTCAGGCAAGGGGGCTTGGCCGGAGTTTGAGTGTAAGGCTCGGCAGGACGTTCGACCTTACCTCGGCAGGGTGACCAAGCTTCCCAAGCCTAGTAGGAGAGTCAGGCAAGGGGGCTTGGCCGGAGTTCGAGTGTAAGGCTCAGCAGGTTGTTCGACCTTACCTGGGCGGGGAGACCAAGCTTCCCAAGCCTAGTAGGAGAGTCAGGCAAGGGGGCTTGGCCGGAGTTCGAGTGTAAGGCTCGGCAGGACGTTCGACCTGACCTTGGCAGGGAGACCAAGCTTCCCAAGCCTAGTAGGAGAGTCAGGCAAGGGGGCTTGGCCGGAGTTCGAGTGTAAGACTCGGCAGGACGTTCGACCTTACCTCGGCAGGGAGACCAAGCTTCCCAAGCCTAGTAGGAGAGTCAGGCAAGGGGGCTTGGCCGGAGTTCGAGTGTAAGGCTCAGCAGGACGTTCGACCTTACCTCGGCAGGGAGACCAAGCTTCCCAAGCCTAGTAGGAGAGTCAGGCAAGGGGGCTTGGCCGGAGTTGGAGTGTAAGGCTCAACAGGACGTTCGACCTTACCTCGGCAGGGAGACCAAGCTTCCCAAGCCTAGTAAGAGAGTCAGGCAAGGGGGCTTGGCCAGAGTTCGAGTGTAAGGCTCGGCAGGACGTTCGACCATACCTCGGCAGGGAGACCAAGCTTCCCAAGCCTAGTAGGAGAGTCAGGCAAGGGGGCTTGGCCGGAGTTCGAGTGTAAGGCTCGGCAGGACGTTCGACCTTACCTCGGCAGGGAGACCAAGCTTCCCAAGCCTAGTAGGAGAGTCAGGCCAGGAGGCTTGGCCGGAGTTCGAGTGTAAGGCTCGGCAGGGCGTTCGACCTGACCTCGGCAGGGAGACCAAGCTTCCCAAGCCTAGTAGGAGAGTCAGGCAAGGGGGCTTGGCCGGAGTTCGAGTGTAAGGCTCGGCAGGACGTTCGACCTTACCTCGGCAGGGAGACCAAGCTTCCCAAGCCTAGTAGGAGAGTCAGGCAAGGGGGCTTGGCCGGAGTTCGAGTGTAAGGCTCGGCAGGACGTTCGACCGTACCTCGGCAGGGAGACCAAGCTTCCCAAGCCTAGTAGGAGAGTCAGGCAAGGGGGCTTGGCCAGAGTTTGAGTGTAAGGCTCGGCAGGACGTTCGACCTTACCTCAGCAGGGAGACCAAGCTTCCCAAGCCTAGTAGGAGCGTCAGGCAAGGGGGCTTGGCCGGACTTCGAGTGTAAGGCTCGGCAGGACGTTCGACCTTACCTCGGCAGGGAGACCAAGCTTCCCAAGCTTCGTAGGAGAGTCAGGCAAGGGGGCTTGGCCGGAGTTCGAGTGTAAGGCTCGGCAGGACGTTCGACCTTACCTCGGCAGGGAGACCAAGCTTCCCAAGCCTAGTAGGGTCAGGCAAGGGGGCTTGGCCGGAGTTCGAGTGTAAGGCTCAGCAGGACATTCGACCTTACCTTGGCAGGGAGACCAAGCTTCCCAAGCCTAGTAGGAGAGTCAGGCAAGGGGGCTTGGCCGGAGTTCGAGTGTAAGTCTCGGCAGGACGTTCGACCTTACCTCGGCAGGGAGACCAAGCTTCCCAAGCCTAGTAGGAGAGTCAGGAAAGGGGGCTTGGCCGGAGTTCGAGTGTAAGGCTCGGCAGGATGTTCGACCTTACCTCGGCAGGGAGACCAAGCTTCCCAAGCCTAGTAGGGTCAGGAAAGGGGGCTTGGCCGGAGTTCGAGTGTAAGGCTCGGCAGGACGTTCGACCTTACCTCGGCAGGGAGACCAAGCTTCCCAATCCTAGTAGGAGAGTCCGGCAAGGGGGCTTGGCCGGAGTTCGAGTGTAAGGCTCGGCAGGACGTTCGACCTTACCTCGGCAGGGAGACCAAGCTTCCCAAGCCTAGTAGGAATGTCAGGCAAGGGGGCTTGGCTGGAGTTCGAGTGTAAGGCTCGGCAGGACGTTCGACCTTGCCTCGGCAGGGAGACCAAGCTTCCCAAGCCTAGTAGGGTCAGGCAAGGGGGCTTGGCCGAAGTTCGAGTGTAAGGCTCAGCAGGACATTCGACCTTACCTCGGCAGGGAGACCAAGCTTCCCAAGCCTAGTAAGAGAGTCAGGCAAGGGGGCTTGGCCAGAGTTCGAGTGTAAGGCTCGGCAGGACGTTCGACCATACCTCGGCAGGGAGACCAAGCTTCCCAAGCCTAGTAGGAGAGTCAGGCAAGGGGGCTTGGCCGGAGTTCGAGTGTAAGGCTCGGCAGGACGTTCGACCTTACCTCGGCAGGGAGACCAAGCTTCCCAAGCCTAGTAGGAGAGTCAGGCCAGGAGGTTTGGCCGGAGTTCGAGTGTAAGGCTCGGCAGGGCGTTCGACCTGACCTTGGCTGGGAGACCAAGCTTCCCAAGCCTAGTAGGAGAGTCAGGCAAGGGGGCTTGGCCGGAGTTCGAGTGTAAGGCTCGGCAGGACGTTCGACCTTACCTCGGCAGGGAGACCAAGCTTCCCAAGCCTAGTAGGAGAGTCAGGCAAGGGGGCTTGGCCGGAGTTCGAGTGTAAGGCTCGGCAGGACGTTCGACCGTACCTCGGCAGGGAGACCAAGCTTCCCAAGCCTAGTAGGAGAGTCAGGCAAGGGGGCTTGGCCGGAGTTTGAGTGTAAGGCTCGGCAGGACGTTCGACCTTACCTCAGCAGGGAGACCAAGCTTCCCAAGCCTAGTAGGAGCGTCAGGCAAGGGGGCTTGGCTGGACTTCGAGTGTAAGGCTCGGCAGGACGTTCGACCTTACCTCGGCAGGGAGACCAAGCTTCCCAAGCTTCGTAGGAGAGTCAGGCAAGGGGGCTTGGCCGGAGTTCGAGTGTAAGGCTCGGCAGGACGTTCGACCTTACCTCGGCAGGGAGACCAAGCTTCCCAAGCCTAGTAGGGTCAGGCAAGGGGGCTTGGCCGGAGTTCGAGTGTAAGGCTCAGCAGGACATTCGACCTTACCTTGGCAGGGAGACCAAGCTTCCCAAGCCTAGTAGGAGAGTCAGGCAAGGGGGCTTGGCCGGAGTTCGAGTGTAAGTCTCGGCAGGACGTTCGACCTTACCTCGGCAGGGAGACCAAGCTTCCCAAGCCTAGTAGGAGAGTCAGGCAAGGGGGCTTGGCCGGAGTTCGAGTGTAAGGCTCGGCAGGATGTTCGACCTTACCTCGGCAGGGAGACCAAGCTTCCCAAGCCTAGTAGGGTCAGGAAAGGGGGCTTGGCCGGAGTTCGAGTGTAAGGCTCGGCAGGACGTTCGACCTTACCTCGGCAGGGAGACCAAGCTTCCCAAACCTAGTAGGAGAGTCCGGCAAGGGGGCTTGGCCGGAGTTCGAGTGTAAGGCTCGGCAGGACGTTCGACCTTACCTCGGCAGGGAGACCAAGCTTCCCAAGCCTAGTAGGAGCGTCAGGCAAGGGGGCTTGGCTGGAGTTCGAGTGTAAGGCTCGGCAGGACGTTCGACCTTGCCTCGGCAGGGAGACCAAGCTTCCCAAGCCTAGTAGGGTCAGGCAAGGGGGCTTGGCCGGAGTTCGAGTGTAAGGCTCAGCAGGACATTCGACCTTACCTTGGCAGGGAGACCAAGCTTCCCAAGCCTAGTAGGAGAGTCAGGCAAGGGGGCTTGGCCGGACTTCGAGTGTAAGGCTTGGCAGGACGTTCGACCTTACCTCGGCAGAGAGACCAAGCTTCCAAAGCCTAGTAGGAGAGTCAGGCAAGGGGGCTTGGCCGGAGTTCGAGTGTAAGGCTCGGCAGGACGTTCGACCTTACCTCGGCAGGGAGACCAAGCTTCCCAAGCATAGTAGGAGCGTCAGGCAGGGGGGTTTGGCCGGAATTTGAGTGTAAGGCTCGGCAGGACGTTCGACCTTACCTCGGCAGGGAGACCAACTTCCCAAGCCTAGTAGGGTCAGGCAAGGGGGCTTGGCCAGAGTTCGAGTGTAAGGCTCGGCAGGACGTTCGACCTTACCTCGGCAGGGTGACCAAGCTTCCCAAGCCTAGTAGGAGAGTCAGGCAAGGGGGCTTGGCCGGAGTTCGAGTGTAAGGCTCAGCAGGACGTTCGACCTTACCTTGGCAGGGAGACCAAGCTTCCCAAGACTAGTAGGGTGAGGCAAGGGGGTTTGGCCGGAGTTCGAGTGTGAGGCTCGGCAGGACGTTCGACCATACCTCGGCAGGGAGACCAAGCTTCCCAAGCCTAGGAGGCGAGTCAGGCAAGGGGGCTTGGCCGGAGTTCGAGTGTAAGGCTCGGCAGGACGTTCGACCTTACCTCGGCAGGGAGACCAAGCTTCCCAAGCCTAGTAGGAGAGTCAGGCAAGGGGGCTTGGCCGGAGTTCGAGTGTAAGGCTCGGCAGGAGGTTCGACCTTACCTGGGCAGGGAGACCAAGCTTCCCAAGCCTAGTAGGAGCGTCAGGCAAGGGGGCTTGGCCGGAGTTCGAGTGTAAGGCTCGGCAGGACGTTCGACCTTACCTCGGCAGGGAGACCAAGCTTCCCAAGCCTAGTAGGAGAGTCAGGCAAGGGGGCTTGGCCGGAGTTCGAGTGTAAGGCTCGGCAGGACGTTCGACCTTACCTTGGCAGGGAGACCAAGCTTCCCAAGCCTAGTAGGAGAGTCAGGCAAGGGGGCTTGGCCGGAGTTCGAGTGTAAGGCTTGGCAGGACGTTCGACCTTACCTCGGCAGGGAGACCAAGCTTCCCAAGCCTAGTAGGAGAGTCAGGCAAGGGGGCTTGGCCGGAGTTCGAGTGTAAGGCTCGGCAGGACGTTCAACCTTACCTCGGCAGGGAGACCAAGCTTCCCAAGCCCAGTAGGAGAGTCAGGCAAGGGGGCTTGGCCGGAGTTCGAGTGTAAGGCTCGGCAGGACGTTCGACCTTACCTCGGCAGGGAGGCCAATCTTCCCAAGCCTAGCAGGGTCAGGCAAGGGGGCTTGGCCGGAGTTCGAGTGTAAGGCTCGGCAGGACGTTCGACCTTATCTGGGCAGGGAGACCAAGCTTCCCAAGCCTAGTAGGAGAGTCAGGCAAGGGGGCTTGGCCGGAGTTCGAGTGTAAGGCTCGGCAGGACGTTCGACCTTACCTCGGCAGGGAGACCAAGCTTCCCAAGCCTAGTAGGAGAGTCAGGCAAGGGGGCTTGGCCGGAGTTCGAGTGTAAGGCTCGGCAGGACGTTCGACCTTACCTCGGCAGGGAGACCAAGCTTCCCAAGCCTAGTAGGAGAGTCAGGCAAGGGGGCTTGGCCGGAGTTCGAGTGTAAGGCTCGGCAGGACGTTCGACCTTACCTCGGCAGGGAGACCAAGCTTCCCAAGCCTAGTAGGAGAGTCAGGCAAGGGGGCTTGGCCGGACTTCGAGTGTAAGGCTCGGCAGGACGTTCGAACTTACGTCGGCAGGGAGACCAAGCTTCCCAAGCCTAGTAGGAGAGTCAGGCAAGGAGGCTTGGCCGGAGTTCGAGTGTAAGGCTCGGCAGGACGTTCGACCTGACCTTGGCAGGGAGACCAAGCTTCCCAAGCCTAGTAGGAGAGTCAGGCAAGGGGGCTTGGCCGGAGTTCGAGTGTAAGGCTCGGCAGGACGTTCGACCTTACCTTGGCAGGGAGACCAAGCTTCCCAAGCCTAGTAGGAGAGTCAGGCAAGGAGGCTTGGCCGGAGTTCGAGTGTAAGGCTCGGCAGGACGTTCGACCGTACCTCGGCAGGGAGACCAAGCTTCCCAAGCCTAATAGGAGAGTCAGGCAAGGGGGCTTGGCCGGAGTTCGAGTGTAAGGCTCGGCAGGACGTTCGACCTTACCTCGGCAGGGAGACCAAACTTCTCAAGCCTAGTAGGGTCAGGCAAGGGGGCTTGGCCGGAGTTTGAGTGTAAGGCTCGGCAGGACGTTCGACCTTACCTTGGCAGGGAGACCAAGCTTCCCAAGCATAGTAGGAGAGTCAGGCAAGGGGGCTTGGCCGGAGTTCGAGTGTAAGGCTCGGCAGGACGTTCGACCTTACCTTGGCAGAGAGACCAAGCTTCCCAAGCCTAGTAGGAGAGTCAGGCAAGGGGGCTTGGCCGGAGTTCGAGTGTAAGGCTCGGCAGGACGTTCGACCTTACCGCGGCAGGGAGACCAAGCTTCCCAAGCCTAGTAGGAGCGTCAGGCAAGGGGGCTTGGCCGGAGTTCGAGTGTAAGGCTCGGCAGGACGTTCGACCTTACCTCGGCAGGGAGACCAAGCTTCCCAAGCCTAGTAGGAGAGTCAGACAAGGCGGCTTGGCCGGAGTTCAAGTGTAAGGCTCAGCAGGATGTTCGACCTTACGTCGGCAGGGAGACCAAGCTTCCCAAGCCTAGTAGGAGAGTCAGGCAAGGGGGCTTGGCCAGAGTTCGAGTGCAAGGCTCGGCAGGACGTTCGACCGTACCTCGGCAGGGAGACCAAGCTTCCCAAGCCTAGTAGGAGAGTCAGGCAAGGGGGCTTGGCCGGAGTTCAAGTGTAAGGCTCGGCAGGACGTTCAACCTTACTTCGGCAGGGAGACCAAGCTTCCCAAGCCCAGTAGGAGAGTCAGGCAAGGGGGCTTGGCCGGAGTTCGAGTGTAAGGCTCGGCAGGACGTTCGACCTTACCTCGGCAGGGAGGCCAATCTTCCCAAGCCTAGCAGGGTCCGGCAAGGGGCCTTGGCCGGAGTTCGAGTGTAAGGCTCGGCAGGACGTTCGACCTTACCTCGGCAGGGAGACCAAGCTTCCCAAGCCTAGTAGGAGAGTCAGGCAAGGGGGCTTGGCCGGAGTTCGAGAGTAAGGCTCGGCAGGACGTTCGACCTTACCTCGGCAGGGAGACCAAGCTTCCCAAGCCTAGTAGGAGAGTCAGGCAAGGCGGCTTGGGCGGAGTTCGAGTGTAAGGCTCGGCAGGACGTTCGACCTTACCTCGGCAGGGAGACCAAGCTTCCCAAGCCTAGTAGGAGAGTCAGGCAAGGGGGCTTGGCCGGAGTTCGAGTGTAAGGCTCGGCAGGACGTTCGACCTTACCTCGGCAGGGAGACCAAGCTTCCCAAGCCTAGTAGGAGAGTCAGGCAAGGGGCCTTGGCCGGACTTCGAGTGTAAGGCTCGGCAGGACGTTCGAACTTACGTCGGCAGGGAGACCAAGCTTCCCAAGCCTAGTAGGAGAGTCAGGCAAGGAGGCTTGGCCGGAGTTCGAGTGTAAGGCTCGGCAGGACGTTCGACCTGACCTCGGCAGGGAGACCAAGCTTCCCAAGCCTAATAGGAGAGTCAGGCAAGGGGGCTTGGCCGGAGTTCGAGTGTAAGGCTCGGCAGGACGTTCGACCTTACCTCGGCAGGGAGACCAAGCTTCCCAAGCCTAGTAGGGTCAGGCAAGGGGGCTTGGCCGGAGTTTGAGTGTAAGGCTCGGCAGGACGTTCGACCTTACCTCGGCAGGGAGACCAAGCTTCCCAAGCCTAGTAGGAGAGTCAGACAAGGCGGCTTGGCCGGAGTTCAAGTGTAAGGCTCAGCAGGATGTTCGACCTTACGTCGGCAGGGAGACCAAGCTTCCCAAGCCTAGTAGGAGAGTCAGGCAAGGGGGCTTGGCCGGAGTTCGAGTGTAAGGCTCGGCAGGACGTTCGACCGTACCTCGGCAGGGAGACCAAGCTTCCCAAGCCTAGTAGGAGAGTCAGGCAAGGGGGCTTGGCCGGAGTTCAAGTGTAAGGCTCGGCAGGACGTTCAACCTTACCTCGGCAGGGAGACCAAGCTTCCCAAGCCCAGTAGGAGAGTCAGGCAAGGGGGCTTGGCCGGAGTTCGAGTGTAAGGCTCGGCAGGACGTTCGACCTTACCTCGGCAGGGAGGCCAATCTTCCCAAGCCTAGCAGGGTCAGGCAAGGGGCCTTGGCCGGAGTTCGAGTGTAAGGCTCGGCAGGACGTTCGACCTTACCTGGGCAGGGAGACCAAGCTTCCCAAGCCTAGTAGGAGAGTCAGGCAAGGGGGCTTGGCCGGAGTTCGAGTGTAAGGCTCGGCAGGACGTTCGACCTTACCTGGGCAGGGAGACCAAGCTTCCCAAGCCTAGTAGGAGAGTCAGGCAAGGAGGCTTGGCCGGAGTTCGAGTGTAAGGCTCGGCAGGACGTTCGACCTTACCTCGGCAGGGAGACCAAGCTTCCCAAGCCTAGTAGGCGAGTCAGGCAAGGGGGCTTGGCCGGAGTTCGAGTGTAAGGCTCGGCAGGACGTTCGACCTTACCTCGGCAGGGAGACCAAGCTTCCCAAGCCTAGTAGGAGAGTCAGGCAAGGGGGCTTGGCCGGAGTTCGAGTGTAAGGCTCGGCAGGACGTTCGACCTTACCTTGGCAGAGAGACCAAGCTTCCCAAGCCTAGTAGGAGAGTCAGGCAAGGGGGCTTGGCCGGAGTTCGAGTGTAAGGCTCGGCAGGACGTTCGACCTTACCTCGGCAGGGAGGCCAATCTTCCCAAGCCTAGCAGGGTCAGGCAAGGGGCCTTGGCCGGAGTTCGAGTGTAAGGCTCGGCAGGACGTTCGACCTTACCTGGGCAGGGAGACCAAGCTTCCCAAGCCTAGTAGGAGAGTCAGGCAAGGGGGCTTGGCCGGAGTTCGAGTGTAAGGCTCGGCAGGACGTTCGACCTTACCTCGGCAGGGAGACCAAGCTTCCCAAGCCTAGTAGGAGAGTCAGGCAAGGGGGCTTGGCCGGAGTTCGAGTGTAAGGCTCGGCAGGATGTTCGACCTTACCTCGGCAGGGAGACCAAGCTTCCCAAGCCTAGTAGGAGAGTCAGGCAAGGGGGCTTGGCCGGAGTTCGAGTGTAAGGCTCGGCAGGACGTTCGACCTTACCTCGGCAGGGAGACCAAGCTTCCCAAGCCTAGTAGGAGAGTCAGGCAAGGGGGCTTGGCCGGACTTCGAGTGTAAGGCTCGGCAGGACGTTCGAACTTACGTCGGCATTGAGACCAAGCTTCCCAAGCCTAGTAGGAGAGTCAGGCAAGGGGGCTTGGCCGGAGTTCGAGTGTAAGGCTCGGCAGGACGTTCGACCTTACCTCGGCAGGGAGACCAAGCTTCCCAAGCCTAGTAGGAGAGTCAGGCAAGGGGGCTTGGCCGGAGTTCGAGTGTAAGGCTCGGCAGGACGTTCGACCTTACCTCGGCAGGGAGACCAAGCTTCCCAAGCCTAGTAGGAGAGTCAGGCAAGGGGGCTTGGCCGGAGTTCGAGTGTAAGGCTCGGCAGGACGTTCGACCTTACCTCGGCAGGGAGACCAAGCTTCCCAAGCCTAGTAGGAGAGTCAGGCAAGGGGGCTTGGCCGGACTTCGAGTGTAAGGCTCGGCAGGACGTTCGAACTTAGGTCGGCAGGGAGACCAAGCTTCCCAAGCCTAGTAGGAGAGTCAGGCAAGGGGGCTTGGCCGGAGTTCGAGTGTAAGGCTCGGCAGGACGTTCGACCTTACCTTGGCAGGGAGACCAAGCTTCCCAAGCCTAGTAGGAGAGTCAGGCAAGGAGGCTTGGCCGGAGTTCGAGTGTAAGGCTCGGCAGGACGTTCGACCTTACCGCGGCAGGGAGACCAAGCTTCCCAAGCCTAGTAGGAGCGTCAGGCAAGGGGGCTTGGCCGGAGTTCGAGTGTAAGGCTCAGCAGGATGTTCGACCTTACGTCGGCAGGGAGACCAAGCTTCCCAAGCCTAGTAGGAGAGTCAGGCAAGGGGGCTTGGCCAGAGTTCGAGTGCAAGGCTCGGCAGGACGTTCGACCGTACTTCGGCAGGGAGACCAAGCTTCCCAAGCCTAGTAGGAGAGTCAGGCAAGGGGGCTTGGCCGGAGTTCAAGTGTAAGGCTCGGCAGGACGTTCAACCTTACCTCGGCAGGGAGACCAAGCTTCCCAAGCCCAGTAGGAGAGTCAGGCAAGGGGGCTTGGCCGGAGTTCGAGTGTAAGGCTCGGCAGGACGTTCGACCTTACCTCGGCAGGGAGGCCAATCTTCCCAAGCCTAGCAGGGTCAGGCAAGGGGCCTTGGCCGGAGTTCGAGTGTAAGGCTCGGCAGGACGTTCGACCTTACCTCGGCAGGGAGACCAAGCTTCCCAAGCCTAGTAGGAGAGTCAGGCAAGGGGGCTTGGCCGGAGTTCGAGAGTAAGGCTCGGCAGGACGTTCGACCTTACCTCGGCAGGGAGACCAAGCTTCCCAAGCCTAGTAGGAGAGTCAGGCAAGGGGGCTTGGCCGGAGTTCGAGTGTAAGGCTCGGCAGGACGTTCGAACTTGCGTCGGCAGGGAGACCAAGCTTCCCAAGCCTAGTAGGAGAGTCAGGCAAGGGGCCTTGGCCGGACTTCGAGTGTAAGGCTCGGCAGGACGTTCGAACTTACGTCGGCAGGGAGACCAAGCTTCCCAAGCCTAGTAGGAGAGTCAGGCAAGGAGGCTTGGCCGGAGTTCGAGTGTAAGGCTCGGCAGGACGTTCGACCTGACCTCGGCAGGGAGACCAAGCTTCCCAAGCCTAATAGGAGAGTCAGGCAAGGGGGCTTGGCCGGAGTTCGAGTGTAAGGCTCGGCAGGACGTTCGACCTTACCTCGGCAGGGAGACCAAGCTTCCCAAGCCTAGTAGGGTCAGGCAAGGGGGCTTGGCCGGAGTTTGAGTGTAAGGCTCGGCAGGACGTTCGACCTTACCTCGGCAGGGAGACCAAGCTTCCCAAGCCTAGTAGGAGAGTCAGACAAGGCGGCTTGGCCGGAGTTCAAGTGTAAGGCTCAGCAGGATGTTCGACCTTACGTCGGCAGGGAGACCAAGCTTCCCAAGCCTAGTAGGAGAGTCAGGCAAGGGGGCTTGGCCGGAGTTCGAGTGTAAGGCTCGGCAGGACGTTCGACCGTACCTCGGCAGGGAGACCAAGCTTCCCAAGCCTAGTAGGAGAGTCAGGCAAGGGGGCTTGGCCGGAGTTCAAGTGTAAGGCTCGGCAGGACGTTCAACCTTACCTCGGCAGGGAGACCAAGCTTCCCAAGCCCAGTAGGAGAGTCAGGCAAGGGGGCTTGGCCGGAGTTCGAGTGTAAGGCTCGGCAGGACGTTCGACCTTACCTCGGCAGGGAGGCCAATCTTCCCAAGCATAGCAGGGTCAGGCAAGGGGCCTTGGCCGGAGTTCGAGTGTAAGGCTCGGCAGGACGTTCGACCTTACCTGGGCAGGGAGACCAAGCTTCCCAAGCCTAGTAGGAGAGTCAGGCAAGGGGGCTTGGCCGGAGTTCGAGTGTAAGGCTCGGCAGGACGTTCGACCTTACCTGGGCAGGGAGACCAAGCTTCCCAAGCCTAGTAGGAGAGTCAGGCAAGGGGGCTTGGCCGGAGTTCGAGTGTAAGGCTCCGCAGGACGTTCGACCTTACCTCGGCAGGGAGACCAAGCTTCCCAAGCCTAGTAGGCGAGTCAGGCAAGGGGGCTTGGCCGGAGTTCGAGTGTAAGGCTCGGCAGGACGTTCGACCTTACCTCGGCAGGGAGACCAAGCTTCCCAAGCCTAGTAGGAGAGTCAGGCAAGGGGGCTTGGCCGGAGTTCGAGTGTAAGGCTCGGCAGGACGTTCGACCTTACCTTGGCAGAGAGACCAAGCTTCCCAAGCCTAGTAGGAGAGTCCGGCAAGGGGGCTTGGCCGGAGTTCGAGTGTAAGGCTCGGCAGGACGTTCGACCTTACCTCGGCAGGGAGACCAAGCTTCCCAAGCCTAGTAGGAGCGTCAGGCAAGGGGGCTTGGCCGGAGTTCGAGTGTAAGGCTCGGCAGGACGTTCGACCTTACCTCGGCAGGGAGACCAAGCTTCCCAAGCCTAGTAGGAGAGTCAGGCAAGGGGGCTTGGCCGGAGTTCGAGTGTAAGGCTCGGCAGGACGTTCGACCTTGCCTCGGCAGGGAGACCAAGCTTCCCAAGCCTAGTAGGGTCAGGCAAGGGGGCTTGGTCGGAGTTCGAGTGTGAGGCTCAGCAGGACATTAGACCTTACCTTGGCAGGGAGACCAAGCTTCCCAAGCCTAGTAGGAGAGTCAGGCAAGGGGGCTTGGCCGGAGTTCAAGTGTAAGGCTCGGCAGGACGTTCAACCTTACCTCGGCAGGGAGACCAAGCTTCCCAAGCCCAGTAGGAGAGTCAGGCAAGGGGGCTTGGCCGGAGTTCGAGTGTAAGGCTCGGCAGGACGTTCGACCTTACCTCGGCAGGGAGGCCAATCTTCCCAAGCCTAGCAGGGTCAGGCAAGGGGCCTTGGCCGGAGTTCGAGTGTAAGGCTCGGCAGGACGTTCGACCTTACCTGGGCAGGGAGACCAAGCTTCCCAAGCCTAGTAGGAGAGTCAGGCAAGGGGGCTTGGCCGGAGTTCGAGTGTAAGGCTCGGCAGGACGTTCGACCTTACCTCGGCAGGGAGACCAAGCTTCCCAAGCCTAGTAGGAGAGTCAGGCAAGGGGGCTTGGCCGGAGTTCGAGTGTAAGGCTCGGCAGGACGTTCGACCTTACCTCGGCAGGGAGACCAAGTTTCCCAAGCCTAGTAGGAGAGTCAGGCAAGGGGGCTTGGCCGGAGTTCGAGTGTAAGGCTCGGCAGGACGTTCGACCTTACCTCGGCAGGGAGACCAAGCTTCCCAAGCCTAGTAGGAGAGTCAGGCAAGGGGGCTTGGCCGGACTTCGAGTGTAAGGCTCGGCAGGACGTTCGAACTTACGTCGGCAGGGAGACCAAGCTTCCCAAGCCTAGTAGGAGAGTCAGGCAAGGGGGCTTGGCCGGAGTTCGAGTGTAAGGCTCGGCAGGACGTTCGACCTTACCTCGGCAGGGAGACCAAGCTTCCCAAGCCTAGTAGGAGAGTCAGGCAAGGGGGCTTGGCCGGAGTTCGAGTGTAAGGCTCGGCAGGACGTTCGACCTTACCTCGGCAGGGAGACCAAGCTTCCCAAGCCTAGTAGGAGAGTCAGGCAAGGGGGCTTGGCCGGAGTTCGAGTGTAAGGCTCGGCAGGACGTGCGACCTTACCTCGGCAGGGAGACCAAGCTTCCCAAGCCTAGTAGGGTCAGGAAAGGGGGCTTGGCCGGACTTCGAGTGTAAGGCTCGGCAGGACGTTCGAACTTAGGTCGGCAGGGAGACCAAGCTTCCCAAGCCTAGTAGGAGAGTCAGGCAAGGAGGCTTGGCCGGAGTTCGAGTGTAAGGCTCGGCAGGACGTTCGACCTGACCTTGGCAGGGAGACCAAGCTTCCCAAGCCTAGTAGGAGAGTCAGGCAAGGGGGCTTGGCCGGAGTTCGAGTGTAAGGCTCGGCAGGACGTTCGACCTTACCTTGGCAGGGAGACCAAGCTTCCCAAGCCTAGTAGGAGAGTCAGGCAAGGGGGCTTGGCCGGAGTTCGAGTGTAAGGCTCGGCAGGACGTTCGACCTTACCTCGGCAGGGAGACCAAGCTTCCCAAGCCTAGTAGGAGAGTCAGGCAAGGGGGCTTGGCCGGAGTTCGAGTGTAAGGCTCGGCAGGACGTTCGACCTTACCTCGGCAGGGAGACCAAGCTTCCCAAGCCTAGTAGGAGAGTCAGGAAAGGGGGCTTGGCCGGAGTTCAAGTGTAAGGCTCGGCAGGACGTTCAACCTTACCTCGGCAGGGAGACCAAGCTTCCCAAGCCCAGTAGGTGAGTCAGGCAAGGGGGCTTGGCCGGAGTTCGAGTGTAAGGCTCGGCAGGACGTTCGACCTTACCTCGGCAGGGAGGCCAATCTTCCCAAGCCTAGCAGGGTCAGGCAAGGGGCCTTGGCCGGAGTTCGAGTGTAAGGCTCGGCAGGACGTTCGACCTTACCTGGGCAGGGAGACCAAGCTTCCCAAGCCTAGTAGGAGAGTCAGGCAAGGGGGCTTAACCGGAGTTCGAGTGTAAGGCTCGGCAGGACGTTCGACCTTACCTCGGCAGGGAGACCAAGCTTCCCAAGCCTAGTAGGAGAGTCAGGCAAGGGGGCTTGGCCGGAGTTCGAGTGTAAGGCTCGGCAGGACGTTCGACCTTACCTCGGCAGGGAGACCAAGCTTCCCAAGCCTAGTAGGAGAGTCAGGCAAGGGGGCTTGGCCGGAGTTCGAGTGTAAGGCTCGGCAGGACGTTCGACCTTACCTCGGCAGGGAGACCAAGCTTCCCAAGCCTAGTAGGAGAGTCAGGCAAGGGGGCTTGGCCGGAGTTCGAGTGTAAGGCTCGGCAGGACGTTCGACCTTACCTGGGCAGGGAGACCAAGCTTCTCAAGCCTAGTAGGAGAGTCAGGCAAGGGGGCTTGGCCGGAGTTCGAGTGTAAGGCTCGGCAGGACGTTCGACCTTACCTCGGCAGGGAGACCAAGCTTCCCAAGCCTAGTAGGAGAGTCAGGCAAGGGGCCTTGGCCGGAGTTTGAGTGTAAGGCTCGGCAGGACGTTCGACCTTACGTCGGCAGGGAGACCAAGCTTCCCAAGCCTAGTAGGAGAGTCAGGCAAGGAGGCTTGGCCGGAGTTCGAGTGTAAGGCTCGGCAGGACGTTCGACCTGACCTTGGCAGGGAGACCAAGCTTCCCAAGCCTAGTAGGAGAGTCAGGCAAGGGGGCTTGGCCGGAGTTCGAGTGTAAGGCTCGGCAGGACGTTCGACCTTACCTTGGCAGGGAGACCAAGCTTCCCAAGCCTAGTAGGAGAGTCAGGCAAGGGGGCTTGGCCGGAGTTCGAGTGTAAGGCTCGGCAGGACATTCGACCGTACCTCGGCAGGGAGACCAAGCTTCCCAAGCCTAATAGGAGAGTCAGGCAAGGGGGCTTGGCCGGAGTTCGAGTGTAAGGCTAAGCAGGACATTCGACCTTACCTTGGCAGGGAGACCAAGCTTCCCAAGCCTAGTAGGAGAGTCAGGCAAGGGGGCTTGGCCGGAGTTCGAGTGTAAGTCTCGGCAGGACGTTCGACCTTACCTCGGCAGGGAGACCAAGCTTCCCAAGCCTAGTAGGAGAGTCAGGAAAGGGGGCTTGGCCGGAGTTCGAGTGTAAGGCTCGGCAGGATGTTCGACCTTACCTCGGCAGGGAGACCAAGCTTCCCAAGCCTAGTAGGGTCAGGAAAGGGGGCTTGGCCGGAGTTCGAGTGTAAGGCTCGGCAGGACGTTCGACCTTACCTCGGCAGGGAGACCAAGCTTCCCAAACCTAGTAGGAGAGTCCGGCAAGGGGGCTTCGCCGGAGTTCGAGTGTAAGGCTCGGCAGGACGTTCGACCTTACCTCGGCAGGGAGACCAAGCTTCCCAAGCCTAGTAGGAGCGTCAGGCAAGGGGGCTTGGCTGGAGTTCGAGTGTAAGGCTCGGCAGGACGTTCGACCTTGCCTCGGCAGGGAGACCAAGCTTCCCAAGCCTAGTAGGGTCAGGCAAGGGGGCTTGGCCGGAGTTCGAGTGTAAGGCTCAGCAGGACATTCGACCTTACCTTGGCAGGGAGACCAAGCTTCCCAAGCCTAGTAGGAGAGTCAGGCAAGGGGGCTTGGCCGGACTTCGAGTGTAAGGCTTGGCAGGACGTTCGACCTTACCTCGCCAGAGAGACCAAGCTTCCAAAGCCTAGTAGGAGAGTCAGGCAAGGGGGCTTGGCCGGAGTTCGAGTGTAAGGCTCGGCAGGACGTTCGACCTTACCTCGGCAGGGAGACCAAGCTTCCCAAGCATAGTAGGAGCGTCAGGCAAGGGGGTTTGGCCGGAATTTGAGTGTAAGGCTCGGCAGGACGTTCGACCTTACCTCGGCAGGGAGACCAACTTCCCAAGCCTAGTAGGGTCAGGCAAGGGGGCTTGGCCAGAGTTCGAGTGTAAGGCTCGGCAGGACGTTCGACCTTACCTCGGCAGGGTGACCAAGCTTCCCAAGCCTAGTAGGAGAGTCAGGCAAGGGGGCTTGGCCGGAGTTCGAGTGTAAGGCTCAGCAGGACGTTCGACCTTACCTTGGCAGGGAGACCAAGCTTCCCAAGACTAGTAGGGTGAGGCAAGGGGGTTTGGCCGGAGTTCGAGTGTAAGGCTCGGCAGGACGTTCGACCTTACCTCGGCAGGGAGACCAAGCTTCCCAAGCCTAGTAGGAGAGTCAGGCAAGGGGGCTTGGCCGGAGTTCGAGTGTAAGGCTCGGCAGGAGGTTCGACCTTACCTGGGCAGGGAGACCAAGCTTCCCAAGCCTAGTAGGAGCGTCAGGCAAGGGGGCTTGGCCGGAGTTCGAGTGTAAGGCTCGGCAGGACGTTCGACCTTACCTCGGCAGGGAGACCAAGCTTCCCAAGCCTAGTAGGAGAGTCAGGCAAGGGGGCTTGGCCGGAGTTCGAGTGTAAGGCTCGGCAGGACGTTCGACCTTACCTCGGCAGGGAGACCAAGCTTCCCAAGCCTAGTAGGAGAGTCAGGCAAGGGGGCTTGGCCGGAGTTCGAGTGTAAGGCTTGGCAGGACGTTCGACCTTACCTCGGCAGGGAGACCAAGCTTCCCAAGCCTAGTAGGAGAGTCAGGCAAGGGGGCTTGGCCGGAGTTCGAGTGTAAGGCTCGGCAGGACGTTCGACCTTACCTCGGCAGGGAGACCAAGCTTCCCAAGCCTAGTAGGGTCAGGCAAGGGGGCTTGGCCGGAGTTCGAGTGTAAGGCTCAGCAGGACATTCGACCTTACCTCGGCAGGGAGACCAAGCTTCCCAAGCCTAGTAGGAGAGTCAGGCAAGGGGGCTTGGCCGGAGTTCGAGTGTAAGGCTCGGCAGGACGTTCGACCGTACCTCGGCAGGGAGACCAAGCTTCCCAAGCCTAGTAGGAGAGTCAGGCAAGGGGGCTTGGCCGGAGTTCGAGTGTAAGGCTCGGCAGGACGTTCGACCTTACCTCGGCAGGGAGGCCAATCTTCCCAAGCATAGCAGGGTCAGGCAAGGGGCCTTGGCCGGAGTTCGAGTGTAAGGCTCGGCAGGCCGTTCGACCTTACCTGGGCAGGGAGACCAAGCTTCCCAAGCCTAGTAGGAGAGTCAGGCAAGGGGGCTTGGCCGGAGTTCGAGTGTAAGGCTCGGCAGGACGTTCGACCTTACCTGGGCAGGGAGACCAAGCTTCCCAAGCCTAGTAGGAGAGTCAGGCAAGGGGGCTTGGCCGGAGTTCGAGTGTAAGGCTCGGCAGGACGTTCGACCTTACCTCGGCAGGGAGACCAAGCTTCCCAAGCCTAGTAGGCGAGTCAGGCAAGGGGGCTTGGCCGGAGTTCGAGTGTAAGGCTCGGCAGGACGTTCGACCTTACCTCGGCAGGGAGACCAAGCTTCCCAAGCCTAGTAGGAGAGTCAGGCAAGGGGGCTTGGCCGGAGTTCGAGTGTAAGGCTCGGCAGGACGTTCGACCTTACCTTGGCAGAGAGACCAAGCTTCCCAAGCCTAGTAGGAGAGTCCGGCAAGGGGGCTTGGCCGGAGTTCGAGTGTAAGGCTCGGCAGGACGTTCGACCTTACCTCGGCAGGGAGACCAAGCTTCCCAAGCCTAGTAGGAGCGTCAGGCAAGGGGGCTTGGCCGGAGTTCGAGTGTAAGGCTCGGCAGGACGTTCGACCTTACCTCGGCAGGGAGACCAAGCTTCCCAAGCCTAGTAGGAGAGTCAGGCAAGGGGGCTTGGCCGGAGTTCGAGTGTAAGGCTCGGCAGGACGTTCGACCTTGCCTCGGCAGGGAGACCAAGCTTCCCAAGCCTAGTAGGGTCAGGCAAGGGGGCTTGGTCGGAGTTCGAGTGTGAGGCTCAGCAGGACATTAGACCTTACCTTGGCAGGGAGACCAAGCTTCCCAAGCCTAGTAGGAGAGTCAGGCAAGGGGGCTTGGCCGGAGTTCAAGTGTAAGGCTCGGCAGGACGTTCAACCTTACCTCGGCAGGGAGACCAAGCTTCCCAAGCCCAGTAGGAGAGTCAGGCAAGGGGGCTTGGCCGGAGTTCGAGTGTAAGGCTCGGCAGGACGTTCGACCTTACCTCGGCAGGGAGGCCAATCTTCCCAAGCCTAGCAGGGTCAGGCAAGGGGCCTTGGCCGGAGTTCGAGTGTAAGGCTCGGCAGGACGTTCGACCTTACCTGGGCAGGGAGACCAAGCTTCCCAAGCCTAGTAGGAGAGTCAGGCAAGGGGGCTTGGCCGGAGTTCGAGTGTAAGGCTCGGCAGGACGTTCGACCTTACCTCGGCAGGGAGACCAAGCTTCCCAAGCCTAGTAGGAGAGTCAGGCAAGGGGGCTTGGCCGGAGTTCGAGTGTAAGGCTCGGCAGGACGTTCGACCTTACCTCGGCAGGGAGACCAAGCTTCCCAAGCCTAGTAGGAGAGTCAGGCAAGGGGGCTTGGCCGGAGTTCGAGTGTAAGGCTCGGCAGGACGTTCGACCTTACCTCGGCAGGGAGACCAAGCTTCCCAAGCCTAGTAGGAGAGTCAGGCAAGGGGGCTTGGCCGGACTTCGAGTGTAAGGCTCGGCAGGACGTTCGAACTTACGTCGGCAGGGAGACCAAGCTTCCCAAGCCTAGTAGGAGAGTCAGGCAAGGGGGCTTGGCCGGAGTTCGAGTGTAAGGCTCGGCAGGACGTTCGACCTTACCTCGGCAGGGAGACCAAGCTTCCCAAGCCTAGTAGGAGAGTCAGGCAAGGGGGCTTGGCCGGAGTTCGAGTGTAAGGCTCGGCAGGACGTTCGACCTTACCTCGGCAGGGAGACCAAGCTTCCCAAGCCTAGTAGGAGAGTCAGGCAAGGGGGCTTGGCCGGAGTTCGAGTGTAAGGCTCGGCAGGACGTGCGACCTTACCTCGGCAGGGAGACCAAGCTTCCCAAGCCTAGTAGGAGAGTCAGGCAAGGGGGCTTGGCCGGACTTCGAGTGTAAGGCTCGGCAGGACGTTCGAACTTAGGTCGGCAGGGAGACCAAGCTTCCCAAGCCTAGTAGGAGAGTCAGGCAAGGAGGCTTGGCCGGAGTTCGAGTGTAAGGCTCGGCAGGACGTTCGACCTGACCTTGGCAGGGAGACCAAGCTTCCCAAGCCTAGTAGGAGAGTCAGGCAAGGGGGCTTGGCCGGAGTTCGAGTGTAAGGCTCGGCAGGACGTTCGACCTTACCTTGGCAGGGAGACCAAGCTTCCCAAGCCTAGTAGGAGAGTCAGGCAAGGGGGCTTGGCCGGAGTTCGAGTGTAAGGCTCGGCAGGACGTTCGACCGTACCTCGGCAGGGAGACCAAGCTTCCCAAGCCTAATAGGAGAGTCAGGCAAGGGGGCTTGGCCGGAGTTCGAGTGTAAGGCTCGGCAGGACGTTCGACCTTACCTCGGCAGGGAGACCAAGCTTCCCAAGCCTAGTAGGAGAGTCAGGAAAGGGGGCTTGGCCGGAGTTCAAGTGTAAGGCTCGGCAGGACGTTCAACCTTACCTCGGCAGGGAGACCAAGCTTCCCAAGCCCAGTAGGTGAGTCAGGCAAGGGGGCTTGGCCGGAGTTCGAGTGTAAGGCTCGGCAGGACGTTCGACCTTACCTCGGCAGGGAGGCCAATCTTCCCAAGCCTAGCAGGGTCAGGCAAGGGGCCTTGGCCGGAGTTCGAGTGTAAGGCTCGGCAGGACGTTCGACCTTACCTGGGCAGGGAGACCAAGCTTCCCAAGCCTAGTAGGAGAGTCAGGCAAGGGGGCTTAACCGGAGTTCGAGTGTAAGGCTCGGCAGGACGTTCGACCTTACCTCGGCAGGGAGACCAAGCTTCCCAAGCCTAGTAGGAGAGTCAGGCAAGGGGGCTTGGCCGGAGTTCGAGTGTAAGGCTCGGCAGGACGTTCGACCTTACCTCGGCAGGGAGACCAAGCTTCCCAAGCCTAGTAGGAGAGTCAGGCAAGGGGGCTTGGCCGGAGTTCGAGTGTAAGGCTCGGCAGGACGTTCGACCTTACCTCGGCAGGGAGACCAAGCTTCCCAAGCCTAGTAGGAGAGTCAGGCAAGGGGGCTTGGCCGGAGTTCGAGTGTAAGGCTCGGCAGGACGTTCGACCTTACCTGGGCAGGGAGACCAAGCTTCTCAAGCCTAGTAGGAGAGTCAGGCAAGGGGGCTTGGCCGGAGTTCGAGTGTAAGGCTCGGCAGGACGTTCGACCTTACCTCGGCAGGGAGACCAAGCTTCCCAAGCCTAGTAGGAGAGTCAGGCAAGGGGCCTTGGCCGGAGTTTGAGTGTAAGGCTCGGCAGGACGTTCGACCTTACGTCGGCAGGGAGACCAAGCTTCCCAAGCCTAGTAGGAGAGTCAGGCAAGGAGGCTTGGCCGGAGTTCGAGTGTAAGGCTCGGCAGGACGTTCGACCTGACCTTGGCAGGGAGACCAAGCTTCCCAAGCCTAGTAGGAGAGTCAGGCAAGGGGGCTTGGCCGGAGTTCGAGTGTAAGGCTCGGCAGGACGTTCGACCTTACCTTGGCAGGGAGACCAAGCTTCCCAAGCCTAGTAGGAGAGTCAGGCAAGGGGGCTTGGCCGGAGTTCGAGTGTAAGGCTCGGCAGGACATTCGACCGTACCTCGGCAGGGAGACCAAGCTTCCCAAGCCTAATAGGAGAGTCAGGCAAGGGGGCTTGGCCGGAGTTCGAGTGTAAGGCTAAGCAGGACATTCGACCTTACCTTGGCAGGGAGACCAAGCTTCCCAAGCCTAGTAGGAGAGTCAGGCAAGGGGGCTTGGCCGGAGTTCGAGTGTAAGTCTCGGCAGGACGTTCGACCTTACCTCGGCAGGGAGACCAAGCTTCCCAAGCCTAGTAGGAGAGTCAGGAAAGGGGGCTTGGCCGGAGTTCGAGTGTAAGGCTCGGCAGGATGTTCGACCTTACCTCGGCAGGGAGACCAAGCTTCCCAAGCCTAGTAGGGTCAGGAAAGGGGGCTTGGCCGGAGTTCGAGTGTAAGGCTCGGCAGGACGTTCGACCTTACCTCGGCAGGGAGACCAAGCTTCCCAAACCTAGTAGGAGAGTCCGGCAAGGGGGCTTCACCGGAGTTCGAGTGTAAGGCTCGGCAGGACGTTCGACCTTACCTCGGCAGGGAGACCAAGCTTCCCAAGCCTAGTAGGAGCGTCAGGCAAGGGGGCTTGGCTGGAGTTCGAGTGTAAGGCTCGGCAGGACGTTCGACCTTGCCTCGGCAGGGAGACCAAGCTTCCCAAGCCTAGTAGGGTCAGGCAAGGGGGCTTGGCCGGAGTTCGAGTGTAAGGCTCAGCAGGACATTCGACCTTACCTTGGCAGGGAGACCAAGCTTCCCAAGCCTAGTAGGAGAGTCAGGCAAGGGGGCTTGGCCGGACTTCGAGTGTAAGGCTTGGCAGGACGTTCGACCTTACCTCGCCAGAGAGACCAAGCTTCCAAAGCCTAGTAGGAGAGTCAGGCAAGGGGGCTTGGCCGGAGTTCGAGTGTAAGGCTCGGCAGGACGTTCGACCTTACCTCGGCAGGGAGACCAAGCTTCCCAAGCATAGTAGGAGCGTCAGGCAAGGGGGTTTGGCCGGAATTTGAGTGTAAGGCTCGGCAGGACGTTCGACCTTACCTCGGCAGGGAGACCAACTTCCCAAGCCTAGTAGGGTCAGGCAAGGGGGCTTGGCCAGAGTTCGAGTGTAAGGCTCGGCAGGACGTTCGACCTTACCTCGGCAGGGTGACCAAGCTTCCCAAGCCTAGTAGGAGAGTCAGGCAAGGGGGCTTGGCCGGAGTTCGAGTGTAAGGCTCAGCAGGACGTTCGACCTTACCTTGGCAGGGAGACCAAGCTTCCCAAGACTAGTAGGGTGAGGCAAGGGGGTTTGGCCGGAGTTCGAGTGTAAGGCTCGGCAGGACGTTCGACCTTACCTCGGCAGGGAGACCAAGCTTCCCAAGCCTAGTAGGAGAGTCAGGCAAGGGGGCTTGGCCGGAGTTCGAGTGTAAGGCTCGGCAGGAGGTTCGACCTTACCTGGGCAGGGAGACCAAGCTTCCCAAGCCTAGTAGGAGCGTCAGGCAAGGGGGCTTGGCCGGAGTTCGAGTGTAAGGCTCGGCAGGACGTTCGACCTTACCTCGGCAGGGAGACCAAGCTTCCCAAGCCTAGTAGGAGAGTCAGGCAAGGGGGCTTGGCCGGAGTTCGAGTGTAAGGCTCGGCAGGACGTTCGACCTTACCTCAGCAGGGAGACCAAGCTTCCCAAGCCTAGTAGGAGAGTCAGGCAAGGGGGCTTGGCCGGAGTTCGAGTGTAAGGCTTGGCAGGACGTTCGACCTTACCTCGGCAGGGAGACCAAGCTTCCCAAGCCTAGTAGGAGAGTCAGGCAAGGGGGCTTGGCCGGAGTTCGAGTGTAAGGCTCGGCAGGACGTTCGACCTTACCTCGGCAGGGAGACCAAGCTTCCCAAGCCTAGTAGGGTCAGGCAAGGGGGCTTGGCCGGAGTTCGAGTGTAAGGCTCAGCAGGACATTCGACCTTACCTCGGCAGGGAGACCAAGCTTCCCAAGCCTAGTAGGAGAGTCAGGCAAGGGGGCTTGGCTGGAGTTCGAGTGTAAGTCTCGGCAGGACGTTCGACCGTACCTCGGCAGGGAGACCAAGCTTCCCAAGCCTAGTAGGAGAGTCAGACAAGGCGGCTTGGCCGGAGTTCAAGTGTAAGGCTCAGTAGGATGTTCGACCTTACCTCGGCAGGGAGACCAAGCTTCCCAAGCCTAGTAGGAGAGTCAGGCAAGGGGGCTTGGCCGGAGTTCGAGTGTAAGGCTCGGCAGGACGTTCAACCTTACCTCGGCAGGGAGACCAAGCTTCCCAAGCCCAGTAGGAGAGTCAGGCAAGGGGGCTTGGCCGGAGTTCGAGTGTAAGGCTCGGCAGGACGTTCGACCTTACCTCGGCAGGGAGGCCAATCTTCCCAAGCCTAGCAGGGTCAGGCAAGGGGGCTTGGCCGGAGTTCGAGTGTAAGGCTCGGCAGGACGTTCGACCTTACCTGGGCAGGGAGACCAAGCTTCCCAAGCCTAGTAGGAGAGTCAGGCAAGGGGGCTTGGCCGGAGTTCGAGTGTAAGGCTCGGCAGGACGTTCGACCTTACCTCGGCAGGGAGACCAAGCTTCCCAAGCCTAGTAGGAGAGTCAGGCAAGGGGGCTTGGCCGGAGTTCGAGTGTAAGGCTCGGCAGGACGTTCGACCTTACCTCGGCAGGGAGACCAAGCTTCCCAAGCCTAGTAGGAGAGTCAGGCAAGGGGGCTTGGCCGGAGTTCGAGTGTAAGGCTCGGCAGGACGTTCGACCTTACCTCGGCAGGGAGACCAAGCTTCCCAAGCCTAGTAGGAGAGTCAGGCAAGGGGGCTTGGCCGGAGTTCGAGTGTAAGGCTCGGCAGGACGTTCGACCTTACCTTGGCAGGGAGACCAAGCTTCCCAAGCCTAGTAGGAGAGTCAGGCAAGGAGGCTTGGCCGGAGTTCGAGTGTAAGGCTCGGCAGGACGTTCGACCGTACCTCGGCAGGGAGACCAAGCTTCCCAAGCCTAATAGGAGAGTCAGGCAAGGGGGCTTGGCCGGAGTTCGAGTGTAAGGCTCGGCAGGACGTTCGACCTTACCTCGGCAGGGAGACCAAACTTCTCAAGCCTAGTAGGGTCAGGCAAGGGGGCTTGGCCGGAGTTTGAGTGTAAGGCTTGGCAGGACGTTCGACCTTACCTTGGCAGGGAGACCAAGCTTCCCAAGCATAGTAGGAGAGTCAGGCAAGGGGGCTTGGCCGGAGTTCGAGTGTAAGGCTCGGCAGGACGTTCGACCTTACCTTGGCAGAGAGACCAAGCTTCCCAAGCCTAGTAGGAGAGTCAGGCAAGGGGGCTTGGCCGGAGTTCGAGTGTAAGGCTCGGCAGGACGTTCGACCTTACCGCGGCAGGGAGACCAAGCTTCCCAAGCCTAGTAGGAGCGTCAGGCAAGGGGGCTTGGCCGGAGTTCGAGTGTAAGGCTCGGCCGGACGTTCGACCTTACCTCGGCAGGGAGACCAAGCTTCCCAAGCCTAGTAGGAGAGTCAGACAAGGCGGCTTGGCCGGAGTTCAAGTGTAAGGCTCAGCAGGATGTTCGACCTTACGTCGGCAGGGAGACCGAGCTTCCCAAGCCTAGTAGGAGAGTCAGGCAAGGGGGCTTGGCCAGAGTTCGAGTGCAAGGCTCGGCAGGACGTTCGACCGTACCTCGGCAGGGAGACCAAGCTTCCCAAGCCTAGTAGGAGAGTCAGGCAAGGGGGCTTGGCCGGAGTTCAAGTGTAAGGCTCGGCAGGACGTTCAACCTTACCTCGGCAGGGAGACCAAGCTTCCCAAGCCCAGTAGGAGAGTCAGGCAAGGGGGCTTGGCCGGAGTTCGAGTGTAAGGCTCGGCAGGACGTTCGACCTTACCTCGGCAGGGAGGCCAATCTTCCCAAGCCTAGCAGGGTCAGGCAAGGGGCCTTGGCCGGAGTTCGAGTGTAAGGCTCGGCAGGACGTTCGACCTTACCTCGGCAGGGAGACCAAGCTTCCCAAGCCTAGTAGGAGAGTCAGGCAAGGGGGCTTGGCCGGAGTTCGAGAGTAAGGCTCGGCAGGACGTTCGACCTTACCTCGGCAGGGAGACCAAGCTTCCCAAGCCTAGTAGGAGAGTCAGGCAAGGAGGCTTGGCCGGAGTTCGAGTGTAAGGCTCGGCAGGACGTTCGACCTGACCTTGGCAGGGAGACCAAGCTTCCCAAGCCTAGTAGGAGAGTCAGGCAAGGGGGCTTGGCCGGAGTTCGAGTGTAAGGCTCGGCAGGACGTTCGACCTTACCTTGGCAGGGAGACCAAGCTTCCCAAGCCTAGTAGGAGAGTCAGGCAAGAAGGCTTGGCCGGAGTTCGAGTGTAAGGCTCGGCAGGACGTTCGACCGTACCTCGGCAGGGAGACCAAGCTTCCCAAGCCTAATAGGAGAGTCAGGCAAGGGGGCTTGGCCGGAGTTCGAGTGTAAGGCTCGGCAGGACGTTCGACCTTACCTCGGCAGGGAGACCAAACTTCTCAAGCCTAGTAGGGTCAGGCAAGGGGGCTTGGCCGGAGTTTGAGTGTAAGGCTTGGCAGGACGTTCGACCTTACCTTGGCAGGGAGACCAAGCTTCCCAAGCATAGTAGGAGAGTCAGGCAAGGGGGCTTGGCCGGAGTTCGAGTGTAAGGCTCGGCAGGACGTTCGACCTTACCTTGGCAGAGAGACCAAGCTTCCCAAGCCTAGTAGGAGAGTCAGGCAAGGGGGCTTGGCCGGAGTTCGAGTGTAAGGCTCGGCAGGACGTTCGACCTTACCGCGGCAGGGAGACCAAGCTTCCCAAGCCTAGTAGGAGCGTCAGGCAAGGGGGCTTGGCCGGAGTTCGAGTGTAAGGCTCGGCAGGACGTTCGACCTTACCTCGGCAGGGAGACCAAGCTTCCCAAGCCTAGTAGGAGAGTCAGACAAGGCGGCTTGGCCGGAGTTCAAGTGTAAGGCTCAGCAGGATGTTCGACCTTACGTCGGCAGGGAGACCGAGCTTCCCAAGCCTAGTAGGAGAGTCAGGCAAGGGGGCTTGGCCAGAGTTCGAGTGCAAGGCTCGGCAGGACGTTCGACCGTACCTCGGCAGGGAGACCAAGCTTCCCAAGCCTAGTAGGAGAGTCAGGCAAGGGGGCTTGGCCGGAGTTCAAGTGTAAGGCTCGGCAGGACGTTCAACCTTACCTCGGCAGGGAGACCAAGCTTCCCAAGCCCAGTAGGAGAGTCAGGCAAGGGGGCTTGGCCGGAGTTCGAGTGTAAGGCTCGGCAGGACGTTCGACCTTACCTCGGCAGGGAGGCCAATCTTCCCAAGCCTAGCAGGGTCAGGCAAGGGGCCTTGGCCGGAGTTCGAGTGTAAGGCTCGGCAGGACGTTCGACCTTACCTCGGCAGGGAGACCAAGCTTCCCAAGCCTAGTAGGAGAGTCAGGCAAGGGGGCTTGGCCGGAGTTCGAGAGTAAGGCTCGGCAGGACGTTCGACCTTACCTCGGCAGGGAGACCAAGCTTCCCAAGCCTAGTAGGAGAGTCAGGCAAGGGGGCTTGGCCGGAGTTCGAGTGTAAGGCTCGGCAGGACGTTCGACCTTACCTCGGCAGGGAGACCAAGCTTCCCAAGCCTAGTAGGAGAGTCAGGCAAGGGGGCTTGGCCGGAGTTCGAGTGTAAGGCTCGGCAGGACGTTCGACCTTACCTCGGCAGGGAGACCAAGCTTCCCAAGCCTAGTAGGAGAGTCAGGCAAGGGGCCTTGGCCGGAGTTTGAGTGTAAGGCTCGGCAGGACGTTCGAACTTACGTCGGCAGGGAGACCAAGCTTCCCAAGCCTCGTAGGAGAGTCAGGCAAGGAGGCTTGGCCGGAGTTCGAGTGTAAGGCTCGGCAGGACGTTCGACCTGACCTCGGCAGGGAGACCAAGCTTCCCAAGCCTAATAGGAGAGTCAGGCAAGGGGGCTTGGCCGGAGTTTGAGTGTAAGGCTCGGCAGGACGTTCGACCTTACCTCGGCAGGGAGACCAAGCTTCCCAAGCCTAGTAGGAGAGTCAGACAAGGCGGCTTGGCCGGAGTTCAAGTGTAAGGCTCAGCAGGATGTTCGACCTTACGTCGGCAGGGAGACCAAGCTTCCCAAGCCTAGTAGGAGAGTCAGGCAAGGGGGCTTGGCCGGAGTTCGAGTGTAAGGCTCGGCAGGACGTTCGACCATACCTCGGCAGGGAGACCAAGCTTCCCAAGCCTAGTAGGAGAGTCAGGCAAGGGGGCTTGGCCGGAGTTAAAGTGTAAGGCTCGGCAGGACGTTCAACCTTACCTCGGCAGGGAGACCAAGCTTCCCAAGCCCAGTAGGACTGTCAGGCAAGGGGGCTTGGCCGGAGTTCGAGTGTAAGGCTCGGCAGGACGTTCGACCTTACCTCGGCAGGGAGGCCAATCTTCCCAAGCCTAGCAGGGTCAGGCAAGGGGCCTTGGCCGGAGTTCGAGTGTAAGGCTCGGCAGGACGTTCGACCTTACCTGGGCAGGGAGACCAAGCTTCCCAAGCCTAGTAGGAGAGTCAGGCAAGGGGGCTTGGCCGGAGTTCGAGTGTAAGGCTCGGCAGGACGTTCGACCTTACCTGGGCAGGGAGACCAAGCTTCCCAAGCCTAGTAGGAGAGTCAGGCAAGGGGGCTTGGCCGGAGTTCGAGTGTAAGGCTCGGCAGGACGTTCGACCTTACCTCGGCAGGGAGACCAAGCTTCCCAAGCCTAGTAGGCGAGTCAGGCAAGGGGGCTTGGCCGGAGTTCGAGTGTAAGGCTCGGCAGGACGTTCGACCTTACCTCGGCAGGGAGACCAAGCTTCCCAAGCCTAGTAGGAGAGTCAGGCAAGGGGGCTTGGCCGGATTTCGAGTGTAAGGCTCGGCAGGACGTTCGACCTTACCTTGGCAGAGAGACCAAGCTTCCCAAGCCTAGTAGGAGAGTCCGGCAAGGGGGCTTGGCCGGAGTTCGAGTGTAAGGCTCGGCAGGACGTTCGACCTTACCTCGGCAGGGAGACCAAGCTTCCCAAGCCTAGTAGGAGCGTCAGGCAAGGGGGCTTGGCCGGAGTTCGAGTGTAAGGCTCGGCAGGACGTTCGACCTTACCTCGGCAGGGAGACCAAGCTTCCCAAGCCTAGTAGGAGAGTCAGGCAAGGGGGCTTGGCCGGAGTTCGAGTGTAAGGCTCGGCAGGACGTTCGACCTTGCCTCGGCAGGGAGACCAAGCTTCCCAAGCCTAGTAGGGTCAGGCAAGGGGGCTTGGTCGGAGTTCGAGTGTGAGGCTCAGCAGGACATTAGACCTTACCTTGGCAGGGAGACCAAGCTTCCCAAGCCTAGTAGGAGAGTCAGGCAAGGGGGCTTGGCCGTAGTTCAAGTGTAAGGCTCGGCAGGACGTTCAACCTTACCTCGGCAGGGAGACCAAGCTTCCCAAGCCCAGTAGGAGAGTCAGGCAAGGGGGCTTGGCCGGAGTTCGAGTGTAAGGCTCGGCAGGACGTTCGACCTTACCTCGGCAGGGAGGCCAATCTTCCCAAGCCTAGCAGGGTCAGGCAAGGGGCCTTGGCCGGAGTTCGAGTGTAAGGCTCGGCAGGACGTTCGACCTTACCTGGGCAGGGAGACCAAGCTTCCCAAGCCTAGTAGGAGAGTCAGGCAAGGGGGCTTGGCCGGAGTTCGAGTGTAAGGCTCGGCAGGACGTTCGACCTTACCTCGGCAGGGAGACCAAGCTTCCCAAGCCTAGTAGGAGAGTCAGGCAAGGGGACTTGGCCGGAGTTCGAGTGTAAGGCTCGGCAGGACGTTCGACCTGACCTTGGCAGGGAGACCAAGCTTCCCAAGCCTAGTAGGAGAGTCAGGCAAGGGGGCTTGGCCGGAGTTCGAGTGTAAGGCTCGGCAGGACGTTCGACCTTACCTCGGCAGGGAGACCAAGCTTCCCAAGCCTAGTAGGAGAGTCAGGCAAGGGGGCTTGGCCGGAGTTCGAGTGTAAGGCTCGGCAGGACGTTCGACCTTACCTCGGCAGGGAGACCAAGCTTCCCAAGCCTAGTAGGAGAGTCAGGCAAGGGGGCTTGGCCGGAGTTCGAGTGTAAGGCTCGGCAGGACGTTCGACCTTACCTCGGCAGGGAGACCAAGCTTCCCAAGCCTAGTAGGAGAGTCAGGCAAGGGGGCTTGGCCGGACTTCGAGTGTAAGGCTCGGCAGGACGTTCGAACTTAGGTCGGCAGGGAGACCAAGCTTCCCAAGCCTAGTAGGAGAGTCAGGCAAGGAGGCTTGGCCGGAGTTCGAGTGTAAGGCTCGGCAGGAAGTTCGACCTGACCTTGGCAGGGAGACCAAGCTTCCCAAGCCTAGTAGGAGAGTCAGGCAAGGGGGCTTGGCCGGAGTTCGAGTGTAAGGCTCGGCAGGACGTTCGACCTTACCTTGGCAGGGAGACCAAGCTTCCCAAGCCTAGTAGGAGAGTCAGGCAAGGGGGCTTGGCCGGAGTTCGAGTGTAAGGCTCGGCAGGACGTTCGACCGTACCTCGGCAGGGAGACCAAGCTTCCCAAGCCTAATAGGAGAGTCAGGCAAGGGGGCTTGGCCGGAGTTCGAGTGTAAGGCTCGGCAGGACGTTCGACCTTACCTCGGCAGGGAGACCAAGCTTCCCAAGCCTAGTAGGAGAGTCAGGAAAGGGGGCTTGGCCGGAGTTCAAGTGTAAGGCTCGGCAGGACGTTCAACCTTACCTCGGCAGGGAGACCAAGCTTCCCAAGCCCAGTAGGAGAGTCAGGCAAGGGGGCTTGGCCGGAGTTCGAGTGTAAGGCTCGGCAGGACGTTCGACCTTACCTCGGCAGGGAGGCCAATCTTCCCAAGCCTAGCAGGTTCAGGCAAGGGGCCTTGGCCGGAGTTCGAGTGTAAGGCTCGGCAGGACGTTCGACCTTACCTGGGCAGGGAGACCAAGCTTCCCAAGCCTAGTAGGAGAGTCAGGCAAGGGGGCTTAACCGGAGTTCGAGTGTAAGGCTCGGCAGGACGTTCGACCTTACCTCGGCAGGGAGACCAAGCTTCCCAAGCCTAGTAGGAGAGTCAGGCAAGGGGGCTTGGCCGGAGTTCGAGTGTAAGGCTCGGCAGGACGTTCGACCTTACCTCGGCAGGGAGACCAAGCTTCCCAAGCCTAGTAGGAGAGTCAGGCAAGGGGGCTTGGCCGGAGTTCGAGTGTAAGGCTCGGCAGGACGTTCGACCTTACCTCGGCAGGGAGACCAAGCTTCCCAAGCCTAGTAGGAGAGTCAGGCAAGGGGGCTTGGCCGGAGTTCGAGTGTAAGGCTCGGCAGGACGTTCGACCTTACCTGGGCAGGGAGACCAAGCTTCCCAAGCCTAGTAGGAGAGTCAGGCAAGGGGGCTTGGCCGGAGTTCGAGTGTAAGGCTCGGCAGGACGTTCGACCTTACCTCGGCAGGGAGACCAAGCTTCCCAAGCCTAGTAGGAGAGTCAGGCAAGGGGACTTGGCCGGAGTTCGAGTGTAAGGCTCGGCATGACGTTCGACCTGACCTTGGCAGGGAGACCAAGCTTCCCAAGCCTAGTAGGAGAGTCAGGCAAGGGGGCTTGGCCGGAGTTCGAGTGTAAGGCTCGGCAGGACGTTCGACCTTACCTCGGCAGGGAGACCAAGCTTCCCAAGCCTAGTAGGAGAGTCAGGCAAGGGGGCTTGGCCGGAGTTCGAGTGTAAGGCTCGGCAGGACGTTCGACCTTACCTCGGCAGGGAGACCAAGCTTCCCAAGCCTAGTAGGAGAGTCAGGCAAGGGGGCTTGGCCGGAGTTCGAGTGTAAGGCTCGGCAGGACGTTCGACCTTACCTCGGCAGGGAGACCAAGCTTCCCAAGCCTAGTAGGAGAGTCAGGCAAGGGGGCTTGGCCGGAGTTCGAGTGTAAGGCTCGGCAGGACGTTCGACCGTACCTCGGCAGGGAGACCAAGCTTCCCAAGCCTAATAGGAGAGTCAGGCAAGGGGGCTTGGCCGGAGTTCGAGTGTAAGGCTCGGCAGGACGTTCGACCTTACCTCGGCAGGGAGACCAAGCTTCCCAAGCCTAGTAGGAGAGTCAGGAAAGGGGGCTTGGCCGGAGTTCAAGTGTAAGGCTCGGCAGGACGTTCAACCTTACCTCGGCAGGGAGACCAAGCTTCCCAAGCCCAGTAGGAGAGTCAGGCAAGGGGGCTTGGCCGGAGTTCGAGTGTAAGGCTCGGCAGGACGTTCGACCTTACCTCGGCAGGGAGGCCAATCTTCCCAAGCCTAGCAGGTTCAGGCAAGGGGCCTTGGCCGGAGTTCGAGTGTAAGGCTCGGCAGGACGTTCGACCTTACCTGGGCAGGGAGACCAAGCTTCCCAAGCCTAGTAGGAGAGTCAGGCAAGGGGGCTTAACCGGAGTTCGAGTGTAAGGCTCGGCAGGACGTTCGACCTTACCTCGGCAGGGAGACCAAGCTTCCCAAGCCTAGTAGGAGAGTCAGGCAAGGGGGCTTGGCCGGAGTTCGAGTGTAAGGCTCGGCAGGACGTTCGACCTTACCTCGGCAGGGAGACCAAGCTTCCCAAGCCTAGTAGGAGAGTCAGGCAAGGGGGCTTGGCCGGAGTTCGAGTGTAAGGCTCGGCAGGACGTTCGACCTTACCTCGGCAGGGAGACCAAGCTTCCCAAGCCTAGTAGGAGAGTCAGGCAAGGGGGCTTGGCCGGAGTTCGAGTGTAAGGCTCGGCAGGACGTTCGACCTTACCTGGGCAGGGAGACCAAGCTTCCCAAGCCTAGTAGGAGAGTCAGGCAAGGGGGCTTGGCCGGAGTTCGAGTGTAAGGCTCGGCAGGACGTTCGACCTTACCTCGGCAGGGAGACCAAGCTTCCCAAGCCTAGTAGGAGAGTCAGGCAAGGGGCCTTGGCCGGAGTTTGAGTGTAAGGCTCGGCAGGACGTTCGACCTTACGTCGGCAGGGAGACCAAGCTTCCCAAGCCTAGTAGGAGAGTCAGGCAAGGAGGCTTGGCCGGAGTTCGAGTGTAAGGCTCGGCAGGACGTTCGACCTGACCTTGGCAGGGAGACCAAGCTTCCCAAGCCTAGTAGGAGAGTCAGGCAAGGGGGCTTGGCCGGAGTTCGAGTGTAAGGCTCGGCAGGACGTTCGACCTTACCTTGGCAGGGAGACCAAGCTTCCCAAGCCTAGTAGGAGAGTCAGGCAAGGGGGCTTGGCCGGAGTTCGAGTGTAAGGCTCGGCAGGACGTTCGACCGTACCTCGGCAGGGAGACCAAGCTTCCCAAGCCTAATAGGAGAGTCAGGCAAGGGGGCTTGGCCGGAGTTCGAGTGTAAGGCTCGGCAGGACGTTCGACCTTACCTCGGCAGGGAGACCAAGCTTCCCAAGCCTAGTAGGGTCAGGCAAGGGGGCTTGGCCGGAGTTTGAGTGTAAGGCTCGGCAGGACGTTCGACCTTACCTTGGCAGGGAGACCAAGCTTCCCAAGCATAGTAGGAGAGTCAGGCAAGGGGGCTTGGCCGGAGTTCGAGTGTAAGGCTCGGCAGGACGTTCGACCTTACCTTGGCAGAGAGACCAAGCTTCCCAAGCCTAGTAGGAGAGTCCGGCAAGGGGGCTTGGCCGGAGTTCGAGTGTAAGGCTCGGCAGGACGTTCGACCTTACCTCGGCAGGGAGACCAAGCTTCCCAAGCCTAGTAGGAGAGTCAGGCAAGGGGGCTTGGCCGGAGTTCGAGTGTAAGGCTCGGCAGGACGTTCGACCTTACCTCGGCAGGGAGACCAAGCTTCCCAAGCCTAGTAGGAGAGTCAGACAAGGCGGCTTGGCCGGAGTTCAAGTGTAAGGCTCAGCAGGATTTTCGACCTTACGTCGGCAGGGAGACCAAGCTTCCCAAGCCTAGTAGGAGAGTCAGGCAAGGGGGCTTGGCCGGAGTTCGAGTGTAAGGCTCGGCAGGACGTTCGACCGTACCTCGGCAGGGAGACCAAGCTTCCCAAGCCTAGTAGGAGAGTCAGGCAAGGGGGCTTGGCCGGAGTTCAAGTGTAAGGCTCGGCAGGACGTTCAACCTTACCTCGGCAGGGAGATCAAGCTTCCCAAGCCCAGTAGGAGAGTCAGGCAAGGGGGCTTGGCCGGAGTTCGAGTGTAAGGCTCGGCAGGACGTTCGACCTTACCTCGGCAGGGAGGCCAATCTTCCCAAGCCTAGCAGGGTCAGGCAAGGGGCCTTGGACGGAGTTCGAGTGTAAGGCTCGGCAGGACGTTCGACCTTACCTCGGCAGGGAGACCAAGCTTCCCAAGCCTAGTAGGAGAGTCAGGCAAGGGGGCTTGGCCGGAGTTCGAGTGTAAGGCTCGGCAGGACGTTCGACCTTACCTGGGCAGGGAGACCAAGCTTCCCAAGCCTAGTAGGAGAGTCAGGCAAGGGGGCTTGGCCGGAGTTCGAGTGTAAGGCTCGGCAGGACGTTCGACCTTACCTGGGCAGGGAGACCAAGCTTCCCAAGCCTAGTAGGAGAGTCAGGCAAGGGGGCTTGGCCGGAGTTCGAGTGTAAGGCTCGGCAGGACGTTCGACCTTACCTGGGCAGGGAGACCAAGCTTCCCAAGCCTAGTAGGAGAGTCAGGCAAGGAGGCTTGGCCGGAGTTCGAGTGTAAGGCTCGGCAGGACGTTCGACCTGACCTTGGCAGGGAGACCAAGCTTCCCAAGCCTAGTAGGAGAGTCAGGCAAGGGGGCTTGGCCGGAGTTCGAGTGTAAGGCTCGGCAGGACGTTCGACCTTACCTTGGCAGGGAGACCAAGCTTCCCAAGCCTAGTAGGAGAGTCAGGCAAGGGGGCTTGGCCGGAGTTCGAGTGTAAGGCTCGGCAGGACGTTCGACCTTACCTCGGCAGGGAGACCAAGCTTCCCAAGCCTAATAGGAGCGTCAGGCAAGGGGGCTTGGCCGGAGTTCGAGTGTAAGGCTCGGCAGGACGTTCGACCTTACCTCGGCAGGGAGACCAAGCTTCCCAAGCCTAGTAGGAGAGTCAGGCAAGGGGGCTTGGCCGGAGTTCGAGTGTAAGGCTCGGCAGGACGTTCGACCTTGCCTCGGCAGGGAGACCAAGCTTCCCAAGCCTAGTAGGGTCAGGCAAGGGGGCTTGGTCGGAGTTCGAGTGTAAGGCTCAGCAGGACATTAGACCTTACCTTGGCAGGGAGACCAAGCTTCCCAAGCCTAGTAGGAGAGTCAGGCAAGGGGGCTTGGCCGGAGTTCAAGTGTAAGGCTCGGCAGGACGTTCAACCTTACCTCGGCAGGGAGACCAAGCTTCCCAAGCCCAGTAGGAGAGTCAGGCAAGGGGGCTTGGCCGGAGTTCGAGTGTAAGGCTCGGCAGGACGTTCGACCTTACCTCGGCAGGGAGGCCAATCTTCCCAAGCCTAGCAGGGTCAGGCAAGGGGGCTTGGCCGGAGTTCGAGTGTAAGGCTCGGCAGGACGTTCGACCTTACCTGGGCAGGGAGACCAAGCTTCCCAAGCCTAGTAGGAGAGTCAGGCAAGGGGGCTTGGCCGGAGTTCGAGTGTAAGGCTCGGCAGGACGTTCGACCTTACCTCGGCAGGGAGACCAAGCTTCCCAAGCCTAGTAGGAGAGTCAGGCAAGGGGGCTTGGCCGGAGTTCGAGTGTAAGGCTCGGCAGGACGTTCGACCTTACCTCGGCAGGGAGACCAAGCTTCCCAAGCCTAGTAGGAGAGTCAGGCAAGGGGGCTTGGCCGGAGTTCGAATGTAAGGCTCGGCAGGACGTTCGACCTTACCTCGGCAGGGAGACCAAGCTTCCCAAGCCTAGTAGGAGAGTCAGGCAAGGGGGCTTGGCCGGACTTCGAGTGTAAGGCTCGGCAGGACGTTCGAACTTACGTCGGCAGGGAGACCAAGCTTCCCAAGCCTAGTAGGAGAGTCAGGCAAGGAGGCTTGGCCGGAGTTCGAGTGTAAGGCTCGGCAGGACGTTCGACCTGACCTTGGCAGGGAGACCAAGCTTCCCAAGCCTAGTAGGAGAGTCAGGCAAGGGGGCTTGGCCGGAGTTCGAGTGTAAGGCTCGGCAGGACGTTCGACCTTACCTTGGCAGGGAGACCAAGCTTCCCAAGCCTAGTAGGAGAGTCAGGCAAGGGGGCTTGGCCGGAGTTCGAGTGTAAGGCTCGGCAGGACGTTCGACCTTACCTCGGCAGGGAGACCAAGCTTCCCAAGCCTAGTAGGAGCGTCAGGCAAGGGGGCTTGGCCGGAGTTCGAGTGTAAGGCTCGGCAGGACGTTCGACCTTACCTCGGCAGGGAGACCAAGCTTCCCAAGCCTAGTAGGAGAGTCAGACAAGGCGGCTTGGCCGGAGTTCAAGTGTAAGGCTCAGCAGGATGTTCGACCTTACGTCGGCAGGGAGACCAAGCTTCCCAAGCCTAGTAGGAGAGTCAGGCAAGGGGGCTTGGCCGGAGTTCGAGTGTAAGGCTCGGCAGGACGTTCGACCGTACCTCGGCAGGGAGACCAAGCTTCCCAAGCCTAGTAGGAGAGTCAGGCAAGGGGGCTTGGCCGGAGTTCAAGTGTAAGGCTCGGCAGGACGTTCAACCTTACCTCGGCAGGGAGATCAAGCTTCCCAAGCCCAGTAGGAGAGTCAGGCAAGGGGGCTTGGCCGGAGTTCGAGTGTAAGGCTCGGCAGGACGTTCGACCTTACTTCGGCAGGGAGGCCAATCTTCCCAAGCCTAGTAGGGTCAGGCAAGGGGCCTTGGACGGAGTTCGAGTGTAAGGCTCGGCAGGACGTTCGACCTTACCTTGGCAGAGAGACCAAGCTTCCCAAGCCTAGTAGGAGAGTCAGGCAAGGGGGCTTGGCCGGAGTTTGAGTGTAAGGCTCGGCAGGACGTTCGACCTTACCTCGGCAGGGAGACCAAGCTTCCCAAGCCTAGTAGGAGAGTCAGGCAAGGGGGCTTGGCCGGAGTTCGAGTGTAAGGCTCGGCAGGACGTTCGACCTTACCTTGGCAGGGAGACCAAGCTTCCCAAGCCTAGTAGGAGAGTCAGGCAAGGGGGCTTGGCCGGACTTCGAGTGTAAGGCTCGGCAGGACGTTCGAACTTACGTCGGCAGGGAGACCAAGCTTCCCAAGCCTAGTAGGAGAGTCAGGCAAGGAGGCTTGGCCGGAGTTCGAGTGTAAGGCTCGGCAGGACGTTCGACCTGACCTTGGCAGGGAGACCAAGCTTCCCAAGCCTAGTAGGAGAGTCAGGCAAGGGGGCTTGGCCGGAGTTCGAGTGTAAGGCTCGGCAGGACGTTCGACCTTACCTTGGCAGGGAGACCAAGCTTCCCAAGCCTAGTAGGAGAGTCAGGCAAGGGGGCTTGGCCGGAGTTCGAGTGTAAGGCTCGGCAGGACGTTCGACCTTACCTCGGCAGGGAGACCAAGCTTCCCAAGCCTAGTAGGAGAGTCAGGCAAGGGGGCTTGGCCGGAGTTCGAGTGTAAGGCTCGGCAGGACGTTCGACCTTACCTCGGCAGGGAGACCAAGCTTCCCAAGCCTAGTAGGAGAGTCAGGCAAGGGGCCTTGGCCGGAGTTTGAGTGTAAGGCTCGGCAGGACGTTCGACCTTACGTCGGCAGGGAGACCAAGCTTCCCAAGCCTAGTAGGAGAGTCAGGCAAGGAGGCTTGGCCGGAGTTCGAGTGTAAGGCTCGGCAGGACGTTCGACCTGACCTTGGCAGGGAGACCAAGCTTCCCAAGCCTAGTAGGAGAGTCAGGCAAGGGGGCTTGGCCGGAGTTCGAGTGTAAGGCTCGGCAGGACGTTCGACCTTACCTCGGCAGGGAGACCAAGCTTCCCAAGCCTAGTAGGAGAGTCAGGCAAGGGGGCTTGGCCGGAGTTCGAGTGTAAGGCTCGGCAGGACGTTCGACCGTACCTCGGCAGGGAGACCAAGCTTCCCAAGCCTAATAGGAGAGTCAGGCAAGGGGGCTTGGCCGGAGTTCGAGTGTAAGGCTCGGCAGGACGTTCGACCTTACCTCGGCAGGGAGACCAAGCTTCCCAAGCCTAGTAGGGTCAGGCAAGGGGGCTTGGCCGGAGTTTGAGTGTAAGGCTCGGCAGGACGTTCGACCTTACCTTGGCAGGGAGACCAAGCTTCCCAAGCATAGTAGGAGAGTCAGGCAAGGGGGCTTGGCCGGAGTTCGAGTGTAAGGCTCGGCAGGACGTTCGACCTTACCTTGGCAGAGAGACCAAGCTTCCCAAGCCTAGTAGGAGAGTCCGGCAAGGGGGCTTGGCCGGAGTTCGAGTGTAAGGCTCGGCAGGACGTTCGACCTTACCTCGGCAGGGAGACCAAGCTTCCCAAGCCTAGTAGGAGAGTCAGGCAAGGGGGCTTGGCCGGAGTTCGAGTGTAAGGCTCGGCAGGACGTTCGACCTTACCTCGGCAGGGAGACCAAGCTTCCCAAGCCTAGTAGGAGAGTCAGACAAGGCGGCTTGGCCGGAGTTCAAGTGTAAGGCTCAGCAGGATTTTCGACCTTACGTCGGCAGGGAGACCAAGCTTCCCAAGCCTAGTAGGAGAGTCAGGCAAGGGGGCTTGGCCGGAGTTCGAGTGTAAGGCTCGGCAGGACGTTCGACCGTACCTCGGCAGGGAGACCAAGCTTCCCAAGCCTAGTAGGAGAGTCAGGCAAGGGGGCTTGGCCGGAGTTCAAGTGTAAGGCTCGGCAGGACGTTCAACCTTACCTCGGCAGGGAGATCAAGCTTCCCAAGCCCAGTAGGAGAGTCAGGCAAGGGGGCTTGGCCGGAGTTCGAGTGTAAGGCTCGGCAGGACGTTCGACCTTACCTCGGCAGGGAGGCCAATCTTCCCAAGCCTAGCAGGGTCAGGCAAGGGGCCTTGGACGGAGTTCGAGTGTAAGGCTCGGCAGGACGTTCGACCTTACCTCGGCAGGGAGACCAAGCTTCCCAAGCCTAGTAGGAGAGTCAGGCAAGGGGGCTTGGCCGGAGTTCGAGTGTAAGGCTCGGCAGGACGTTCGACCTTACCTGGGCAGGGAGACCAAGCTTCCCAAGCCTAGTAGGAGAGTCAGGCAAGGGGGCTTGGCCGGAGTTCGAGTGTAAGGCTCGGCAGGACGTTCGACCTTACCTGGGCAGGGAGACCAAGCTTCCCAAGCCTAGTAGGAGAGTCAGGCAAGGGGGCTTGGCCGGAGTTCGAGTGTAAGGCTCGGCAGGACGTTCGACCTTACCTGGGCAGGGAGACCAAGCTTCCCAAGCCTAGTAGGAGAGTCAGGCAAGGAGGCTTGGCCGGAGTTCGAGTGTAAGGCTCGGCAGGACGTTCGACCTGACCTTGGCAGGGAGACCAAGCTTCCCAAGCCTAGTAGGAGAGTCAGGCAAGGGGGCTTGGCCGGAGTTCGAGTGTAAGGCTCGGCAGGACGTTCGACCTTACCTTGGCAGGGAGACCAAGCTTCCCAAGCCTAGTAGGAGAGTCAGGCAAGGGGGCTTGGCCGGAGTTCGAGTGTAAGGCTCGGCAGGACGTTCGACCTTACCTCGGCAGGGAGACCAAGCTTCCCAAGCCTAATAGGAGCGTCAGGCAAGGGGGCTTGGCCGGAGTTCGAGTGTAAGGCTCGGCAGGACGTTCGACCTTACCTCGGCAGGGAGACCAAGCTTCCCAAGCCTAGTAGGAGAGTCAGGCAAGGGGGCTTGGCCGGAGTTCGAGTGTAAGGCTCGGCAGGACGTTCGACCTTGCCTCGGCAGGGAGACCAAGCTTCCCAAGCCTAGTAGGGTCAGGCAAGGGGGCTTGGTCGGAGTTCGAGTGTAAGGCTCAGCAGGACATTAGACCTTACCTTGGCAGGGAGACCAAGCTTCCCAAGCCTAGTAGGAGAGTCAGGCAAGGGGGCTTGGCCGGAGTTCAAGTGTAAGGCTCGGCAGGACGTTCAACCTTACCTCGGCAGGGAGACCAAGCTTCCCAAGCCCAGTAGGAGAGTCAGGCAAGGGGGCTTGGCCGGAGTTCGAGTGTAAGGCTCGGCAGGACGTTCGACCTTACCTCGGCAGGGAGGCCAATCTTCCCAAGCCTAGCAGGGTCAGGCAAGGGGGCTTGGCCGGAGTTCGAGTGTAAGGCTCGGCAGGACGTTCGACCTTACCTGGGCAGGGAGACCAAGCTTCCCAAGCCTAGTAGGAGAGTCAGGCAAGGGGGCTTGGCCGGAGTTCGAGTGTAAGGCTCGGCAGGACGTTCGACCTTACCTCGGCAGGGAGACCAAGCTTCCCAAGCCTAGTAGGAGAGTCAGGCAAGGGGGCTTGGCCGGAGTTCGAGTGTAAGGCTCGGCAGGACGTTCGACCTTACCTCGGCAGGGAGACCAAGCTTCCCAAGCCTAGTAGGAGAGTCAGGCAAGGGGGCTTGGCCGGAGTTCGAATGTAAGGCTCGGCAGGACGTTCGACCTTACCTCGGCAGGGAGACCAAGCTTCCCAAGCCTAGTAGGAGAGTCAGGCAAGGGGGCTTGGCCGGACTTCGAGTGTAAGGCTCGGCAGGACGTTCGAACTTACGTCGGCAGGGAGACCAAGCTTCCCAAGCCTAGTAGGAGAGTCAGGCAAGGAGGCTTGGCCGGAGTTCGAGTGTAAGGCTCGGCAGGACGTTCGACCTGACCTTGGCAGGGAGACCAAGCTTCCCAAGCCTAGTAGGAGAGTCAGGCAAGGGGGCTTGGCCGGAGTTCGAGTGTAAGGCTCGGCAGGACGTTCGACCTTACCTTGGCAGGGAGACCAAGCTTCCCAAGCCTAGTAGGAGAGTCAGGCAAGGGGGCTTGGCCGGAGTTCGAGTGTAAGGCTCGGCAGGACGTTCGACCTTACCTCGGCAGGGAGACCAAGCTTCCCAAGCCTAGTAGGAGCGTCAGGCAAGGGGGCTTGGCCGGAGTTCGAGTGTAAGGCTCGGCAGGACGTTCGACCTTACCTCGGCAGGGAGACCAAGCTTCCCAAGCCTAGTAGGAGAGTCAGACAAGGCGGCTTGGCCGGAGTTCAAGTGTAAGGCTCAGCAGGATGTTCGACCTTACGTCGGCAGGGAGACCAAGCTTCCCAAGCCTAGTAGGAGAGTCAGGCAAGGGGGCTTGGCCGGAGTTCGAGTGTAAGGCTCGGCAGGACGTTCGACCGTACCTCGGCAGGGAGACCAAGCTTCCCAAGCCTAGTAGGAGAGTCAGGCAAGGGGGCTTGGCCGGAGTTCAAGTGTAAGGCTCGGCAGGACGTTCAACCTTACCTCGGCAGGGAGATCAAGCTTCCCAAGCCCAGTAGGAGAGTCAGGCAAGGGGGCTTGGCCGGAGTTCGAGTGTAAGGCTCGGCAGGACGTTCGACCTTACTTCGGCAGGGAGGCCAATCTTCCCAAGCCTAGTAGGGTCAGGCAAGGGGCCTCGGACGGAGTTCGAGTGTAAGGCTCGGCAGGACGTTCGACCTTACCTTGGCAGAGAGACCAAGCTTCCCAAGCCTAGTAGGAGAGTCAGGCAAGGGGGCTTGGCCGGAGTTTGAGTGTAAGGCTCGGCAGGACGTTCGACCTTACCTCGGCAGGGAGACCAAGCTTCCCAAGCCTAGTAGGAGAGTCAGGCAAGGGGGCTTGGCCGGAGTTCGAGTGTAAGGCTCGGCAGGACGTTCGACCTTACCTTGGCAGGGAGACCAAGCTTCCCAAGCCTAGTAGGAGAGTCAGGCAAGGGGGCTTGGCCGGACTTCGAGTGTAAGGCTCGGCAGGACGTTCGAACTTACGTCGGCAGGGAGACCAAGCTTCCCAAGCCTAGTAGGAGAGTCAGGCAAGGAGGCTTGGCCGGAGTTCGAGTGTAAGGCTCGGCAGGACGTTCGACCTGACCTTGGCAGGGAGACCAAGCTTCCCAAGCCTAGTAGGAGAGTCAGGCAAGGGGGCTTGGCCGGAGTTCGAGTGTAAGGCTCGGCAGGACGTTCGACCTTACCTTGGCAGGGAGACCAAGCTTCCCAAGCCTAGTAGGAGAGTCAGGCAAGGGGGCTTGGCCGGAGTTCGAGTGTAAGGCTCGGCAGGACGTTCGACCTTACCTTGGCAGGGAGACCAAGCTTCCCAAGCCTAGTAGGAGAGTCAGGCAAGGGGGCTTGGCCAGAGTTCGAGTGTAAGGCTCGGCAGGACGTTCGACCTTACCTCGGCAGGGAGACCAAGCTTCCCAAGCCTAATAGGAGAGTCAGGCAAGGGGGCTTGGCCGGAGTTCGAGTGTAAGGCTCGGCAGGACGTTCGACCTTACCTCGGCAGGGAGACCAAGCTTCCCAAGGCTAGTAGGGTCAGGCAAGGGGGCTTGGCCGGAGTTTGAGTGTAAGGCTCGGCAGGACGTTCGACCTTACCTTGGCAGGGAGACCAAGCTTCCCAAGCCTAGTAGGAGAGTCAGACAAGGCGGCTTGGCCGGAGTTCGAGTGTAAGGCTCGGCAGGACGTTCGACCGTACCTCGGCAGGGAGACCAAGCTTCCCAAGCCTAGTAGGAGAGTCAGGCAAGGGGGCTTGGCCGGAGTTCAAGTGTAAGGCTCGGCAGGACGTTCAACCTTACCTCGGCAGGGAGACCAAGCTTCCCAAGCCCAGTAGGAGAGTCAGGCAAGGGGGCTTGGACGGAGTTCGAGTGTAAGGCTCGGCAGGACGTTCGACCTTACCTCGGCAGGGAGGCCAATCTTCCCAAGCCTAGCAGGGTCAGGCAAGGGGCCTTGGCCGGAGTTCGAGTGTAAGGCTCGGCAGGACGTTCGACCTTACCGGGGCAGGGAGACCAAACTTCCCAAGCCTAGTAGGAGAGTCAGGCAAGGGGGCTTGGCCGGAGTTCGAGTGTAAGGCTCGGCAGGACGTTCGACCTTACCTCGGCAGGGAGACCAAGCTTCCCAAGCCTAGTAGGAGAGTCAGGCAAGGGGGCTTGGCCGGAGTTCGTGTGTAAGGCTCGGCAGGACGTTCGACCTTACCTCGGCAGGGAGACCAAGCTTCCCAAGCCTAGTAGGAGAGTCAGGCAAGGGGGCTTGGCAGGACTTCGAGTGTAAGGCTCGGCAGGACGTTCGACCTTACCTCGGCAGGGAGACCAAGCTTCCCAAGCCTACTAGGAGAGTCAGGCAAGGGGGCTTGGCCGGACTTCGACTGTAAGGCTCGGCAGGATGTTCGAACTTACGTCGGCAGGGAGACCAAGCTTCCCAAGCCTAGTAGGAGAGTCAGGCAAGGAGGCTTGGCCGGAGTTCGAGTGTAAGGCTCGGCAGGACGTTCGACCTTACCTCGGCAGGGAGACCAAGCTTCCCAAGCCTAGTAGGAGAGTCAGGCAAGGGGGCTTGGCCGGAGTTCGAGTGTAAGGCTCGGCAGGACGTTCGACCTTACCTCGGCAGGGAGACCAAGCTTCCCAAGCCTAGTAGGAGAGTCAGGCAAGGGGGCTTGGCCGGACTTCGAGTGTAAGGCTCGGCAGGACGTTCGAACTTAGGTCGGCAGGGAGACCAAGCTTCCCAAGCCTAGTAGGAGAGCCAGGCAAGGAGGCTTGGCCGGAGTTCGAGTGTAAGGCTCGGCAGGACGTTCGACCTGACCTAGGCAGGGAGACCAAGCTTCCCAAGCCTAGTAGGAGAGTCAGGCAAGGGGGCTTGGCCGGAGTTCGAGTGTAAGGCTCGGCAGGACGTTCGACCTTACCTCGGCAGGGAGACCAAGCTTCCCAAGCCTAGTAGGAGAGTCAGGCAAGGGGGCTTGGCCGGAGTTCGAGTGTAAGGCTCGGCAGGACGTTCGACCTTACCTCGGCAGGGAGACCAAGCTTCCCAAGCCTAGTAGGAGAGTCAGGCAAGGGGGCTTGGCCGGAGTTCGAGTGTAAGGCTCGGCAGGACGTTCGACCTTACCTGGGCAGGGAGACCAAGCTTCCCAAGCCTAGTAGGAGAGTCAGGCAAGGGGGCTTGGCCGGAGTTCGAGTGTAAGGCTCGGCAGGACGTTCGACCTTACCTCGGCAGGGAGACCAAGCTTCCCAAGCCTAGTAGGAGAGTCAGGCAAGGGGCCTTGGCCGGAGTTCGAGTGTAAGGCTCGGCAGGACGTTCGACCTTACGTCGGCAGGGAGACCAAGCTTCCCAAGCCTAGTAGGAGAGTCAGGCAAGGAGGCTTGGCCGGAGTTCGAGTGTAAGGCTCGGCAGGACGTTCGACCTGACCTTGGCAGGGAGACCAAGCTTCCCAAGCCTAGTAGGAGAGTCAGGCAAGGGGGCTTGGCCGGAGTTCGAGTGTAAGGCTCGGCAGGACGTTCGACCTTACCTTGGCAGGGAGACCAAGCTTCCCAAGCCTAGTAGGAGAGTCAGGCAAGGGGGCTTGGCCAGAGTTCGAGTGTAAGGCTCGGCAGGACGTTCGACCGTACCTCGGCAGGGAGACCAAGCTTCCCAAGCCTAATAGGAGAGTCAGGCAAGGGGGCTTGGCCGGAGTTCGAGTGTAAGGCTCGGCAGGACGTTCGACCTTACCTCGGCAGGGAGACCAAGCTTCCCAAGCCTAGTAGGGTCAGGCAAGGGGGCTTGGCCGGAGTTTGAGTGTAAGGCTCGGCAGGACGTTCGACCTTACCTTGGCAGGGAGACCAAGCTTCCCAAGCATAGTAGGAGAGTCAGGCAAGGGGGCTTGGCCGGAGTTCGAGTGTAAGGCTCGGCAGGACGTTCGACCTTACCTTGGCAGAGAGACCAAGCTTCCCAAGCCTAGTAGGAGAGTCCGGCAAGGGGGCTTGGCCGGAGTTCGAGTGTAAGGCTCGGCAGGACGTTCGACCTTACCTCGGCAGGGAGACCAAGCTTCCCAAGCCTAGTAGGAGCGTCAGGCAAGGGGGCTTGGCCGGAGTTCGAGTGTAAGGCTCGGCAGGACGTTCGACCGTACCTCGGCAGGGAGACCAAGCTTCCCAAGCCTAGTAGGAGAGTCAGGCAAGGGGGCTTGGCCGGAGTTCAAGTGTAAGGCTCGGCAGGACGTTCAACCTTACCTCGGCAGGGAGATCAAGCTTCCCAAGCCCAGTAGGAGAGTCAGGCAAGGGGGCTTGGCCGGAGTTCGAGTGTAAGGCTCGGCAGGACGTTCGACCTTACCTCGGCAGGGAGGCCAATCTTCCCAAGCCTAGCAGGGTCAGGCAAGGGGCCTTGGACGGAGTTCGAGTGTAAGGCTCGGCAGGACGTTCGACCTTACCTCGGCAGGGAGACCAAGCTTCCCAAGCCTAGTAGGAGAGTCAGGCAAGGGGGCTTGGCCGGAGTTTGAGTGTAAGGCTCGGCAGGACGTTCGACCTTACCTGGGCAGGGAGACCAAGCTTCCCAAGCCTAGTAGGAGAGTCAGGCAAGGGGGCTTGGCCGGAGTTCGAGTGTAAGGCTCGGCAGGACGTTCGACCTTACCTGGGCAGGGAGACCAAGCTTCCCAAGCCTAGTAGGAGAGTCAGGTAAGGGGGCTTGGCCGGAGTTCGAGTGTAAGGCTCGGCAGGACGTTCGACCTTACCTTGGCAGGGAGACCAAGCTTCCCAAGCCTAGTAGGAGAGTCAGGCAAGGGGGCTTGGCCGGAGTTCGAGTGTAAGGCTCGGCAGGACGTTCGACCTTACCTCGGCAGGGAGACCAAGCTTCCCAAGCCTAGTAGGAGAGTCAGGCAAGGGGGCTTGGCAGGACTTCGAGTGAAAGGCTCGGCAGGACGTTCGAACTTAGGTCGGCAGGGAGACCAAGCTTCCCAAGCCTAGTAGGAGAGTCAGGCAAGGAGGCTTGGCCGGAGTTCGAGTGTAAGGCTCGGCAGGACGTTCGACCTTACCTTGGCAGGGAGACCAAGCTTCCCAAGCCTAGTAGGAGAGTCAGGCAAGGGGGCTTGGCCGGAGTTCGAGTGTAAGGCTCGGCAGGACGTTCGACCTTACCTGGGCAGGGAGACCAAGCTTCCCAAGCCTAGTAGGAGAGTCAGGCAAGGGGGCTTGGCCGGAGTTCGAGTGTAAGGCTCGGCAGGACGTTCGACCTTACCTCGGCAGGGAGACCAAGCTTCCCAAGCCTAGTAGGAGAGTCAGGCAAGGGGGCTTGGCCGGACTTCGAGTGTAAGGCTCGGCAGGACGTTCGAACTTACGTCGGCAGGGAGACCAAGCTTCCCAAGCCTAGTAGGAGAGTCAGGCAAGGAGGCTTGGCCGGAGTTCGAGTGTAAGGCTCGGCAGGACGTTCGACCTGACCTTGGCAGGGAGACCAAGCTTCCCAAGCCTAGTAGGAGAGTCAGGCAAGGGGGCTTGGCCGGAGTTCGAGTGTAAGGCTCGGCAGGACGTTCGACCTTACCTCGGCAGGGAGACCAAGCTTCCCAAGCCTAGTAGGAGAGTCAGGCAAGGGGGCTTGGCCGGAGTTCGAGTGTAAGGCTCGGCAGGACGTTCGACCTTACCTCGGCAGGGAGACCAAGCTTCCCAAGCCTAGTAGGAGAGTCAGGCAAGGGGGCTTGGCCGGAGTTCGAGTGTAAGGCTCGGCAGGACGTTCGACCTTACCTCGGCAGGGAGACCAAGCTTCCCAAGCCTAGTAGGAGAGTCAGGCAAGGGGGCTTGGCCGGAGTTCGAGTGTAAGGCTCGGCAGGACGTTCGACCTTACCTCGGCAGGGAGACCAAGCTTCCCAAGCCTAGTAGGAGAGTCAGGCAAGGGGGCTTGGCCGGACTTCGAGTGTAAGGCTCGGCAGGACGTTCGAACTTACGTCGGCAGGGAGACCAAGCTTCCCAAGCCTAGTAGGAGAGTCAGGCAAGGAGGCTTGGCCGGAGTTCGAGTGTAAGGCTCGGCAGGACGTTCGACCTGACCTTGGCAGGGAGACCAAGCTTCCCAAGCCTAGTAGGAGAGTCAGGCAAGGGGGCTTGGCCGGAGTTCGAGTGTAAGGCTCGGCAGGACGTTCGACCTTACCTTGGCAGGGAGACCAAGCTTCCCAAGCCTAGTAGGAGAGTCAGGCAAGGGGGCTTGGCCGGAGTTCGAGTGTAAGGCTCGGCAGGACGTTCGACCTTACCTCGGCAGGGAGACCAAGCTTCCCAAGCCTAGTAGGAGCGTCAGGCAAGGGGGCTTGGCCGGAGTTCGAGTGTAAGGCTCGGCAGGACGTTCGACCTTACCTGGGCAGGGAGACCAAGCTTCCCAAGCCGAGTAGGAGAGTCAGACAAGGCGGCTTGGCCGGAGTTCAAGTGTAAGGCTCAGCAGGATGTTCGACCTTACGTCGGCAGGGAGACCAAGCTTCCCAAGCCTAGTAGGAGAGTCAGGCAAGGGGGCTTGGCCGGAGTTCGAGTGTAAGGCTCGGCAGGACGTTCGACCGTACCTCGGCAGGGAGACCAAGCTTCCCAAGCCTAGTAGGAGAGTCAGGCAAGGGGGCTTGGCCGGAGTTCAAGTGTAAGGCTCGGCAGGACGTTCAACCTTACCTCGGCAGGGAGATCAAGCTTCCCAAGCCCAGTAGGAGAGTCAGGCAAGGGGGCTTGGCCGGAGTTCGAGTGTAAGGCTCGGCAGGACGTTCGACCTTACCTCGGCAGGGAGGCCAATCTTCCCAAGCCTAGTAGGGTCAGGCAAGGGGCCTTGGACGGAGTTCGAGTGTAAGGCTCGGCAGGACGTTCGACCTTACCTCGGCAGGGAGACCAAGCTTCCCAAGCCTAGTAGGAGAGTCAGGCAAGGGGGCTTGGCCGGAGTTTGAGTGTAAGGCTCGGCAGGACGTTCGACCTTACCTCGGCAGGGAGACCAAGCTTCCCAAGCCTAGTAGGAGAGTCAGGCAAGGGGGCTTGGCCAAAGTTCGAGTGTAAGGCTCGGCAGGACGTTCGACCTTACCTGGGCAGGGAGACCAAGCTTCCCAAGCCTAGTAGGAGAGTCAGGCAAGGGGGCTTGGCCGGAGTTCGAGTGTAAGGCTCGGCAGGACGTTCGACCTTACCTCGGCAGGGAGACCAAGCTTCCCAAGCCTAGTAGGAGAGTCAGGCAAGGGGGCTTGGCCGGACTTCGAGTGTAAGGCTCGGCAGGACGTTCGAACTTACGTCGGCAGGGAGACCAAGCTTCCCAAGCCTAGTAGGAGAGTCAGGCAAGGAGGCTTGGCCGGAGTTCGAGTGTAAGGCTCGGCAGGACGTTCGACCTGACCTTGGCAGGGAGACCAAGCTTCCCAAGCCTAGTAGGAGAGTCAGGCAAGGGGGCTTGGCCGGAGTTCGAGTGTAAGGCTCGGCAGGACGTTCGACCTTACCTTGGCAGGGAGACCAAGCTTCCCAAGCCTAGTAGGAGAGTCAGGCAAGGGGGCTTGGCCAGAGTTCGAGTGTAAGGCTCGGCAGGACGTTCGACCTTACCTCGGCAGGGAGACCAAGCTTCCCAAGCCTAATAGGAGAGTCAGGCAAGGGGGCTTGGCCGGAGTTCGAGTGTAAGGCTCGGCAGGACGTTCGACCTTACCTCGGCAGGGAGACCAAGCTTCCCAAGGCTAGTAGGGTCAGGCAAGGGGGCTTGGCCGGAGTTTGAGTGTAAGGCTCGGCAGGACGTTCGACCTTACCTTGGCAGGGAGACCAAGCTTCCCAAGCCTAGTAGGAGAGTCAGACAAGGCGGCTTGGCCGGAGTTCGAGTGTAAGGCTCAGCAGGACGTTCGACCGTACCTCGGCAGGGAGACCAATCTTCCCAAGCCTAGTAGGAGAGTCAGGCAAGGGGGCTTGGCCGGAGTTCAAGTGTAAGGCTCGGCAGGACGTTCAACCTTACCTCGGCAGGGAGACCAAGCTTCCCAAGCCTAGTAGGAGAGTCCGGCAAGGGGGCTTGGCCGGAGTTCGAGTGTAAGGCTCGGCAGGACGTTCGACCTTACCTCGGCAGGGAGACCAAGCTTCCCAAGCCTAGTAGGAGCGTCAGGCAAGGGGGCTTGGCCGGAGTTCGAGTGTAAGGCTCGGCAGGACGTTCGACCTTACCTCGGCAGGGAGACCAAGCTTCCCAAGCCTAGTAGGAGAGACAGGCAAGGGGGCTTGGCCGGAGTTCGAGTGTAAGGCTCGGCAGGACGTTCGACCTTGCCTCGGCAGGGAGACCAAGCTTCCCAAGCCTAGTAGGGTCAGGCAAGGGGGCTTGGTCGGAGTTCGAGTGTAAGGCTCAGCAGGACATTAGACCTTACCTTGACAGGGAGACCAAGCTTCCCAAGCCTAGTAGGAGAGTCAGGCAAGGGGGCTTGGCCGGAGTTCAAGTGTAAGGCTCGGCAGGACGTTCAACCTTACCTCGGCAGGGAGACCAAGCTTCCCAAGCCCAGTAGGAGAGTCAGGCAAGGGGGCTTGGCCGGAGTTCGAGTGTAAGGCTCGGCAGGACGTTCGACCTTACCTCGGCAGGGAGGCCAATCTTCCCAAGCCTAGCAGGGTCAGGCAAGGGGCCTTGGCCGGAGTTCGAGTGTAAGGCTCGGCAGGACGTTCGACCTTACCTCGGCAGGGAGACCAAGCTTCCCAAGCCTAGTAGGAGAGTCAGGCAAGGGGGCTTGGCCGGAGTTCGAGTGTAAGGCTCGGCAGGACGTTCGACCTTACCTCGGCAGGGAGACCAAGCTTCCCAAGCCTAGTAGGAGAGTCAGGCAAGGGGGCTTGGCCGGAGTTCGAGTGTAAGGCTCGGCAGGACGTTCGACCTTACCTCGGCAGGGAGACCAAGCTTCCCAAGCCTAGTAGGAGAGTCAGGCAAGGGGGCTTGGCCGGAGTTCGAGTGTAAGGCTCGGCAGGACGTTCGACCTTACCTCGGCAGGGAGACCAAGCTTCCCAAGCCTAGTAGGAGAGTCAGGCAAGGGGGCTTGGCCGGAGTTCGAGTGTAAGGCTCGGCAGGACGTTCGAACTTACGTCGGCAGGGAGACCAAGCTTCCCAAGCCTAGTAGGAGAGTCAGGCAAGGAGGCTTGGCCGGAGTTCGAGTGTAAGGCTCGGCAGGACGTTCGACCTGACCTTGGCAGGGAGACCAAGCTTCCCAAGCCTAGTAGGAGAGTCAGGCAAGGGGGCTTGGCCGGAGTTCGAGTGTAAGGCTCGGCAGGACGTTCGACCTTACCTTGGCAGGGAGACCAAGCTTCCCAAGCCTAGTAGGAGAGTCAGGCAAGGGGGCTTGGCCGGAGTTCGAGTGTAAGGCTCGGCAGGACGTTCGACCTTACCTCGGCAGGGAGACCAAGCTTCCCAAGCCTAGTAGGAGCGTCAGGCAAGGGGGCTTGGCCGGAGTTCGAGTGTAAGGCTCGGCAGGACGTTCGACCTTACCTGGGCAGGGAGACCAAGCTTCCCAAGCCTAGTAGGAGAGTCAGACAAGGCGGCTTGGCCGGAGTTCAAGTGTAAGGCTCAGCAGGATGTTCGACCTTACGTCGGCAGGGAGACCAAGCTTCCCAAGCCTAGTAGGAGAGTCAGGCAAGGGGGCTTGGCCGGAGTTCGAGTGTAAGGCTCGGCAGGACGTTCGACCGTACCTCGGCAGGGAGACCAAGCTTCCCAAGCCTAGTAGGAGAGTCAGGCAAGGGGGCTTGGCCGGAGTTCAAGTGTAAGGCTCGGCAGGACGTTCAACCTTACCTCGGCAGGGAGATCAAGCTTCCCAAGCCCAGTAGGAGAGTCAGGCAAGGGGGCTTGGCCGGAGTTCGAGTGTAAGGCTCGGCAGGACGTTCGACCTTACCTCGGCAGGGAGGCCAATCTTCCCAAGCCTAGTAGGGTCAGGCAAGGGGCCTTGCACGGAGTTCGAGTGTAAGGCTCGGCAGGACGTTCGACCTTACCTCGGCAGGGAGACCAAGCTTCCCAAGCCTAGTAGGAGAGTCAGGCAAGGGGGCTTGGCCGGAGTTTGAGTGTAAGGCTCGGCAGGACGTTCGACCTTACCTCGGCAGGGAGACCAAGCTTCCCAAGCCTAGTAGGAGAGTCAGGCAAGGGGGCTTGGCCGGAGTTCGAGTGTAAGGCTCGGCAGGACGTTCGACCTTACCTCGGCAGGGAGACCAAGTTTCCCAAGCCTAGTAGGAGAGTCAGGCAAGGGGGCTTGGCCGGAGTTCGAGTGTAAGGCTCGGCAGGACGTTCGACCTTACCTCGGCAGGGAGACCAAGCTTCCCAAGCCTAGTAGGAGAGTCAGGCAAGGGGGCTTGGCCGGACTTCGAGTGTAAGGCTCGGCAGGACGTTCGAACTTACGTCGGCAGGGAGACCAAGCTTCCCAAGCCTAGTAGGAGAGTCAGGCAAGGAGGCTTGGCCGGAGTTCGAGTGTAAGGCTCGGCAGGACGTTCGACCTGACCTTGGCAGGGAGACCAAGCTTCCCAAGCCTAGTAGGAGAGTCAGGCAAGGGGGCTTGGCCGGAGTTCGAGTGTAAGGCTCGGCAGGACGTTCGACCTTACCTTGGCAGGGAGACCAAGCTTCCCAAGCCTAGTAGGAGAGTCAGGCAAGGGGGCTTGGCCAGAGTTCGAGTGTAAGGCTCGGCAGGACGTTCGACCTTACCTCGGCAGGGAGACCAAGCTTCCCAAGCCTAATAGGAGAGTCAGGCAAGGGGGCTTGGCCGGAGTTCGAGTGTAAGGCTCGGCAGGACGTTCGACCTTACCTGGGCAGGGAGACCAAGCTTCCCAAGGCTAGTAGGGTCAGGCAAGGGGGCTTGGCCGGAGTTTGAGTGTAAGGCTCGGCAGGACGTTCGACCTTACCTTGGCAGGGAGACCAAGCTTCCCAAGCCTAGTAGGAGAGTCAGACAAGGCGGCTTGGCCGGAGTTCGAGTGTAAGGCTCAGCAGGACGTTCGACCGTACCTCGGCAGGGAGACCAAGCTTCCCAAGCCTAGTAGGAGAGTCAGGCAAGGGGGCTTGGCCGGAGTTCAAGTGTAAGGCTCGGCAGGACGTTCAACCTTACCTCGGCAGGGAGACCAATCTTCCCAAGCCCAGTAGGAGAGTCAGGCAAGGGGCCTTGGCCGGAGTTCGAGTGTAAGGCTCGGCAGGACGTTCGACCTTACCTCGGCAGGGAGGCCAATCTCCCCAAGCCTAGCAGGGTCAGGCAAGGGGCCTTGGCCGGAGTTCGAGTGTAAGGCTCGGCAGGACGTTCGACCTTACCTGGGCAGGGAGACCAAGCTTCCCAAGCCTAGTAGGAGAGTCAGGCAAGGGGGCTTGGCCGGAGTTCGAGTGTAAGGCTCGGCAGGACGTTCGACCTTGCCTCGGCAGGGAGACCAAGCTTCCGAAGCCTAGTAGGGTCAGGCAAGGGGGCTTGGTCGGAGTTCGAGTGTAAGGCTCAGCAGGACATTAGACCTTACCTTGGCAGGGAGACCAAGCTTCCCAAGCCTAGTAGGAGAGTCAGGCAAGGGGGCTTGGCCGGAGTTCAAGTGTAAGGCTCGGCAGGACGTTCAACCTTACCTCAGCAGGGAGACCAAGCTTCCCAAGCCCAGTAGGAGAGTCAGGCAAGGGGGCTTGGCCGGAGTTCGAGTGTAAGGCTCGGCAGGACGTTCGACCTTACCTCGGCAGGGAGGCCAATCTTCCCAAGCCTAGCAGGGTCAGGCAAGGGGCCTTGGCCGGAGTTCGAGTGTAAGGCTCGGCAGGACGTTCGACCTTACCTGGGCAGGGAGACCAAACTTCCCAAGCCTAGTAGGAGAGTCAGGCAAGGGGGCTTGGCCGGAGTTCGAGTGTAAGGCTCGGCAGGACGTTCGACCTTACCTCGGCAGGGAGACCAAGCTTCCCAAGCCTAGTAGGAGAGTCAGGCAAGGGGGCTTGGCCGGAGTTCGAGTGTAAGGCTCGGCAGGACGTTCGACCTTACCTCGGCAGGGAGACCAAGCTTCCCAAGCCTAGTAGGAGAGTCAGGCAAGGGGGCTTGGCCGGAGTTCGAGTGTAAGGCTCGGCAGGACGTTCGACCTTACCTCGGCAGGGAGACCAAGCTTCCCAAGCCTAGTAGGAGAGTCAGGCAAGGGGGCTTGGCCGGACTTCGACTGTAAGGCTCGGCAGGATGTTCGAACTTACCTCGGCAGGGAGACCAAGCTTCCCAAGCCTAGTAGGAGAGTCAGGCAAGGAGGCTTGGCCGGAGTTCGAGTGTAAGGCTCGGCAGGACGTTCGACCTTACCTTGGCAGGGAGACCAAGCTTCCCAAGCCTAGTAGGAGAGTCAGGCAAGGAGGCTTGGCCGGAGTTCGAGTGTAAGGCTCGGCAGGACGTTCGACCTGACCTTGGCAGGGAGACCAAGCTTCCCAAGCCTAGTAGGAGAGTCAGGCAAGGGGGCTTGGCCGGAGTTCGAGTGTAAGGCTCGGCAGGACGTTCGACCTTACCTTGGCAGGGAGACCAAGCTTCCCAAGCCTAGTAGGAGAGTCAGGCAAGGGGGCTTGGCCAGAGTTCGAGTGTAAGGCTCGGCAGGACGTTCGACCTTACCTCGGCAGGGAGACCAAGCTTCCCAAGCCTAATAGGAGAGTCAGGCAAGGGGGCTTGGCCGGAGTTCGAGTGTAAGGCTCGGCAGGACGTTCGACCTTACCTCGGCAGGGAGACCAAGCTTCCCAAGGCTAGTAGGGTCAGGCAAGGGGGCTTGGCCGGAGTTTGAGTGTAAGGCTCGGCAGGACGTTCGACCTTACCTTGGCAGGGAGACCAAGCTTCCCAAGCCTAGTAGGAGAGTCAGACAAGGCGGCTTGGCCGGAGTTCGAGTGTAAGGCTCAGCAGGACGTTCGACCGTACCTCGGCAGGGAGACCAAGCTTCCCAAGCCTAGTAGGAGAGTCAGGCAAGGGGGCTTGGCCGGAGTTCAAGTGTAAGGCTCGGCAGGACGTTCAACCTTACCTCGGCAGGGAGACCAATCTTCCCAAGCCCAGTAGGAGAGTCAGGCAAGGGGCCTTGGCCGGAGTTCGAGTGTAAGGCTCGGCAGGACGTTCGACCTTACCTCGGCAGGGAGGCCAATCTCCCCAAGCCTAGCAGGGTCAGGCAAGGGGCCTTGGCCGGAGTTCGAGTGTAAGGCTCGGCAGGACGTTCGACCTTACCTGGGCAGGGAGACCAAGCTTCCCAAGCCTAGTAGGAGAGTCAGGCAAGGGGGCTTGGCCGGAGTTCGAGTGTAAGGCTCGGCAGGACGTTCGACCTTGCCTCGGCAGGGAGACCAAGCTTCCGAAGCCTAGTAGGGTCAGGCAAGGGGGCTTGGTCGGAGTTCGAGTGTAAGGCTCAGCAGGACATTAGACCTTACCTTGGCAGGGAGACCAAGCTTCCCAAGCCTAGTAGGAGAGTCAGGCAAGGGGGCTTGGCCGGAGTTCAAGTGTAAGGCTCGGCAGGACGTTCAACCTTACCTCAGCAGGGAGACCAAGCTTCCCAAGCCCAGTAGGAGAGTCAGGCAAGGGGGCTTGGCCGGAGTTCGAGTGTAAGGCTCGGCAGGACGTTCGACCTTACCTCGGCAGGGAGGCCAATCTTCCCAAGCCTAGCAGGGTCAGGCAAGGGGGCCTTGGCCGGAGTTCGAGTGTAAGGCTCGGCAGGACGTTCGACCTTACCTGGGCAGGGAGACCAAACTTCCCAAGCCTAGTAGGAGAGTCAGGCAAGGGGGCTTGGCCGGAGTTCGAGTGTAAGGCTCGGCAGGACGTTCGACCTTACCTCGGCAGGGAGACCAAGCTTCCCAAGCCTAGTAGGAGAGTCAGGCAAGGGGGCTTGGCCGGAGTTCGAGTGTAAGGCTCGGCAGGACGTTCGACCTTACCTCGGCAGGGAGACCAAGCTTCCCAAGCCTAGTAGGAGAGTCAGGCAAGGGGGCTTGGCCGGAGTTCGAGTGTAAGGCTCGGCAGGACGTTCGACCTTACCTCGGCAGGGAGACCAAGCTTCCCAAGCCTAGTAGGAGAGTCAGGCAAGGGGGCTTGGCCGGACTTCGACTGTAAGGCTCGGCAGGATGTTCGAACTTACCTCGGCAGGGAGACCAAGCTTCCCAAGCCTAGTAGGAGAGTCAGGCAAGGAGGCTTGGCCGGAGTTCGAGTGTAAGGCTCGGCAGGACGTTCGACCTTACCTTGGCAGGGAGACCAAGCTTCCCAAGCCTAGTAGGAGAGTCAGACAAGGCGGCTTGGCCGGAGTTCGAGTGTAAGGCTCGGCAGGACGTTCGACCTGACCTTGGCAGGGAGACCAAGCTTCCCAAGCCTAGTAGGAGAGTCAGGCAAGGGGGCTTGGCCGGAGTTCGAGTGTAAGGCTCGGCAGGACGTTCGACCTTACCTTGGCAGGGAGACCAAGCTTCCCAAGCCTAGTAGGAGAGTCAGGCAAGGGGGCTTGGCCAGAGTTCGAGTGTAAGGCTCGGCAGGACGTTCGACCTTACCTCGGCAGGGAGACCAAGCTTCCCAAGCCTAATAGGAGAGTCAGGCAAGGGGGCTTGGCCGGAGTTCGAGTGTAAGGCTCGGCAGGACGTTCGACCTTACCTCGGCAGGGAGACCAAGCTTCCCAAGGCTAGTAGGGTCAGGCAAGGGGGCTTGGCCGGAGTTTGAGTGTAAGGCTCGGCAGGACGTTCGACCTTACCTTGGCAGGGAGACCAAGCTTCCCAAGCCTAGTAGGAGAGTCAGACAAGGCGGCTTGGCCAGAGTTCGAGTGTAAGGCTCGGCAGGACGTTCGACCGTACCTCGGCAGGGAGACCAAGCTTCCCAAGCCTAGTAGGAGAGTCAGGCAAGGGGGCTTGGCCGGAGTTCAAGTGTAAGGCTCGGCAGGACGTTCAACCTTACCTCGGCAGGGAGACCAAGCTTCCCAAGCCCAGTAGGAGAGTCAGGCAAGGGGCCTTGGCCGGAGTTCGAGTGTAAGGCTCGGCAGGACGTTCGACCTTACCTCGGCAGGGAGGCCAATCTCGCCAAGCCTAGCAGGGTCAGGCAAGGGGCCTTGGCCGGAGTTCGAGTGTAAGGCTCGGCAGGACGTTCGACCTTACCTGGGCAGGGAGACCAAGCTTCCCAAGCCTAGTAGGAGAGTCAGGCAAGGGGGCTTGGCCGGAGTTCGAGTGTAAGGCTCGGCAGGACGTTCGACCTTGCCTCGGCAGGGAGACCAAGCTTCCGAAGCCTAGTAGGGTCAGGCAAGGGGGCTTGGTCGGAGTTCGAGTGTAAGGCTCAGCAGGACATTAGACCTTACCTTGGCAGGGAGACCAAGCTTCCCAAGCCTAGTAGGAGAGTCAGGCAAGGGGGCTTGGCCGGAGTTCAAGTGTAAGGCTCGGCAGGACGTTCAACCTTACCTCGGCAGGGAGACCAATCTTCCCAAGCCCAGTAGGAGAGTCAGGCAAGGGGCCTTGGCCGGAGTTCGAGTGTAAGGCTCGGCAGGACGTTCGACCTTACCTCGGCAGGGAGGCCAATCTCCCCAAGCCTAGCAGGGTCAGGCAAGGGGCCTTGGCCGGAGTTCGAGTGTAAGGCTCGGCAGGACGTTCGACCTTACCTGGGCAGGGAGACCAAGCTTCCCAAGCCTAGTAGGAGAGTCAGGCAAGGGGGCTTGGCCGGAGTTCGAGTGTAAGGCTCGGCAGGACGTTCGACCTTGCCTCGGCAGGGAGACCAAGCTTCCGAAGCCTAGTAGGGTCAGGCAAGGGGGCTTGGTCGGAGTTCGAGTGTAAGGCTCAGCAGGACATTAGACCTTACCTTGGCAGGGAGACCAAGCTTCCCAAGCCTAGTAGGAGAGTCAGGCAAGGGGGCTTGGCCGGAGTTCAAGTGTAAGGCTCGGCAGGACGTTCAACCTTACCTCAGCAGGGAGACCAAGCTTCCCAAGCCCAGTAGGAGAGTCAGGCAAGGGGGCTTGGCCGGAGTTCGAGTGTAAGGCTCGGCAGGACGTTCGACCTTACCTCGGCAGGGAGGCCAATCTTCCCAAGCCTAGCAGGGTCAGGCAAGGGGGCCTTGGCCGGAGTTCGAGTGTAAGGCTCGGCAGGACGTTCGACCTTACCTGGGCAGGGAGACCAAACTTCCCAAGCCTCGTAGGAGAGTCAGGCAAGGGGGCTTGGCCGGAGTTCGAGTGTAAGGCTCGGCAGGACGTTCGACCTTACCTCGGCAGGGAGACCAAGCTTCCCAAGCCTAGTAGGAGAGTCAGGCAAGGGGGCTTGGCCGGAGTTCGAGTGTAAGGCTCGGCAGGACGTTCGACCTTACCTCGGCAGGGAGACCAAGCTTCCCAAGCCTAGTAGGAGAGTCAGGCAAGGGGGCTTGGCCGGAGTTCGAGTGTAAGGCTCGGCAGGACGTTCGACCTTACCTCGGCAGGGAGACCAAGCTTCCCAAGCCTAGTAGGAGAGTCAGGCAAGGGGGCTTGGCCGGACTTCGACTGTAAGGCTCGGCAGGATGTTCGAACTTACCTCGGCAGGGAGACCAAGCTTCCCAAGCCTAGTAGGAGAGTCAGGCAAGGAGGCTTGGCCGGAGTTCGAGTGTAAGGCTCGGCAGGACGTTCGACCTTACCTTGGCAGGGAGACCAAGCTTCCCAAGCCTAGTAGGAGAGTCAGACAAGGCGGCTTGGCCGGAGTTCGAGTGTAAGGCTCGGCAGGACGTTCGACCTGACCTTGGCAGGGAGACCAAGCTTCCCAAGCCTAGTAGGAGAGTCAGGCAAGGGGGCTTGGCCGGAGTTCGAGTGTAAGGCTCGGCAGGACGTTCGACCTTACCTTGGCAGGGAGACCAAGCTTCCCAAGCCTAGTAGGAGAGTCAGGCAAGGGGGCTTGGCCAGAGTTCGAGTGTAAGGCTCGGCAGGACGTTCGACCTTACCTCGGCAGGGAGACCAAGCTTCCCAAGCCTAATAGGAGAGTCAGGCAAGGGGGCTTGGCCGGAGTTCGAGTGTAAGGCTCGGCAGGACGTTCGACCTTACCTCGGCAGGGAGACCAAGCTTCCCAAGGCTAGTAGGGTCAGGCAAGGGGGCTTGGCCGGAGTTTGAGTGTAAGGCTCGGCAGGACGTTCGACCTTACCTTGGCAGGGAGACCAAGCTTCCCAAGCCTAGTAGGAGAGTCAGACAAGGCGGCTTGGCCAGAGTTCGAGTGTAAGGCTCGGCAGGACGTTCGACCGTACCTCGGCAGGGAGACCAAGCTTCCCAAGCCTAGTAGGAGAGTCAGGCAAGGGGGCTTGGCCGGAGTTCAAGTGTAAGGCTCGGCAGGACGTTCAACCTTACCTCGGCAGGGAGACCAAGCTTCCCAAGCCCAGTAGGAGAGTCAGGCAAGGGGCCTTGGCCGGAGTTCGAGTGTAAGGCTCGGCAGGACGTTCGACCTTACCTCGGCAGGGAGGCCAATCTCGCCAAGCCTAGCAGGGTCAGGCAAGGGGCCTTGGCCGGAGTTCGAGTGTAAGGCTCGGCAGGACGTTCGACCTTACCTGGGCAGGGAGACCAAGCTTCCCAAGCCTAGTAGGAGAGTCAGGCAAGGGGGCTTGGCCGGAGTTCGAGTGTAAGGCTCGGCAGGACGTTCGACCTTGCCTCGGCAGGGAGACCAAGCTTCCGAAGCCTAGTAGGGTCAGGCAAGGGGGCTTGGTCGGAGTTCGAGTGTAAGGCTCAGCAGGACATTAGACCTTACCTTGGCAGGGAGACCAAGCTTCCCAAGCCTAGTAGGAGAGTCAGGCAAGGGGGCTTGGCCGGAGTTCAAGTGTAAGGCTCGGCAGGACGTTCAACCTTACCTCAGCAGGGAGACCAAGCTTCCCAAGCCCAGTAGGAGAGTCAGGCAAGGGGGCTTGGCCGGAGTTCGAGTGTAAGGCTCGGCAGGACGTTCGACCTTACCTCGGCAGGGAGGCCAATCTTCCCAAGCCTAGCAGGGTCAGGCAAGGGGGCCTTGGCCGGAGTTCGAGTGTAAGGCTCGGCAGGACGTTCGACCTTACCTGGGCAGGGAGACCAAACTTCCCAAGCCTAGTAGGAGAGTCAGGCAAGGGGGCTTGGCCGGAGTTCGAGTGTAAGGCTCGGCAGGACGTTCGACCTTACCTCGGCAGGGAGACCAAGCTTCCCAAGCCTAGTAGGAGAGTCAGGCAAGGGGGCTTGGCCGGAGTTCGAGTGTAAGGCTCGGCAGGACGTTCGACCTTACCTCGGCAGGGAGACCAAGCTTCCCAAGCCTAGTAGGAGAGTCAGGCAAGGGGGCTTGGCCGGAGTTCGAGTGTAAGGCTCGGCAGGACGTTCGACCTTACCTCGGCAGGGAGACCAAGCTTCCCAAGCCTAGTAGGAGAGTCAGGCAAGGGGGCTTGGCCGGACTTCGACTGTAAGGCTCGGCAGGATGTTCGAACTTACCTCGGCAGGGAGACCAAGCTTCCCAAGCCTAGTAGGAGAGTCAGGCAAGGAGGCTTGGCCGGAGTTCGAGTGTAAGGCTCGGCAGGACGTTCGACCTTACCTTGGCAGGGAGACCAAGCTTCCCAAGCCTAGTAGGAGAGTCAGACAAGGCGGCTTGGCCGGAGTTCGAGTGTAAGGCTCGGCAGGACGTTCGACCTGACCTTGGCAGGGAGACCAAGCTTCCCAAGCCTAGTAGGAGAGTCAGGCAAGGGGGCTTGGCCGGAGTTCGAGTGTAAGGCTCGGCAGGACGTTCGACCTTACCTTGGCAGGGAGACCAAGCTTCCCAAGCCTAGTAGGAGAGTCAGGCAAGGGGGCTTGGCCAGAGTTCGAGTGTAAGGCTCGGCAGGACGTTCGACCTTACCTCGGCAGGGAGACCAAGCTTCCCAAGCCTAATAGGAGAGTCAGGCAAGGGGGCTTGGCCGGAGTTCGAGTGTAAGGCTCGGCAGGACGTTCGACCTTACCTCGGCAGGGAGACCAAGCTTCCCAAGGCTAGTAGGGTCAGGCAAGGGGGCTTGGCCGGAGTTTGAGTGTAAGGCTCGGCAGGACGTTCGACCTTACCTTGGCAGGGAGACCAAGCTTCCCAAGCCTAGTAGGAGAGTCAGACAAGGCGGCTTGGCCAGAGTTCGAGTGTAAGGCTCGGCAGGACGTTCGACCGTACCTCGGCAGGGAGACCAAGCTTCCCAAGCCTAGTAGGAGAGTCAGGCAAGGGGGCTTGGCCGGAGTTCAAGTGTAAGGCTCGGCAGGACGTTCAACCTTACCTCGGCAGGGAGACCAAGCTTCCCAAGCCCAGTAGGAGAGTCAGGCAAGGGGCCTTGGCCGGAGTTCGAGTGTAAGGCTCGGCAGGACGTTCGACCTTACCTCGGCAGGGAGGCCAATCTCGCCAAGCCTAGCAGGATCAGGCAAGGGGCCTTGGCCGGAGTTCGAGTGTAAGGCTCGGCAGGACGTTCGACCTTACCTGGGCAGGGAGACCAAGCTTCCCAAGCCTAGTAGGAGAGTCAGGCAAGGGGGCTTGGCCGGAGTTCGAGTGTAAGGCTCGGCAGGACGTTCGACCTTGCCTCGGCAGGGAGACCAAGCTTCCGAAGCCTAGTAGGGTCAGGCAAGGGGGCTTGGTCGGAGTTCGAGTGTAAGGCTCAGCAGGACATTAGACCTTACCTTGGCAGGGAGACCAAGCTTCCCAAGCCTAGTAGGAGAGTCAGGCAAGGGGGCTTGGCCGGAGTTCAAGTGTAAGGCTCGGCAGGACGTTCAACCTTACCTCGGCAGGGAGACCAATCTTCCCAAGCCCAGTAGGAGAGTCAGGCAAGGGGCCTTGGCCGGAGTTCGAGTGTAAGGCTCGGCAGGACGTTCGACCTTACCTCGGCAGGGAGGCCAATCTCCCCAAGCCTAGCAGGGTCAGGCAAGGGGCCTTGGCCGGAGTTCGAGTGTAAGGCTCGGCAGGACGTTCGACCTTACCTGGGCAGGGAGACCAAGCTTCCCAAGCCTAGTAGGAGAGTCAGGCAAGGGGGCTTGGCCGGAGTTCGAGTGTAAGGCTCGGCAGGACGTTCGACCTTGCCTCGGCAGGGAGACCAAGCTTCCCAAGCCTAGTAGGGTCAGGCAAGGGGGCTTGGTCGGAGTTCGAGTGTAAGGCTCAGCAGGACATTAGACCTTACCTTGGCAGGGAGACCAAGCTTCCCAAGCCTAGTAGGAGAGTCAGGCAAGGGGGCTTGGCCGGAGTTCAAGTGTAAGGCTCGGCAGGACGTTCAACCTTACCTCAGCAGGGAGACCAAGCTTCCCAAGCCCAGTAGGAGAGTCAGGCAAGGGGGCTTGGCCGGAGTTCGAGTGTAAGGCTCGGCAGGACGTTCGACCTTACCTCGGCAGGGAGGCCAATCTTCCCAAGCCTAGCAGGGTCAGGCAAGGGGGCCTTGGCCGGAGTTCGAGTGTAAGGCTCGGCAGGACGTTCGACCTTACCTGGGCAGGGAGACCAAACTTCCCAAGCCTAGTAGGAGAGTCAGGCAAGGGGGCTTGGCCGGAGTTCGAGTGTAAGGCTCGGCAGGACGTTCGACCTTACCTCGGCAGGGAGACCAAGCTTCCCAAGCCTAGTAGGAGAGTCAGGCAAGGGGGCTTGGCCGGAGTTCGAGTGTAAGGCTCGGCAGGACGTTCGACCTTACCTCGGCAGGGAGACCAAGCTTCCCAAGCCTAGTAGGAGAGTCAGGCAAGGGGGCTTGGCCGGAGTTCGAGTGTAAGGCTCGGCAGGACGTTCGACCTTACCTCGGCAGGGAGACCAAGCTTCCCAAGCCTAGTAGGAGAGTCAGGCAAGGGGGCTTGGCCGGACTTCGACTGTAAGGCTCGGCAGGATGTTCGAACTTACCTCGGCAGGGAGACCAAGCTTCCCAAGCCTAGTAGGAGAGTCAGGCAAGGAGGCTTGGCCGGAGTTCGAGTGTAAGGCTCGGCAGGACGTTCGACCTTACCTTGGCAGGGAGACCAAGCTTCCCAAGCCTAGTAGGAGAGTCAGACAAGGCGGCTTGGCCGGAGTTCGAGTGTAAGGCTCGGCAGGACGTTCGACCTGACCTTGGCAGGGAGACCAAGCTTCCCAAGCCTAGTAGGAGAGTCAGGCAAGGGGGCTTGGCCGGAGTTCGAGTGTAAGGCTCGGCAGGACGTTCGACCTTACCTTGGCAGGGAGACCAAGCTTCCCAAGCCTAGTAGGAGAGTCAGGCAAGGGGGCTTGGCCAGAGTTCGAGTGTAAGGCTCGGCAGGACGTTCGACCTTACCTCGGCAGGGAGACCAAGCTTCCCAAGCCTAATAGGAGAGTCAGGCAAGGGGGCTTGGCCGGAGTTCGAGTGTAAGGCTCGGCAGGACGTTCGACCTTACCTCGGCAGGGAGACCAAGCTTCCCAAGGCTAGTAGGGTCAGGCAAGGGGGCTTGGCCGGAGTTTGAGTGTAAGGCTCGGCAGGACGTTCGACCTTACCTTGGCAGGGAGACCAAGCTTCCCAAGCCTAGTAGGAGAGTCAGACAAGGCGGCTTGGCCAGAGTTCGAGTGTAAGGCTCGGCAGGACGTTCGACCGTACCTCGGCAGGGAGACCAAGCTTCCCAAGCCTAGTAGGAGAGTCAGGCAAGGGGGCTTGGCCGGAGTTCAAGTGTAAGGCTCGGCAGGACGTTCAACCTTACCTCGGCAGGGAGACCAAGCTTCCCAAGCCCAGTAGGAGAGTCAGGCAAGGGGCCTTGGCCGGAGTTCGAGTGTAAGGCTCGGCAGGACGTTCGACCTTACCTCGGCAGGGAGGCCAATCTCGCCAAGCCTAGCAGGGTCAGGCAAGGGGCCTTGGCCGGAGTTCGAGTGTAAGGCTCGGCAGGACGTTCGACCTTACCTGGGCAGGGAGACCAAGCTTCCCAAGCCTAGTAGGAGAGTCAGGCAAGGGGGCTTGGCCGGAGTTCGAGTGTAAGGCTCGGCAGGACGTTCGACCTTGCCTCGGCAGGGAGACCAAGCTTCCGAAGCCTAGTAGGGTCAGGCAAGGGGGCTTGGTCGGAGTTCGAGTGTAAGGCTCAGCAGGACATTAGACCTTACCTTGGCAGGGAGACCAAGCTTCCCAAGCCTAGTAGGAGAGTCAGGCAAGGGGGCTTGGCCGGAGTTCAAGTGTAAGGCTCGGCAGGACGTTCAACCTTACCTCAGCAGGGAGACCAAGCTTCCCAAGCCCAGTAGGAGAGTCAGGCAAGGGGGCTTGGCCGGAGTTCGAGTGTAAGGCTCGGCAGGACGTTCGACCTTACCTCGGCAGGGAGGCCAATCTTCCCAAGCCTAGCAGGGTCAGGCAAGGGGCCTTGGCCGGAGTTCGAGTGTAAGGCTCGGCAGGACGTTCGACCTTACCTGGGCAGGGAGACCAAACTTCCCAAGCCTAGTAGGAGAGTCAGGCAAGGGGGCTTGGCCGGAGTTGGAGTGTAAGGCTCGGCAGGACGTTCGACCTTACCTCGGCAGGGAGACCAAGCTTCCCAAGCCTAGTAGGAGAGTCAGGCAAGGGGGCTTGGCCGGAGTTCGAGTGTAAGGCTCGGCAGGACGTTCGACCTTACCTCGGCAGGGAGACCAAGCTTCCCAAGCCTAGTAGGAGAGTCAGGCAAGGGGGCTTGGCCGGAGTTCGAGTGTAAGGCTCGGCAGGACGTTCGACCTTACCTGGGCAGGGAGACCAAGCTTCCCAAGCCTAGTAGGAGAGTCAGGCAAGGGGGCTTGGCCGGACTTCGACTGTAAGGCTCGGCAGGATGTTCGAACTTACGTCGGCAGGGAGACCAAGCTTCCCAAGCCTAGTAGGAGAGTCAGGCAAGGAGGCTTGGCCGGAGTTCGAGTGTAAGGCTCGGCAGGACGTTCGACCTGACCTTGGCAGGGAGACCAAGCTTCCCAAGCCTAGTAGGAGAGTCAGGCAAGGGGGCTTGGCCGGAGTTCGAGTGTAAGGCTCGGCAGGACGTTCGACCTTACCTTGGCAGGGAGACCAAGCTTCCCAAGCCTAGTAGGAGAGTCAGGCAAGGGGGCTTGGCCGGAGTTCGAGTGTAAGGCTCGGCAGGACGTTCGACCATACCTCGGCAGGGAGACCAAGCTTCCCAAGCCTAATAGGAGAGTCAGGCAAGGGGGCTTGGCCGGAGTTCGAGTGTAAGGCTCGGCAGGACGTTCGACCGTACCTCGGCAGGGAGACCAAGCTTCCCAAGCCTAGTAGGGTCAGGCAAGGGGGCTTGGCCGGAGTTCGAGTGTAAGGCTCGGCAGGACGTTCGACCTTACCTTGGCAGGGAGACCAAGCTTCCCAAGCATAGTAGGAGATTCAGGCAAGGGGGCTTGGCCGGAGTTCGAGTGTAAGGCTCGGCAGGACGTTCGACCTTACCTCGGCAGGGAGACCAAGCTTCCCAAGCCTAGTAGGAGAGTCAGGCAAGGGGGCTTGGCCGGAGTTCGAGTGTAAGGCTCGGCAGGACGTTCGACCTTACCTCGACAGGGAGACCAAGCTTCCCAAGCCTAGTAGGAGAGTCAGGCAAGGGGGCTTGGCCGGAGTTCGAGTGTAAGGCTCAGCAGGACGTTCGACCTTACCTCGGCAGGGAGACCAAGCTTCCCAAGCCTAGTAGGAGCGTCAGGCAAGGGGGCTTGGCCGGAGTTCGAGTGTAAGGCTCGGCAGGACGTTCGACCTTACCTCGGCAGGGAGACCAAGCTTCCCAAGCCTAGTAGGAGAGTCAGGCAAGGGGGCTTGGCCGGAGTTCGAGTGTAAGGCTCGGCAGGACGTTCGAACTTACGTCGGCAGGGAGACCAAGCTTCCCAAGCCTAGTAGGAGAGTCAGGCAAGGAGGCTTGGCCGGAGTTCGAGTGTAAGGCTCGGCAGGACGTTCGACCTGACCTTGGCAGGGAGACCAAGCTTCCCAAGCCTAGTAGGAGAGTCAGGCAAGGGGGCTTGGCCGGAGTTCGAGTGTACGGCTCGGCAGGACGTTCGACCTTACCTTGGCAGGGAGACCAAGCTTCCCAAGCCTAGTAGGAGAGTCAGGCAAGGGGGCTTGGCCGGAGTTCGAGTGTAAGGCTCGGCAGGACGTTCGACCTTACCTCGGCAGGGAGACCAAGCTTCCCAAGCCTAATAGGAGAGTCAGGCAAGGGGGCTTGGCCGGAGTTCGAGTGTAAGGCTCGGCAGGACGTTCGACCTTACCTGGGCAGGGAGACCAAGCTTCCCAAGCCTAGTAGGGTCAGGCAAGGGGGCTTGGCCGGAGTTTGAGTGTAAGGCTCGGCAGGACGTTCGACCTTACCTTGGCAGGGAGACCAAGCTTCCCAAGCCTAGTAGGAGAGTCAGACAAGGCGGCTTGGCCGGAGTTCAAGTGTAATGCTCAGCAGGATGTTCGACCTTACGTCGGCAGGGAGACCAAGCTTCCCAAGCCTAGTAGGAGAGTCAGGCAAGGGGGCTTGGCCGGAGTACGAGTGTAAGGCTCGGCAGGACGTTCGACCGTACCTCGGCAGGGAGACCAAGCTTCCCAAGCCTAGTAGGAGAGTCAGGCAAGGGGGCTTGGCCGGAGTTCAAGTGTAAGGCTCGGCAGGACATTCAACCTTACCTCGGCAGGGAGACCAAGCTTCCCAAGCCCAGTAGGAGAGTCAGGCAAGGGGGCTTGGCCGGAGTTCGAGTGTAAGGCTCGGCAGGACGTTCGACCTTACCTCGGCAGGGAGGCCAATCTTCCCAAGCCTAGCAGGGTCAGGCAAGGGGCCTTGGCCGGAGTTCGAGTGTAAGGCTCGGCAGGACGTTCGACCTTACCTCGGCAGGGAGACCAAGCTTCCCAAGCCTAGTAGGAGAGTCAGGCAAGGGGGCTTGGCCGGACTTCGAGTGTAAGGCTCGGCAGGACGTTCGACCTTACCTCGGCAGGGAGACCAAGCTTCCCAAGCCTAGTAGGAGAGTCAGGCAAGGGGGCTTGGCCGGAGTTCGAGTGTAAGGCTCGGCAGGACGTTCGACCTTACCTCGGCAGGGAGACCAAGCTTCCCAAGCCTAGTAGGAGAGTCAGGCAAGGGGGCTTGGCCGGAGTTCGAGTGTAAGGCTCGGCAGGACGTTCGACCTTACCTCGGCAGGGAGACCAAGCTTCCCAAGCCTAGTAGGAGAGTCAGGCAAGGGGGCTTGGCAGGACTTCGAGTGTAAGGCTCGGCAGGACGTTCGAACTTACGTCGGCAGGGAGACCAAGCTTCCCAAGCATAGTAGGAGAGTCAGGCAAGGGGGCTTGGCCGGAGTTCGAGTGTAAGGCTCGGCAGGACGTTCGACCTTACCTTGGCAGAGAGACCAAGCTTCCGAAGCCTAGTAGGAGAGTCAGGCAAGGGGGCTTGGCCGGAGTTCGAGTGTAAGGCTCGGCAGGACGTTCGACCTTACCTCGGCAGGGAGACCAAGCTTCCCAAGCCTAGTAGGAGCGTCAGGCAAGGGGGCTTGGCCGGAGTTCGAGTGTAAGGCTCGGCAGGACGTTCGACCTTACCTCGGCAGGGAGACCAAGCTTCCCAAACCTAGTAGGAGAGTCAGACAAGGCGGCTTGGCCGGAGTTCAAGTGTAAGGCTCAGCAGGATGTTCGACCTTACGTCGGCAAGGAGACCAAGCTTCCCAAGCCTAGTAGGAGAGTCAGAAAAGGGGGCTTGGCCGGAGTTCGAGTGTAAGGCTCGGCAGGACGTTCGACCGTACCTCGGCAGGGAGACCAAGCTTCCCAAGCCGAGTAGGAGAGTCAGGCAAGGGGGCTTGGCCGGAGTTCAAGTGTAAGGCTCGGCAGGACGTTCAACCTTACCTCGGCAGGGAGACCAAGCTTCCCAAGCCCAGTAGGAGAGTCAGGCAAGGGGGCTTGGCCGGAGTTCGAGTGTAAGGCTCGGCAGGACGTTCGACCTTACCTCGGCAGGGAGGCCAATCTTCCCAAGCCTAGCAGGGTCAGGCAAGGGGCCTTGGCCGGAGTTCGAGTGTAAGGCTCGGCAGGACATTCGACCTTACCTCGGCAGGGAGACCAAGCTTCCCAAGCCTAGTAGGAGAGTCAGGCAAGGGGGCTTGGCCGGAGTTCGAGTGTAAGGCTCGGCAGGACGTTCGACCTTACCTCGGCAGGGAGACCAAGCTTCCCAAGCCTAGTAGGAGAGTCAGGCAAGGGGGCTTGGCCGGAGTTCGAGTGTAAGGCTCGGCAGGACGTTCGACCTTACCTCGGCAGGGAGACCAAGCTTCCCAAGCCTAGTAGGAGAGTCAGGCAAGGGGGCTTGGCCGGAGTTCGAGTGTAAGGCTCGGCAGGACGTTCGACCTTACCTCGGCAGGGAGACCAAGCTTCACAAGCCTAGTAGGAGAGTCAGGCAAGGGGGCTTGGCCGGACTTCGAGTGTAAGGCTCGGCAGGACGTTCGAACTTACGTCGGCAGGGAGACCAAGCTTCCCAAGCCTAGTAGGAGAGTCAGGCAAGGAGGCTTGGCCGGAGTTCGAGTGTAAGGCTCGGCAGGACGTTCGACCTGACCTTGGCAGGGAGACCAAGCTTCCCAAGCCTAGTAGGAGAGTCAGGCAAGGGGGCTTGGCCGGAGTTCGAGTGTAAGGCTCGGCAGGACGTTCGACCTTACCTTGGCAGGGAGACCAAGCTTCCCAAGCCTAGTAGGAGAGTCAGGCAAGGGGGCTTGGCCGGAGTTCGAGTGTAAGGCTCGGCAGGACGTTCGACCTTACCTCGGCAGGGAGACCAAGCTTCCCAAGCCTAATAGGAGAGTCAGGCAAGGGGGCTTGGCCGGAGTTCGAGTGTAAGGCTCGGCAGGACGTTCGACCTTACCTCGGCAGGGAGACCAAGCTTCCCAAGCCTAGTAGGGTCAGGCAAGGGGGCTTGGCCGGAGTTTGAGTGTAAGGCTCGGCAGGACGTTCGACCTTACCTTGGCAGGGAGACCAAGCTTCCCAAGCCTAGTAGGAGAGTCAGACAAGGCGGCTTGGCCGGAGTTCAAGTGTAATGCTCAGCAGGACGTTCGACCTTACCTGGGCAGGGAGACCAAGCTTCCCAAGCCTAGTAGGAGAGTCAGGCAAGGGGGCTTGGCCGGAGTTCGAGTGTAAGGCTCGGCAGGACGTTCGACCTTACCTGGGCAGGGAGACCAAGCTTCCCAAGCCTAGTAGGATAGTCAGGCAAGGGGGCTTGGCCGGAGTTCGAGTGTAAGGCTCGGCAGGACGTTCGACCTTACCTCGGCAGGGAGACCAAGCTTCCCAAGCCTAGTAGGAGAGTCAGGCAAGGGGGCTTGGCAGGACTTCGAGTGTAAGGCTCGGCAGGACGTTCGAACTTACGTCGGCAGGGAGACCAAGCTTCCCAAGCCTAGTAGGAGAGTCAGGCAAGGGGGCTTGGCCGGAGTTCAAGTGTAAGGCTCGGCAGGACGTTCAACCTTACCTCGGCAGGGAGACCAAGCTTCCCAAGCCCAGTAGGAGAGTCAGGCAAGGAGGCTTGGCCGGAGTTCGAGTGTAAGGCTCGGCAGGACGTTCGACCTTACCTTGGCAGGGAGACCAAGCTTCCCAAGCCTAGTAGGAGAGTCAGGCAAGGGGGCTTGGCCGGAGTTCGAGTGTAAGGCTCGGCAGGACGTTCGACCTTACCTTGGCAGAGAGACCAAGCTTCCAAAGCCTAGTAGGAGAGTCCGGCAAGGGGGCTTGGCCGGAGTTCGAGTGTAAGGCTCGGCAGGACGTTCGACCTTACCTCGGCAGGGAGACCAAGCTTCCCAAGCCTAGTAGGAGCGTCAGGCAAGGGGGCTTGGCCGGAGTTCGAGTGTAAGGCTCGGCAGGACGTTCGACCTTACCTCGGCAGGGAGACCAAGCTTCCCAAGCCTAGTAGGAGAGTCAGGCAAGGGGGCTTGGCCGGAGTTCGAGTGTAAGGCTCGGCAGGACGTTCGACCTTGCCTCGGCAGGGAGACCAAGCTTCCCAAGCCTAGTAGGGTCAGGCAAGGGGGCTTGGCCGGAGTTCGAGTGTAAGGCTCGGCAGGACGTTCGACCTTACCTGGGCAGGGAGACCAAACTTCCCAAGCCTAGTAGGAGAGTCAGGCAAGGGGGCTTGGCCGGAGTTCGAGTGTAAGGCTCGGCAGGACGTTCGACCTTACCTCGGCAGGGAGACCAAGCTTCCCAAGCCTAGTAGGAGAGTCAGGCAAGGGGGCTTGGCCGGAGTTCGAGTGTAATGCTCAGCAGGATGTTCGACCTTACCTCGGCAGGGAGACCAAGCTTCCCAAGCCTAGTAGGGTCAGGCAAGGGGGCTTGGCCGGAGTTCGAGTGTAAGGCTCGGCAGGACGTTCGACCTTACCTCGGCAGGGAGACCAAGCTTCCCAAGCCTAGTAGGGTCAGGCAAGGCGGCTTGGCCGGATTTCGAGTGTAAGGCTCGGCAGGACGTTCGACCTTACCTCGGCAGGGAGACCAAGCTTCCCAAGCCTAGTAGGAGAGTCAGGCAAGGGGGCTTGGCCGGAGTTCGAGTGTAAGGCTCGGCAGGACGTTCGACCTTACCTTGGCAGGGAGACCAAGCTTCCCAAGCCTAGTAGGAGAGTCAGGCAAGGGGGCTTGGCCGGAGTTCGAGTGTAAGGCTCGGCAGGACGTTCGACCTTACCTTGGCAGAGAGACCAAGCTTCCAAAGCCTAGTAGGAGAGTCCGGCAAGGGGGCTTGGCCGGAGTTCGAGTGTAAGGCTCGGCAGGACGTTCGACCTTACCTCGGCAGGGAGACCAAGCTTCCCAAGCCTAGTAGGAGCGTCAGGCAAGGGGGCTTGGCCGGAGTTCGAGTGTAAGGCTCGGCAGGACGTTCGACCTTACCTCGGCAGGGAGACCAAGCTTCCCAAGCCTAGTAGGAGAGTCAGGCAAGGGGGCTTGGCCGGAGTTCGAGTGTAAGGCTCGGCAGGACGTTCGACCTTGCCTCGGCAGGGAGACCAAGCTTCCCAAGCCTAGTAGGGTCAGGCAAGGGGGCTTGGTCTGAGTTCGAGTGTAAGGCTCAGCAGGACATTCGACCTTACCTTGGCAGGGAGACCAAGCTTCCCAAGCCTAGTAGGAGAGTCAGGCAAGGGGGCTTGGCCGGACTTCGAGTGTAAGGCTTGACAGGACGTTCGACCTTACCTCGGCAGAGAGACCAAGCTTCCAAAGCCTAGTAGGAGAGTCAGGCAAGGGGGCTTGGCCGGAGTTCGAGTGTAATGCTCAGCAGGATGTTCGACCTTACCTCGGCAGGGAGACCAAGCTTCCCAAGCCTAGTAGGGTCAGGCAAGGGGGCTTGGCCGGAGTTCGAGTGTAAGGCTCGGCAGGACGTTCGACCTTACCTCGGCAGGGAGACCAAGCTTCCCAAGCCTAGTAGGGTCAGGCAAGGCGGCTTGGCCGGATTTCGAGTGTAAGGCTCGGCAGGACGTTCGACCTTACCTCGGCAGGGAGACCAAGCTTCCCAAGCCTAGTAGGAGAGTCAGGCAAGGGGGCTTGGCCGGAGTTCGAGTGTAAGGCTCGGCAGGACGTTCGACCTTACCTCGGCAGGGAGACCAAGCTTCCCAAGCCTAGTAGGAGAGTCAGGCAAGGGGGCTTGGCCGGAGTTCGAGTGTAAGGCTCGGCAGGACATTCGACCTTACCTCGGAAGGGACACCAAGCTTCCCAAGCCTAGTAGGGTCAGGAAAGGGGGCTTGGCCGGAGTTCGAGTGTAAGGCTCGGCAGGACGTTCGACCTTACCTCGGCGGGGAGGCCAAGCTTCCCAAGCCTAGTAGGAGAGTCAGGCAAGGGGGCTTGGCCGGACTTCGAGTGTAAGGCTCGGCAGGTCGTACGACCTTACGTCGGCAGGGAGACCAAGCTTCCCAAGCCTAGTAGGAGAGTCAGGCAAGGAGGCTTGGCCGGAGTTCGAGTGTAAGGCTCGGCAGGAAGTTCGACCTGACCTTGGCAGGGAGACTAAGCTTCCCAAGCCTAGTAGGAGAGTCAGGCAAGGGGGCTTGGCCGGAGTTCGAGTGTAAGGCTCGGCAGGACGTTCGACCTTACCTGGGCAGGGAGACCAAGCTTCCCAAGCCTAGTAGGAGCGTCAGGCAAGGGGGCTTGGCCGGAGTTCGAGTGTAAGGCTCGGCAGGACGTTCGACCGTACCTCGGCAGGGAGACCAAGCTTCCCAAGCCTAGTAGGAGAGTCAGGCAAGGGGGCTTGGCCGGAGTTCGAGTGTAAGGCTCGGCAGGACGTTCGACCTTACCTCGGCAGGGAGACCAAGCTTCCCAAGCCTAGTAGGAGAGTCAGGCAAGGGGGCTTGGCCGGAGTTCGAGTGTAAGGCTCGGCAGGACGTTCGACCTTACCTCGGCATGGAGACCAAGCTTCCCAAGCCTAGTAAGAGAGTCAGCCAAGGGGGCTTGGCCGGAGTTCGAGTGTAAGGCTCGGCAGGACGTTCGACCATACCTCGGCAGGGAGACCAAGCTTCCCAAGCCTAGTAAGAGAGTCAGGCAAGGGGGCTTGGCCGGAGTTCGAGTGTAAGGCTCGGCAGGACGTTCGACCATACCTCGGCAGGGAAACCAAGCTTCCCAAGCCTAGTAGGAGAGTCAGGCAAGGGGGCTTGGCCGGAGTTCGAGTGTAAGGCTCGGCAGGACGTTCGACCATACCTCGGCAGGGAGACCAAGCTTCCCAAGCCTAGTAGGAGAGTCAGGCAAGGGGGCTTGGCCGGTGTTCGAGTGTAAGGCTCGGCAGGACGTTCGACCTTACCTCAGCAGGGAGACCAAGCTTCCCAAGCCTAGTAGGAGCGTCAGGCAAGGGGGCTTGGCCGGAGTTCGAGTGTAAGGCTCGGCAGGACGTTCGACCTTACCTCGGCAGGGAGACCAAGCTTCCCAAGCCGAGTAGGAGAGTCAGGCAAGGGGGCTTGGCCGGAGTTCGAGTGTAAGGCTCGGCAGGACGTTCGACCGTACCTCGGCAGGGAGACCAAGCTTCCCAAGCCTAGTAGGAGAGTCAGGCAAGGGGGCTTGGCCGGAGTTCGAGTGTAAGGCTCGGCAGGACGTTCGACCGTACCTCGGCAGGGAGACCAAGCTTCCCAAGCCTAGTAGGAGAGTCAGACAAGGCGGCTTGGCCGGAGTTCAAGTGTAAGGCTCGGCAGGATGTTCGACCTTACCTCGGCAGGGAGACCAAGCTTCCCAAGCCTAGTAGGAGAGTCAGGCAAGGGGGCTTGGCCGGAGTTCGAGTGTAAGGCTCGGCAGGACGTTCGACCTTACCTCGGCAGGGAGGCCAATCTTCCCAAGCCTAGCAGGGTCAGGCAAGGGGCCTTGGACGGAGTTTGAGTGTAAGGCTCGGCAGGACGTTCGACCGTACCTGGGCAGGGAGACCAAGCTTCCCAAGCCTAGTAGGAGAGTCAGGCAAGGGGGCTTGGCCGGAGTTCGAGTGTAAGGCTCGGCAGGACGTTCGACCTTACCTGGGCAGGGAGACCAAGCTTCCCAAGCCTAGTAGGAGAGTCAGGCAAGGGGGCTTGGCTGGACTTCGAGTGTAAGGCTCGGCAGGACGTTCGACCTTACCTCGGCAGGGAGACCAAGCTTCCCAAGCCTAGTAGGGTCAGGAAAGGGGGCTTGGCCGGAGTTCGAGTGTAAGGCTCGGCAGGACGTTCGACCTTACCTCGGAAGGGACACCAAGCTTCCCAAGCCTAGTAAGGTCAGGAAAGGGGGCTCGGCCGGAGTTCGAGTGTAAGGCTCGGCAGGACGTTCGACCTTACCTCGGCAGGGAGGCCAAGCTTCCCAAGCCTAGTAGGAGAGTCAGGCAAGGGGGCTTGGCCGGACTTCGAGTGTAAGGCTCGGCAGGTCGTACGACCTTACGTCGGCAGGGAGACCAAGCTTCCCAAGCCTAGTAGGAGAGTCAGGCAAGGAGGCTTGGCCGGAGTTCGAGTGTAAGGCTCGGCAGGAAGTTCGACCTGACCTTGGCAGGGAGACCAAGCTTCCCAAGCCTAGTAGGAGAGTCAGGCAAGGGGGCTTGGCCGGAGTTCGAGTGTAAGGCTCGGCAGGACGTTCGACCTTACCTGGGCAGGGAGACCAAGCTTCCCAAGCCTAGTAGGAGCGTCAGGCAAGGGGGCTTGGCCGGAGTTCGAGTGTAAGGCTCGGCAGGACGTTCGACCGTACCTCGGCAGGGAGACCAAGCTTCCCAAGCCTAGTAGGAGAGTCAGGCAAGGGGGCTTGGCCGGAGTTCGAGTGTAAGGCTCGGCAGGACGTTCGACCTTACCTCGGCAGGGAGACCAAGCTTCCCAAGCCTAGCAGGGTCAGGCAAGGGGGCTTGGCCGGAGTTTGAGTGTAAGGCTCGGCAGGACGTTCGACCTTACCTCGGCAGGGTGACCAAGCTTCCCAAGCCTAGTAGGAGAGTCAGGCAAGGGGGCTTGGCCGGAGTTCGAGTGTAAGGCTCGGCAGGACGTTCGACCTTACCTCGGCAGGGAGACCAAGCTTCCCAAGCCTAGTAAGAGAGTCAGCCAAGGGGGCTTGGCCGGAGTTCGAGTGTAAGGCTCGGCAGGACGTTCGACCATACCTCGGCAGGGAGACCAAGCTTCCCAAGCCTAGTAAGAGAGTCAGGCAAGGGGGCTTGGCCGGAGTTCGAGTGTAAGGCTCGGCAGGACGTTCGACCATACCTCGGCAGGGAGACCAAGCTTCCCAAGCCTAGTAGGAGAGTCAGGCAAGGGGGCTTGGCCGGAGTTCGAGTGTAAGGCTCGGCAGGACGTTCGACCATACCTCGGCAGGGAGACCAAGCTTCCCAAGCCTAGTAGGAGAGTCAGGCAAGGGGGCTTGGCCGGAGTTCGAGTGTAAGGCTCGGCAGGACGTTCGACCTTACCTCGGCAGGGAGACCAAGCTTCCCAAGCCTAGTAGGAGCGTCAGGCAAGGGGGCTTGGCCGGAGTTCGAGTGTAAGGCTCGGCAGGACGTTCGACCTTACCTCGGCGGGGAGACCAAGCTTCCCAAGCCGAGTAGGAGAGTCAGGCAAGGGGGCTTGGCCGGAGTTCGAGTGTAAGGCTCGGCAGGACGTTCGACCGTACCTCGGCAGGGAGACCAAGCTTCCCAAGCCTAGTAGGAGAGTCAGGCAAGGGGGCTTGGCCGGAGTTCGAGTGTAAGGCTCGGCAGGACGTTCGACCGTACCTCGGCAGGGAGACCAAGCTTCCCAAGCCTAGTAGGAGAGTCAGGCAAGGGGGCTTGGCCGGAGTTCAAGTGTAAGGCTCGGCAGGATGTTCGACCTTACCTCGGCAGGGAGACCAAGCTTCCCAAGCGTAGTAGGGTCAGGCAAGGGGGCTTGGCCGGAGTTTGAGTGTAAGGCTCGGCAGGACGTTCGACCTTACCTCGGCAGGGTGACCAAGCTTCCCAAGCCTAGTAGGAGAGTCAGGCAAGGGGGCTTGGCCGGAGTTCGAGTGTAAGGCTCGGCAGGACGTTGGACCTTACCTTGGCAGGGAGACCAAGCTTCCCAAGCCTAGTAGGAGAGTCAGGCAAGGGGGCTTGGCAGGAGTTCGAGTGTAAGGCTCGGCAGGACGTTCGACCTTACCTTGGCAGAGAGACCAAGCTTCCCAAGCCTAGTAGGAGCGTCAGGCAAGGGGGCTTGGCCGGAGTTCGAGTGTAAGGCTCGGCAGGACGTTCGACCTTGCCTCGGCAGGGAGACCAAGCTTCCCAAGCCTAGTAGGGTGAGGCAAGGGGGCTTGGTCGGAGTTCGAGTGTAAGGCTCAGCAGGACATTCGACCTTACCTTGGCAGGGAGACCAAGCTTCCCAAGCCTAGTAGGAGAGTCAGGCAAGGGGGCTTGGCCGGAGTTCGAGTGTAAGGCTTGGCAGGACGTTCGACCTTACCTCGGCAGGGAGACCAAGCTTCCCAAGCCTAGTAGGAGAGTCAGGCAAGGGGGCTTGACCGGAGTTCGAGTGTAAGGCTCAGCAGGACGTTCGACCTTACCTCGGCAGGGAGACCAAGCTTCCCAAGCCTAGTAGGGTGAGGCAAGGGGGTTTGGCCGGAGTTCGAGTGTAAGGCTCGGCAGGACGTTCGACCATACCTCGGCAGGGAGACCAATCTTCCCAAGCCTAGGAGGCGAGTCAGGCAAGGGGGCTTGGCCGGAGTTCGAGTGTAAGGCTCCGCAGGACGTTGGACCTTACCTCGGCAGGGAGACCAAGCTTCCCAAGCCTAGTAGGAGAGTCAGGCAAGGGGGCTTGGCCGGAGTTCGAGTGTAAGGCTCGGCAGGACGTTCGACCTTACCTCGGCAGGGTGACCAAGCTTCCCAAGCCTAGTAGGAGCGTCAGGCAAGGGGGCTTGGCCGGAGTTCGAGTGTAAGGCTCGGCAGGACGTTCGACCTTACCTCGGCAGGGTGACCAAGCTTCCCAAGCCTAGTAGGAGAGTCAGGCAAGGGGGCTTGGCCGGAGTTCGAGTGTAAGGCTCGGCAGGACGTTCGACCTTACCTCGGCAGGGAGACCAAGCTTCCCAAGCCTAGTAGGAGAGTCAGGCAAGGGGGCTTGGCCGGAGTTCGAGTGGAAGGCTCGGCAGGACGTTCGACCTTACCTGGGCAGGGAGACCAAGCTTCCCAAGCCTAGTAGGAGCGTCAGGCAAGGGGGCTTGGCCGGAGTTCGAGTGTAAGGCTCGGCAGGACGTTCGACCTTACCTGGGCAGGGAGACCAAACTTCCCAAGCCTAGTAGGAGAGTCAGGCAAGGGGGCTTGGCCGGAGTTCGAGTGTAAGGCTCGGCAGGACGTTCGACCTTACCTCGGCAGGGAGACCAAGCTTCCCAAGCCTAGTAGGAGAGTCAGGCAAGGGGGCTTGGTCGGAGTTCGAGTGTAAGGCTCAGCAGGACATCCGACCTTACCTCGGCAGGGAGACCAAGCTTCCCAAGCCTAGTAGGGTCAGGCAAGGGGGCTTGGTCGGAGTTCGAGTGTAAGGCTCAGCAGGACATCCGACCTTACCTCGGCAGGGAGACCAAGCTTCCCAAGCCTAGTAGGGTCAGGCAAGGGGGCTTGGCCGGAGTTTGAGTGTAAGGCTCGGCAGGACGTTCGACCTTACCGCGGCAGGGAGACCAAGCTTCCCAAGCCGAGTAGGAGAGTCAGGGAAGGGGGCTTGGCCAGAGTTCGAGTGTAAGGCTCGGCAGGACGTTCGACCTTACCTCGGCACGGAGGCCAAGCTTTCCAAGCCTAGTAGGAGAGTCAGGCAAGGAGGCTTGGCCGGAGTTCGAGTGTAAGGCTCGGCAGGACGTTCGACCTTACCTCGGCAGGGAGACCAAGCTTCCCAAGCCTAGCAGGGTCAGGCAAGGGGGCTTGGCTGGAGTTTGAGTGTAAGGCTCGGCAGGACGTTCGACCTTACCTCGGCAGGGTGACCAAGCTTCCCAAGCCTAGTAGGAGAGTCAGGCAAGGGGGCTTGGCCGGAGTTTGAGTGTAAGGCTCGGCAGGACGTTCGACCTTACCTCGGCAGGGAGACCAAGCTTCCCAAGCCTAGTAAGAGAGTCAGCCAAGGGGGCTTGGCCGGAGTTCGAGTGTAAGGCTCGGCAGGACGTTCGACCATACCTCGGCAGGGAGACCAAGCTTCCCAAGCCTAGTAAGAGAGTCAGGCAAGGGGGCTTGGCCGGAGTTCGAGTGTAAGGCTCGGCAGGACGTTCGACCATACCTCGGCAGGGAGACCAAGCTTCCCAAGCCTAGTAGGAGAGTCAGGCAAGGGGGCTTGGCCGGAGTTCGAGTGTAAGGCTCGGCAGGACGTTCGACCATACCTCGGCAGGGAGACCAAGCTTCCCAAGCCTAGTAGGAGAGTCAGGCAAGGGGGCTTGGCCGGAGTTCGAGTGTAAGGCTCGGCAGGACGTTCGACCTTACCTCAGCAGGGAGACCAAGCTTCCCAAGCCTAGTAGGAGCGTCAGGCAAGGGGGCTTGGCCGGAGTTCGAGTGTAAGGCTCGGCAGGACGTTCGACCTTACCTCGGCGGGGAGACCAAGCTTCCCAAGCCGAGTAGGAGAGTCAGGCAAGGGGGCTTGGCCGGAGTTCGAGTGTAAGGCTCGGCAGGACGTTCGACCGTACCTCGGCAGTGAGACCAAGCTTCCCAAGCCTAGTAGGAGAGTCAGGCAAGGGGGCTTGGCCGGAGTTCGAGTGTAAGGCTCGGCAGGACGTTCGACCGTACCTCGGCAGGGAGACCAAGCTTCCCAAGCCTAGTAGGAGAGTCAGGCAAGGGGGCTTGGCCGGAGTTCAAGTGTAAGGCTCGGCAGGATGTTCGACCTTACCTCGGCAGGGAGACCAAGCTTCCCAAGCGTAGTAGGGTCAGGCAAGGGGGCTTGGCCGGAGTTTGAGTGTAAGGCTCGGCAGGACGTTCGACCTTACCTCGGCAGGGTGACCAAGCTTCCCAAGCCTAGTAGGAGAGTCAGGCAAGGGGGCATGGCCGGAGTTCGAGTGTAAGGCTCGGCAGGACGTTGGACCTTACCTTGGCAGGGAGACCAAGCTTCCCAAGCCTAGTAGGAGAGTCAGGCAAGGGGGCTTGGCCGGAGTTCGAGTGTAAGGCTCGGCAGGACGTTCGACCTTACCTTGGCAGAGAGACCAAGCTTCCCAAGCCTAGTAGGAGCGTCAGGCAAGGGGGCTTGGCCGGAGTTCGAGTGTAAGGCTCGGCAGGACGTTCGACCTTGCCTCGGCAGGGAGACCAAGCTTCCCAAGCCTAGTAGGGTGAGGCAAGGGGGCTTGGTCGGAGTTCGAGTGTAAGGCTCAGCAGGACATTCGACCTTACCTTGGCAGGGAGACCAAGCTTCCCAAGCCTAGTAGGAGAGTCAGGGAAGGGGGCTTGGCCGGAGTTCGAGTGTAAGGCTTGGCAGGACGTTCGACCTTACCTCGGCAGGGAGACCAAGCTTCCCAAGCCTAGTAGGAGAGTCAGGCAAGGGGGCTTGACCGGAGTTCGAGTGTAAGGCTCAGCAGGACGTTCGACCTTACCTCGGCAGGGAGACCAAGCTTCCCAAGCCTAGTAGGGTGAGGCAAGGGGGTTTGGCCGGAGTTCGAGTGTAAGGCTCGGCAGGACGTTCGACCATACCTCGGCAGGGAGACCAAGCTTCCCAAGCCTAGGAGGCGAGTCAGGCAAGGGGGCTTGGCCGGAGTTCGAGTGTAAGGCTCCGCAGGACGTTGGACCTTACCTCGGCAGGGAGACCAAGCTTCCCAAGCCTAGTAGGAGAGTCAGGCAAGGGGGCTTGGCCGGAGTTCGAGTGTAAGGCTCGGCAGGACGTTCAACCTTACCTGGGCAGGGAGACCAAGCTTCCCAAGCCTAGTAGGAGCGTCAGGCAAGGGGGCTTGGCCGGAGTTCGAGTGTAAGGCTCGGCAGGACGTTCGACCTTACCTCGGCAGGGTGACCAAGCTTCCCAAGCCTAGTAGGAGCGTCAGGCAAGGGGGCTTGGCCGGAGTTCGAGTGTAAGGCTCGGCAGGACGTTCGACCTTACCTCGGCAGGGTGACCAAGCTTCCCAAGCCTAGTAGGAGAGTCAGGCAAGGGGGCTTGGCCGGAGTTCGAGTGTAAGGCTCGGCAGGACGTTCGACCTTACCTCGGCAGGGAGACCAAGCTTCCCAAGCCTAGTAGGAGAGTCAGGCAAGGGGGCTTGGTCGGAGTTCGAGTGTAAGGCTCAGCAGGACATCCGACCTTACCTCGGCAGGGAGACCAAGCTTCCCAAGCCTAGTAGGGTCAGGCAAGGGGGCTTGGTCGGAGTTCGAGTGTAAGGCTCGGCAGGACATTCGACCTTACCTCGGCAGGGAGACCAAGCTTCCCAAGCCTAGTAGGAGAGTCAGGCAAGGGGGCCTGGCCGGACTTCGAGTGTAAGGCTCGGCAGGACGTTCGACCTTACCTCGGCAGGGAGACCAAGCTTCCCAAGCCTAGTAGGAGAGTCAGGCAAGGGGGCTTGGCCGGAGTTCGAGTGTAAGGCTCGGCAGGACGTTCGACCGTACCTCGGCAGGGAGACCAAGCTTCCCAAGCCTAGTAGGGTGAGGCAAGGGGGTTTGGCCGGAGTTCGAGTGTAAGGCTCGGCAGGACGTTCGACCTTACCTCGGCAGGGAGACCAAGCTTCCCAAGCCTAGTAGGGTCAGGCAAGGGGGCTTGGCCGGAGTTTGAGTGTAAGGCTCGGCAGGACGTTCGACCTTACCGCGGCAGGGAGACCAAGCTTCCCAAGCCGAGTAGGAGAGTCAGGGAAGGGGGCTTGGCCAGAGTTCGAGTGTAAGGCTCGGCAGGACGTTCGACCTTACCTCGGCAGGGAGGCCAAGCTTTCCAAGCCTAGTAGGAGAGTCAGGCAAGGAGGCTTGGCCGGAGTTCGAATGTAAGGCTCGGCAGGACGTTCGACCTTACCTCGGCAGGGAGACCAAGCTTCCCAAGCCTAGTAGGAGAGTCAGGGAAGGGGGCTTGGCTGGAGTTCGAGTGTAAGGCTCGGCAGGACGTTCGACCATACCTCGGCAGGGAGACCAAGCTTCCCAAGCCTAGTCGGAGAGTCAGGCAAGGGGGCTTGGCCGGAATTCGAGTGTAAGGCGCGGCAGGACTTTCGACCTTACCTCGGCAGGGAGACCAAGCTTCCCAAGCCTAGTAGGAGAGTCAGGCAAGGGGGCTTGGCCGGAGTTTGAGTGTAAGGCTCGGCAGGACGTTCGACCTTACCTCGGCAGGGAGACCAAGCTTCCCAAGCCTAGTAGGAGCGTCAGGCAAGGGGGCTTGGCCGGAGTTCGAGTGTAAGGCTCGGCAGGACGTTCGACCTTACCTCGGCAGGGAGACCAAGCTTCCCAAGCCTAGTAGGAGAGTCAGGCAAGGGGGCTTGGCCGGAGTTCGAGTGTAAGGCTCGGCAGGACGTTCGACCTTACCTCGGCAGGGAGACCAAGCATCCCAAGCCTAGTAGGAGAGTCAGGCAAGGGGGCTTGGTCGGAGTTCAAGTGTAAGGCTCAGCAGGACATTCGACCTTACCTCGGCAGGGAGACCAAGCTTCCTAAGCCTAGTAGGAGAGTCAGGCAAGGGGGCCTGGCCGGACTTCGAGTGTAAGGCTCGGCAGGACGTTCGACCTTACCTGGGCAGGGAGACCAAGCTTCCCAAGCCTAGTAGGAGAGTCAGGCAAGGGGGCTTGGCCGGAGTTCGAGTGTAAGGCTCGGCAGGACGTTCGACCGTACCTCGGCAGGGAGACCAAGCTTCCCAAGCCTAGTAGGGTGAGGCAAGGGGGTTTGGCCGGAGTTCGAGTGTAAGGCTCGGCAGGACGTTCGACCTTACCTCGGCAGGGAGACCAAGCTTCCCAAGCCTAGTAGGAGCGTCAGGCAAGGGGGCTTGGCCGGAGTTCGAGTGTAAGGCTCGGCAGGACGTTCGACCATACCTCGGCAGGGAGACCAAGCTTCCCAAGCCTAGTAGGAGAGTCAGGCAAGGGGGCTTGGCCGGAGTTTGAGTGTAAGGCTCGGCAGGACGTTCGACCTTACCTCGGCAGGGAGACCAAGCTTCCCAAGCCTAGTAGGAGCGTCAGGCAAGGGGGCTTGGCCGGAGTTCGAGTGTAAGGCTCGGCAGGACGTTCGACCTTACCTCGGCAGGGAGACCAAGCTTCCCAAGCCTAGTAGGAGAGTCAGGCAAGGGGGCTTGGCCGGAGTTCGAGTGTAAGGCTCGGCAGGACGTTCGACCTTACCTCGGCAGGGAGACCAAGCTTCCCAAGCCTAGTAGGAGAGTCAGGCAAGGGGGCTTGGCCGGAGTTCGAGTGTAAGGCTCGGCAGGACGTTCGACCGTACCTCGGCAGGGAGACCAAGCTTCCCAAGCCTAGTAGGGTGAGGCAAGGGGGTTTGGCCGGAGTTCGAGTGTAAGGCTCGGCAGGACGTTCGACCTTACCGCGGCAGGGAGACCAAGCTTCCCAAGCCTAGTAGGGTGAGGCAAGGGGGTTTGGCCGGAGTTCGAGTGTAAGGCTCGGCAGGACGTTCGACCTTACCGCGGCAGGGAGACCAAGCTTCCCAAGCCGAGTAGGAGAGTCAGGGAAGGGGGCTTGGCCAGAGTTCGAGTGTAAGGCTCGGCAGGACGTTCGACCGTACCTCGGCAGGGAGACCAAGCTTCCCAAGCCTAGTAGGGTGAGGCAAGGGGGTTTGGCCGGAGTTCGAGTGTAAGGCTCGGCAGGACGTTCGACCTTACCTCGGCAGGGAGACCAAGCTTCCCAAGCCTAGTAGGAGCGTCAGGCAAGGGGGCTTGGCCGGAGTTCGAGTGTAAGGCTCGGCAGGACGTTCGACCATACCTCGGCAGGGAGACCAAGCTTCCCAAGCCTAGTAGGAGAGTCAGGCAAGGGGGCTTGGCCGGAGTTTGAGTGTAAGGCTCGGCAGGACGTTCGACCTTACCTCGGCAGGGAGACCAAGCTTCCCAAGCCTAGTAGGAGCGTCAGGCAAGGGGGCTTGGCCGGAGTTCGAGTGTAAGGCTCGGCAGGACGTTCGACCTTACCTCGGCAGGGAGACCAAGCTTCCCAAGCCTAGTAGGAGAGTCAGGCAAGGGGGCTTGGCCGGACTTCGAGTGTAAGGCTCGGCAGGACGTTCGACCTTACCTCGGCAGGGAGACCAAGCTTCCCAAGCCTAGTAGGAGAGTCAGGCAAGGGGGCTTGGCCGGAGTTCGAGTGTAAGGCTCGGCAGGACGTTCGACCGTACCTCGGCAGGGAGACCAAGCTTCCCAAGCCTAGTAGGGTGAGGCAAGGGGGTTTGGCCGGAGTTCGAGTGTAAGGCTCGGCAGGACGTTCGACCTTACCGCGGCAGGGAGACCAAGCTTCCCAAGCCTAGTAGGGTGAGGCAAGGGGGTTTGGCCGGAGTTCGAGTGTAAGGCTCGGCAGGACGTTCGACCTTACCGCGGCAGGGAGACCAAGCTTCCCAAGCCGAGTAGGAGAGTCAGGGAAGGGGGCTTGGCCAGAGTTCGAGTGTAAGGCTCGGCAGGACGTTCGACCTTACCTCGGCAGGGAGGCCAAGCTTTCCAAGCCTAGTAGGAGAGTCTGGCAAGGAGGCTTGGCCGGAGTTCGAATGTAAGGCTCGGCAGGACGTTCGACCTTACCTCGGCAGGGAGACCAAGCTTCCCAAGCCTAGTAGGAGAGTCAGGGAAGGGGGCTTGGCTGCAGTTCGAGTGTAAGGCTCGGCAGGACGTTCGACCTTATCTCGGCAGGGAGACCAAGCTTCCCAAGCCTAGTAGGGTCAGGCAAGGGGGCTTGGCCGGAGTTCGAGTGTAAGGCTCGGCAGGACGTTTGACCTTACCTCGGCAGGGAGACCAAGCTTCCCAAGCCTAGTAGGGTCAGGCAAGGGGGCTTGGCCGGAGTTCGAGTGCAAGGCTCGGCAGGACGTTCGACCTTACCTCGGCAGGGAGACCAAGCTTCCCAAGCCCAGTAGGAGAGTCAGGCTAGGGGGCTTGGCCGGAGTTCGAGTGTAAGGCTCGGCAGGACGTTCGACCTTACCTCGGCAGGGTGACCAAGCTACCCAAGCCTAGTAGGGTCAGGCAAGGGGGCTTGGCCGGAGTTCGAGTGTAAGGCTCGGCAGGACGTTCGACCTTACCTCGGCAGGGAGACCAAGCTTCCCAAGCCTAGTAGGAGAGTCAGGCAAGGGGGCTTGGCCGGAGTTCGAGTGTAAGGCTCGGCAGGACGTTCGACCTTACCTCGGCAGGGAGACCAAGCTTCCCAAGCCTAGTAGGAGAGTCAGGCAAGGGGGCTTGGCCGGAGTTCAAGTGTAAGGCTCGGCAGGACGTTCGACCTTACGTCGGCAGGGAGACCTAGCTTCCCAAGCATAGTAGGGTCAGGCAAGGGGGCTTGGTCGGAGTTCGAGTGTAAGGCTCAGCAGGACATTCGACCTTACCTCGGCAGGGAGACCAAGCATCCCAAGCCTAGTAGGAGAGTCAGGCAAGGGGGCCTGGCCGGACTTCGAGTGTAAGGCTCGGCAGGACGTTCGACCTTACCTCGGCAGGGAGACCAAGCTTCCCAAGCCTAGTAGGAGAGTCAGGCAAGGGGGCTTGACCGGAGTTCGAGTGTAAGGCTCGGCAGGACGTTCGACCGTACCTCGGCAGGGTGACCAAGCTTCCCAGGCCTAGTAGGAGAGTAGGCAAGGGGGCTTGGCCGGAGTTCAAGTGTAAGGCTCGGCAGGATGTTCGACCTTACCTCGGCAGGGAGACCAAGCTTCCCAAGCCTAGTAGGAGAGTCAGGCAAGGGGGCTTGGCCGGAGTTCGAGTGTAAGGCTCGGCAGGACGTTCGACCGTACCTCGGCAGGGAGACCAAGCTTCCCAAGCCTAGTAGGGTGAGGCAAGGGGGTTTGGCCGGAGTTCGAGTGTAAGGCTCGGCAGGACGTTCGACCTTACCTCGGCAGGGAGACCAAGCTTCCCAAGCCTAGTAGGGTCAGGCAAGGCGGCTTGGCCGGAGTTGGAGTGTAAGGCTCGGCAGGACGTTCGACCTTACCCCGGCAGGGAGACCAAGCTTCCCAAGCCTAGTAGGAGAGTCAGGCAAGGGGGCTTGGACGGAGTTTGAGTGTAAGGCTCGGCAGGACGTTCGACCTTACCTCGGCAGGGAGACCAAGCTTCCCAAGCCTAGTAGGAGAGTCAGGCAAGGGGGTTTGGCCGGAGTTCGTGTGTAAGGCTCGGCAGGACGTTCGACCTTACCTCGGAAGGGACACCAAGCTTCCCAAGCCTAGTAGGGTCAGGCAAGGGGGCTTGGCCGGAGTTCGAGTGTAAGGCTCGGCAGGACGTTCGACCTTACCGCGGCAGGGAGACCAAGCTTCCCAAGCCGAGAAGGAGAGTCAGGGAAGGGGGCTTGGCCAGAGTTCGAGTGTAAGGCTCGGCAGGACGTTCGACCTTACCTCGGCAGGGAGGCCAAGCTTTCCAAGCCTAGTAGGAGAGTCAGGCAAGGAGGCTTGGGCGGAGTTCGAATGTAAGGCTCGGCAGGACGTTCGACCTTACCTCGGCAGGGAGACCAAGCTTCCCAAACCTAGTAGGAGAGTCAGGGAAGGGGGCTTGGCTGGAGTTCGAGTGTAAGGCTCAGCAGGACGTTCGACCTTATCTCGGCAGGGAGACCAAGCTTCCCAAGCCTAGTAGGGTCAGGCAAGTGGGCTTGGCCGGAGTTCGAGTGTAAGGCTCGGCAGGACGTTTGACCTTACCTCGGCAGGGAGACCAAGCTGCCCAAGCCTAGTAGGGTCAGGCAAGGGGGCTTGGCCGGAGTTCGAGTGCAAGGCTCGGCAGGACGTTCGACCTTACCTCGGCAGGGAGACCAAGCTTCCCAAGCCCAGTAGGAGAGTCAGGCAAGGGGGCTTGGCCGGACTTCGAGTGTAAGGCTCGGCAGGACGTTCGACCTTACCTCGGCAGGGAGACCAAGCTTCCCAAGCCTAGTAGGAGAGTCAGGCAAGGGGGCTTGGCCGGAGTTCGAGTGTAAGGCTCGGCAGGACGTTCGACCTTACCTCGGCAGGGAGACCAAGCTTCCCAAGCCCAGTAGGAGAGTCAGGCAAGGGGGCTTGGCCGGAGTTCGAGTGTAAGGCTCGGCAGGACGTTCCACCTTACCTCGGCAGGGAGACCAAGCTTCCCAAGTCTAGTAGGGTCAGGCAAGGGGGCTTGGCCGGAGTTCGAGTGTAAGGCTCGGCAGGACGTTCGACCTTACCTCGGCAGGGAGACCAAGCTTCCCAAGCCTAGTAGGAGAGTCAGGCAAGGGGGCTTGGCCGGAGTTCGAGTGTAAGGCTCGGCAGGACGTTCGACCTTACGTCGGCAGGGAGACCAAGCTTCCCAAGCCTAGTAGGAGATTCTGGCAAGGGGGCTTGGCCGGAGTTCGAGTGTAAGGCTCGGCAGGACGTTCGACCGTACCTCGGCAGGGAGACCAAGCTTCCCAAGCCTAGTAGGGTGAGGCAAGGGGGTTTGGCCGGAGTTCGAGTGTAAGGCTCGGCAGGACGTTCGACCTTACCTCGGCAGGGAGACCAAGCTTCCCAAGCCTAGTAGGGTCAGGCAAGGCGGCTTGGCCGGAGTTGGAGTGTAAGGCTCGGCAGGACGTTCGACCTTACCTCGGCAGGGAGACCAAGCTTCCCAAGCCTAGTAGGAGAGTCAGGCAAGGGGGCTTGGCCGGAGTTCGAGTGTAAGGCTCGGCAGGACGTTCGACCTTACCTCGGCAGGGAGACCAAGCTTCCCAAGCCTAGTAGGAGAGTCAGGCAAGGGGGTTTGGCCGGAGTTCGAGTGTAAGGCTCGGCAGGACGTTCGACCTTACCTCGGAAGGGACACCAAGCTTCCCAAGCCTAGTAGGGTCAGGCAAGGGGGTTTGGCCGGAGTTTGAGTGTAAGGCTCGGCAGGACGTTCGACCTTACCGCGGCAGGGAGACCAAGCTTCCCAAGCCGAGTAGGAGAGTCAGGGAAGGGGGCTTGGCCAGAGTTCGAGTGTAAGGCTCGGCAGGACGTTCGACCTTACCTCGGCAGGGAGGCCAAGCTTTCCAAGGCTAGTAGGAGAGTCAGGCAAGGAGGCTTGGCCGGAGTTCGAATGTAAGGCTCGGCAGGACGTTCGACCTTACCTCGGCAGGGAGACCAAGCTTCCCAAGCCTAGTAGGAGAGTCAGGGAAGGGGGCTTGGCTGGAGTTCGAGTGTAAGGCTCGGCAGGACGTTCGACCTTATCTCGGCAGGGAGACCAAGCTTCCCAAGCCTAGTAGGGTCAGGCAAGTGGGCTTGGCCGGAGTTCGAGTGTAAGGCTCGGCAGGACGTTTGACCTTACCTCGGCAGGGAGACCAAGCTTCCCAAGCCTAGTAGGGTCAGGCAAGGGGGCTTGGCCGGAGTTCGAGTGCAAGGCTCGGCAGGACGTTCGACCTTACCTCGGCAGGGAGACCAAGCTTCCCAAGCCCAGTCGGAGAGTCAGGCTAGGGGGCTTGGCCGGAGTTCGAGTGTAAGGCTCGGCAGGACGTTCGACCTTACCTCGGCAGGGAGACCAAGCTTCCCAAACCTAGTAGGAGAGTCAGGGAAGGGGGCTTGGCTGGAGTTCGAGTGTAAGGCTCAGCAGGACGTTCGACCTTATCTCGGCAGGGAGACCAAGCTTCCCAAGCCTAGTAGGGTCAGGCAAGTGGGCTTGGCCGGAGTTCGAGTGTAAGGCTCGGCAGGACGTTTGACCTTACCTCGGCAGGGAGACCAAGCTTCCCAAGCCTAGTAGGGTCAGGAAAGGGGGCTTGGCCGGAGTTCGAGTGCAAGGCTCGGCAGGACGTTCGACCTTACCTCGGCAGGGAGACCAAGCTTCCCAAGCCCAGTAGGAGAGTCAGGCAAGGGGGCTTGGCCGGACTTCGAGTGTAAGGCTCGGCAGGACGTTCGACCTTACCTCGGCAGGGAGACCAAGCTTCCCAAGTCTAGTAGGGTCAGGCAAGGGGGCTTGGCCGGAGTTCGAGTGTAAGGCTCGGCAGGACGTTCGACCTTACCTCGGCAGGGAGACCAAGCTTCCCAAGCCTAGTAGGAGAGTCAGGCAAGGGGGCTTGGCCGGAGTTCGAGTGTAAGGCTCGGCAGGACGTTCGACCTTACGTCGGCAGGGAGACCAAGCTTCCCAAGCCTAGTAGGAGATTCTGGCAAGGGGGCTTGGCCGGAGTTCGAGTGTAAGGCTCGGCAGGACGTTCGACCGTACCTCGGCAGGGAGACCAAGCTTCCCAAGCCTAGTAGGGTGAGGCAAGGGGGTTTGGCCGGAGTTCGAGTGTAAGGCTCGGCAGGACGTTCGACCTTACCTCGGCAGGGAGACCAAGCTTCCCAAGCCTAGTAGGGTCAGGCAAGGCGGCTTGGCCGGAGTTGGAGTGTAAGGCTCGGCAGGACGTTCGACCTTACCTCGGCAGGGAGACCAAGCTTCCCAAGCCTAGTAGGAGAGTCAGGCAAGGGGGCTTGGCCGGAGTTCGAGTGTAAGGCTCGGCAGGACGTTCGACCTTACCTCGGCAGGGAGACCAAGCTTCCCAAGCCTAGTAGGAGAGTCAGGCAAGGGGGTTTGGCCGGAGTTCGAGTGTAAGGCTCGGCAGGACGTTCGACCTTACCTCGGAAGGGACACCAAGCTTCCCAAGCCTAGTAGGGTCAGGCAAGGGGGTTTGGCCGGAGTTTGAGTGTAAGGCTCGGCAGGACGTTCGACCTTACCGCGGCAGGGAGACCAAGCTTCCCAAGCCGAGTAGGAGAGTCAGGGAAGGGGGCTTGGCCAGAGTTGGAGTGTAAGGCTCGGCAGGACGTTCGACCTTACCTCGGCAGGGAGGCCAAGCTTTCCAAGGCTAGTAGGAGAGTCAGGCAAGGAGGCTTGGCCGGAGTTCGAATGTAAGGCTCGGCAGGACGTTCGACCTTACCTCGGCAGGGAGACCAAGCTTCCCAAGCCTAGTAGGAGAGTCAGGGAAGGGGGCTTGGCTGGAGTTCGAGTGTAAGGCTCGGCAGGACGTTCGACCTTATCTCGGCAGGGAGACCAAGCTTCCCAAGCCTAGTAGGGTCAGGCAAGTGGGCTTGGCCGGAGTTCGAGTGTAAGGCTCGGCAGGACGTTTGACCTTACCTCGGCAGGGAGACCAAGCTTCCCAAGCCTAGTAGGGTCAGGCAAGGGGGCTTGGCCGGAGTTCGAGTGCAAGGCTCGGCAGGACGTTCGACCTTACCTCGGCAGGGAGACCAAGCTTCCCAAGCCCAGTCGGAGAGTCAGGCTAAAGGGCTTGGCCGGAGTTCGAGTGTAAGGCTCGGCAGGACGTTCGACCTTACCTCGGCAGGGAGACCAAGCTTCCCAAGTCTAGTAGGGTCAGGCAAAGGGCTTGGCCGGAGTTCGAGTGTAAGGCTCGGCAGGACGTTCGACCTTACCTCGGCAGGGAGACCAAGCTTCCCAAGCCTAGTAGGAGAGTCAGGCAAGGGGGCTTGGCCGGAGTTCGAGTGTAAGGCTCGGCAGGACGTTCGACCTTACCGGGGCGGGGAGACCAAGCTTCCCAAGCCTAGTAGGAGAGTCAGGCAAGGGGGTTTGGCCGGAGTTCGAGTGTAAGGCTCGGCAGGACGTTCGACCTTACCTCGGAAGGGACACCAAGCTTCCCAAGCCTAGTAGGGTCAGGCAAGGGGGTTTGGCCGGAGTTTGAGTGTAAGGCTCGGCAGGACGTTCGACCTTACCGCGGCAGGGAGACCAAGCTTCCCAAGCCGAGTAGGAGAGTCAGGGAAGGGGGCTTGGCCAGAGTTGGAGTGTAAGGCTCGGCAGGACGTTCGACCTTACCTCGGCAGGGAGGCCAAGCTTTCCAAGGCTAGTAGGAGAGTCAGGCAAGGAGGCTTGGCCGGAGTTCGAATGTAAGGCTCGGCAGGACGTTCGACCTTACCTCGGCAGGGAGACCAAGCTTCCCAAGCCTAGTAGGAGAGTCAGGGAAGGGGGCTTGGCTGGAGTTCGAGTGTAAGGCTCGGCAGGACGTTCGACCTTATCTCGGCAGGGAGACCAAGCTTCCCAAGCCTAGTAGGGTCAGGCAAGTGGGCTTGGCCGGAGTTCGAGTGTAAGGCTCGGCAGGACGTTTGACCTTACCTCGGCAGGGAGACCAAGCTTCCCAAGCCTAGTAGGGTCAGGCAAGGGGGCTTGGCCGGAGTTCGAGTGCAAGGCCCGGCAGGACGTTCGACCTTACCTCGGCAGGGAGACCAAGCTTCCCAAGCCCAGTCGGAGAGTCAGGCTAGGGGGCTTGGCCGGAGTTCGAGTGTAAGGCTCGGCAGGACGTTCGACCTTACCTCGGCAGGGAGACCAAGCTTCCCAAGTCTAGTAGGGTCAGGCAAAGGGCTTGGCCGGAGTTCGAGTGTAAGGCTCGGCAGGACGTTCGACCTTACCTCGGCAGGGAGACCAAGCTTCCCAAGCCTAGTAGGAGAGTCAGGCAAGGGGGCTTGGCCGGAGTTCGAGTGTAAGGCTCGGCAGGACGTTCGACCTTACCGGGGCGGGGAGACCAAGCTTCCCAAGCCTAGTAGGAGAGTCAGGCAAGGGGGCTTGGCCGGAGTTCGAGTGTAAGGCTCGGAAGGACGTTCGACCTTACCTCGGCAGGGAGACCAAGCTTCCCAAGCCTAGTAGTGTCAGGCAAGGGGGCTTATCCAGAGTTCGAGTGTAAGGCTCGGCAGGACGTTCGACCTTACCTCGGCAGGGAGACCAAGCTTCCCAAGCCTAGTAGGAGAGTCAGGCAAGGGGGCTTGGCCGGAGTTCGAGTGTAAGGCTCAGCAGGACGTTCGACCTTACCTCGGCAGGGAGACCAAGCTTCCCAAGCCTAGTAAGAGAGTCAGGCAAGGGGGCTTGGCCGGAGTTCGAGTGTAAGGCTCGGCACGATGTTCGACCATACCTCGGCAGGGAGACCAAGCTTCCCAAGCCTAGTAGGAGAGTCAGGCAAGGGGGCTTGGCCGGAGTTCGAGTGTAAGGCTCGGCAGGACGTTCGACCATACCTCGGCAGGGAGACCAAGCTTCCCAAGCCTAGTAGGAGAGTCAGGCAAGGGGGCTTGGCCGGAGTTCGAGTGCAAGGCGCGGCAGGACTTTCGACCTTACCTCGGCAGGGAGACCAAGCTTCCCAAGCCTAGTAGGAGAGTCAGGCAAGGGGGCTTGGCCGGAGTTTGAGTGTACGGCTCGGCAGGACGTTCGACCTTACCTCGGCAGGGAGACCAAGCTTCCCAAGCCTAGTAGGAGCGTCAGGCAAGGGGGCTTGGCCGGAGTTCGAGTGTAAGGCTCGGCAGGACGTTCGACCTTACCTCGGCAGGGAGACCAAGCTTCCCAAGCCTAGTAGGAGAGTCAGGCAAGGGGGCTTGGCCGGAGTTCGAGTGTAAGGCTCGGCAGGACGTTCGACCTTACCTCGGCAGGGAGACCAAGCTTCCCAAGCCTAGTAAGAGAGTCAGGCAAGGGGGCTTGGCCGGAGTTCGAGTGTAAGGCTCGGCAGGACGTTCGACCTTACCTGGGCAGGGAGACCAAGCTTCCCAAGCCTAGTAGGAGCGTCAGGCAAGGGGGCTTGGCCGGAGTTCGAGTGTAAGGCTCGGCAGGACGTTCAACCTTACCTCGGCAGGGAGACCAAGCTTCCCAAGCCTAGTAGGAGAGTCAGGCAAGGGGGCTTGGCCGGAGTTCGAGTGTAAGGCTCGGCAGGACGTTCGACCTTACCTCGGCAGGGAGACCAAGCTTCCCAAGCCTAGTAGGGTCAGGCAAGGGGGCTTGGTCGGAGTTCGAATGTAAGGCTCAGCAGGACATTCGACCTTACCTCGGCAGGGAGACCAAGCATCCCAAGCCTAGTAGGAGAGTCAGGCAAGGGGGCTTGGTCGGAGTTCGAGTGTAAGGCTCAGCAGGACATTCGACCTTACCTCGGCAGGGAGACCAAGCTTCCCAAGCCTAGTAGGAGAGTCAGGCAAGGGGGCCTGGCCGGACTTCGAGTGTAAGGCTCGGCAGGACGTTCGACCTTACCTCGGCAAGGAGACCAAGCTTCCCAAGCCTAGTAGGAGAGTCAGGCAAGGGGGCTTGGCCGGAGTTCGAGTGTAAGGCTCGGCAGGACGTTCGACCGTACCTCGGCAGGGAGACCAAGCTTCCCAGGCCTAGTAGGAGAGTCAGGCAAGGGGGCTTGGCCGGAGTTCAAGTGTAAGGCTCGGCAGGATGTTCGACCTTACCTCGGCAGGGAGACCAAGCTTCCCAAGCCTAGTAGGAGAGTCAGGCAAGGGGGCTTGGCCGGAGTTCGAGTGTAAGGCTCGGCAGGACGTTCGACCGTACCTCGGCAGGGAGACCAAGCTTCCCAAGCCTAGTAGGGTGAGGCAAGGGGGTTTGGCCGGAGTTCGAGTGTAAGGCTCGGCAGGACGTTCGACCTTACCTCGGCAGGGAGACCAAGCGTCCCAAGCCTAGTAGGGTCAGGCAAGGGGGCTTGGCCGGAGTTTGAGTGTAAGGCTCGGCAGGACGTTCGACCTTACCGCGGCAGGGAGACCAAGCTTCCCAAGCCGAGTAGGAGAGTCAGGGAAGGGGGCTTGGCCAGAGTTCGAGTGTAAGGCTCGGCAGGACGTTCGACCTTACCTCGGCAGGGAGGCCAAGCTTTCCAAGCCTAGTACGAGAGTCAGGCAAGGGGGCTTGGCCGGAGTTCGAATGTAAGGCTCGGCAGGACGTTCGACCTTACCTCGGCAGGGAGACCAAGCTTCCCAAGCCTAGTAGGAGAGTCAGGGAAGGGGGCTTGGCTGGAGTTCGAGTGTAAGGCTCGGCAGGACGTTCGACCTTATCTCGGCAGGGAGACCAAGCTTCCCAAGCCTAGTAGGGTCAGGCAAGTGGGCTTGGCCGGAGTTCGAGTGTAAGGCTCGGCAGGACGTTTGACCTTACCTCGGCAGGGAGACCAAGCTTCCCAAGCCTAGTAGGGTCAGGCAAGGGGGCTTGGCCGGAGTTCGAGTGCAAGGCTCGGCAGGACGTTCGACCTTACCTCGGCAGGGAGACCAAGCTTCCCAAGCCCAGTAGGAGAGTCAGGCTAGGGGGCTTGGCCGGAGTTCGAGTGTAAGGCTCGGCAGGACGTTCGACCTTACCTCGGCAGGGAGACCAAGCTTCCCAAGTCTAGTAGGGTCAGGCAAGGGGGCTTGGCCGGAGTTCGAGTGTAAGGCTCGGCAGGACGTTCGACCTTACCTCGGCAGGGAGACCAAGCTTCCCAAGCCTAGTAGGAGAGTCAGGCAAGGGGGCTTGGCCGGAGTTCGAGTGTAAGGCTCGGCAGGACGTTCGACCTTACCTCGGCAGGGAGACCAAGCTTCCCAAGCCTAGTAGGAGAGTCAGGCAAGGGGGCTTGGCCGGAGTTCGAGTGTAAGGCTCGGCAGGACGTTCGACCTTACGTCGGCAGGGAGACCAAGCTTCCCAAGCCTAGTAGGGTCAGGCAAGGGGGCTTGGTCGGAGTTCGAGTGTAAGGCTCAGCAGGACATTCGACCTTACCTCGGCAGGGAGACCAAGCATCCCAAGCCTAGTAGGAGAGTCAGGCAAGGGGGCCTGGCCGGACTTCGAGTGTAAGGCTCGGCAGGACGTTCGACCTTACCTCGGCAGGGAGACCAAGCTTCCCAATCCTAGTAGGAGAGTCAGGCAAGGGGGCTTGGCCGGAGTTCGAGTGTAAGGCTCGGCAGGACGTTCGACCGTACCTCGGCAGGGAGACCAAGCTTCCCAGGCCTAGTAGGAGAGTAGGCAAGGTGGCTTGGCCGGAGTTCAAGTGTAAGGCTCGGCAGGATGTTCGACCTTACCTCGGCAGCGAGACCAAGCTTCCCAAGCCTAGTAGGAGAGTCAGGCAAGGGGGCTTGGCCGGAGTTCGAGTGTAAGGCTCGGCAGGACGTTCGACCTTACCTCGGCAGGGAGACCAAGCGTCCCAAGCCTAGTAGGGTCAGGCAAGGGGGCTTGGCCGGAGTTTGAGTGTAAGGCTCGGCAGGACGTTCGACCTTACCGCGGCAGGGAGACCAAGCTTCCCAAGCCGAGTAGGAGAGTCAGGGAAGGGGGCTTGGCCAGAGTTCGAGTGTAAGGCTCGGCAGGACGTTCGACCTTACCTCGGCAGGGAGACCAAGCTTCCCAAGCCTAGTAGGAGAGTCAGGCAAGGGGGCTTGGCGGGAGTTCGAGTGTAAGGCTCGGCAGGACGTTCGACCTTACCTGGGCAGGGAGACCAAGCTTCCCAAGCCTAGTAGGAGAGTCAGGCAAGGGGTCTTGGTCGGAGTTCGAGTGTAAGGCTCAGCAGGACATTCGACCTTACCTCGGCAGGGAGACCAAGCTTCCCAAGCCTAGTAGGAGAGTCAGGCAAGGGGGCCTGGCCGGACTTCGAGTGTAAGGCTCGGCAGGACGTTCGACCTTACCTCGGCAAGGAGACCAAGCTTCCCAAGCCTAGTAGGAGAGTCAGGCAAGGGGGCTTGGCCGGAGTTCGAGTGTAAGGCTCGGCAGGACGTTCGACCGTACCTCGGCAGGGAGACCAAGCTTCCCAGGCCTAGTAGGAGAGTCAGGCAAGGGGGCTTGGCCGGAGTTCAAGTGTAAGGCTCGGCAGGATGTTCGACCTTACCTCGGCAGGGAGACCAAGCTTCCCAAGCCTAGTAGGAGAGTCAGGCAAGGGGGCTTGGCCGGAGTTCGAGTGTAAGGCTCGGCAGGACGTTCGACCGTACCTCGGCAGGGAGACCAAGCTTCCCAAGCCTAGTAGGGTGAGGCAAGGGGGTTTGGCCGGAGTTCGAGTGTAAGGCTCGGCAGGACGTTCGACCTTACCTCGGCAGGGAGACCAAGCGTCCCAAGCCTAGTAGGGTCAGGCAAGGGGGCTTGGCCGGAGTTTGAGTGTAAGGCTCGGCAGGACGTTCGACCTTACCGCGGCAGGGAGACCAAGCTTCCCAAGCCGAGTAGGAGAGTCAGGGAAGGGGGCTTGGCCAGAGTTCGAGTGTAAGGCTCGGCAGGACGTTCGACCTTACCTCGGCAGGGAGGCCAAGCTTTCCAAGCCTAGTAGGAGAGTCAGGCAAGGGGGCTTGGCCGGAGTTCGAATGTAAGGCTCGGCAGGACGTTCGACCTTACCTCGGCAGGGAGACCAAGCTTCCCAAGCCTAGTAGGAGAGTCAGGGAAGGGGGCTTGGCTGGAGTTCGAGTGTAAGGCTCGGCAGGACGTTCGACCTTATCTCGGCAGGGAGACCAAGCTTCCCAAGCCTAGTAGGGTCAGGCAAGTGGGCTTGGCCGGAGTTCGAGTGTAAGGCTCGGCAGGACGTTTGACCTTACCTCGGCAGGGAGACCAAGCTTCCCAAGCCTAGTAGGGTCAGGCAAGGGGGCTTGGCCGGAGTTCGAGTGCAAGGCTCGGCAGGACGTTCGACCTTACCTCGGCAGGGAGACCAAGCTTCCCAAGCCCAGTAGGAGAGTCAGGCTAGGGGGCTTGGCCGGAGTTCGAGTGTAAGGCTCGGCAGGACGTTCGACCTTACCTCGGCAGGGAGACCAAGCTTCCCAAGTCTAGTAGGGTCAGGCAAGGGGGCTTGGCCGGAGTTCGAGTGTAAGGCTCGGCAGGACGTTCGACCTTACCTCGGCAGGGAGACCAAGCTTCCCAAGCCTAGTAGGAGAGTCAGGCAAGGGGGCTTGGCCGGAGTTCGAGTGTAAGGCTCGGCAGGACGTTCGACCTTACGTCGGCAGGGAGACCAAGCTTCCCAAGCCTAGTAGGAGAGTCAGGCAAGGGGGCTTGGCCGGAGTTCGAGTGTAAGGCTCGGCAGGACGTTCGACCTTACGTCGGCAGGGAGACCAAGCTTCCCAAGCCTAGTAGGGTCAGGCAAGGGGGCTTGGTCGGAGTTCGAGTGTAAGGCTCAGCAGGACATTCGACCTTACCTCGGCAGGGAGACCAAGCATCCCAAGCCTAGTAGGAGAGTCAGGCAAGGGGGCCTGGCCGGACTTCGAGTGTAAGGCTCGGCAGGACGTTCGACCTTACCTCGGCAGGGAGACCAAGCTTCCCAAGCCTAGTAGGAGAGTCAGGCAAGGGGGCTTGGCCGGAGTTCGAGTGTAAGGCTCGGCAGGACGTTCGACCGTACCTCGGCAGGGAGACCAAGCTTCCCAGGCCTAGTAGGAGAGTAGGCAAGGTGGCTTGGCCGGAGTTCAAGTGTAAGGCTCGGCAGGATGTTCGACCTTACCTCGGCAGGGAGACCAAGCTTCCCAAGCCTAGTAGGGTGAGGCAAGGGGGTTTGGCCGGAGTTCGAGTGTAAGGCTCGGCAGGACGTTCGACCTTACCTCGGCAGGGAGACCAAGCTTCCCAAGCCTAGTAGGGTCAGGCAAGGCGGCTTGGCCGGAGTTGGAGTGTAAGGCTCGGCAGGACGTTCGACCTTACCTCGGCAGGGAGACCAAGCTTCCCAAGCCTAGTAGGAGAGTCAGGCAAGGGGGCTTGGCCGGAGTTCGAGTGTAAGGCTCGGCAGGACGTTCGACCTTACCTCGGCAGGGAGACCAAGCTTCCCAAGCCTAGTAGGAGAGTCAGGCAAGGGGGCTTGGCCGGAGTTCGAGTGTAAGGCTCGGCAGGACGTTCGACCTTACCTCGGAAGGGACACCAAGCTTCCCAAGCCTAGTAGGGTCAGGCAAGTGGGCTTGGCCGGAGTTCGAGTGTAAGGCTCGGCAGGACGTTTGACCTTACCTCGGCAGGGAGACCAAGCTTCCCAAGCCTAGTAGGGTCAGGCAAGGGGGCTTGGCCGGAGTTCGAGTGCAAGGCTCGGCAGGACGTTCGACCTTACCTCGGCAGGGAGACCAAGCTTCCCAAGCCCAGTAGGAGAGTCAGGCTAGGGGGCTTGGCCGGAGTTCGAGTGTAAGGCTCGGCAGGACGTTCGACCTTACCTCGGCAGGGAGACCAAGCTTCCCAAGTCTAGTAGGGTCAGGCAAGGGGGCTTGGCCGGAGTTCGAGTGTAAGGCTCGGCAGGACGTTCGACCTTACCTCGGCAGGGAGACCAAGCTTCCCAAGCCTAGTAGGAGAGTCAGGCAAGGGGGCTTGGCCGGAGTTCGAGTGTAAGGCTCGGCAGGACGTTCGACCTTACGTCGGCAGGGAGACCAAGCTTCCCAAGCCTAGTAGGAGAGTCAGGCAAGGGGGCTTGGCCGGAGTTCGAGTGTAAGGCTCGGCAGGACGTTCGACCTTACGTCGGCAGGGAGACCAAGCTTCCCAAGCCTAGTAGGGTCAGGCAAGGGGGCTTGGTCGGAGTTCGAGTGTAAGGCTCAGCAGGACATTCGACCTTACCTCGGCAGGGAGACCAAGCATCCCAAGCCTAGTAGGAGAGTCAGGCAAGGGGGCCTGGCCGGACTTCGAGTGTAAGGCTCGGCAGGACGTTCGACCTTACCTCGGCAGGGAGACCAAGCTTCCCAAGCCTAGTAGGAGAGTCAGGCAAGGGGGCTTGGCCGGAGTTCGAGTGTAAGGCTCGGCAGGACGTTCGACCGTACCTCGGCAGGGAGACCAAGCTTCCCAGGCCTAGTAGGAGAGTAGGCAAGGTGGCTTGGCCGGAGTTCAAGTGTAAGGCTCGGCAGGATGTTCGACCTTACCTCGGCAGGGAGACCAAGCTTCCCAAGCCTAGTAGGGTGAGGCAAGGGGGTTTGGCCGGAGTTCGAGTGTAAGGCTCGGCAGGACGTTCGACCTTACCTCGGCAGGGAGACCAAGCTTCCCAAGCCTAGTAGGGTCAGGCAAGGCGGCTTGGCCGGAGTTGGAGTGTAAGGCTCGGCAGGACGTTCGACCTTACCTCGGCAGGGAGACCAAGCTTCCCAAGCCTAGTAGGAGAGTCAGGCAAGGGGGCTTGGCCGGAGTTCGAGTGTAAGGCTCGGCAGGACGTTCGACCTTACCTCGGCAGGGAGACCAAGCTTCCCAAGCCTAGTAGGAGAGTCAGGCAAGGGGGCTTGGCCGGAGTTCGAGTGTAAGGCTCGGCAGGACGTTCGACCTTACCTCGGAAGGGACACCAAGCTTCCCAAGCCTAGTAGGGTCAGGAAAGGGGGCTTGGCCGGAGTTCGAGTGTAAGGCTCGGCAGGACGTTCGACCTTACCTCGGCAGGGAGACCAAGCTTCCCAAGCCTAGTAGGAGAGTCAGGGAAGGGGGCTTGGCCGGACTTCGAGTGTAAGGCTCGGCAGGTCGTACGACCTTACGTCGGCAGGGAGACCAAGCTTCCCAAGCCTAGTAGGAGAGTCAGGCAAGGAGGCTTGGCCGGAGTTCGAGTGTAAGGCTCGGCAGGAAGTTCGACCTGACCTTGGCAGGGAGACCAAGCTTCCCAAGCCTAGTAGGAGAGTCAGGCAAGGGGGCTTGGCGGGAGTTCGAGTGTAAGGCTCGGCAGGACGTTCGACCTTACCTGGGCAGGGAGACCAAGCTTCCCAAGCCTAGTAGGAGAGTCAGGCAAGGGGGCTTGGCCGGAGTTCGAGTGTAAGGCTCGGCAGGACGTTCGACCGTACCTCGGCAGGGAGACCAAGCTTCCCAAGCCTAGTAGGAGAGTCAGGCAAGGGGGCTTGGCCGGAGTTCGAGTGTAAGGCTCGGCAGGACGTTCGACCTTACCTCGGCAGGGAGACCAAGCTTCCCAAGCCTAGTAGGGTCAGGCAAGTGGGCTTGGCCGGAGTTCGAGTGTAAGGCTCGGCAGGACGTTTGACCTTACCTCGGCAGGGAGACCAAGCTTCCCAAGCCTAGTAGGGTCAGGCAAGGGGGCTTGGCCGGAGTTCGAGTGCAAGGCTCGGCAGGACGTTCGACCTTACCTCGGCAGGGAGACCAAGCTTCCCAAGCCCAGTAGGAGAGTCAGGCAAGGGGGCTTGGCCGGACTTCGAGTGTAAGGCTCGGCAGGACGTTCGACCTTACCTCGGCAGGGAGACCAAGCTTCCCAAGTCTAGTAGGGTCAGGCAAGGGGGCTTGGCCGGAGTTCGAGTGTAAGGCTCGGCAGGACGTTCGACCTTACCTCGGCAGGGAGACCAAGCTTCCCAAGCCTAGTAGGAGAGTCAGGCAAGGGGGCTTGGCCGGAGTTCGAGTGTAAGGCTCGGCAGGACGTTCGACCTTACCTCGGCAGGGAGACCAAGCTTCCCAAGCCCAGTAGGAGAGTCAGGCAAGGGGGCTTGGCCGGAGTTCGAGTGTAAGGCTCGGCAGGACGTTCGACCTTACCTCGGCAGGGAGACCAAGCTTCCCAAGTCTAGTAGGGTCAGGCAAGGGGGCTTGGCCGGAGTTCGAGTGTAAGGCTCGGCAGGACGTTCGACCTTACGTCGGCAGGGAGACCAAGCTTCCCAAGCCTAGTAGGAGATTCTGGCAAGGGGGCTTGGCCGGAGTTCGAGTGTAAGGCTCGGCAGGACGTTCGACCGTACCTCGGCAGGGAGACAAAGCTTCCCAAGCCTAGTAGGGTGAGGCAAGGGGGTTTGGCCGGAGTTCGAGTGTAAGGCTCGGCAGGACGTTCGACCTTACCTCGGCAGGGAGACCAAGCTTCCCAAGCCTAGTAGGGTCAGGCAAGGCGGCTTGGCCGGAGTTGGAGTGTAAGGCTCGGCAGGACGTTCGACCTTACCTCGGCAGGGAGACCAAGCTTCCCAAGCCTAGTAGGAGAGTCAGGCAAGGGGGCTTGGCCGGAGTTCGAGTGTAAGGCTCGGCAGGACGTTCGACCTTACCTCGGCAGGGAGACCAAGCTTCCCAAGCCTAGTAGGAGAGTCAGGCAAGGGGGTTTGGCCGGAGTTCGAGTGTAAGGCTCGGCAGGACGTTCGACCTTACCTCGGAAGGGACACCAAGCTTCCCAAGCCTAGTAGGGTCAGGCAAGGGGGTTTGGCCGGAGTTTGAGTGTAAGGCTCGGCAGGACGTTCGACCTTACCGCGGCAGGGAGACCAAGCTTCCCAAGCCGAGTAGGAGAGTCAGGGAAGGGGGCTTGGCCAGAGTTCGAGTGTAAGGCTCGGCAGGACGTTCGACCTTACCTCGGCAGGGAGGCCAAGCTTTCCAAGGCTAGTAGGAGAGTCAGGCAAGGAGGCTTGGCCGGAGTTCGAATGTAAGGCTCGGCAGGACGTTCGACCTTACCTCGGCAGGGAGACCAAGCTTCCCAAGCCTAGTAGGAGAGTCAGGGAAGGGGGCTTGGCTGGAGTTCGAGTGTAAGGCTCGGCAGGACGTTCGACCTTATCTCGGCAGGGAGACCAAGCTTCCCAAGCCTAGTAGGGTCAGGCAAGTGGGCTTGGCCGGAGTTCGAGTGTAAGGCTCGGCAGGACGTTTGACCTTACCTCGGCAGGGAGACCAAGCTTCCCAAGCCTAGTAGGGTCAGGCAAGGGGGCTTGGCCGGAGTTCGAGTGCAAGGCTCGGCAGGACGTTCGACCTTACCTCGGCAGGGAGACCAAGCTTCCCAAGCCCAGTCGGAGAGTCAGGCTAGGGGGCTTGGCCGGAGTTCGAGTGTAAGGCTCGGCAGGACGTTCGACCTTACCTCGGCAGGGAGACCAAGCTTCCCAAACCTAGTAGGAGAGTCAGGCAAGGGGGCTTGGCCGGAGTTCGAGTGTAAGGCTCGGCAGGACGTTCGACCTTACCTCGGCAGGGAGACCAAGCTTCCCAAGCCTAGTAGGAGAGTCAGGGAAGGGGGCTTGGCCGGACTTCGAGTGTAAGGCTCGGCAGGTCGTACGACCTTACGTCGGCAGGGAGACCAAGCTTCCCAAGCCTAGTAGGAGAGTCAGGCAAGGAGGCTTGGCCGGAGTTCGAGTGTAAGGCTCGGCAGGAAGTTCGACCTGACCTTGGCAGGGAGACCAAGCTTCCCAAGCCTAGTAGGAGAGTCAGGCAAGGGGGCTTGGCGGGAGTTCGAGTGTAAGGCTCGGCAGGACGTTCGACCTTACCTGGGCAGGGAGACCAAGCTTCCCAAGCCTAGTAGGAGAGTCAGGCAAGGGGGCTTGGCCGGAGTTCGAGTGTAAGGCTCGGCAGGACGTTCGACCGTACCTCGGCAGGGAGACCAAGCTTCCCAAGCCTAGTAGGAGAGTCAGGCAAGGGGGCTTGGCCGGAGTTCGAGTGTAAGGCTCGGCAGGACGTTCGACCTTACCTCGGCAGGGAGACCAAGCTTCCCAAGCCTAGTAGGGTCAGGCAAGTGGGCTTGGCCGGAGTTCGAGTGTAAGGCTCGGCAGGACGTTTGACCTTACCTCGGCAGGGAGACCAAGCTTCCCAAGCCTAGTAGGGTCAGGCAAGGGGGCTTGGCCGGAGTTCGAGTGCAAGGCTCGGCAGGACGTTCGACCTTACCTCGGCAGGGAGACCAAGCTTCCCAAGCCCAGTAGGAGAGTCAGGCAAGGGGGCTTGGCCGGACTTCGAGTGTAAGGCTCGGCAGGACGTTCGACCTTACCTCGGCAGGGAGACCAAGCTTCCCAAGTCTAGTAGGGTCAGGCAAGGGGGCTTGGCCGGAGTTCGAGTGTAAGGCTCGGCAGGACGTTCGACCTTACCTCGGCAGGGAGACCAAGCTTCCCAAGCCTAGTAGGAGAGTCAGGCAAGGGGGCTTGGCCGGAGTTCGAGTGTAAGGCTCGGCAGGACGTTCGACCTTACCTCGGCAGGGAGACCAAGCTTCCCAAGCCCAGTAGGAGAGTCAGGCAAGGGGGCTTGGCCGGAGTTCGAGTGTAAGGCTCGGCAGGACGTTCGACCTTACCTCGGCAGGGAGACCAAGCTTCCCAAGTCTAGTAGGGTCAGGCAAGGGGGCTTGGCCGGAGTTCGAGTGTAAGGCTCGGCAGGACGTTCGACCTTACCTCGGCAGGGAGACCAAGCTTCCCAAGCCTAGTAGGAGAGTCAGGCAAGGGGGCTTGGCCGGAGTTCGAGTGTAAGGCTCGGCAGGACGTTCGACCTTACGTCGGCAGGGAGACCAAGCTTCCCAAGCCTAGTAGGAGATTCTGGCAAGGGGGCTTGGCCGGAGTTCGAGTGTAAGGCTCGGCAGGACGTTCGACCGTACCTCGGCAGGGAGACCAAGCTTCCCAAGCCTAGTAGGGTGAGGCAAGGGGGTTTGGCCGGAGTTCGAGTGTAAGGCTCGGCAGGACGTTCGACCTTACCTCGGCAGGGAGACCAAGCTTCCCAAGCCTAGTAGGGTCAGGCAAGGCGGCTTGGCCGGAGTTGGAGTGTAAGGCTCGGCAGGACGTTCGACCTTACCTCGGCAGGGAGACCAAGCTTCCCAAGCCTAGTAGGAGAGTCAGGCAAGGGGGCTTGGCCGGAGTTCGAGTGTAAGGCTCGGCAGGACGTTCGACCTTACCTCGGCAGGGAGACCAAGCTTCCCAAGCCTAGTAGGAGAGTCAGGCAAGGGGGTTTGGCCGGAGTTCGAGTGTAAGGCTCGGCAGGACGTTCGACCTTACCTCGGAAGGGACACCAAGCTTCCCAAGCCTAGTAGGGTCAGGCAAGGGGGTTTGGCCGGAGTTTGAGTGTAAGGCTCGGCAGGACGTTCGACCTTACCGCGGCAGGGAGACCAAGCTTCCCAAGCCGAGTAGGAGAGTCAGGGAAGGGGGCTTGGCCAGAGTTCGAGTGTAAGGCTCGGCAGGACGTTCGACCTTACCTCGGCAGGGAGGCCAAGCTTTCCAAGGCTAGTAGGAGAGTCAGGCAAGGAGGCTTGGCCGGAGTTCGAATGTAAGGCTCGGCAGGACGTTCGACCTTACCTCGGCAGGGAGACCAAGCTTCCCAAGCCTAGTAGGAGAGTCAGGGAAGGGGGCTTGGCTGGAGTTCGAGTGTAAGGCTCGGCAGGACGTTCGACCTTATCTCGGCAGGGAGACCAAGCTTCCCAAGCCTAGTAGGGTCAGGCAAGTGGGCTTGGCCGGAGTTCGAGTGTAAGGCTCGGCAGGACGTTTGACCTTACCTCGGCAGGGAGACCAAGCTTCCCAAGCCTAGTAGGGTCAGGCAAGGGGGCTTGGCCGGAGTTCGAGTGCAAGGCTCGGCAGGACGTTCGACCTTACCTCGGCAGGGAGACCAAGCTTCCCAAGCCCAGTCGGAGAGTCAGGCTAGGGGGCTTGGCCGGAGTTCGAGTGTAAGGCTCGGCAGGACGTTCGACCTTACCTCGGCAGGGAGACCAAGCTTCCCAAACCTAGTAGGAGAGTCAGGGAAGGGGGCTTGCCTGGAGTTCGAGTGTAAGGCTCAGCAGGACGTTCGACCTTACCTCGGCAGGGAGACCAAGCTTCCCAAGTCTAGTAGGGTCAGGCAAGGGGGCTTGGCCGGAGTTCGAGTGTAAGGCTCGGCAGGACGTTCGACCTTACCTCGGCAGGGAGACCAAGCTTCCCAAGCCTAGTAGGAGAGTCAGGCAAGGGGGCTTGGCCGGAGTTCGAGTGTAAGGCTCGGCAGGACGTTCGACCTTACCTCGGCAGGGAGACCAAGCTTCCCAAGCCCAGTAGGAGAGTCAGGCAAGGGGGCTTGGCCGGAGTTCGAGTGTAAGGCTCGGCAGGACGTTCGACCTTACCTCGGCAGGGAGACCAAGCTTCCCAAGTCTAGTAGGGTCAGGCAAGGGGGCTTGGCCGGAGTTCGAGTGTAAGGCTCGGCAGGACGTTCAACCTTACCTCGGCAGGGAGACCAAGCTTCCCAAGCCTAGTAGGAGAGTCAGGCAAGGGGGCTTGGCCGGAGTTCGAGTGTAAGGCTCGGCAGGACGTTCGACCTTACGTCGGCAGGGAGACCAAGCTTCCCAAGCCTAGTAGGAGATTCTGGCAAGGGGGCTTGGCCGGAGTTCGAGTGTAAGGCTCGGCAGGACGTTCGACCGTACCTCGGCAGGGAGACCAAGCTTCCCAAGCCTAGTAGGGTGAGGCAAGGGGGTTTGGCCGGAGTTCGAGTGTAAGGCTCGGCAGGACGTTCGACCTTACCTCGGCAGGGAGACCAAGCTTCCCAAGCCTAGTAGGGTCAGGCAAGGCGGCTTGGCCGGAGTTGGAGTGTAAGGCTCGGCAGGACGTTCGACCTTACCTCGGCAGGGAGACCAAGCTTCCCAAGCCTAGTAGGAGAGTCAGGCAAGGGGGCTTGGCCGGAGTTCGAGTGTAAGGCTCGGCAGGACGTTCGACCTTACCTCGGCAGGGAGACCAAGCTTCCCAAGCCTAGTAGGAGAGTCAGGCAAGGGGGTTTGGCCGGAGTTCGAGTGTAAGGCTCGGCAGGACGTTCGACCTTACCTCGGAAGGGACACCAAGCTTCCCAAGCCTAGTAGGGTCAGGCAAGGGGGTTTGGCCGGAGTTTGAGTGTAAGGCTCGGCAGGACGTTCGACCTTACCGCGGCAGGGAGACCAAGCTTCCCAAGCTGAGTAGGAGAGTCAGGGAAGGGGGCTTGGCCAGAGTTCGAGTGTAAGGCTCGGCAGGACGTTCGACCTTACCTCGGCAGGGAGGCCAAGCTTTCCAAGGCTAGTAGGAGAGTCAGGCAAGGAGGCTTGGCCGGAGTTCGAATGTAAGGCTCGGCAGGACGTTCGACCTTACCTCGGCAGGGAGACCAAGCTTCCCAAGCCTAGTAGGAGAGTCAGGGAAGGGGGCTTGGCTGGAGTTCGAGTGTAAGGCTCGGCAGGACGTTCGACCTTATCTCGGCAGGGAGACCAAGCTTCCCAAGCCTAGTAGGGTCAGGCAAGTGGGCTTGGCCGGAGTTCGAGTGTAAGGCTCGGCAGGACGTTTGACCTTACCTCGGCAGGGAGACCAAGCTTCCCAAGCCTAGTAGGGTCAGGCAAGGGGGCTTGGCCGGAGTTCGAGTGCAAGGCTCGGCAGGACGTTCGACCTTACCTCGGCAGGGAGACCAAGCTTCCCAAGCCCAGTCGGAGAGTCAGGCTAGGGGGCTTGGCCGGAGTTCGAGTGTAAGGCTCGGCAGGACGTTCGACCTTACCTCGGCAGGGAGACCAAGCTTCCCAAGTCTAGTAGGGTCAGGCAAAGGGCTTGGCCGGAGTTCGAGTGTAAGGCTCGGCAGGACGTTCGACCTTACCTCGGCAGGGAGACCAAGCTTCCCAAGCCTAGTAGGAGAGTCAGGCAAGGGGGCTTGGCCGGAGTTCGAGTGTAAGGCTCGGCAGGACGTTCGACCTTACCGGGGCGGGGAGACCAAGCTTCCCAAGCCTAGTAGGAGAGTCAGGCAAGGGGGCTTGGCCGGAGTTCGAGTGTAAGGCTCGGAAGGACGTTCGACCTTACCTCGGCAGGGAGACCAAGCTTCCCAAGCCTAGTAGTGTCAGGCAAGGGGGCTTATCCAGAGTTCGAGCGTAAGGCTCGGCAGGACGTTCGACCTTACCTCGGCAGGGAGACCAAGCTTCCCAAGCCTAGTAGGAGAGTCAGGCAAGGGGGCTTGGCCGGAGTTCGAGTGTAAGGCTCAGCAGGACGTTCGACCTTACCTCGGCAGGGAGACCAAGCTTCCCAAGCCTAGTAAGAGAGTCAGGCAAGGGGGCTTGGCCGGAGTTCGAGTGTAAGGCTCGGCACGATGTTCGACCATACCTCGGCAGGGAGACCAAGCTTCCCAAGCCTAGTAGGAGAGTCAGGCAAGGGGGCTTGGCCGGAGTTCGAGTGTAAGGCTCGGCAGGACGTTCGACCATACCTCGGCAGGGAGACCAAGCTTCCCAAGCCTAGTAGGAGAGTCAGGCAAGGGGGCTTGGCCGGAGTTCGAGTGTAAGGCTCGGCAGGACGTTCGACCTTACCTCGGCAGGGAGACCAAGCTTCCCAAGCCTAGTAGGAGAGTCAGGCAAGGGGGCTTGGCCGGAGTTCGAGTGTAAGGCTCGGCAGGACGTTCGACCTTACCTCGGAAGGGACACCAAGCTTCCCAAGCCTAGTAGGGTCAGGAAAGGGGGCTTGGCCGGAGTTCGAGTGTAAGGCTCGGCAGGACGTTCGACCTTACCTCGGCAGGGAGACCAAGCTTCCCAAGCCTAGTAGGAGAGTCAGGGAAGGGGGCTTGGCCGGACTTCGAGTGTAAGGCTCGGCAGGTCGTACGACCTTACGTCGGCAGGGAGACCAAGCTTCCCAAGCCTAGTAGGAGAGTCAGGCAAGGAGGCTTGGCCGGAGTTCGAGTGTAAGGCTCGGCAGGAAGTTCGACCTGACCTTGGCAGGGAGACCAAGCTTCCCAAGCCTAGTAGGAGAGTCAGGCAAGGGGGCTTGGCGGGAGTTCGAGTGTAAGGCTCGGCAGGACGTTCGACCTTACCTGGGCAGGGAGACCAAGCTTCCCAAGCCTAGTAGGAGAGTCAGGCAAGGGGGCTTGGCCGGAGTTCGAGTGTAAGGCTCGGCAGGACGTTCGACCGTACCTCGGCAGGGAGACCAAGCTTCCCAAGCCTAGTAGGAGAGTCAGGCAAGGGGGCTTGGCCGGAGTTCGAGTGTAAGGCTCGGCAGGACGTTCGACCTTACCTCGGCAGGGAGACCAAGCTTCCCAAGCCTAGTAGGGTCAGGCAAGGGGGCTTGGTCGGAGTTCGAATGTAAGGCTCGGCAGGACATTCGACCTTACCTCGGCAGGGAGACCAAGCATCCCAAGCCTAGTAGGAGAGTCAGGCAAGGGGGCTTGGTCGGAGTTCGAGTGTAAGGCTCAGCAGGACATTCGACCTTACCTCGGCAGGGAGACCAAGCTTCCCAAGCCTAGTAGGAGAGTCAGGCAAGGGGGCCTGGCCGGACTTCGAGTGTAAGGCTCGGCAGGACGTTCGACCTTACCTCGGCAAGGAGACCAAGCTTCCCAAGCCTAGTAGGAGAGTCAGGCAAGGGGGCTTGGCCGGAGTTCGAGTGTAAGGCTCGGCAGGACGTTCGACCGTACCTCGGCAGGGAGACCAAGCTTCCCAGGCCTAGTAGGAGAGTCAGGCAAGGGGGCTTGGCCGAAGTTCAAGTGTAAGGCTCGGCAGGATGTTCGACCTTACCTCGGCAGGGAGACCAAGCTTCCCAAGCCTAGTAGGAGAGTCAGGCAAGGGGGCTTGGCCGGAGTTCGAGTGTAAGGCTCGGCAGGACGTTCGACCGTACCTCGGCAGGGAGACCAAGCTTCCCAAGCCTAGTAGGGTGAGGCAAGGGGGTTTGGCCGGAGTTCGAGTGTAAGGCTCGGCAGGACGTTCGACCTTACCTCGGCAGGGAGACCAAGCGTCCCAAGCCTAGTAGGGTCAGGCAAGGGGGCTTGGCCGGAGTTTGAGTGTAAGGCTCGGCAGGACGTTCGACCTTACCGCGGCAGGGAGACCAAGCTTCCCAAGCCGAGTAGGAGAGTCAGGGAAGGGGGCTTGGCCAGAGTTCGAGTGTAAGGCTCGGCAGGACGTTCGACCTTACCTCGGCAGGGAGGCCAAGCTTTCCAAGCCTAGTACGAGAGTCAGGCAAGGGGGCTTGGCCGGAGTTCGAATGTAAGGCTCGGCAGGACGTTCGACCTTACCTCGGCAGGGAGACCAAGCTTCCCAAGCCTAGTAGGAGAGTCAGGGAAGGGGGCTTGGCTGGAGTTCGAGTGTAAGGCTCGGCAGGACGTTCGACCTTATCTCGGCAGGGAGACCAAGCTTCCCAAGCCTAGTAGGGTCAGGCAAGTGGGCTTGGCCGGAGTTCGAGTGTAAGGCTCGGCAGGACGTTTGACCTTACCTCGGCAGGGAGACCAAGCTTCCCAAGCCTAGTAGGGTCAGGCAAGGGGGCTTGGCCGGAGTTCGAGTGCAAGGCTCGGCAGGACGTTCGACCTTACCTCGGCAGGGAGACCAAGCTTCCCAAGCCCAGTAGGAGAGTCAGGCTAGGGGGCTTGGCCGGAGTTCGAGTGTAAGGCTCGGCAGGACGTTCGACCTTACCTCGGCAGGGAGACCAAGCTTCCCAAGTCTAGTAGGGTCAGGCAAGGGGGCTTGGCCGGAGTTCGAGTGTAAGGCTCGGCAGGACGTTCGACCTTACCTCGGCAGGGAGACCAAGCTTCCCAAGCCTAGTAGGAGAGTCAGGCAAGGGGGCTTGGCCGGAGTTCGAGTGTAAGGCTCGGCAGGACGTTCGACCTTACCTCGGCAGGGAGACCAAGCTTCCCAAGCCTAGTAGGAGAGTCAGGCAAGGGGGCTTGGCCGGAGTTCGAGTGTAAGGCTCGGCAGGACGTTCGACCTTACGTCGGCAGGGAGACCAAGCTTCCCAAGCCTAGTAGGGTCAGGCAAGGGGGCTTGGTCGGAGTTCGAGTGTAAGGCTCAGCAGGACATTCGACCTTACCTCGGCAGGGAGACCAAGCATCCCAAGCCTAGTAGGAGAGTCAGGCAAGGGGGCTTGGCCGGACTTCGAGTGTAAGGCTCGGCAGGACGTTCGACCTTACCTCGGCAGGGAGACCAAGCTTCCCAAGCCTAGTAGGAGAGTCAGGCAAGGGGGCTTGGCCGGAGTTCGAGTGTAAGGCTCGGCAGGACGTTCGACCGTACCTCGGCAGGGAGACCAAGCTTCCCAGGCCTAGTAGGAGAGTAGGCAAGGTGGCTTGGCCGGAGTTCAAGTGTAAGGCTCGGCAGGATGTTCGACCTTACCTCGGCAGCGAGACCAAGCTTCCCAAGCCTAGTAGGAGAGTCAGGCAAGGGGGCTTGGCCGGAGTTCGAGTGTAAGGCTCGGCAGGACGTTCGACCGTACCTCGGCAGGGAGACCAAGCTTCCCAAGCCTAGTAGGGTGAGGCAAGGGGGTTTGGCCGGAGTTCGAGTGTAAGGCTCGGCAGGACGTTCGACCTTACCTCGGCAGGGAGACCAAGCTTCCCAAGCCTAGTAGGGTCAGGCAAGGCGGCTTGGCCGGAGTTGGAGTGTAAGGCTCGGCAGGACGTTCGACCTTACCTCGGCAGGGAGACCAAGCTTCCCAAGCCTAGTAGGAGAGTCAGGGAAGGGGGCTTGGCCAGAGTTCGAGTGTAAGGCTCGGCAGGACGTTCGACCTTACCTCGGCAGGGAGGCCAAGCTTTCCAAGGCTAGTAGGAGAGTCAGGCAAGGAGGCTTGGCCGGAGTTCGAATGTAAGGCTCGGCAGGACGTTCGACCTTACCTCGGCAGGGAGACCAAGCTTCCCAAGCCTAGTAGGAGAGTCAGGGAAGGGGGCTTGGCTGGAGTTCGAGTGTAAGGCTCGGCAGGACGTTCGACCTTATCTCGGCAGGGAGACCAATCTTCCCAAGCCTAGTAGGGTCAGGCAAGTGGGCTTGGCCGGAGTTCGAGTGTAAGGCTCGGCAGGACGTTTGACCTTACCTCGGCAGGGAGACCAAGCTTCCCAAGCCTAGTAGGGTCAGGCAAGGGGGCTTGGCCGGAGTTCGAGTGCAAGGCTCGGCAGGACGTTCGACCTTACCTCGGCAGGGAGACCAAGCTTCCCAAGCCTAGTAGGAGAGTCAGGGAAGGGGGCTTGGCCGGACTTCGAGTGTAAGGCTCGGCAGGTCGTACGACCTTACGTCGGCAGGGAGACCAAGCTTCCCAAGCCTAGTAGGAGAGTCAGGCAAGGAGGCTTGGCCGGAGTTCAAGTGTAAGGCTCGGCAGGAAGTTCGACCTGACCTTGGCAGGGAGACCAAGCTTCCCAAGCCTAGTAGGAGAGTCAGGCAAGGGGGCTTGGCGGGAGTTCGAGTGTAAGGCTCGGCAGGACGTTCGACCTTACCTGGGCAGGGAGACCAAGCTTCCCAAGCCTAGTAGGAGAGTCAGGCAAGGGGGCTTGGCCGGAGTTCGAGTGTAAGGCTCGGCAGGACGTTCGACCGTACCTCGGCAGGGAGACCAAGCTTCCCAAGCCTAGTAGGAGAGTCAGGCAAGGGGGCTTGGCCGGAGTTCGAGTGTAAGGCTCGGCAGGACGTTCGACCTTACCTCGGCAGGGAGACCAAGCTTCCCAAGTCTAGTAGGGTCAGGCAAGGGGGCTTGGCCGGAGTTCGAGTGTAAGGCTCGGCAGGACGTTCGACCTTACCTCGGCAGGGAGACCAAGCTTCCCAAGCCTAGTAGGAGAGTCAGGCAAGGGGGCTTGGCCGGAGTTCGAGTGTAAGGCTCGGCAGGACGTTCGACCTTACGTCGGCAGGGAGACCAAGCTTCCCAAGCCTAGTAGGAGATTCTGGCAAGGGGGCTTGGCCGGAGTTCGAGTGTAAGGCTCGGCAGGACGTTCGACCGTACCTCGGCAGGGAGACCAAGCTTCCCAAGCCTAGTAGGGTGAGGCAAGGGGGTTTGGCCGGAGTTCGAGTGTAAGGCTCGGCAGGACGTTCGACCTTACCTCGGCAGGGAGACCAAGCTTCCCAAGCCTAGTAGGGTCAGGCAAGGCGGCTTGGCCGGAGTTGGAGTGTAAGGCTCGGCAGGACGTTCGACCTTACCTCGGCAGGGAGACCAAGCTTCCCAAGCCTAGTAGGAGAGTCAGGCAAGGGGGCTTGGCCGGAGTTCGAGTGTAAGGCTCGGCAGGACGTTCGACCTTACCTCGGCAGGGAGACCAAGCTTCCCAAGCCTAGTAGGAGAGTCAGGCAAGGGGGTTTGGCCGGAGTTCGAGTGTAAGGCTCGGCAGGACGTTCGACCTTACCTCGGAAGGGACACCAAGCTTCCCAAGCCTAGTAGGGTCAGGCAAGGGGGTTTGGCCGGAGTTTGAGTGTAAGGCTCGGCAGGACGTTCGACCTTACCGCGGCAGGGAGACCAAGCTTCCCAAGCCGAGTAGGAGAGTCAGGGAAGGGGGCTTGGCCAGAGTTCGAGTGTAAGGCTCGGCAGGACGTTCGACCTTACCTCGGCAGGGAGGCCAAGCTTTCCAAGGCTAGTAGGAGAGTCAGGCAAGGAGGCTTGGCCGGAGTTCGAATGTAAGGCTCGGCAGGACGTTCGACCTTACCTCGGCAGGGAGACCAAGCTTCCCAAGCCTAGTAGGAGAGTCAGGGAAGGGGGCTTGGCTGGAGTTCGAGTGTAAGGCTCGGCAGGACGTTCGACCTTATCTCGGCAGGGAGACCAATCTTCCCAAGCCTAGTAGGGTCAGGCAAGTGGGCTTGGCCGGAGTTCGAGTGTAAGGCTCGGCAGGACGTTTGACCTTACCTCGGCAGGGAGACCAAGCTTCCCAAGCCTAGTAGGGTCAGGCAAGGGGGCTTGGCCGGAGTTCGAGTGCAAGGCTCGGCAGGACGTTCGACCTTACCTCGGCAGGGAGACCAAGCTTCCCAAGCCTAGTAGGAGAGTCAGGGAAGGGGGCTTGGCCGGACTTCGAGTGTAAGGCTCGGCAGGTCGTACGACCTTACGTCGGCAGGGAGACCAAGCTTCCCAAGCCTAGTAGGAGAGTCAGGCAAGGAGGCTTGGCCGGAGTTCGAGTGTAAGGCTCGGCAGGAAGTTCGACCTGACCTTGGCAGGGAGACCAAGCTTCCCAAGCCTAGTAGGAGAGTCAGGCAAGGGGGCTTGGCGGGAGTTCGAGTGTAAGGCTCGGCAGGACGTTCGACCTTACCTGGGCAGGGAGACCAAGCTTCCCAAGCCTAGTAGGAGAGTCAGGCAAGGGGGCTTGGCCGGAGTTCGAGTGTAAGGCTCGGCAGGACGTTCGACCGTACCTCGGCAGGGAGACCAAGCTTCCCAAGCCTAGTAGGAGAGTCAGGCAAGGGGGCTTGGCCGGAGTTCGAGTGTAAGGCTCGGCAGGACGTTCGACCTTACCTCGGCAGGGAGACCAAGCTTCCCAAGCCTAGTAGGGTCAGGCAAGTGGGCTTGGCCGGAGTTCGAGTGTAAGGCTCGGCAGGACGTTTGACCTTACCTCGGCAGGGAGACCAAGCTTCCCAAGCCTAGTAGGGTCAGGCAAGGGGGCTTGGCCGGAGTTCGAGTGCAAGGCTCGGCAGGACGTTCGACCTTACCTCGGCAGGGAGACCAAGCTTCCCAAGCCCAGTAGGAGAGTCAGGCAAGGGGGCTTGGCCGGACTTCGAGTGTAAGGCTCGGCAGGACGTTCGACCTTACCTCGGCAGGGAGACCAAGCTTCCCAAGTCTAGTAGGGTCAGGCAAGGGGGCTTGGCCGGAGTTCGAGTGTAAGGCTCGGCAGGACGTTCGACCTTACCTCGGCAGGGAGACCAAGCTTCCCAAGCCTAGTAGGAGAGTCAGGCAAGGGGGCTTGGCCGGAGTTCGAGTGTAAGGCTCGGCAGGACGTTCGACCTTACCTCGGCAGGGAGACCAAGCTTCCCAAGCCCAGTAGGAGAGTCAGGCAAGGGGGCTTGGCCGGAGTTCGAGTGTAAGGCTCGGCAGGACGTTCGACCTTACCTCGGCAGGGAGACCAAGCTTCCCAAGTCTAGTAGGGTCAGGCAAGGGGGCTTGGCCGGAGTTCGAGTGTAAGGCTCGGCAGGACGTTCGACCTTACCTCGGCAGGGAGACCAAGCTTCCCAAGCCTAGTAGGAGAGTCAGGCAAGGGGGCTTGGCCGGAGTTCGAGTGTAAGGCTCGGCAGGACGTTCGACCTTACGTCGGCAGGGAGACCAAGCTTCCCAAGCCTAGTAGGAGATTCTGGCAAGGGGGCTTGGCCGGAGTTCGAGTGTAAGGCTCGGCAGGACGTTCGACCGTACCTCGGCAGGGAGACCAAGCTTCCCAAGCCTAGTAGGGTGAGGCAAGGGGGTTTGGCCGGAGTTCGAGTGTAAGGCTCGGCAGGACGTTCGACCTTACCTCGGCAGGGAGACCAAGCTTCCCAAGCCTAGTAGGGTCAGGCAAGGCGGCTTGGCCGGAGTTGGAGTGTAAGGCTCGGCAGGACGTTCGACCTTACCTCGGCAGGGAGACCAAGCTTCCCAAGCCTAGTAGGAGAGTCAGGCAAGGGGGCTTGGCCGGAGTTCGAGTGTAAGGCTCGGCAGGACGTTCGACCTTACCTCGGCAGGGAGACCAAGCTTCCCAAGCCTAGTAGGAGAGTCAGGCAAGGGGGTTTGGCCGGAGTTCGAGTGTAAGGCTCGGCAGGACGTTCGACCTTACCTCGGAAGGGACACCAAGCTTCCCAAGCCTAGTAGGGTCAGGCAAGGGGGTTTGGCCGGAGTTTGAGTGTAAGGCTCGGCAGGACGTTCGACCTTACCGCGGCAGGGAGACCAAGCTTCCCAAGCCGAGTAGGAGAGTCAGGGAAGGGGGCTTGGCCAGAGTTCGAGTGTAAGGCTCGGCAGGACGTTCGACCTTACCTCGGCAGGGAGGCCAAGCTTTCCAAGGCTAGTAGGAGAGTCAGGCAAGGAGGCTTGGCCGGAGTTCGAATGTAAGGCTCGGCAGGACGTTCGACCTTACCTCGGCAGGGAGACCAAGCTTCCCAAGCCTAGTAGGAGAGTCAGGGAAGGGGGCTTGGCTGGAGTTCGAGTGTAAGGCTCGGCAGGACGTTCGACCTTATCTCGGCAGGGAGACCAATCTTCCCAAGCCTAGTAGGGTCAGGCAAGTGGGCTTGGCCGGAGTTCGAGTGTAAGGCTCGGCAGGACGTTTGACCTTACCTCGGCAGGGAGACCAAGCTTCCCAAGCCTAGTAGGGTCAGGCAAGGGGGCTTGGCCGGAGTTCGAGTGCAAGGCTCGGCAGGACGTTCGACCTTACCTCGGCAGGGAGACCAAGCTTCCCAAGCCCAGTCGGAGAGTCAGGCTAGGGGGCTTGGCCGGAGTTCGAGTGTAAGGCTCGGCAGGACGTTCGACCTTACCTCGGCAGGGAGACCAAGCTTCCCAAACCTAGTAGGAGAGTCAGGGAAGGGGGCTTGCCTGGAGTTCGAGTGTAAGGCTCAGCAGGACGTTCGTCCTTATCTCGGCAGGGAGACCAAGCTTCCCAAGCCTAGTAGGGTCAGGCAAGTGGGCTTGGCCGGAGTTCGAGTGTAAGGCTCGGCAGGAAGTTCGACCTGACCTTGGCAGGGAGACCAAGCTTCCCAAGCCTAGTAGGAGAGTCAGGCAAGGGGGCTTGGCGGGAGTTCGAGTGTAAGGCTCGGCAGGACGTTCGACCTTACCTGGGCAGGGAGACCAAGCTTCCCAAGCCTAGTAGGAGAGTCAGGCAAGGGGGCTTGGCCGGAGTTCGAGTGTAAGGCTCGGCAGGACGTTCGACCTTACCTCGGCAGGGAGACCAAGCTTCCCAAGCCTAGTAGGGTCAGGCAAGGGGGCTTGGCCGGAGTTTGAGTGTAAGGCTCGGCAGGACGTTCGACCTTACCTCGGCAGGGTGACCAAGCTTCCCAAGCCTAGTAGGAGAGTCAGGCAAGGGGGCTTGGCCGGAGTTCGAGTGTAAGGCTCGGCAGGACGTTCGACCTTACCTCGGCAGGGAGACCAAGCTTCCCAAGCCCAGTAGGAGAGTCAGGCAAGGGGGCTTGGCCGGAGTTCGAGTGTAAGGCTCGGCAGGACGTTCGACCTTACCTCGGCAGGGAGACCAAGCTTCCCAAGTCTAGTAGGGTCAGGCAAGGGGGCTTGGCCGGAGTTCGAGTGTAAGGCTCGGCAGGACGTTCAACCTTACCTCGGCAGGGAGACCAAGCTTCCCAAGCCTAGTAGGAGAGTCAGGCAAGGGGGCTTGGCCGGAGTTCGAGTGTAAGGCTCGGCAGGACGTTCGACCTTACGTCGGCAGGGAGACCAAGCTTCCCAAGCCTAGTAGGAGATTCTGGCAAGGGGGCTTGGCCGGAGTTCGAGTGTAAGGCTCGGCAGGACGTTCGACCGTACCTCGGCAGGGAGACCAAGCTTCCCAAGCCTAGTAGGGTGAGGCAAGGGGGTTTGGCCGGAGTTCGAGTGTAAGGCTCGGCAGGACGTTCGACCTTACCTCGGCAGGGAGACCAAGCTTTCCAAGGCTAGTAGGAGAGTCAGGCAAGGAGGCTTGGCCGGAGTTCGAATGTAAGGCTCGGCAGGACGTTCGACCTTACCTCGGCAGGGAGACCAAGCTTCCCAAGCCTAGTAGGAGAGTCAGGGAAGGGGGCTTGGCTGGAGTTCGAGTGTAAGGCTCGGCAGGACGTTCGACCTTATCTCGGCAGGGAGACCAAGCTTCCCAAGCCTAGTAGGGTCAGGCAAGTGGGCTTGGCCGGAGTTCGAGTGTAAGGCTCGGCAGGACGTTTGACCTTACCTCGGCAGGGAGACCAAGCTTCCCAAGCCTAGTAGGGTCAGGCAAGGGGGCTTGGCCGGAGTTCGAGTGCAAGGCTCGGCAGGACGTTCGACCTTACCTCGGCAGGGAGACCAAGCTTCCCAAGCCCAGTCGGAGAGTCAGGCTAGGGGGCTTGGCCGGAGTTCGAGTGTAAGGCTCGGCAGGACGTTCGACCTTACCTCGGCAGGGAGACCAAGCTTCCCAAGTCTAGTAGGGTCAGGCAAAGGGCTTGGCCGGAGTTCGAGTGTAAGGCTCGGCAGGACGTTCGACCTTACCTCGGCAGGGAGACCAAGCTTCCCAAGCCTAGTAGGAGAGTCAGGCAAGGGGGCTTGGCCGGAGTTCGAGTGTAAGGCTCGGCAGGACGTTCGACCTTACCGGGGCGGGGAGACCAAGCTTCCCAAGCCTAGTAGGAGAGTCAGGCAAGGGGGCTTGGCCGGAGTTCGAGTGTAAGGCTCGGAAGGACGTTCGACCTTACCTCGGCAGGGAGACCAAGCTTCCCAAGCCTAGTAGTGTCAGGCAAGGGGGCTTATCCAGAGTTCGAGTGTAAGGCTCGGCAGGACGTTCGACCTTACCTCGGCAGGGAGGCCAAGCTTCCCAAGCCTAGTAGGAGAGTCAGGCAAGGGGGCTTGGCCGGAGTTCGAGTGTAAGGCTCAGCAGGACGTTCGACCTTACCTCGGCAGGGAGACCAAGCTTCCCAAGCCTAGTAAGAGAGTCAGGCAAGGGGGCTTGGCCGGAGTTCGAGTGTAAGGCTCGGCACGATGTTCGACCATACCTCGGCAGGGAGACCAAGCTTCCCAAGCCTAGTAGGAGAGTCAGGCAAGGGGGCTTGGCCGGAGTTCGAGTGTAAGGCTCGGCAGGACGTTCGACCATACCTCGGCAGGGAGACCAAGCTTCCCAAGCCTAGTAGGAGAGTCAGGCAAGGGGGCTTGGCCGGAGTTCGAGTGCAAGGCGTGGCAGGACTTTCGACCTTACCTCGGCAGGGAGACCAAGCTTCCCAAGCCTAGTAGGAGAGTCAGGCAAGGGGGCTTGGCCGGAGTTTGAGTGTACGGCTCGGCAGGACGTTCGACCTTACCTCGGCAGGGAGACCAAGCTTCCCAAGCCTAGTAGGAGCGTCAGGCAAGGGGGCTTGGCCGGAGTTCGAGTGTAAGGCTCGGCAGGACGTTCGACCTTACCTCGGCAGGGAGACCAAGCTTCCCAAGCCTAGTAGGAGAGTCAGGCAAGGGGGCTTGGCCGGAGTTCGAGTGTAAGGCTCGGCAGGACGTTCGACCTTACCTCGGCAGGGAGACCAAGCTTCCCAAGCCTAGTAGGAGAGTCAGGCAAGGGGGCTTGGCCGGAGTTCGAGTGTAAGGCTCGGCAGGACGTTCGACCTTACCTCGGCAGGGAGACCAAGCTTCCCAAGCCTAGTAAGAGAGTCAGGCAAGGGGGCTTGGCCGGAGTTCGAGTGTAAGGCTCGGCAGGACGTTCGACCTTACCTGGGCAGGGAGACCAAGCTTCCCAAGCCTAGTAGGAGCGTCAGGCAAGGGGGCTTGGCCGGAGTTCGAGTGTAAGGCTCGGCAGGACGTTCAACCTTACCTCGGCAGGGAGACCAAGCTTCCCAAGCCTAGTAGGAGAGTCAGGCAAGGGGGCTTGGCCGGAGTTCGAGTGTAAGGCTCGGCAGGACGTTCGACCTTACCTCGGCAGGGAGACCAAGCTTCCCAAGCCTAGTAGGGTCAGGCAAGGGGGCTTGGTCGGAGTTCGAATGTAAGGCTCAGCAGGACATTCGACCTTACCTCGGCAGGGAGACCAAGCATCCCAAGCCTAGTAGGAGAGTCAGGCAAGGGGGCTTGGTCGGAGTTCGAGTGTAAGGCTCAGCAGGACATTCGACCTTACCTCGGCAGGGAGACCAAGCTTCCCAAGCCTAGTAGGAGAGTCAGGCAAGGGGGCCTGGCCGGAGTTCGAGTGTAAGGCTCGGCAGGACGTTCGACCTTACCTCGGCAAGGAGACCAAGCTTCCCAAGCCTAGTAGGAGAGTCAGGCAAGGGGGCTTGGCCGGAGTTCGAGTGTAAGGCTCGGCAGGACGTTCGACCGTACCTCGGCAGGGAGACCAAGCTTCCCAGGCCTAGTAGGAGAGTCAGGCAAGGGGGCTTGGCCGGAGTTCAAGTGTAAGGCTCGGCAGGATGTTCGACCTTACCTCGGCAGGGAGACCAAGCTTCCCAAGCCTAGTAGGAGAGTCAGGCAAGGGGGCTTGGCCGGAGTTCGAGTGTAAGGCTCGGCAGGACGTTCGACCGTACCTCGGCAGGGAGACCAAGCTTCCCAAGCCTAGTAGGGTGAGGCAAGGGGGTTTGGCCGGAGTTCGAGTGTAAGGCTCGGCAGGACGTTCGACCTTACCTCGGCAGGGAGACCAAGCGTCCCAAGCCTAGTAGGGTCAGGCAAGGGGGCTTGGCCGGAGTTTGAGTGTAAGGCTCGGCAGGACGTTCGACCTTACCGCGGCAGGGAGACCAAGCTTCCCAAGCCGAGTAGGAGAGTCAGGGAAGGGGGCTTGGCCAGAGTTCGAGTGTAAGGCTCGGCAGGACGTTCGACCTTACCTCGGCAGGGAGGCCAAGCTTTCCAAGCCTAGTACGAGAGTCAGGCAAGGGGGCTTGGCCGGAGTTCGAATGTAAGGCTCGGCAGGACGTTCGACCTTACCTCGGCAGGGAGACCAAGCTTCCCAAGCCTAGTAGGAGAGTCAGGGAAGGGGGCTTGGCTGGACTTCGAGTGTAAGGCTCGGCAGGACGTTCGACCTTATCTCGGCAGGGAGGCCAAGCTTCCCAAGCCTAGTAGGGTCAGGCAAGTGGGCTTGGCCGGAGTTCGAGTGTAAGGCTCGGCAGGACGTTTGACCTTACCTCGGCAGGGAGACCAAGCTTCCCAAGCCTAGTAGGGTCAGGCAAGGGGGCTTGGCCGGAGTTCGAGTGCAAGGCTCGGCAGGACGTTCGACCTTACCTCGGCAGGGAGACCAAGCTTCCCAAGCCCAGTAGGAGAGTCAGGCTAGGGGGCTTGGCCGGAGTTCGAGTGTAAGGCTCGGCAGGACGTTCGACCTTACCTCGGCAGGGAGACCAAGCTTCCCAAGTCTAGTAGGGTCAGGCAAGGGGGCTTGGCCGGAGTTCGAGTGTAAGGCTCGGCAGGACGTTCGACCTTACCTCGGCAGGGAGACCAAGCTTCCCAAGCCTAGTAGGAGAGTCAGGCAAGGGGGCTTGGCCGGAGTTCGAGTGTAAGGCTCGGCAGGACGTTCGACCTTACCTCGGCAGGGAGACCAAGCTTCCCAAGCCTAGTAGGAGAGTCAGGCAAGGGGGCTTGGCCGGAGTTCGAGTGTAAGGCTCGGCAGGACGTTCGACCTTACGTCGGCAGGGAGACCAAGCTTCCCAAGCCTAGTAGGGTCAGGCAAGGGGGCTTGGTCGGAGTTCGAGTGTAAGGCTCAGCAGGACATTCGACCTTACCTCGGCAGGGAGACCAAGCATCCCAAGCCTAGTAGGAGAGTCAGGCAAGGGTGCTTGGCCGGACTTCGGGTGTAAGGCTCGGCAGGACGTTCGACCTTACCTCGGCAGGGAGACCAAGCTTCCCAAGCCTAGTAGGAGAGTCAGGCAAGGGGGCTTGGCCGGAGTTCGAGTGTAAGGCTCGGCAGGACGTTCGACCGTACCTCGGCAGGGAGACCAAGCTTCCCAGGCCTAGTAGGAGAGTAGGCAAGGTGGCTTGGCCGGAGTTCAAGTGTAAGGCTCGGCAGGATGTTCGACCTTACCTCGGCAGCGAGACCAAGCTTCCCAAGCCTAGTAGGAGAGTCAGGCAAGGGGGCTTGGCCGGAGTTCGAGTGTAAGGCTCGGCAGGACGTTCGACCGTACCTCGGCAGGGAGACCAAGCTTCCCAAGCCTAGTAGGGTGAGGCAAGGGGGTTTGGCCGGAGTTCGAGTGTAAGGCTCGGCAGGACGTTCGACCTTACCTCGGCAGGGAGACCAAGCTTCCCAAGCCTAGTAGGGTCAGGCAAGGCGGCTTGGCCGGAGTTGGAGTGTAAGGCTCGGCAGGACGTTCGACCTTACCTCGGCAGGGAGACCAAGCTTCCCAAGCCTAGTAGGAGAGTCAGGCAAGGGGGCTTGGCCGGAGTTCGAGTGTAAGGCTCGGCAGGACGTTCGACCTTACCTCGGCAGGGAGACCAAGCTTCCCAAGCCTAGTAGGAGAGTCAGGCAAGGGGGCTTGGCCGGAGTTCGAGTGTAAGGCTCGGCAGGACGTTCGACCTTACCTCGGAAGGGACACCAAGCTTCCCAAGCCTAGTAGGGTCAGGAAAGGGGGCTTGGCCGGAGTTCGAGTGTAAGGCTCGGCAGGACGTTCGACCTTACCTCGGCAGGGAGACCAAGCTTCCCAAGCCTAGTAGGAGAGTCAGGGAAGGGGGCTTGGCCGGACTTCGAGTGTAAGGCTCGGCAGGTCGTACGACCTTACGTCGGCAGGGAGACCAAGCTTCCCAAGCCTAGTAGGAGAGTCAGGCAAGGAGGCTTGGCCGGAGTTCGAGTGTAAGGCTCGGCAGGAAGTTCGACCTGACCTTGGCAGGGAGACCAAGCTTCCCAAGCCTAGTAGGAGAGTCAGGCAAGGGGGCTTGGCGGGAGTTCGAGTGTAAGGCTCGGCAGGACGTTCGACCTTACCTGGGCAGGGAGACCAAGCTTCCCAAGCCTAGTAGGAGAGTCAGGCAAGGGGGCTTGGCCGGAGTTCGAGTGTAAGGCTCGGCAGGACGTTCGACCGTACCTCGGCAGGGAGACCAAGCTTCCCAAGCCTAGTAGGAGAGTCAGGCAAGGGGGCTTGGCCGGAGTTCGAGTGTAAGGCTCGGCAGGACGTTCGACCTTACCTCGGCAGGGAGACCAAGCTTCCCAAGCCTAGCAGGGTCAGGCAAGGGGGCTTGGCCGGAGTTTGAGTGTAAGGCTCGGCAGGACGTTCGACCTTACCTCGGCAGGGTGACCAAGCTTCCCAAGCCTAGTAGGAGAGTCAGGCAAGGGGGCTTGGCCGGAGTTTGAGTGTAAGGCTCGGCAGGACGTTGGACCTTACCTCGGCAGGGAGACCAAGCTTCCCAAGCCTAGTAGGAGAGTCAGGCAAGGGGGCTTGGCCGGAGTTCGAGTGTAAGGCTCGGCAGGACGTTCGACCGTACCTCGGCAGGGAGACCAAGCTTCCCAAGCCTAGTAGGAGAGTCAGACAAGGCGGCTTGGCCGGAGTTCGAGTGTAAGGCTCGGCAGGATGTTCGACCTTACCTCGGCAGGGAGACCAAGCTTCCCAAGCCTAGTAGGAGAGTCAGGCAAGGGGGCTTGGCCGGAGTTCGAGTGTAAGGCTCGGCAGGATGTTCGACCTTACCTCGGCAGGGAGACCAAGCTTCCCAAGCCTAGTAGGAGAGTCAGGCAAGGGGGCTTGGCCGGAGTTCGAGTGTAAGGCTCGGCAGGACGTTCGACCTTACCTCGGCAGGGAGGCCAATCTTCCCAAGCCTAGCAGGGTCAGGCAAGGGGGCTTGGCCGGAGTTCGAGTGTAAGGCTCGGCAGGACGTTCGACCGTACCTGGGCAGGGAGACCAAGCTTCCCAAGCCTAGTAGGAGAGTCAGGCAAGGGGGCTTGGCCGGAGTTCGAGTGTAAGGCTCGGCAGGACGTTCGACCTTACCTCGGCAGGGAGACCAAGCTTCCCAAGCCTAGTAGGAGAGTCAGGCAAGGGGGCTTGGCCGGAGTTCGAGTGTAAGGCTCGGCAGGACGTTCGACCTTACCTCGGCAGGGAGACCAAGCTTCCCAAGCCTAGTAGGGCCAGGCAAGGGGGCTTGGCCAGAGTTTGAGTGTAAGGCTCGGCAGGACGTTCGACCTTACCGCGGCAGGGAGACCAAGCTTCCCAAGCCGAGTAGGAGAGTCAGGGAAGGGGGCTTGGCCAGAGTTCGAGTGTAAGGCTCGGCAGGACGTTCGACCTTACCTCGGCAGGGAGGCCAAGCTTTCCAAGCCTAGTAGGAGAGTCAGGCAAGGAGGCTTGGCCGGAGTTCGAATGTAAGGCTCGGCAGGACGTTCGACCTTACGTCGGCAGGGAGACCAAGCTTCCCAAGCCTAGTAGGAGAGTCAGGGAAGGGGGCTTGGCTGGAGTTCGAGTGTAAGGCTCGGCAGGACGTTCGACCTTATCTCGGCAGGGAGACCAAGCTTCCCAAGCCTAGTAGGGTCAGGCAAGTGGGCTTGGCCGGAGTTCGAGTGTAAGGCTCGGCAGGACGTTTGACCTTACCTCGGCAGGGAGACCAAGCTTCCCAAGCCTAGTAGGGTCAGGCAAGGGGGCTTGGCCGGAGTGCGAGTGCAAGGCTCGGCAGGACGTTCGACCTTACCTCGGCAGGGAGACCAAGCTTCCCAAGCCCGGTAGGAGAGTCAGGCTAGGGGGCTTGGCCGGAGTTCGAGTGTAAGGCTCGGCAGGACGTTCAACCTTACCTCGGCAGGGAGACCAAGCTTCCCAAGTCTAGTAGGGTCAGGCAAGGGGGCTTGGCCGGAGTTCGAGTGTAAGGCTCGGCAGGACGTTCGACCGTACCTCGGCAGGGAGACCAAGCTTCCCAGGCCTAGTAGGAGAGTCAGGCAAGGGGGCTTGGCCGGAGTTCGAGTGTAAGGCTCGGCAGGACGTTCGACCTTACCTCGGCAGGGAGACCAAGCTTCCCAAGCCTAGCAGGGTCAGGCAAGGGGGCTTGGCCAGAGTTCGAGTGTAAGGCTCGGCAGGACGTTCGACCTTACCTCGGCAGGGTGACCAAGCTTCCCAAGCCTAGTAGGAGAGTCAGGCAAGGGGGCTTGGCCGGAGTTCGAGTGTAAGGCTCAGCAGGACGTTCGACCTTACCTCGGCAGGGAGACCAAGCTTCCCAAGCCTAGTAAGAGAGTCAGGCAAGGGGGCTTGGCCGGAGTTCTAGTGTAAGGCTCGGCAGGACGTTCGACCATACCTCGGCAGGGAGACCAAGCTTCCCAAGCCTAGTAAGAGAGTCAGGCAAGGGGGCTTGGCCGGAGTTCGAGTGTAAGGCTCGGCAGGACGTTCGACCATACCTCTGCAGGGAGACCAAGCTTCCCAAGCCTAGTAAGAGAGTCAGGCAAGGTGGCTTGGCCGGAGTTCGAGTGTAAGGCTCGGCAGGACGTTCGACCATACCTCGGCAGGGAGACCAAGGTTCCCAAGCCTAGTAGGAGAGTCAGGCAAGGGGGCTTGGCCGGAGTTCGAGTGTAAGGCTCGGCAGGACGTTCGACCATACCTCGGCAGGGAGACCAAGCTTCCCAAGCCTAGTAGGAGAGTCAGGCAAGGGGGCTTGGCCGGAGTTCGAGTGTAAGGCTCGGCAGGACGTTCGACCATACCTCGGCAGGGAGACCAAGCTTCCCAAGCCTAGTAGGAGAGTCAGGCAAGGGGGCTTGGCCGGAGTTCGAGTGTAAGGCTCGGCAGGACGTTCGACCTTACCTCAGCAGGGAGACCAAGCTTCCCAAGCCTAGTAGGAGCGTCAGGCAAGGGGGCTTGGCCGGAGTTCGAGTGTAAGGCTCGGCAGGACGTTCGACCTTACCTCGGCAGGGAGACCAAGCTTCCCAAGCCTAGTAGGAGAGTCAGGCAAGGGGGCTTGGCCGGAGTTCGAGTGTAAGGCTCGGCAGGACGTTCGACCGTACCTGGGCAGGGAGACCAAGCTTCCCAAGCCTAGTAGGAGAGTCAGGCAAGGGGGCTTGGCCGGAGTTCGAGTGTAAGGCTCGGCAGGACGTTCGACCGTACCTTGGCAGGGAGACCAAGCTTCCCAAGCCTAGTAGGAGAGTCAGACAAGGCGGCTTGGCCGGAGTTCAAGTGTAAGGCTCGGCAGGATGTTCGACCTTACCGCGGCAGGGAGACCAAGCTTCCCAAGCCTAGTAGGAGAGTCAGGCAAGGGGGCTTGGCCGGAGTTCGAGTGTAAGGCTCGGCAGGACGTTCGACCTTACCTCGGCAGGGAGGCCAATCTTCCCAAGCCTTGCAGGGTCAGGCAAGGGGGCTTGGCCGGAGTTCGAGTGTAAGGCTCGGCAGGACGTTCGACCGTACCTTGGCAGGGAGACCAAGCTTCCCAAGCCTAGTAGGAGAGTCAGGCAAGGGGGCTTGGCCGGAGTTCGAGTGTAAGGCTCGGCAGGACGTTCGACCTTACCTCGGCAGGGAGACCAAGCTTCCCAAGCCTAGTAGGAGACTCAGGCAAGGGGGCTTGGCCGGAGTTCGAGTGTAAGGCTCGGCAGGACGTTCGACCGTACCTCGGCAGGGAGACCAAGCTTCCCAAGCCTAGTAGGAGAGTCAGACAAGGCGGCTTGGCCGGAGTTCAAGTGTAAGGCTCGGCAGGACGTTCGACCTTACCTCGGCAGGGAGACCAAGCTTCCCAAGCCTAGTAGGGTCAGGCAAGGGGGCTTGGCCGGAGTTTGAGTGTAAGGCTCGGCAGGACGTTCGACCTTACCGCGGCAGGGAGACCAAGCTTCCCAAGCCGAGTAGGAGAGTCAGGGAAGTGGGCTTGGCCAGAGTTCGAGTGTAAGGCTCGGCAGGACGTTCGACCTTACCTCGGCAGGGAGGCCAAGCTTCCCAAGCCGAGTAGGAGAGTCAGGGAAGGGGGCTTGGCCAGAGTTCGAGTGTAAGGCTCGGCAGGACGTTCGACCTTACCTCGGCAGGGAGGCCAAGCTTCCCAAGCCTAGTAGGAGAGTCAGGCAAGGAGGCTTGGCCGGAGTTCGAATGTAAGGCTCGGCAGGACGTTCGACCTTACGTCGGCAGGGAGACCAAGCTTCCCAAGCCTAGTAGGAGAGTCAGACAAGGCGGCTTGGCCGGAGTTCAAGTGTAAGGCTCGGCAGGATGTTCGACCTTACCTCGGCAGGGAGACCAAGCTTCCCAAGTCTAGTAGGGTCAGGCAAGGGGGCTTGGCCGGAGTTCGAGTGTAAGGCTCGGCAGGACGTTCGACCTTACCTCGGCAGGGAGACCAAGCTTCCCAAGCCTAGTAGGAGAGTCAGGCAAGGGGGCTTGACCGGAGTTCGAGTGTAAGGCTCGGCAGGACGTTCGACCTTACCGGGGCGGGGAGACCAAGCTTCCCAAGCCTAGTAGGAGAGTCAGGCAAGGGGGCTTGGCCGGAGTTCGAGTGTAAGGCTCGGAAGGACGTTCGACCTTACCTCGGCAGGGAGACCAAGCTTCCCAAGCCTAGTAGTGTCAGGCAAGGGGGCTTGGCCGGAGTTCAAGTGTAAGGCTCGGCAGTACGTTTGACCTTACCTAGGCAGGAAGACCAAGCTTCCCAAGCCTAGCAGGAGAGTCAGGCAAGGGGGCTTGGCCGGAGTTCGAGTGTAAGGCTCGGCAGGACGTTCGACCTTACCTCGGCAGGGAGACCAAGCTTCCCAAGCCTAGTAGGAGAGTCAGGCAAGGGGGCTTGGCCGGAGTTCGAGTGTAAGGCTCAGCAGGACGTTCGACCTTACCTCGGCAGGGAGACCAAGCTTCCCAAGCCTAGTAAGAGAGTCAGGCAAGGGGGCTTGGCCGGAGTTCGAGTGTAAGGCTCGGCAGGACGTTCGACCATACCTCGGCAGGGAGACCAAGCTTCCCAAGCCTAGTAGGAGAGTCAGGCAAGGGGGCTTGGCCGGAGTTCGAGTGTAAGGCTCGGCAGGACGTTCGACCATACCTCGGCAGGGAGACCAAGCTTCCCAAGCCTAGTAGGAGAGTCAGGCAAGGGGGCTTGGCCGGAGTTTGAGTGTAAGGCGCGGCAGGACGTTCGACCTTACCTCGGCAGGGAGACCAAGCTTCCCAAGCCTAGTAGGAGAGTCAGGCAAGGGGGCTTGGCCGGAGTTTGAGTGTAAGGCTCGGCAGGACGTTGGACCTTACCTCGGCAGGGAGACCAAGCTTCCCAAGCCTAGTAGGAGCGTCAGGCAAGGGGGCTTGGCCGGAGTTCGAGTGTAAGGCTCGGCAGGACGTTCGACCTTACCTCGGCAGGGAGACCAAGCTTCCCAAGGCTAGTAGGAGAGTCAGGCAAGGGGGCTTGGCCGGAGTTCGAGTGTAAGGCTCGGCAGGACGTTCGACCTTACCTGGGCAGGGAGACCAAGCTTCCCAAGCCTAGTAGGAGAGTCAGGCAAGGGGGCTTGGCCGGAGTTCGAGTGTAAGGCTCGGCAGGACGTTCGACCTTACCTGGGCAGGGAGACCAAGCTTCCCAAGCCTAGTAGGAGCGTCAGGCAAGGGGGCTTGGCCGGAGTTCGAGTGTAAGGCTCGGCAGGACGTTCAACCTTACCTCGGCAGGGAGACCAAGCTTCCCAAGCCTAGTAGGAGAGTCAGGCAAGGGGGCTTGGCCGGAGTTCGAGTGTAAGGCTCGGCAGGACGTTCGACCTTACCTGGGCAGGGAGACCAAGCTTCCCAAGCCTAGTAGGGTCAGGCAAGGGGGCTTGGTCGGAGTTCGAGTGTAAGGCTCAGCAGGACATTCGACCTTACCTCGGCAGGGAGACCAAGCATCCCAAGCCTAGTAGGAGAGTCAGGCAAGGGGGCCTGGCCGGACTTCGAGTGTAAGGCTCGGCAGGACGTTCGACCTTACCTCGGCAGGGAGACCAAGCTTCCCAAGCCTAGTAGGAGAGTCAGGCAAGGGGGCTTGGCCGGAGTTCGAGTGTAAGGCTCGGCAGGACGTTCGACCGTACCTCGGCAGGGAGACCAAGCTTCCCAGGCCTAGTAGGAGAGTCAGGCAAGGGGACTTGGCCGGAGTTCAAGTGTAAGGCTCGGCAGGATGTTCGACCTTACCTCGGCAGGGAGACCAAGCTTCCCAAGCCTAGTAGGAGAGTCAGGCAAGGGGGCTTGGCCGGAGTTCGAGTGTAAGGCTCGGCAGGACGTTCGACCGTACCTCGGCAGGGAGACCAAGCTTCCCAAGCCTAGTAGGGTGAGGCAAGGGGGTTTGGCCGGAGTTCGAGTGTAAGGCTCGGCAGGACGTTCGACCTTACCTCGGCAGGGAGACCAAGCTTCCCAAGCCTAGCAGGTTCAGGCAAGGCGGCTTGGCCGGAGATCGAGTGTAAGGCTCGGCAGGACGTTCGACCTTACCTCGGCAGGGAGACCAAGCTTCCCAAGCCTAGTAGGAGAGTCAGGCAAGGGGGCTTGGCCGGAGTTCGAGTGTAAGGCTCAGCAGGACGTTCGACCTTACCTCGGCAGGGAGACCAAGCTTCCCAAGCCTAGTAAGAGAGTCAGGCAAGGGGGCTTGGCCGGAGTTCGAGTGTAAGGCTCGGCAGGACGTTCGACCTTACCTCGGCAGGGACACCAAGCTTCCCAAGCCTAGTAGGAGAGTCAGGCAAGGGGGCTTGGCCGGAGTTCGAGTGTAAGGCTCGGCAGGACGTTCGACCATACCTCGGCAGGGAGACCAAGCTTCCCAAGCCTAGTAGGAGAGTCAGGCAAGGGGGCTTGGCCGGAGTTTGAGTGTAAGGCGCGGCAGGACGTTCGACCTTACCTCGGCAGGGAGACCAAGCTTCCCAAGCCTAGTAGGAGAGTCAGGCAAGGGGGCTTGGCCGGAGTTTGAGAGTAAGGCTCGGCAGGACGTTGGACCTTACCTCGGCAGGGAGACCAAGCTTCCCAAGCCTAGTAGGAGCGTCAGGCAAGGGGGCTTGGCCGGAGTTCGAGTGTAAGGCTCGGCAGGACGTTCGACCTTACCTCGGCAGGGAGACCAAGCTTCCCAAGCCTAGTAGGAGAGTCAGGCAAGGGGGCTTGGCCGGAGTTCGAGTGTAAGGCTCGGCAGGACGTTCGACCTTACCTGGGCAGGGAGACCAAGCTTCCCAAGCCTAGTAGGAGAGTCAGGCAAGGGGGTTTGGCCGGAGTTCGAGTGTAAGGCTCGGCAGGACGTTCGACCTTACCTCGGCAGGGAGACCAAGCTTCCCAAGCCTAGTAGGTTCAGGAAAGGCGGCTTGGCCGGAGTTGGAGTGTAAGGCTCGGCAGGACGTTCGACCTTACCTCGGCAGGGAGACCAAGCTTCCCAAGCCTAGTAGGAGAGTCAGGCAAGGGGGCTTGGCCGGAGTTCGAGTGTAAGGCTCGGCAGGACGTTCGACCTTACCTCGGCAGGGAGACCAAGCTTCCCAAGCCTAGTAGGAGAGTCAGGCAAGGGGGCTTGGCCGGAGTTCGAGTGTAAGGCTCGGCAGGACGTTCGACCTTACCTCGGAAGGGACACCAAGCTTCCCAAGCCTAGTAGGGTCAGGAAAGGGGGCTTGGCCGGAGTTCGAGTGTAAGGCTCGGCAGGAAGTTCGACCTGACCTTGGCAGGGAGACCAAGCTTCCCAAGCCTAGTAGGAGAGTCAGGCAAGGGGGCTTGGCGGGAGTTCGAGTGTAAGGCTCGGCAGGACGTTCGACCTTACCTGGGCAGGGAGACCAAGCTTCCCAAGCCTAGTAGGAGAGTCAGACAAGGCGGCTTGGCCGGAGTTCGAGTGTAAGGCTCGGCAGGATGTTCGACCTTACCTCGGCAGGGAGACCAAGCTTCCCAAGCCTAGTAGGAGAGTCAGGCAAGGGGGCTTGGCCGGAGTTCGAGTGTAAGGCTCGGCAGGATGTTCGACCTTACCTCGGCAGGGAGACCAAGCTTCCCAAGCCTAGTAGGAGAGTCAGGCAAGGGGGCTTGGCCGGAGTTCGAGTGTAAGGCTCGGCAGGACGTTCGACCTTACCTCGGCAGGGAGGCCAATCTTCCCAAGCCTAGCAGGGTCAGGCAAGGGGGCTTGGCCGGAGTTCGAGTGTAAGGCTCGGCAGGACGTTCGACCGTACCTGGGCAGGGAGACCAAGCTTCCCAAGCCTAGTAGGAGAGTCAGGCAAGGGGGCTTGGCCGGAGTTCGAGTGTAAGGCTCGGCAGGACGTTCGACCTTACCTCGGCAGGGAGACCAAGCTTCCCAAGCCTAGTAGGAGAGTCAGGCAAGGGGGCTTGGCCGGAGTTCGAGTGTAAGGCTCGGCAGGACGTTCGACCTTACCTCGGCAGGGAGACCAAGCTTCCCAAGCCTAGTAGGGCCAGGCAAGGGGGCTTGGCCAGAGTTTGAGTGTAAGGCTCGGCAGGACGTTCGACCTTACCGCGGCAGGGAGACCAAGCTTTCCAAGCCGAGTAGGAGAGTCAGGGAAGGGGGCTTGGCCAGAGTTCGAGTGTAAGGCTCGGCAGGACGTTCGACCTTACCTCGGCAGGGAGGCCAAGCTTTCCAAGCCTAGTAGGAGAGTCAGGCAAGGAGGCTTGGCCGGAGTTCGAATGTAAGGCTCGGCAGGACGTTCGACCTTACGTCGGCAGGGAGACCAAGCTTCCCAAGCCTAGTAGGAGAGTCAGGGAAGGGGGCTTGGCTGGAGTTCGAGTGTAAGGCTCAGCAGGACGTTCGACCTTATCTCGGCAGGGAGACCAAGCTTCCCAAGCCTAGTAGGGTCAGGCAAGTGGGCTTGGCCGGAGTTCGAGTGTAAGGCTCGGCAGGACGTTTGACCTTACCTCGGCAGGGAGACCAAGCTTCCCAAGCCTAGTAGGGCCAGGCAAGGGGGCTTGGCCGGAGTGCGAGTGCAAGGCTCGGCAGGACGTTCGACCTTACCTCGGCAGGGAGACCAAGCTTCCCAAGCCCGGTAGGAGAGTCAGGCTAGGGGGCTTGGCCGGAGTTCGAGTGTAAGGCTCGGCAGGACGTTCAACCTTACCTCGGCAGGGAGACCAAGCTTCCCAAGTCTAGTAGGGTCAGGCAAGGGGGCTTGGCCGGAGTTCGAGTGTAAGGCTCGGCAGGACATTCGACCGTACCTCGGCAGGGAGACCAAGCTTCCCAGGCCTAGTAGGAGAGTCAGGCAAGGGGGCTTGGCCGGAGTTCAAGTGTAAGGCTCGGCAGGATGTTCGACGTTACCTCGGCAGGGAGACCAAGCTTCCCAAGCCTAGTAGGAGAGTCAGGCAAGGGGGCTTGGCCGGAGTTTGAGTGTAAGGCTCGGCAGGACGTTCGACCGTACCTCGGCAGGGAGACCAAGCTTCCCAAGCCTAGTAGGGTGAGGCAAGGGGGTTTGGCCGGAGTTCGAGTGTAAGGCTCAGCAGGACGTTCGACCTTACCTCGGCAGGGAGACCAAGCTTCCCAAGCCTAGTAAGAGAGTCAGGCAAGGGGGCTTGGCCGGAGTTCGAGTGTAAGGCTCGGCAGGACGTTCGACCATACCTCGGCAGGGAGACCAAGCTTCCCAAGCCTAGTAGGAGAGTCAGGCAAGGGGGCTTGGCCGGAGTTCGAGTGTAAGGCTCGGCAGGACGTTCGACCATACCTCGGCAGGGAGACCAAGCTTCCCAAGCCTAGTAGGAGAGTCAGGCAAGGGGGCTTGGCCGGAGTTTGAGTGTAAGGCGCGGCAGGACGTTCGACCTTACCTCGGCAGGGAGACCAAGCTTCCCAAGCCTAGTAGGGCCAGGCAAGGGGGCTTGGCCGGAGTGCGAGTGCAAGGCTCGGCAGGACGTTCGACCTTACCTCGGCAGGGAGACCAAGCTTCCCAAGCCCGGTAGGAGAGTCAGGCTAGGGGGCTTGGCCGGAGTTCGAGTGTAAGGCTCGGCAGGACGTTCAACCTTACCTCGGCAGGGAGACCAAGCTTCCCAAGTCTAGTAGGGTCAGGCAAGGGGGCTTGGCCGGAGTTCGAGTGTAAGGCTCGGCAGGACATTCGACCGTACCTCGGCAGGGAGACCAAGCTTCCCAGGCCTAGTAGGAGAGTCAGGCAAGGGGGCTTGGCCGGAGTTCAAGTGTAAGGCTCGGCAGGATGTTCGACGTTACCTCGGCAGGGAGACCAAGCTTCCCAAGCCTAGTAGGAGAGTCAGGCAAGGGGGCTTGGCCGGAGTTTGAGTGTAAGGCTCGGCAGGACGTTCGACCGTACCTCGGCAGGGAGACCAAGCTTCCCAAGCCTAGTAGGGTGAGGCAAGGGGGTTTGGCCGGAGTTCGAGTGTAAGGCTCAGCAGGACGTTCGACCTTACCTCGGCAGGGAGGCCAATCTTCCCAAGCCTAGCAGGGTCAGGCAAGGGGGCTTGGCCGGAGTTCGAGTGTAAGGCTCGGCAGGACGTTCGACCGTACCTGGGCAGGGAGACCAAGCTTCCCAAGCCTAGTAGGAGAGTCAGGCAAGGGGGCTTGGCCGGAGTTCGAGTGTAAGGCTCGGCAGGACGTTCGACCTTACCTCGGCAGGGAGACCAAGCTTCCCAAGCCTAGTAGGAGAGTCAGGCAAGGGGGCTTGGCCGGAGTTCGAGTGTAAGGCTCGGCAGGACGTTCGACCTTACCTCGGCAGGGAGACCAAGCTTCCCAAGCCTAGTAGGGCCAGGCAAGGGGGCTTGGCCAGAGTTTGAGTGTAAGGCTCGGCAGGACGTTCGACCTTACCGCGGCAGGGAGACCAAGCTTTCCAAGCCGAGTAGGAGAGTCAGGGAAGGGGGCTTGGCCAGAGTTCGAGTGTAAGGCTCGGCAGGACGTTCGACCTTACCTCGGCAGGGAGGCCAAGCTTTCCAAGCCTAGTAGGAGAGTCAGGCAAGGAGGCTTGGCCGGAGTTCGAATGTAAGGCTCGGCAGGACGTTCGACCTTACGTCGGCAGGGAGACCAAGCTTCCCAAGCCTAGTAGGAGAGTCAGGGAAGGGGGCTTGGCTGGAGTTCGAGTGTAAGGCTCGGCAGGACGTTCGACCTTATCTCGGCAGGGAGACCAAGCTTCCCAAGCCTAGTAGGGTCAGGCAAGTGGGCTTGGCCGGAGTTCGAGTGTAAGGCTCGGCAGGACGTTTGACCTTACCTCGGCAGGGAGACCAAGCTTCCCAAGCCTAGTAGGGCCAGGCAAGGGGGCTTGGCCAGAGTGCGAGTGCAAGGCTCGGCAGGACGTTCGACCTTACCTCGGCAGGGAGACCAAGCTTCCCAAGCCCGGTAGGAGAGTCAGGCTAGGGGGCTTGGCCGGAGTTCGAGTGTAAGGCTCGGCAGGACGTTCAACCTTACCTCGGCAGGGAGACCAAGCTTCCCAAGTCTAGTAGGGTCAGGCAAGGGGGCTTGGCCGGAGTTCGAGTGTAAGGCTCGGCAGGACATTCGACCGTACCTCGGCAGGGAGACCAAGCTTCCCAGGCCTAGTAGGAGAGTCAGGCAAGGGGGCTTGGCCGGAGTTCAAGTGTAAGGCTCGGCAGGATGTTCGACGTTACCTCGGCAGGGAGACCAAGCTTCCCAAGCCTAGTAGGAGAGTCAGGCAAGGGGGCTTGGCCGGAGTTTGAGTGTAAGGCTCGGCAGGACGTTCGACCGTACCTCGGCAGGGAGACCAAGCTTCCCAAGCCTAGTAGGGTGAGGCAAGGGGGTTTGGCCGGAGTTCGAGTGTAAGGCTCAGCAGGACGTTCGACCTTACCTCGGCAGGGAGACCAAGCTTCCCAAGCCTAGTAAGAGAGTCAGGCAAGGGGGCTTGGCCGGAGTTCGAGTGTAAGGCTCGGCAGGACGTTCGACCATACCTCGGCAGGGAGACCAAGCTTCCCAAGCCTAGTAGGAGAGTCAGGCAAGGGGGCTTGGCCGGAGTTCGAGTGTAAGGCTCGGCAGGACGTTCGACCATACCTCGGCAGGGAGACCAAGCTTCCCAAGCCTAGTAGGAGAGTCAGGCAAGGGGGCTTGGCCGGAGTTTGAGTGTAAGGCGCGGCAGGACGTTCGACCTTACCTCGGCAGGGAGACCAAGCTTCCCAAGCCTAGTAGGGCCAGGCAAGGGGGCTTGGCCGGAGTGCGAGTGCAAGGCTCGGCAGGACGTTCGACCTTACCTCGGCAGGGAGACCAAGCTTCCCAAGCCCGGTAGGAGAGTCAGGCTAGGGGGCTTGGCCGGAGTTCGAGTGTAAGGCTCGGCAGGACGTTCAACCTTACCTCGGCAGGGAGACCAAGCTTCCCAAGTCTAGTAGGGTCAGGCAAGGGGGCTTGGCCGGAGTTCGAGTGTAAGGCTCGGCAGGACATTCGACCGTACCTCGGCAGGGAGACCAAGCTTCCCAGGCCTAGTAGGAGAGTCAGGCAAGGGGGCTTGGCCGGAGTTCAAGTGTAAGGCTCGGCAGGATGTTCGACGTTACCTCGGCAGGGAGACCAAGCTTCCCAAGCCTAGTAGGAGAGTCAGGCAAGGGGGCTTGGCCGGAGTTTGAGTGTAAGGCTCGGCAGGACGTTCGACCGTACCTCGGCAGGGAGACCAAGCTTCCCAAGCCTAGTAGGGTGAGGCAAGGGGGTTTGGCCGGAGTTCGAGTGTAAGGCTCAGCAGGACGTTCGACCTTACCTCGGCAGGGAGACCAAGCTTCCCAAGCCTAGTAAGAGAGTCAGGCAAGGGGGCTTGGCCGGAGTTCGAGTGTAAGGCTCGGCAGGACGTTCGACCATACCTCGGCAGGGAGACCAATCTTCCCAAGCCTAGTAGGAGAGTCAGGCAAGGGGGCTTGGCCGGAGTTCGAGTGTAAGGCTCGGCAGGACGTTCGACCATACCTCGGCAGGGAGACCAAGCTTCCCAAGCCTAGTAGGAGAGTCAGGCAAGGGGGCTTGGCCGGAGTTTGAGTGTAAGGCTCGGCAGGACGTTCGACCTTACCTCGGCAGGGAGACCAAGCTTCCCAAGCCTAGTAGGGCCAGGCAAGGGGGCTTGGCCAGAGTTTGAGTGTAAGGCTCGGCAGGACGTTCGACCTTACCGCGGCAGGGAGACCAAGCTTTCCAAGCCGAGTAGGAGAGTCAGGGAAGGGGGCTTGGCCAGAGTTCGAGTGTAAGGCTCGGCAGGACGTTCGACCTTACCTCGGCAGGGAGGCCAAGCTTTCCAAGCCTAGTAGGAGAGTCAGGCAAGGAGGCTTGGCCGGAGTTCGAATGTAAGGCTCGGCAGGACGTTCGACCTTACGTCGGCAGGGAGACCAAGCTTCCCAAGCCTAGTAGGAGAGTCAGGGAAGGGGGCTTGGCTGGAGTTCGAGTGTAAGGCTCGGCAGGACGTTCGACCTTATCTCGGCAGGGAGACCAAGCTTCCCAAGCCTAGTAGGGTCAGGCAAGTGGGCTTGGCCGGAGTTCGAGTGTAAGGCTCGGCAGGACGTTTGACCTTACCTCGGCAGGGAGACCAAGCTTCCCAAGCCTAGTAGGGCCAGGCAAGGGGGCTTGGCCGGAGTGCGAGTGCAAGGCTCGGCAGGACGTTCGACCTTACCTCGGCAGGGAGACCAAGCTTCCCAAGCCCGGTAGGAGAGTCAGGCTAGGGGGCTTGGCCGGAGTTCGAGTGTAAGGCTCGGCAGGACGTTCAACCTTACCTCGGCAGGGAGACCAAGCTTCCCAAGTCTAGTAGGGTCAGGCAAGGGGGCTTGGCCGGAGTTCGAGTGTAAGGCTCGGCAGGACATTCGACCGTACCTCGGCAGGGAGACCAAGCTTCCCAGGCCTAGTAGGAGAGTCAGGCAAGGGGGCTTGGCCGGAGTTCAAGTGTAAGGCTCGGCAGGATGTTCGACGTTACCTCGGCAGGGAGACCAAGCTTCCCAAGCCTAGTAGGAGAGTCAGGCAAGGGGGCTTGGCCGGAGTTTGAGTGTAAGGCTCGGCAGGACGTTCGACCGTACCTCGGCAGGGAGACCAAGCTTCCCAAGCCTAGTAGGGTGAGGCAAGGGGGTTTGGCCGGAGTTCGAGTGTAAGGCTCAGCAGGACGTTCGACCTTACCTCGGCAGGGAGACCAAGCTTCCCAAGCCTAGTAAGAGAGTCAGGCAAGGGGGCTTGGCCGGAGTTCGAGTGTAAGGCTCGGCAGGACGTTCGACCATACCTCGGCAGGGAGACCAAGCTTCCCAAGCCTAGTAGGAGAGTCAGGCAAGGGGGCTTGGCCGGAGTTCGAGTGTAAGGCTCGGCAGGACGTTCGACCATACCTCGGCAGGGAGACCAAGCTTCCCAAGCCTAGTAGGAGAGTCAGGCAAGGGGGCTTGGCCGGAGTTTGAGTGTAAGGCGCGGCAGGACGTTCGACCTTACCTGGGCAGGGAGACCAAGCTTCCCAAGCCTAGTAGGAGCGTCAGGCAAGGGGGCTTGGCCGGAGTTCGAGTGTAAGGCTCGGCAGGACGTTCAACCTTACCTCGGCAGGGAGACCAAGCTTCCCAAGCCTAGTAGGAGAGTCAGGCAAGGGGGCTTGGCCGGAGTTCGAGTGTAAGGCTCGGCAGGACGTTCGACCTTACCTGGGCAGGGAGACCAAGCTTCCCAAGCCTAGTAGGGTCAGGCAAGGGGGCTTGGTCGGAGTTCGAGTGTAAGGCTCAGCAGGACATTCGACCTTACCTCGGCAGGGAGACCAAGCATCCCAAGCCTAGTAGGAGAGTCAGGCAAGGGGGCCTGGCCGGACTTCGAGTGTAAGGCTCGGCAGGACGTTCGACCTTACCTCGGCAGGGAGACCAAGCTTCCCAAGCCTAGTAGGAGAGTCAGGCAAGGGGGCTTGGCCGGAGTTCGAGTGTAAGGCTCGGCAGGACGTTCGACCGTACCTCGGCAGGGAGACCAAGCTTCCCAGGCCTAGTAGGAGAGTCAGGCAAGGGGACTTGGCCGGAGTTCAAGTGTAAGGCTCGGCAGGATGTTCGACCTTACCTCGGCAGGGAGACCAAGCTTCCCAAGCCTAGTAGGAGAGTCAGGCAAGGGGGCTTGGCCGGAGTTCGAGTGTAAGGCTCGGCAGGACGTTCGACCGTACCTCGGCAGGGAGACCAAGCTTCCCAAGCCTAGTAGGGTGAGGCAAGGGGGTTTGGCCGGAGTTCGAGTGTAAGGCTCGGCAGGACGTTCGACCTTACCTCGGCAGGGAGACCAAGCTTCCCAAGCCTAGCAGGTTCAGGCAAGGCGGCTTGGCCGGAGATCGAGTGTAAGGCTCGGCAGGACGTTCGACCTTACCTCGGCAGGGAGACCAAGCTTCCCAAGCCTAGTAGGAGAGTCAGGCAAGGGGGCTTGGCCGGAGTTCGAGTGTAAGGCTCAGCAGGACGTTCGACCTTACCTCGGCAGGGAGACCAAGCTTCCCAAGCCTAGTAAGAGAGTCAGGCAAGGGGGCTTGGCCGGAGTTCGAGTGTAAGGCTCGGCAGGACGTTCGACCTTACCTCGGCAGGGAGACCAAGCTTCCCAAGCCTAGTAGGAGAGTCAGGCAAGGGGGCTTGGCCGGAGTTCGAGTGTAAGGCTCGGCAGGACGTTCGACCATACCTCGGCAGGGAGACCAAGCTTCCCAAGCCTAGTAGGAGAGTCAGGCAAGGGGGCTTGGCCGGAGTTCGAGTGTAAGGCGCGGCAGGACGTTCGACCTTACCTCGGCAGGGAGACCAAGCTTCCCAAGCCTAGTAGGAGAGTCAGGCAAGGGGGCTTGGCCGGAGTTTGAGAGTAAGGCTCGGCAGGACGTTGGACCTTACCTCGGCAGGGAGACCAAGCTTCCCAAGCCTAGTAGGAGCGTCAGGCAAGGGGGCTTGGCCGGAGTTCGAGTGTAAGGCTCGGCAGGACGTTCGACCTTACCTCGGCAGGGAGACCAAGCTTCCCAAGCCTAGTAGGAGAGTCAGGCAAGGGGACTTGGCCGGAGTTCGAGTGTAAGGCTCGGCAGGACGTTCGACCTTACCTGGGCAGGGAGACCAAGCTTCCCAAGCCTAGTAGGAGAGTCAGGCAAGGGGGTTTGGCCGGAGTTCGAGTGTAAGGCTCGGCAGGACGTTCGACCTTACCTCGGCAGGGAGACCAAGCTTCCCAAGCCTAGTAGGGTCAGGCAAGGCGGCTTGGCCGGAGTTGGAGTGTAAGGCTCGGCAGGACGTTCGACCTTACCTCGGCAGGGAGACCAAGCTTCCCAAGCCTAGTAGGAGAGTCAGGCAAGGGGGCTTGGCCGGAGTTCGAGTGTAAGGCTCGGCAGGACGTTCGACCTTACCTCGGCAGGGAGACCAAGCTTCCCAAGCCTAGTAGGAGAGTCAGGCAAGGGGGCTTGGCCGGAGTTTGAGTGTAAGGCGCGGCAGGACGTTCGACCTTACCTCGGCAGGGAGACCAAGCTTCCCAAGCCTAGTAGGAGAGTCAGGCAAGGGGGCTTGGCCGGAGTTTGAGAGTAAGGCTCGGCAGGACGTTGGACCTTACCTCGGCAGGGAGACCAAGCTTCCCAAGCCTAGTAGGAGCGTCAGGCAAGGGGGCTTGGCCGGAGTTCGAGTGTAAGGCTCGGCAGGACGTTCGACCTTACCTCGGCAGGGAGACCAAGCTTCCCAAGCCTAGTAGGAGAGTCAGGCAAGGGGGCTTGGCCGGAGTTCGAGTGTAAGGCTCGGCAGGACGTTCGACCTTACCTGGGCAGGGAGACCAAGCTTCCCAAGCCTAGTAGGAGAGTCAGGCAAGGGGGTTTGGCCGGAGTTCGAGTGTAAGGCTCGGCAGGACGTTCGACCTTACCTCGGCAGGGAGACCAAGCTTCCCAAGCCTAGTAGGGTCAGGCAAGGCGGCTTGGCCGGAGTTGGAGTGTAAGGCTCGGCAGGACGTTCGACCTTACCTCGGCAGGGAGACCAAGCTTCCCAAGCCTAGTAGGAGAGTCAGGCAAGGGGGCTTGGCCGGAGTTCGAGTGTAAGGCTCGGCAGGACGTTCGACCTTACCTCGGCAGGGAGACCAAGCTTCCCAAGCCTAGTAGGAGAGTCAGGCAAGGCGGCTTGGCCGGAGTTGGAGTGTAAGGCTCGGCAGGACGTTCGACCTTACCTCGGCAGGGAGACCAAGCTTCCCAAGCCTAGTAGGAGAGTCAGGCAAGGGGGCTTGGCCGGAGTTCGAGTGTAAGGCTCGGCAGGACGTTCGACCTTACCTCGGCAGGGAGACCAAGCTTCCCAAGCCTAGTAGGAGAGTCAGGCAAGGGGGCTTGGCCGGAGTTTGAGTGTAAGGCGCGGCAGGACGTTCGACCTTACCTCGGCAGGGAGACCAAGCTTCCCAAGCCTAGTAGGAGAGTCAGGCAAGGGGGCTTGGCCGGAGTTTGAGAGTAAGGCTCGGCAGGACGTTGGACCTTACCTCGGCAGGGAGACCAAGCTTCCCAAGCCTAGTAGGAGCGTCAGGCAAGGGGGCTTGGCCGGAGTTCGAGTGTAAGGCTCGGCAGGACGTTCGACCTTACCTCGGCAGGGAGACCAAGCTTCCCAAGCCTAGTAGGAGAGTCAGGCAAGGGGGCTTGGCCGGAGTTCGAGTGTAAGGCTCGGCAGGACGTTCGACCGTACCTCGGCAGGGTGACCAAGCTTCCCAAGCCTAGTAGGGTGAGGCAAGGGGGTTTGGCCGGAGTTCGAGTGTAAGGCTCGGCAGGACGTTCGACCTTACCTCGGCAGGGAGACCAAGCTTCCCAAGCCTAGCAGGTTCAGGCAAGGCGGCTTGGCCGGAGATCGAGTGTAAGGCTCGGCAGGACGTTCGACCTTACCTCGGCAGGGAGACCAAGCTTCCCAAGCCTAGTAGGAGAGTCAGGCAAGGGGGCTTGGCCGGAGTTCGAGTGTAAGGCTCAGCAGGACGTTCGACCTTACCTCGGCAGGGAGACCAAGCTTCCCAAGCCTAGTAAGAGAGTCAGGCAAGGGGCCTTGGCCGGAGTTCGAGTGTAAGGCTCGGCAGGACGTTCGACCTTACCTCAGCAGGGAGACCAAGCTTCCCAAGCCTAGTAGGAGAGTCAGGCAAGGGGGCTTGGCCGGAGTTCGAGTGTAAGGCTCGGCAGGACGTTCGACCATACCTCGGCAGGGAGACCAAGCTTCCCAAGCCTAGTAGGAGAGTCAGGCAAGGGGGCTTGGCCGGAGTTTGAGTGTAAGGCGCGGCAGGACGTTCGACCTTACCTCGGCAGGGAGACCAAGCTTCCCAAGCCTAGTAGGAGAGTCAGGCAAGGGGGCTTGGCCGGAGTTTGAGAGTAAGGCTCGGCAGGACGTTGGACCTTACCTCGGCAGGGAGACCAAGCTTCCCAAGCCTAGTAGGAGCGTCAGGCAAGGGGGCTTGGCCGGAGTTCGAGTGTAAGGCTCGGCAGGACGTTCGACCTTACCTCGGCAGGGAGACCAAGCTTCCCAAGCCTAGTAGGAGAGTCAGGCAAGGGGGCTTGGCCGGAGTTCGAGTGTAAGGCTCGGCAGGACGTTCGACCTTACCTGGGCAGGGAGACCAAGCTTCCCAAGCCTAGTAGGAGAGTCAGGCAAGGGGGCTTGGCCGGAGTTCGAGTGTAAGGCTCGGCAGGACGTTCGACCTTATCTCGGCAGGGAGACCAAGCTTCCCAAGCCTAGTAGGAGCGTCAGGCAAGGGGGCTTGGCCGGAGTTCGAGTGTAAGGCTCGGCAGGACGTTCAACCTTACCTCGGCAGGGAGACCAAGCTTCCCAAGCCTAGTAGGAGAGTCAGGCAAGGGGGCTTGGCCGGAGTTCGAGTGTAAGGCTCGGCAGGACGTTCGACCTTACCTGGGCAGGGAGACCAAGCTTCCCAAGCCTAGTAGGGTCAGGCAAGGGGGCTTGGTCGGAGTTCGAGTGTAAGGCTCGGCAGGACGTTCGACCTTACCTCGGCAGGGAGACCAAGCTTCCCAAGCCTAGTAGGAGAGTCAGACAAGGCGGCTTGGCCGGAGTTCAAGTGTCAGGCTCGGCAGTACGTTCGACCTTACCTCGGCAGGGAGACCAAGCTTCCCAAGCCTAGTAGGAGAGTGAGGCAAGGGGGCTTGGCCGGAGTTCGAGTGTAAGGCTCGGCAGGACGTTCGACCTTACCTCGGCAGGGAGGCCAATCTTCCCAAGCCTAGCAGGGTCAGGCAAGGGGGCTTGGCCGGAGTTCGAGTGTAAGGCTCGGCAGGACGTTCGACCGTACCTGGGCAGGGAGACCAAGCTTCCCAAGCCTAGTAGGAGAGTCAGGCAAGGGGGCTTGGCCGGAGTTCGAGTGTAAGGCTCGGCAGGACGTTCGACCTTACCTTGGCCGGGAGACCAAGCTTCCCAAGCCTAGTAGGGTCAGGAAAGGGGGCTTGGCTGGAGTTCGAGTGTAAGGCTCGGCAGGACGTTCGACCTTGCCTCGGCAGGGCGACCAAGCTTCCCAAGCCTAGTAGGGTCAGGCAAGGGGGCTTGGTCGGATTTCGAGTGCAAGGCTCAGCAGGACATTCGACCTTACCTTGGCAGGGAGACCAAGATTCCCAAGCCTAGTAGGAGAGTCAGGCAAGGGGGCTTGGCCGGAGTTCGAGTGTAAGGCTTGGCAGGACGTTCGACCTTACCTCGGCAGGGAGACCAAGCTTCCCAAGCCTAGTAGGAGAGTCAGGCAAGGGGGCTTGGCCGGAGTTCGAGTGTAAGGCTCGGCAGGACGTTCGACCTTACCTCGGCAGGGAGACCAAGCTTCCCAAGCCTAGTAGGAGAGTCAGGCAAGGGGTTTTGGCCGGAGTTTGAGTGTAAGGCTCGGCAGGACGTTCGACCTTACCTCGGCAGGGAGACCAAGCTTCCCAAGGCTAGTAGGGTCAGGCAAGGGGGCTTGGCCAGAGTTCGAGTGTAAGGCTCGGCAGGACGTTCGACCTTACCTCGGCAGGGTGACCAAGCTTCCCAAGCCTAGTAGGAGAGTCAGGCAAGGGGGCTTGGCCGGAGTTCAAGTGTAAGGCTCAGCAGGACGTTCGACCTTACCTCGGCAGGGAGACCAAGCTTCCCAAGCCTAGTAGGAGAGTCGGGCAAGGGGGCTTGGCCGGAGTTCAAGTGTAAGGCTCGGCAGGACGTTTGACCTTACCTAGGCAGGGAGACCAAGCTTCCCAAGCCTAGCAGGAGAGTCAGGCAAGGGGGCTTGGCCGGAGTTCGAGTGTAAGGCTCGGCAGGACGTTCGACCTTACCTCGGCAGGGAGACCAAGCATCCCAAGCCTAGTAGGAGAGTCAGGCAAGGGGGCTTGGCCGGAGTTCGAGTGTAAGGCTCGGCACGAAGTTCGACCATACCTCGGCAGGGAGACCAAGCTTCCCAAGCCTAGTAGGAGAGTCAGGCAAGGGGGCTTGGCCGGAGTTCGAGTGTAAGGCTCGGCAGGACGTTCGACCATACCTCGGCAGGGAGACCAAGCTTCCCAAGCCTAGTAGGAGAGTCAGGCAAGGGGGCTTGGCCGGAGTTTGAGTGTAAGGCGCGGCAGGACGTTCGACCTTACCTCGGCAGGGAGACCAAGCTTCCCAAGCCTAGTAGGAGAGTCAGGCAAGGGGGCTTGGCCGGAGTTTGAGTGTAAGGCTCGGCAGGACGTTCGACCTTACCTCGGCAGGGAGACCAATCTTCCCAAGCCTAGTAGGAGCGTCAGGCAAGGGGGCTTGGCCGGAGTTCGAGTGTAAGGCTCGGCAGGACGTTCGACCTTACCTCGGCAGGGAGACCAAGCTTCCCAAGCCTAGTAGGAGAGTCAGGCAAGGGGCCCTGGCCGGACTTCGAGTGTAAGGCTCGGCAGGACGTTCGACCTTACCTCGGCAGGGAGACCAAGCTTCCCAGGCCTAGTAGGAGAGTCAGGCAAGGGGGCTTGGCCGGAGTTCAAGTGTAAGGCTCGGCAGGATGTTCGACCTTACCTCGGCAGGGAGACCAAGCTTCCCAAGCCTAGTAGGAGAGTCAGGCAAGGGGGCTTGGCCGGAGTTCGAGTGTAAGGCTCGGCAGGACGTTCGACCGTACCTTGGCAGGGAGACCAAGCTTCCCAAGCCTAGCAGGAGAGTCAGGCAAGGGGGCTTGGCCGGAGTTCGAGTGTAAGGCTCGGCAGGACGTTCGACCTTACCTCGGCAGGGAGGCCAAGCTTCCCAAGCCTAGTAGGAGAGTCAGGCAAGGGGGCTTATCCGGAGTTCGAGTGTAAGGCTCGGCAGGACGTTCGACCTTACCTCGGCAGGGAGACCAAGCTTCCCAAGCCTAGTAGGAGAGTCAGGCAAGGGGGCTTGGCCGGAGTTCGAGTGTAAGGCTCAGCAGGACGTTCGACCTTACCTCGGCAGGGAGACCAAGCTTCCCAAGCCCAGTAGGAGAGTCAGGCAAGGGGGCTTGGCCGGAGTTCGAGTGTAAGGCTCGGCAGGACGTTCGACCTTACCTCGGCAGGGTGACCAAGCTTCCCAAGCCTAGTAGGAGAGTCAGGCCAGGGGGCTTGGCCGGAGTTCGAGTGTAAGGCTCGGCAGGACGTTCGACCTTACCTGGGCAGGGAGACCAAGCTTCCCAAGCCTAGTAGGAGAGTCAGGCAAGGGGGCTTGGCCGGAGTTCAAGTGTAAGGCTCGGCAGGACGTTCGACCGTACCTCGGCAGGGAGACCAAGCTTCCCAAGCCTAGTAGGAGAGTCAGGCAAGGGGGCTTGGCCGGAGTTCGAGTGTAAGGCTCGGCAGGACGTTCGACCTTACCTCGGCAGGGAGACCAAGCTTCCCAAGCCTAGCAGGGTCAGGCAAGGGGGCTTGGCCGGAGTTCGAGTGTAAGGCTCGGCAGGACGTTCGACCGTACCTGGGCAGGGAGACCAAGCTTCCCAAGCCTAGTAGGAGAGTCAGGCAAGGGGGCTTGGCCGGAGTTCGAGTGTAAGGCTCGGCAGGACGTTCGACCTTACCTCGGCAGGGAGACCAAGCTTCCCAAGCCTAGTAGGAGAGTCAGGCAAGGGGGCTTGGCCGGACTTCGAGTGTAAGGCTCGGCAGGACGTTCGACCTTACCTCGGCCGGGAGACCAAGCTTCCCAAGCCTAGTAGGGTCAGGAAAGGGGGCTTGGCCGGAGTTCGAGTGTAAGGCTCGGCAGGACGTTCGACCTTACCTCGGCAGGGTGACCAAGCTTCCCAAGCCTAGTAGGAGAGTCAGGCAAGGGGGCTTGGCCGGAGTTCAAGTGTAAGGCTCAGCAGGACGTTCGACCTTACCTCGGCAGGGAGACCAAGCTTCCCAAGCCTAGTAGGAGAGTCAGGCAAGGGGGCTTGGCCGGAGTTCAAGTGTAAGGCTCGGCAGGACGTTTGACCTTACCTAGGCAGGGAGACCAAGCTTCCCAAGCCTAGCAGGAGAGTCAGGCAAGGGGGCTTGGCCGGAGTTCGAGTGTAAGGCTCGGCAGGACGTTCGACCTTACCTCGGCAGGGAGGCCAAGCTTCCCAAGCCTAGTAGGAGAGTCAGGCAAGGGGGCTTATCCGGAGTTCGAGTGTAAGGCTCGGCAGGACGTTCGACCTTACCTCGGCAGGGAGACCAAGCTTCCCAAGCCTAGTAGGAGAGTCAGGCAAGGGGGCTTGGCCGGAGTTCGAGTGTAAGGCTCAGCAGGACGTTCGACCTTACCTCGGCAGGGAGACCAAGCTTCCCAAGCCTAGTAAGAGAGTCAGGCAAGGGGGCTTGGCCGGAGTTCGAGTGTAAGGCTCGGCACGAAGTTCGACCATACCTCGGCAGGGAGACCAAGCTTCCCAAGCCTAGTAGGAGAGTCAGGCAAGGGGGCTTGGCCGGAGTTCGAGTGTAAGGCTCGGCAGGACGTTCGACCATACCTCGGCAGGGAGACCAAGCTTCCCAAGCCTAGTAGGAGAGTCAGGCAAGGGGGCTTGGCCGGAGTTTGAGTGTAAGGCGCGGCAGGACGTTCGACCTTACCTCGGCAGGGAGACCAAGCTTCCCAAGCCTAGTAGGAGAGTCAGGCAAGGGGGCTTGGCCGGAGTTTGAGTGTAAGGCTCGGCAGGACGTTCGACCTTACCTCGGCAGGGAGACCAATCTTCCCAAGCCTAGTAGGAGCGTCAGGCAAGGGGGCTTGGCCGGAGTTCGAGTGTAAGGCTCGGCAGGACGTTCGACCTTACCTCGGCAGGGAGACCAAGCTTCCCAAGCCTAGTAGGAGAGTCAGGCAAGGGGGCCTGGCCGGACTTCGAGTGTAAGGCTCGGCAGGACGTTCGACCTTACCTCGGCAGGGAGACCAAGCTTCCCAGGCCTAGTAGGAGAGTCAGGCAAGGGGGCTTGGCCGGAGTTCAAGTGTAAGGCTCGGCAGGATGTTCGACCTTACCTCGGCAGGGAGACCAAGCTTCCCAAGCCTAGTAGGAGAGTCAGGCAAGGGGGCTTGGCCGGAGTTCGAGTGTAAGGCTCGGCAGGACGTTCGACCGTACCTCGGCAGGGAGACCAAGCTTCCCAAGCCTAGCAGGAGAGTCAGGCAAGGGGGCTTGGCCGGAGTTCGAGTGTAAGGCTCGGCAGGACGTTCGACCTTACCTCGGCAGGGAGGCCAAGCTTCCCAAGCCTAGTAGGAGAGTAAGGCAAGGGGGCTTATCCGGAGTTCGAGTGTAAGGCTCGGCAGGACGTTCGACCTTACCTCGGCAGGGAGACCAAGCTTCCCAAGCCTAGTAGGAGAGTCAGGCAAGGGGGCTTGGCCGGAGTTCGAGTGTAAGGCTCAGCAGGACGTTCGACCTTACCTCGGCAGGGAGACCAAGCTTCCCAAGCCTAGTAAGAGAGTCAGGCAAGGGGGCTTGGCCGGAGTTCGAGTGTAAGGCTCGGCACGATGTTCGACCATACCTCGGCAGGGAGACCAAGCTTCCCAAGCCTAGTAGGAGAGTCAGGCAAGGGGGCTTGGCCGGAGTTCGAGTGTAAGGCTCGGCAGGACGTTCGACCATACCTCGGCAGGGAGACCAAGCTTCCCAAGCCTAGTAGGAGAGTCAGGCAAGGGGGCTTGGCCGGAGTTTGAGTGTAAGGCTCGGCAGGACGTTCGACCTTACCTCGGCAGGGAGACCAAGCTTCCCAAGCCTAGTAGGAGCGTCAGGCAAGGGGGCTTGGCCGGAGTTCGAGTGTAAGGCTCGGCAGGACGTTCGACCTTACCTCGGCAGGGAGACCAACATTCCCAAGCCTAGTAGGAGAGTCAGGCAAGGGGGCTTGGCCGGAGTTCGAGTGTAAGGCTCGGCAGGACGTTCGACCTTACCTCGGCAGGGAGACCAAGCTTCCCAAGCCTAGTAGGAGAGTCAGGCAAGGGGGCTTGGCCGGAGTTCGAGTGTAAGGCTCGGCAGGACGTTCGACCTTACCTGGGCAGGGAGACCAAGCTTCCCAAGCCTAGTAGGAGCGTCAGGCAAGGGGGCTTGGCCGGAGTTCGAGTGTAAGGCTCGGCAGGACGTTCGACCTTACCTGGGCAGGGAGACCAAGCTTCCCAAGCCTAGTAGGAGAGTCAGGCAAGGGGGCTTGGCCGGAGTTCGAGTGTAAGGCTCGGCAGGACGTTCGACCTTACGTCGGCAGGGAGACCAAGCTTCCCAAGCCTAGTAGGGTCAGGCAAGGGGGCTTGGTCGGAGTTCGAGTGTAAGGCTCGGCAGGACGTTCGACCTTACCTCGGCAGGGAGACCAAGCATCCCAAGCCTAGTAGGAGAGTCAGGCAAGGGGGCCTGGCCGGAGTTCGAGTGTAAGGCTCGGCAGGACGTTCGACCTTACCTCGGCAGGGAGACCAAGCTTCCCAGGCCTAGTAGGAGAGTCAGGCAAGGGGGCTTGGCCGGAGTTCAAGTGTAAGGCTCGGCAGGAAGTTCGACCTTACCTCGGCAGGGAGACCAAGCTTCCCAAGCCTAGTAGGAGAGTCAGGCAAGGGGGCTTGGCCGGAGTTCGAGTGTAAGGCTCGGCAGGACGTTTGACCGTACCTCGGCAGGGAGACCAAGCTTCCCAAGCCTAGTAGGGTGAGGCAAGGGGGTTTGGCCGGAGTTCGAGTGTAAGGCTCGGCAGGACGTTCGACCTTACCTCGGCAGGGAGACCAAGCTTCCCAAGCCTAGTAGGGTCAGGCAAGGCGGCTTGGCCGGAGTTCGAGTGTAAGGCTCGGCAGGACGTTCGACCTTACCTCGGCAGGGAGACCAAGCTTCCCAAGCCTAGTAGGAGAGTCAGGCAAGGGGGCTTGGCCAGAGTTCGAGTGTAAGGCTCGGCAGGACGTTCGACCTTACCTCGGCAGGGAGACCAAGCTTCCCAAGCATAGTAGGAGAGTCAGGCAAGGGGGCTTGGCCGGAGTTCGAGTGTAAGGCTCGGCAGGACGTTCGACCTTACCTCGGAAGGGACACCAAGCTTCCCAAGCCTAGTAGGAGAGTCAGGCAAGGGGGCTTGGCCGGACTTCGAGTGTAAGGCTCGGCAGGTCGTACGACCTTACGTCGGCAGGGAGACCAAGCTTCCCAAGCCTAGTAGGAGTGTCAGGCAAGGAGGCTTGGCCGGAGTTCGAGTGTAAGGCTCGGCAGGAAGTTCGACCTGACCTTGGCAGGGAGACCAAGCTTCCCAAGCCTAGTAGGAGAGTCAGGCAAGGGGGCTTGGCCGGAGTTCGAGTGTAAGGCTCGGCAGGACGTTCGACCTTACCTGGGCAGGGAGACCAAGCTTCCCAAGCCTAGTAGGAGAGTCAGGCAAGGGGGCTTGGCCGGAGTTCAAGTGTAAGGCTCGGCAGGACGTTCGACCGTACCTCGGCAGGGAGACCAAGCTTCCCAAGCCTAGTAGGAGAGTCAGGCAAGGGGGCTTGGCCGGAGTTCGAGTGTAAGGCTCGGCAGGACATTCGACCTTACCTCGGCAGGGAGACCAAGCTTCCCAAGCCTAGCAGGGTCAGGCAAGGGGGCTCGGCCGGAGTTTGAGTGTAAGGCTCGGCAGGACGTTCGACCTTACCTCGGCAGGGAGACCAAGCTTCCCAAGCCTAGTAGGAGAGTCAGGCAAGGGGGCTTGGCCGGAGTTCGAGTGCAAAGCTCAGCAGGACGTTCGACCTTACCTCGGCAGGGAGACCAAGCTTCCCAAGTCTAGTAAGAGAGTCAGGCAAGGGGGCTTGGCCGGAGTTCGAGTGTAAGGCTCGGCAGGACGTCCGACCATACCTCGGCAGGGAGACCAAGCTTCCCAAGTCTAGTAGGAGAGTCAGGCAAGGGGGCTTGGCCGGAGTTCGAGTGTAAGGCTCGGCAGGACGTTCGACCTTACCTCAGCAGGGAGACCAAGCTTCCCAAGCCTAGTAGGAGCGTCAGGCAAGGGGGCTTGTCCGGAGTTCGAGTGTAAGGCTCGGCAGGACGTTCGACCTTACCTCGGCAGGGAGACCAAGCTTCCCAAGCCTAGTAGGAGAGTCAGGCAAGGGGGCTTGGCCGGAGTTCGAGTGTAAGGCTCGGCAGGATGTTCGACCTTACCTCGGCAGGGAGACCAAGCTTCCCAAGCCTAGTAGGAGAGTCAGGCAAGGGGGCTTGGCCGGAGTTCGAGTGTAAGGCTCGGCAGGACGTTCGACCTTACCTCGGCAGGGAGGCCAATCTTCCCAAGCCTAGCAGGGTCAGGCAAGGGGGCTTGGCCGGAGTTCGAGTGTAAGGCTCGGCAGGACGTTCGACCTTACCTTGGCAGAGAGACCAAGCTTCCCAAGCCTAGTAGGAGAGTCAGGCAAGGGGGCTTGGCCGGAGTTCGAGTGTAAGGCTCGGCAGGACGTTCGACCCTACCTCGGCAGGGAGACCAAGCTTCCCAAGCCTAGTAGGAGAGTCAGGCAAGGGGGCTTGGCCGGAGTTCGAGTGTAAGGCTCGGCAGGACGTTCGACCTTACCTCGGCCGGGAGACCAAGCTTCCCAAGCCTAGTAGGGTCAGGAAAGGGGGCTTGGCCGGAGTTCGAGTGTAAGGCTCGGCAGGACGTTCGACCTTACCGCGGCAGGGTGACCAAGCTTCCCAAGCCTAGTAGGAGAGTCAGGCAAGGGGGCTTGGCCGGAGTTCGAGTGTAAGGCTCGGCAGGACGTTGGACCTTACCTTGGCAGGGAGACCAAGCTTCCCAAGCCTAGTAGGAGAGTCAGGCAAGGGGGCTTGGCCGGAGTTCGAGTGTAAGGCTCGGCAGGACGTTCGACCTTACCTTGGCAGAGAGACCAAGCTTCCCAAGCCTAGTAGGAGAGTCAGGCAAGGGGGCTTGGCCGGAGTTCGAGTGTAAGGCTCGGCAGGACGTTCGACCTTACCTCAGCAGGGAGACCAAGCTTCCCAAGCCTAGTAGGAGCGTCAGGCAAGGGGGCTTGGCCGGAGTTCGAGTGTAAGGCTCGGCAGGACGTTCGACCTTACCTCGGCAGGGAGACCAAGCTTCCCAAGCCTAGTAGGAGAGTCAGGCAAGGGGGCTTGGCCGGAGTTCGAGTGTAAGGCTCGGCAGGACGTTCGACCTTGCCTCGGCAGGGAGACCAAGCTTCCCAAGCCTAGTAGGGTCAGGCAAGGGGGCTTGGTCGGAGTTCGAGTGTAAGGCTCAGCAGGACATTCGACCTTACCTTGGCAGGGAGACCAAGATTCCCAAGCCTAGTAGGAGAGTCAGGCAAGGGGGCTTGGCCGGAGTTCGAGTGTAAGGCTTGGCAGGACGTTCGACCTTACCTCGGCAGGGAGACCAAGCTTCCCAAGCCTAGTAGGAGAGTCAGGCAAGGGGGCTTGGCCGGAGTTCGAGTGTAAGGCTCGGCAGGACGTTCGACCTTACCTCGGCAGGGAGACCAAGCTTCCCAAGGCTAATAGGAGAGTCAGGCAAGGGGGTTTGGCCGGAGTTTGAGTGTAAGGCTCGGCAGGACGTTCGACCTTACCTCGGCAGGGAGACCAAGCTTCCCAAGCCTAGTAGGGTCAGGCAAGGGGGCTTGGCCAGAGTTCGAGTGTAAGGCTCGGCAGGACGTTCGACCTTACCTCGGCAGGGTGACCAAGCTTCCCAAGCCTAGTAGGAGAGTCAGGCAAGGGGGCTTGGCCGGAGTTCGAGTGTAAGGCTCAGCAGGACGTTCGACCTTACCTCGGCAGGGAGACCAAGCTTCCCAAGCCTAGTAGGGTGAGGCAGGGGGGTTTGGCCGGAGTTCGAGTGTAAGGCTCGGCAGGACGTTCGACCATACCTCGGCAGGGAGACCAAGCTTCCCAAGCCTAGGAGGCGAGTCAGGCAAGGGGGCGTGGCCGGAGTTCGAGTGTAAGGCTCGGCAGGACGTTCGACCTTACCTCGGCAGGGAGACCAAGCTTCCCAAGCCTAGTAGGAGAGTCAGGCAAGGGGGCTTGGCCGGAGTTCGAGTGTAAGGCTCGGCAGGACGTTCGACCTTACCTGGGCAGGGAGACCAAGCTTCCCAAGCCTAGTAGGAGCGTCAGGCAAGGGGGCTTGGCCGGAGTTCGAGTGTAAGGCTCGGCAGGACGTTCGACCTTACCTCGGCAGGGTGACCAAGCTTCCCAAGCCGAGTAGGAGAGTCAGGCAAGGGGGCTTGGCCAGAGTTCGAGTGTAAGGCTCGGCAGGACGTTCGACCTTACCTCGGCAGGGTGACCAAGCTTCCCAAGCCTAGTAGGAGAGTCAGGCAAGGGGGCTTGGCCGGAGTTCGAGTGTAAGGCTCAGCAGGACGTTCGACCTTACCTCGGCAGGGAGACCAAGCTTCCCAAGCCTAGTAGGGTGAGGCAGGGGGGTTTGGCCGGAGTTCGAGTGTAAGGCTCGGCAGGACGTTCGACCATACCTCGGCAGGGAGACCAAGCTTCCCAAGCCTAGGAGGCGAGTCAGGCAAGGGGGCTTGGCCGGAGTTCGAGTGTAAGGCTCGGCAGGACGTTCGACCTTACCTCGGCAGGGAGACCAAGCTTCCCAAGCCTAGTAGGAGAGTCAGGCAAGGGGGCTTGGCCGGAGTTCGAGTGTAAGGCTCGGCAGGACGTTCGACCTTACCTGGGCAGGGAGACCAAGCTTCCCAAGCCTAGTAGGAGCGTCAGGCAAGGGGGCTTGGCCGGAGTTCGAGTGTAAGGCTCGGCAGGACGTTCGACCTTACCTCGGCAGGGTGACCAAGCTTCCCAAGCCTAGTAGGAGAGTCAGGCAAGGGGGCTTGGCCGGAGTTCGAGTGTAAGGCTTGGCAGGACGTTCGACCTTACCTCGGCAGGGAGACCAAGCTTCCCAAGTCTAGTAGGAGAGTCAGGCAAGGGGGCTTGGCCGGAGTTCGAGTGTAAGGCTCGTCAGGACGTTCGACCTTACCTGGGCAGGGAGACCAAGCTTCCCAAGCCTAGTAGGAGCGTCAGGCAAGGGGGCTTGGCCGGAGTTCGAGTGTAAGGCTCGGCAGGACGTTCGACCTTACCTGGGCAGGGAGACCAAGCTTCCCAAGCCTAGTAGGAGCGTCAGGCAAGGAGGCTTGGCCGGAGTTCGAGTGTAAGGCTCGGCAGGACGTTCGACCTTACCTCGGCAGGGAGACCAAGCTTCCCAAGCCTAGTAGGAGAGTCAGGCAAGGGGGCTTGGTCGGAGTTCGAGTGTAAGGCTCAGCAGGACATTCGACCTTACCTCGGCAGGGAGACCAAGCTTCCCAAGCCTAGTAGGAGAATCAGGCAAGGGGGCCTGGCCGGACTTCGAGTGTAAGGCTCGGCAGGACGTTCGACCTTACCTCGGCAGGGAGACCAAGCTTCCCAAGCCTAGTAGGAGAGTCAGGCAAGGGGGCTTGGCCGGAGTTCGAGTGTAAGGCTCAGCAGGACGTTCGACCTTACCTCGGCAGGGAGACCAAGCTTCCCAAGTCTAGTAAGAGAGTCAGGCAAGGGGGCTTGGTCGGAGTTCGAGTGTAAGGCTCAGCAGGACATTCGACCTTACCTCGGCAGGGAGACCAAGCTTCCCAAGCCTAGTAGGAGAATCAGGCAAGGGGGCCTGGCCGGACTTCGAGTGTAAGGCTCGGCAGGACGTTCGACCTTACCTCGGCAGGGAGACCAAGCTTCCCAAGCCTAGTAGGAGAGTCAGGCAAGGGGGCTTGGCTGGAGTTGGAGTGTAAGGCTCAGCAGGACGTTCGACCTTACCTCGGCAGGGAGACCAAGCTTCCCAAGTCTAGTAAGAGAGTCAGGCAAGGGGGCTTGGCCGGAGTTCGAGTGTAAGGCTCGGCAGGACGTCCGACCATACCTCGGCAGGGAGACCAAGCTTCCCAAGTCTAGTAGGAGAGTCAGGCAAGGGGGCTTGGCCGGAGTTCGAGTGTAAGGCTCGGCAGGACGTTCGACCTTACCTCAGCAGGGAGACCAAGCTTCCCAAGCCTAGTAGGAGCGTCAGGCAAGGGGGCTTGGCCGGAGTTCGAGTGTAAGGCTCGGCAGGACGTTCGACCTTACCTCGGCAGGGAGGCCAATCTTCCCAAGCCTAGCAGGGTCAGGCAAGGGGGCTTGGCCGGAGTTCGAGTGTAAGGCTCGGCAGGACGTTCGACCTTACCTTGGCAGAGAGACCAAGCTTCCCAAGCCTAGTAGGAGAGTCAGGCAAGGGGGCTTGGCCGGAGTTCGAGTGTAAGGCTCGGCAGGACGTTCGACCCTACCTCGGCAGGGAGACCAAGCTTCCCAAGCCTAGTAGGAGAGTCAGGCAAGGGGGCTTGGCCGGAGTTCGAGTGTAAGGCTCGGCAGGACGTTCGACCTTACCTCGGCCGGGAGACCAAGCTTCCCAAGCCTAGTAGGGTCAGGAAAGGGGGCTTGGCCGGAGTTCGAGTGTAAGGCTCGGCAGGACGTTCGACCTTACCGCGGCAGGGTGACCAAGCTTCCCAAGCCTAGTAGGAGAGTCAGGCAAGGGGGCTTGGCCGGAGTTCGAGTGTAAGGCTCGGCAGGACGTTGGACCTTACCTTGGCAGGGAGACCAAGCTTCCCAAGCCTAGTAGGAGAGTCAGGCAAGGGGGCTTGGCCGGAGTTCGAGTGTAAGGCTCGGCAGGACGTTCGACCTTACCTTGGCAGAGAGACCAAGCTTCCCAAGCCTAGTAGGAGAGTCAGGCAAGGGGGCTTGGCCGGAGTTCGAGTGTAAGGCTCGGCAGGACGTTCGACCTTACCTCAGCAGGGAGACCAAGCTTCCCAAGCCTAGTAGGAGCGTCAGGCAAGGGGGCTTGGCCGGAGTTCGAGTGTAAGGCTCGGCAGGACGTTCGACCTTACCTCGGCAGGGAGACCAAGCTTCCCAAGCCTAGTAGGAGAGTCAGGCAAGGGGGCTTGGCCGGAGTTCGAGTGTAAGGCTCGGCAGGACGTTCGACCTTGCCTCGGCAGGGAGACCAAGCTTCCCAAGCCTAGTAGGGTCAGGCAAGGGGGCTTGGTCGGAGTTCGAGTGTAAGGCTCAGCAGGACATTCGACCTTACCTTGGCAGGGAGACCAAGATTCCCAAGCCTAGTAGGAGAGTCAGGCAAGGGGGCTTGGCCGGAGTTCGAGTGTAAGGCTTGGCAGGACGTTCGACCTTACCTCGGCAGGGAGACCAAGCTTCCCAAGCCTAGTAGGAGAGTCAGGCAAGGGGGCTTGGCCGGAGTTCGAGTGTAAGGCTCGGCAGGACGTTCGACCTTACCTCGGCAGGGAGACCAAGCTTCCCAAGGCTAATAGGAGAGTCAGGCAAGGGGGTTTGGCCGGAGTTTGAGTGTAAGGCTCGGCAGGACGTTCGACCTTACCTCGGCAGGGAGACCAAGCTTCCCAAGCCTAGTAGGGTCAGGCAAGGGGGCTTGGCCAGAGTTCGAGTGTAAGGCTCGGCAGGACGTTCGACCTTACCTCGGCAGGGTGACCAAGCTTCCCAAGCCTAGTAGGAGAGTCAGGCAAGGGGGCTTGGCCGGAGTTCGAGTGTAAGGCTCAGCAGGACGTTCGACCTTACCTCGGCAGGGAGACCAAGCTTCCCAAGCCTAGTAGGGTGAGGCAGGGGGGTTTGGCCGGAGTTCGAGTGTAAGGCTCGGCAGGACGTTCGACCATACCTCGGCAGGGAGACCAAGCTTCCCAAGCCTAGGAGGCGAGTCAGGCAAGGGGGCGTGGCCGGAGTTCGAGTGTAAGGCTCGGCAGGACGTTCGACCTTACCTCGGCAGGGAGACCAAGCTTCCCAAGCCTAGTAGGAGAGTCAGGCAAGGGGGCTTGGCCGGAGTTCGAGTGTAAGGCTCGGCAGGACGTTCGACCTTACCTGGGCAGGGAGACCAAGCTTCCCAAGCCTAGTAGGAGCGTCAGGCAAGGGGGCTTGGCCGGAGTTCGAGTGTAAGGCTCGGCAGGACGTTCGACCTTACCTCGGCAGGGTGACCAAGCTTCCCAAGCCGAGTAGGAGAGTCAGGCAAGGGGGCTTGGCCAGAGTTCGAGTGTAAGGCTCGGCAGGACGTTCGACCTTACCTCGGCAGGGTGACCAAGCTTCCCAAGCCTAGTAGGAGAGTCAGGCAAGGGGGCTTGGCCGGAGTTCGAGTGTAAGGCTCAGCAGGACGTTCGACCTTACCTCGGCAGGGAGACCAAGCTTCCCAAGCCTAGTAGGGTGAGGCAGGGGGGTTTGGCCGGAGTTCGAGTGTAAGGCTCGGCAGGACGTTCGACCATACCTCGGCAGGGAGACCAAGCTTCCCAAGCCTAGGAGGCGAGTCAGGCAAGGGGGCTTGGCCGGAGTTCGAGTGTAAGGCTCGGCAGGACGTTCGACCTTACCTCGGCAGGGAGACCAAGCTTCCCAAGCCTAGTAGGAGAGTCAGGCAAGGGGGCTTGGCCGGAGTTCGAGTGTAAGGCTCGGCAGGACGTTCGACCTTACCTGGGCAGGGAGACCAAGCTTCCCAAGCCTAGTAGGAGCGTCAGGCAAGGGGGCTTGGCCGGAGTTCGAGTGTAAGGCTCGGCAGGACGTTCGACCTTACCTCGGCAGGGTGACCAAGCTTCCCAAGCCTAGTAGGAGAGTCAGGCAAGGGGGCTTGGCCGGAGTTCGAGTGTAAGGCTTGGCAGGACGTTCGACCTTACCTCGGCAGGGAGACCAAGCTTCCCAAGTCTAGTAGGAGAGTCAGGCAAGGGGGCTTGGCCGGAGTTCGAGTGTAAGGCTCGTCAGGACGTTCGACCTTACCTGGGCAGGGAGACCAAGCTTCCCAAGCCTAGTAGGAGCGTCAGGCAAGGGGGCTTGGCCGGAGTTCGAGTGTAAGGCTCGGCAGGACGTTCGACCTTACCTGGGCAGGGAGACCAAGCTTCCCAAGCCTAGTAGGAGCGTCAGGCAAGGGGGCTTGGCCGGAGTTCGAGTGTAAGGCTCGGCAGGACGTTCGACCTTACCTCGGCAGGGAGACCAAGCTTCCCAAGCCTAGTAGGAGAGTCAGGCAAGGGGGCTTGGTCGGAGTTCGAGTGTAAGGCTCAGCAGGACATTCGACCTTACCTCGGCAGGGAGACCAAGCTTCCCAAGCCTAGTAGGAGAATCAGGCAAGGGGGCCTGGCCGGACTTCGAGTGTAAGGCTCGGCAGGACGTTCGACCTTACCTCGGCAGGGAGACCAAGCTTCCCAAGCCTAGTAGGAGAGTCAGGCAAGGGGGCTTGGCCGGAGTTCGAGTGTAAGGCTCAGCAGGACGTTCGACCTTACCTCGGCAGGGAGACCAAGCTTCCCAAGTCTAGTAAGAGAGTCAGGCAAGGGGGCTTGGTCGGAGTTCGAGTGTAAGGCTCAGCAGGACATTCGACCTTACCTCGGCAGGGAGACCAAGCTTCCCAAGCCTAGTAGGAGAATCAGGCAAGGGGGCCTGGCCGGACTTCGAGTGTAAGGCTCGGCAGGACGTTCGACCTTACCTCGGCAGGGAGACCAAGCTTCCCAAGCCTAGTAGGAGAGTCAGGCAAGGGGGCTTGGCTGGAGTTGGAGTGTAAGGCTCAGCAGGACGTTCGACCTTACCTCGGCAGGGAGACCAAGCTTCCCAAGTCTAGTAAGAGAGTCAGGCAAGGGGGCTTGGCCGGAGTTCGAGTGTAAGGCTCGGCAGGACGTCCGACCATACCTCGGCAGGGAGACCAAGCTTCCCAAGTCTAGTAGGAGAGTCAGGCAAGGGGGCTTGGCCGGAGTTCGAGTGTAAGGCTCGGCAGGACGTTCGACCTTACCTCAGCAGGGAGACCAAGCTTCCCAAGCCTAGTAGGAGCGTCAGGCAAGGGGGCTTGGCCGGAGTTCGAGTGTAAGGCTCGGCAGGACGTTCGACCTTACCTCGGCAGGGAGACCAAGCTTCCCAAGCCTAGTAGGAGAGTCAGGCAAGGGGGCTTGGCCGGAGTTCGAGTGTAAGGCTCGGCAGGACGTTCGACCGTACCTCGGCAGGGAGACCAAGCTTCCCAAGCCTAGTAGGAGAGTCAGACAAGGCGGCTTGGCCGGAGTTCAAGTGTAAGGCTCGGCAGGACGTTCGACCTTGCCTCGGCAGGGAGACCAAGCTTCCCAAGCCTAGTAGGGTCAGGCAAGGGGGCTTGGTCGGAGTTCGAGTGTAAGGCTCGGCAGGACGTTCGACCGTACCTCGGCAGGGAGACCAAGCTTCCCAAGCCTAGTAGGAGAGTCAGGCAAGGGGGCTTGGCCGGAGTTCGAGTGTAAGGCTCGGCAGGACGTTCGACCTTACCTCGGCAGGGAGGCCAATCTTCCCAAGCCTAGCAGGGTCAGGCAAGGGGGCTTGGCCGGAGTTCGAGTGTAAGGCTCGGCAGGACGTTCGACCTTACCTCAGCAGGGAGACCAAGCTTCCCAAGCCTAGTAGGAGCGTCAGGCAAGGGGGCTTGGCCGGAGTTCGAGTGTAAGGCTCGGCAGGACGTTCGACCTTACCTCGGCAGGGAGACCAAGCTTCCCAAGCCTAGTAGGAGAGTCAGGCAAGGGGGCTTGGCCGGAGTTCGAGTGTAAGGCTCGTCAGGACGTTCGACCTTACCTCGGCCGGGAGACCAAGCTTCCCAAGCCTAGTAGGGTCAGGCAAGGGGGCTTGGCCGGAGTTCGAGTGTAAGGCTCGGCAGGACGTTCGACCTTACCGCGGCAGGGTGACCAAGCTTCCCAAGCCTAGTAGGAGAGTCAGGCAAGGGGGCTTGGCCGGAGTTCGAGTGTAAGGCTCGGCAGGACGTTGGACCTTACCTTGGCAGGGAGACCAAGCTTCCCAAGCCTAGTAGGAGAGTCAGGCAAGGGGGCTTGGCCGGAGTTCGAGTGTAAGGCTCGGCAGGACGTTCGACCTTACCTTGGCAGAGAGACCAAGCTTCCCAAGCCTAGTAGGAGAGTCAGGCAAGGGGGCTTGGCCGGAGTTCGAGTGTAAGGCTCGGCAGGACGTTCGACCTTACCTCGGCAGGGTGACCAAGCTTCCCAAGCCTAGTAGGAGAGTCAGGCAAGGGGGCTTGGCCGGAGTTCGAGTGTAAGGCTCAGCAGGACGTTCGACCTTACCTCGGCAGGGAGACCAAGCTTCCCAAGCCTAGTAGGGTGAGGCAATGGGGTTTGGCCGGAGTTCGAGTGTAAGGCTCGGCAGGACGTTCGACCATACCTCGGCAGGGAGACCAAGCTTCCCAAGCCTAGGAGGCGAGTCAGGCAAGGGGGCTTGGCCGGAGTTCGAGTGTAAGGCTCGGCAGGACGTTCGACCTTACCTCGGCAGGGAGACCAAGCTTCCCAAGCCTAGTAGGAGAGTCAGGCAAGAGGGCTTGGCCGGAGTTCGAGTGTAAGGCTCGGCAGGACGTTCGACCTTACCTGGGCAGGGAGACCAAGCTTCGCAAGCCTAGTAGGAGCGTCAGGCAAGGGGGCTTGGCCGGAGTTCGAGTGTAAGGCTCGGCAGGACGTTCGACCTTACCTCGGCAGGGTGACCAAGCTTCCCAAGCCTAGTAGGAGAGTCAGGCAAGGGGGCTTGGCCGGAGTTCGAGTGTAAGGCTCGGCAGGACGTTCGACCTTACCTCGGCAGGGAGACCAAGCTTCCCAAGCCTAGTAGGAGAGTCAGGCAAGGGGGCTTGGCCGGAGTTCAAGTGTAAGGCTCGGCAGGACGTTCGACCTTACCTGGGCAGGGAGACCAAGCTTCCCAAGCCTAGTAGGAGCGTCAGGCAAGGGGGCTTGGCCGGAGTTCGAGTGTAAGGCTCGGCAGGACGTTCGACCTTACCTGGGCAGGGAGACCAAGCTTCCCAAGCCTAGTAGGAGCGTCAGGCAAGGGGGCTTGGCCGGAGTTCGAGTGTAAGGCTCGGAAGGACGTTCGACCGTACCTCGGCAGGGAGACCAAGCTTCCCAAGCCTAGTAGGGTGAGGCAAGGGGGTTTGGCCGGAGTTCGAGTGTAAGGCTCGGCAGGACGTTCGACCTTACCTCGGCAGGGAGACCAAGCTTCCCAAGCCTAGTAGGGTCAGGCAAGGGGGCTTGGCCGGAGTTTGAGTGTAAGGCTCGGCAGGACGTTCGACCTTACCGCGGCAGGGAGACCAAGCTTTCCAAGCCTAGTAGGAGAGTCAGGCAAGGAGGCTTGGCCGGAGTTCGAGTGTAAGGCTCGGCAGGACGTTCGACCTTACCTCGGCAGGGAGACCAAGCTTCCCAAGCCTAGTAGGGTGAGGCAAGTGGGTTTGGCCGGAGTTCGAGTGTAAGGCTCAGCAGGACGTTCGACCTTACCTGGGCAGGGAGACCAAGCTTCCCGAGCCTAGTAGGGTCAGGCAAGGGGGCTTGGCCGGAGTTTGAGCGTAAGTCTCGGCAGGACGTTCGACCTTACCGCGGCAGGGAGACCAAGCTTCCCAAGCCGAGTAGGAGAGTCAGGGAAGGGGGCTTGGCCAGAGTTCGAGTGTAAGGCTCGGCAGGACGTTCGACCTTACCTCGGCAGGGAGGCCAAGCCTTCCAAGCCTAGTAGGAGAGTCAGGCAAGGAGGCTTGGCCGGAGTTCGAATGTAAGGCTCGGCAGGACGTTCGACCTTACGTCGGCAGGGAGACCAAGCTTCCCAAGCCTAGTAGGAGAGTCAGAGAAGGGGGCTTGGCCGGAGTTCGAGTGTAAGGCTCGGCAGGACGTTCGACCTTACCTGGGCAGGGAGACCAAGCTTCCCAAGCCTAGTAGGGTCAGGCAAGTGGGCTTGGCCGGAGTTCGAGTGTAAGGCTCGGCAGGACGTTTGACCTTACCTCGGCAGGGAGACCAAGCTTCCCAAGCCTAGTAGGGTCAGGCAAGGGGGCTTGGCCGGAGTTCGAGTGCAAGGCTCGGCAGGACGTTCGACCTTACCTCGGCAGGGAGACCAACCTTCCCAAGCCCAGTAGGAGAGTCAGGCTAGGGGGCTTGGCCGGAGTTCGAGTGTAAGGCTCAGCAGGACGTTCGACCTTACCGGGGCGGGGAGACCAAGCTTCCCAAGCCTAGTAGGAGAGTCAGGCAAGGGGGCTTGGCCGGAGTTCGAGTGTAAGGCTCGGCAGGACGTTCGACCTTACCTCGTCAGGCAAGGAGGCCAAGCTTCCCAAGCCTAGTAGTGTCAGGCAAGGGGGCTTGGCCGGAGTTCAAGTGTAAGGCTCGGCAGGACGTTTGACCTTACCTCGGCAGGGAGACCAAGCTTCCCAAGCCTAGCAGGAGAGTCAGGCAAGGGGGCTTGGCCGGAGTTCGAGTGTAAGGCTCGGCAGGACTTTCAACCTTACCTCGGCAGGGAGGCCAAGCTTCCCAAGCCTAGCAGGGTCAGGCAAGGGGGCTTGGCCGGAGTTCGAGTGTAAGGCTCGGCAGGACGTTCGACCTTACCTCGGCAGGGAGACCAAGCTTCCCAAGCCTAGTAGGAGAGTCAGGCAAGGGGGCTTATCCAGAGTTCGAGTGTAAGGCTCGGCAGGACGTTCGACCTTACCTCGGCAGGGAGACCAAGCTTCCCAAGCCTAGTAGGAGCGTCAGGCAAGGGGGCTTGGCCGGAGTTCGAGTGTAAGGCTCGGCAGGACGTTCGACCTTACCTCGGCAGGGAGACCAAGCTTCCCAAGCCTAGTAGGAGAGTCAGGCAAGGGGGCTTGGCCGGAGTTCGAGTGTAAGGCTCGGCAGGACGTTCGACCTTACCTCGGCAGGGTGACCAAGCTTCCCAAGCCTAGTAGGAGAGTCAGGCAAGGGGGCTTGGCCGGAGTTTGAGTGTAAGGCTCAGCAGGACGTTCGACCTTACCTCGGCAGGGAGACCAAGCTTCCCAAGCCTAGTAAGAGAGTCAGGCAAGGGGGCTTGGCCGGAGTTCGAGTGTAAGGCTCGGCAGGAAGTTCGACCATACCTCGGCAGGGAGACCAAGCTTCCCAAGCCTAGTAGGAGAGTGAGGCAAGGGGGCTTGGCCGGAGTTCGAGTGTAAGGCTCGGCAGGACGTTCGACCATACCTCGGCAGGGAGACCAAGCTTCCCAAGCCTAGTAGGAGAGTCAGGCAAGGGGGCTTGGCCGGAGTTCGAGTGTAAGGCGCGGCAGGACGTTCGACCTTACCTCGGCAGGGAGACCAAGCTTCCCAAGCCTAGTAGGAGAGTCAGGCAAGGGGGCTTGGCCGGAGTTTGAGTGTAAGGCTCGGCAGGACGTTCGACCTTACCTGGGCAGGGAGACCAAGCTTCCCAAGCCTAGTAGGAGCGTCAGGCAAGGGGGCTTGGCCGGAGTTCGAGTGTAAGGCTCGGCAGGACGTTCGACCATACCTCGGCAGGGAGACCAAGCTTCCCAAGCCTAGTAGGAGAGTCAGGCAAGGGGGCTTGGCCGGAGTTCGAGTGTAAGGCGCGGCAGGACGTTCGACCTTACCTCGGCAGGGAGACCAAGCTTCCCAAGCCTAGTAGGAGAGTCAGGCAAGGGGGCTTGGCCGGAGTTCGAGTGTAAGGCTCGGCAGGACGTTCGACCTTACCTGGGCAGGGAGACCAAGCTTCCCAAGCCTAGTAGGAGCGTCAGGCAAGGGGGCTTGGCCGGAGTTCGAGTGTAAGGCTCGGAAGGACGTTCGACCGTACCTCGGCAGGGAGACCAAGCTTCCCAAGCCTAGTAGGGTGAGGCAAGGGGGTTTGGCCGGAGTTCGAGTGTAAGGCTCGGCAGGACGTTCGACCTTACCTCGGCAGGGAGACCAAGCTTCCCAAGCCTAGTAGGGTCAGGCAAGGGGGCTTGGCCGGAGTTTGAGTGTAAGGCTCGGCAGGACGTTCGACCTTACCGCGGCAGGGAGACCAAGCTTTCCAAGCCTAGTAGGAGAGTCAGGCAAGGAGGCTTGGCCGGAGTTCGAGTGTAAGGCTCGGCAGGACGTTCGACCTTACCTCGGCAGGGAGACCAAGCTTCCCAAGCCTAGTAGGGTGAGGCAAGTGGGTTTGGCCGGAGTTCGAGTGTAAGGCTCAGCAGGACGTTCGACCTTACCTGGGCAGGGAGACCAAGCTTCCCGAGCCTAGTAGGGTCAGGCAAGGGGGCTTGGCCGGAGTTTGAGCGTAAGTCTCGGCAGGACGTTCGACCTTACCGCGGCAGGGAGACCAAGCTTCCCAAGCCGAGTAGGAGAGTCAGGGAAGGGGGCTTGGCCAGAGTTCGAGTGTAAGGCTCGGCAGGACGTTCGACCTTACCTCGGCAGGGAGGCCAAGCCTTCCAAGCCTAGTAGGAGAGTCAGGCAAGGAGGCTTGGCCGGAGTTCGAATGTAAGGCTCGGCAGGACGTTCGACCTTACGTCGGCAGGGAGACCAAGCTTCCCAAGCCTAGTAGGAGAGTCAGAGAAGGGGGCTTGGCCGGAGTTCGAGTGTAAGGCTCGGCAGGACGTTCGACCTTACCTGGGCAGGGAGACCAAGCTTCCCAAGCCTAGTAGGGTCAGGCAAGTGGGCTTGGCCGGAGTTCGAGTGTAAGGCTCGGCAGGACGTTTGACCTTACCTCGGCAGGGAGACCAAGCTTCCCAAGCCTAGTAGGGTCAGGCAAGGGGGCTTGGCCGGAGTTCGAGTGCAAGGCTCGGCAGGACGTTCGACCTTACCTCGGCAGGGAGACCAACCTTCCCAAGCCCAGTAGGAGAGTCAGGCAAGGGGGCTTATCCAGAGTTCGAGTGTAAGGCTCGGCAGGACGTTCGACCTTACCTCGGCAGGGAGACCAAGCTTCCCAAGCCTAGTAGGAGCGTCAGGCAAGGGGGCTTGGCCGGAGTTCGAGTGTAAGGCTCGGCAGGACGTTCGACCTTACCTCGGCAGGGAGACCAAGCTTCCCAAGCCTAGTAGGAGAGTCAGGCAAGGGGGCTTGGCCGGAGTTCGAGTGTAAGGCTCGGCAGGACGTTCGACCTTACCTCGGCAGGGTGACCAAGCTTCCCAAGCCTAGTAAGAGAGTCAGGCAAGGGGGCTTGGCCGGAGTTCGAGTGTAAGGCTCGGCAGGAAGTTCGACCATACCTCGGCAGGGAGACCAAGCTTCCCAAGCCTAGTAGGAGAGTCAGGCAAGGGGGCTTGGCCGGAGTTCGAGTGTAAGGCTCGGCAGGACGTTCGACCATACCTCGGCAGGGAGACCAAGCTTCCCAAGCCTAGTAGGAGAGTCAGGCAAGGGGGCTTGGCCGGAGTTCGAGTGTAAGGCGCGGCAGGACGTTCGACCTTACCTCGGCAGGGAGACCAAGCTTCCCAAGCCTAGTAGGAGAGTCAGGCAAGGGGGCTTGGCCGGAGTTTGAGTGTAAGGCTCGGCAGGACGTTCGACCTTACCTGGGCAGGGAGACCAAGCTTCCCAAGCCTAGTAGGAGCGTCAGGCAAGGGGGCTTGGCCGGAGTTCGAGTGTAAGGCTCGGCAGGACGTTCGACCTTACCTCGGCAGGGAGACCAAGCTTCCCAAGCCTAGCAGGGTCAGGCAAGGGGGCTTGGCCGGAGTTCGAGTGTAAGGCTCGGCAGGACGTTCGACCTTACCTCAGCAGGGAGACCAAGCTTCCCAAGCCTAGTAGGAGCGTCAGGCAAGGGGGCTTGGCCGGAGTTCGAGTGTAAGGCTCGGCAGGACGTTCGACCTTACCTCGGCAGGGAGACCAAGCTTCCCAAGCCTAGTAGGAGAGTCAGGCAAGGGGGCTTGGCCGGAGTTCGAGTGTAAGGCTCGGCAGGACGTTCGACCTTACCTCGGCCGGGAGACCAAGCTTCCCAAGCCTAGTAGGGTCAGGAAAGGGGGCTTGGCCGGAGTTCGAGTGTAAGGCTCGGCAGGACGTTCGACCTTACCGCGGCAGGGTGACCAAGCTTCCCAAGCCTAGTAGGAGAGTCAGGCAAGGGGGCTTGGCCGGAGTTCGAGTGTAAGGCTCGGCAGGACGTTGGACCTTACCTTGGCAGGGAGACCAAGCTTCCCAAGCCTAGTAGGAGAGTCAGGCAAGGGGGCTTGGCCGGAGTTCGAGTGTAAGGCTCGGCAGGACGTTCGACCTTACCTTGGCAGAGAGACCAAGCTTCCCAAGCCTAGTAGGAGAGTCAGGCAAGGGGGCTTGGCCGGAGTTCGAGTGTAAGGCTCGGCAGGACGTTCGACCTTACCTCGGCAGGGAGACCAAGCTTCCCAAGCCTAGTAGGAGAGTCAGGCAAGAGGGCTTGGCCGGAGTTCGAGTGTAAGGCTCGGCAGGACGTTCGACCTTACCTGGGCAGGGAGACCAAGCTTCGCAAGCCTAGTAGGAGCGTCAGGCAAGGGGGCTTGGCCGGAGTTCGAGTGTAAGGCTCGGCAGGACGTTCGACCTTACCTCGGCAGGGTGACCAAGCTTCCCAAGCCTAGTAGGAGAGTCAGGCAAGGGGGCTTGGCCGGAGTTCGAGTGTAAGGCTCGGCAGGACGTTCGACCTTACCTCGGCAGGGAGACCAAGCTTCCCAAGTCTAGTAGGAGAGTCAGGCAAGGGGGCTTGGCCGGAGTTCGAGTGTAAGGCTCGGCAGGACGTTCGACCTTACCTGGGCAGGGAGACCAAGCTTCCCAAGCCTAGTAGGAGCGTCAGGCAAGGGGGCTTGGCCGGAGTTCGAGTGTAAGGCTCGGCAGGACGTTCGACCTTACCTGGGCAGGGAGACCAAGCTTCCCAAGCCTAGTAGGAGCGTCAGGCAAGGGGGCTTGGCCGGAGTTCGAGTGTAAGGCTCGGAAGGACGTTCGACCGTACCTCGGCAGGGAGACCAAGCTTCCCAAGCCTAGTAGGGTGAGGCAAGGGGGTTTGGCCGGAGTTCGAGTGTAAGGCTCGGCAGGACGTTCGACCTTACCTCGGCAGGGAGACCAAGCTTCCCAAGCCTAGTAGGGTCAGGCAAGGGGGCTTGGCCGGAGTTTGAGTGTAAGGCTCGGCAGGACGTTCGACCTTACCGCGGCAGGGAGACCAAGCTTTCCAAGCCTAGTAGGAGAGTCAGGCAAGGAGGCTTGGCCGGAGTTCGAGTGTAAGGCTCGGCAGGACGTTCGACCTTACCTCGGCAGGGAGACCAAGCTTCCCAAGCCTAGTAGGGTGAGGCAAGTGGGTTTGGCCGGAGTTCGAGTGTAAGGCTCAGCAGGACGTTCGACCTTACCTGGGCAGGGAGACCAAGCTTCCCAAGCCTAGTAGGGTCAGGCAAGGGGGCTTGGCCGGAGTTTGAGCGTAAGTCTCGGCAGGACGTTCGACCTTACCGCGGCAGGGAGACCAAGCTTCCCAAGCCGAGTAGGAGAGTCAGGGAAGGGGGCTTGGCCAGAGTTCGAGTGTAAGGCTCGGCAGGACGTTCGACCTTACCTCGGCAGGGAGGCCAAGCCTTCCAAGCCTAGTAGGAGAGTCAGGCAAGGAGGCTTGGCCGGAGTTCGAATGTAAGGCTCGGCAGGACGTTCGACCTTACGTCGGCAGGGAGACCAAGCTTCCCAAGCCTAGTAGGAGAGTCAGAGAAGGGGGCTTGGCTGGAGTTCGAGTGTAAGGCTCGGCAGGACGTTCGACCTTACCTGGGCAGGGAGACCAAGCTTCCCAAGCCTAGTAGGGTCAGGCAAGTGGGCTTGGCCGGAGTTCGAGTGTAAGGCTCGGCAGGACGTTTGACCTTACCTCGGCAGGGAGACCAAGCTTCCCAAGCCTAGCAGGAGAGTCAGGCAAGGGGGCTTGGCCGGAGTTCGAGTGTAAGGCTCGGCAGGACTTTCAACCTTACCTCGGCAGGGAGGCCAAGCTTCCCAAGCCTAGCAGGGTCAGGCAAGGCGGCTTGGCCGGAGTTCGAGTGTAAGGCTCGGCAGGACGTTCGACCTTACCTCGGCAGGGAGACCAAGCTTCCCAAGCCTAGTAGGAGAGTCAGGCAAGGGGGCTTATCCGGAGTTCGAGTGTAAGGCTCGGCAGGACGTTCGACCTTACCTCGGCAGGGAGACCAAGCTTCCCAAGCCTAGTAGGAGAGTCAGGCAAGGGGGCTTGGCCGGAGTTCGAGTGTAAGGCTCGGCAGGACGTTCGACCTTACCTCGGCAGGGTGACCAAGCTTCCCAAGCCTAGTAGGAGAGTCAGGCAAGGGGGCTTGGCCGGAGTTTGAGTGTAAGGCTCAGCAGGACGTTCGACCTTACCTCGGCAGGGAGACCAAGCTTCCCAAGCCTAGTAGGAGAGTCAGGCAAGGGGGCTTAGCCGGAGTTCGAGTGTAAGGCTCGGCAGGAAGTTCGACCATACCTCGGCAGGGAGACCAAGCTTCCCAAGCCTAGTAGGAGAGTCAGGCAAGGGGGCTTGGCCGGAGTTCGAGTGTAAGGCTCGGCAGGACGTTCGACCATACCTCGGCAGGGAGACCAAGCTTCCCAAGCCTAGTAGGAGAGTCAGGCAAGGGGGCTTGGCCGGAGTTCGAGTGTAAGGCGCGGCAGGACGTTCGACCTTACCTCGGCAGGGAGACCAAGCTTCCCAAGCCTAGTAGGAGAGTCAGGCAAGGGGGCTTGGCCGGAGTTTGAGTGTAAGGCTCGGCAGGACGTTCGAACTTACCTGGGCAGGGAGACCAAGCTTCCCAAGCCTAGTAGGAGAGTCAGGCAAGGGGGCTTGGCCGGAGTTCGAGTGTAAGGCTCGGCAGGACGTTCGACCTTACCTCGGCAGGGAGACCAAGCTTCCCAAGCCTAGTAGGAGAGTCAGGCAAGGGGGCTTGGCCGGAGTTCGAGTGTAAGGCTCGGCAGGACGTTCGACCTAACCTCGGCAGGGAGACCAAGCTTCCCAAGCCTAGTAGGAGAGTCAGGCAAGGGGGCTTGGCCGGAGTTCGAGTGTAAGGCTCGGCAGGACGTTCGACCTTACGTCGGCAGGGAGACCAAGCTTCCCAAGCCTAGTAGGAGAGTCAGGCCAGGAGGCTTGGCCGGAGTTCGAGTGTAAGGCTCGGCAGGGCGTTCGACCTGACCTTGGCAGGGAGACCAAGCTTCCCAAGCCTAGTAGGAGAGTCAGGCAAGGGGGCTTGGCCGGAGTTCGAGTGTAAGGCTCGGCAGGACGTTCGACCTTACCTCGGCAGGGAGACCAAGCTTCCCAAGCCTAGTAGGAGAGTCAGGCAAGGGGGCTTGGCCAGAGTTCAAGTGTAAGGCTCGGCAGGATGTTTGACCTTACCTCGGCAGGGAGACCAAGCTTCCCAAGCCTAGTAGGAGAGTCAGGCAAGGGGGCTTGGCCGGAGTTCGAGTGTAAGGCTCGGAAGGACGTTCGACCGTACCTCGGCAGGGAGACCAAGCTTCCCAAGCCTAGTAGGGTGAGGCAAGGGGGTTTGGCCGGAGTTCGAGTGTTTAGGCTCGGCAGGACGTTCGACCTTACCTCGGCAGGGAGACCAAGCTTCCCAAGCCTAGTAGGGTCAGGCAAGGGGGCTTGGCCGGAGTTTGAGCGTAAGTCTCGGCAGGACGTTCGACCTTACCGCGGCAGGGAGACCAAGCTTCCCAAGCCGAGTAGGAGAGTCAGGGAAGGGGGCTTGGCCAGAGTTCGGGTGTAAGGCTCGGCAGGACGTTCGACCATACCTCGGCAGGGAGACCAAGCTTCCCAAGCCTAGTAGGAGAGTCAGGCAAGGGGGCTTGGCCGGAGTTCGAGTGTAAGGCTCGGCAGGACGTTCGACCATACCTCGGCAGGGAGACCAAGCTTCCCAAGCCTAGTAGGAGAGTCAGGCAAGGGGGCTTGGCCGGAGTTCGAGTGTAAGGCGCGGCAGGACGTTCGACCTTACCTCGGCAGGGAGACCAAGCTTCCCAAGCCTAGTAGGAGAGTCAGGCAAGGGGGCTTGGCCGGAGTTTGAGTGTAAGGCTCGGCAGGACGTTCGACCTTACCTCAGCAGGGAGACCAAGCCTCCCAAGCCTAGTAGGAGCGTCAGGCAAGGGGGCTTGGCCGGAGTTCGAGTGTAAGGCTCGGCAGGACGTTCGACCTTACCTCGGCAGGGAGACCAAGCTTCCCAAGCCTAGTAGGAGAGTCAGGCAAGGGGGCTTGGCCGGAGTTCGAGTGTAAGGCTCGGCAGGACGTTCGACCTTACCTCGGCAGGGAGACCAAGCTTCCCAAGCCTAGTAGGAGAGTCAGGCAAGGGGGCTTGGCCGGAGTTTGAGTGTAAGGCTCGGCAGGACGTTCGACCTTACCTCAGCAGGGAGACCAAGCCTCCCAAGCCTAGTAGGAGCGTCAGGCAAGGGGGCTTGGCCGGAGTTGGAGTGTAAGGCTCGGCAGGACGTTGGACCTTACCTCGGCAGGGAGACCAAGCTTCCCAAGCCTAGTAGGAGAGTCAGGCAAGGGGGCTTGGCCGGAGTTCGAGTGTAAGGCTCGGCAGGACGTTCGACCTTACCTCGGCAGGGAGACCAAGCTTCCCAAGCCTAGTAGGAGAGTCAGGCAAGGGGGCTTGGCCGGAGTTCGAGTGTAAGGCTCGGCAGGACGTTCGACCTTACGTCGGCAGGGAGACCAAGCTTCCCAAGCCTAGTAGGAGAGTCAGGCCAGGAGGCTTGGCCGGAGTTCGAGTGTAAGGCTCGGCAGGGCGTTCGACCTGACCTTGGCAGGGAGACCAAGCTTCCCAAGCCTAGTAGGAGAGTCAGGCAAGGGGGCTTGGCCGGAGTTCGAGTGTAAGGCTCGGCAGGACGTTCGACCTTACCTCGGCAGGGAGACCAAGCTTCCCAAGCCTAGTAGGAGAGTCAGGCAAGGGGGCTTGGCCAGAGTTCAAGTGTAAGGCTCGGCAGGATGTTCGACCTTACCTCGGCAGGGAGACCAAGCTTCCCAAGCCTAGTAGGAGAGTCAGGCAAGGGGGCTTGGCCGGAGTTCGAGTGTAAGGCTCGGAAGGACGTTCGACCGTACCTCGGCAGGGAGACCAAGCTTCCCAAGCCTAGTAGGGTGAGGCAAGGGGGTTTGGCCGGAGTTCGAGTGTTTAGGCTCGGCAGGACGTTCGACCTTACCTCGGCAGGGAGACCAAGCTTCCCAAGCCTAGTAGGGTCAGGCAAGGGGGCTTGGCCGGAGTTTGAGCGTAAGTCTCGGCAGGACGTTCGACCTTACCGCGGCAGGGAGACCAAGCTTCCCAAGCCGAGTAGGAGAGTCAGGGAAGGGGGCTTGGCCAGAGTTCGAGTGTAAGGCTTGGCAGGACGTTCGACCTTACCTCGGCAGGGAGGCCAAGCTTTCCAAGCCTAGTAGGAGAGTCAGGCAAGGAGGCTTGGCCGGAGTTCGAATGTAAGGCTCGGCAGGACGTTCGACCTTACCTCGGCAGGGAGACCAAGCTTCCCAAGCCTAGTAGGAGAGTCAGGCAAGGGGGCTTGGCCGGAGTTCGAGTGTAAGGCTCGGCAGGACGTTCGACCTTATCTCGGCAGGGAGACCAAGCTTCCCAAGCCTAGCAGGGTCAGGCAAGGCGGCTTGGCCGAAGTTCGAGTGTAAGGCTCGGCAGGACGTTCGACCTTACCTCGGCAGGGAGACCAAGCTTCCCAAGCCTAGTAGGAGAGTCAGGCAAGGGGGCTTGGCCGGTGTTCGAGTGTAAGGCTCGGCAGGACGTTCGACCTTACCTCGGCAGGGAGACCAAGCTTCCCAAGCCTAGTAGGAGAGTCAGGCAAGGGGGCTTGGCCGGAGTTCGAGTGTAAGGCTCGGCAGGACGTTCGACCTTACCTCGGCAGGGAGACCAAGCTTCCCAAGCCTAGTAGGGTCAGGAAAGGGGGCTTGGCCGGAGTTCGAGTGTAAGGCTCGGCAGGACGTTCGACCTTACCTCGGCAGGGAGACCAAGCTTCCCAAGCCTAGTAGGAGAGTCAGGCAAGGGGGCTTGGCCGGAGTTCGAGTGTAAGGCTCGGCAGGACGTTCGACCTTACCTCGGCAGGGAGGCCAAGCTTCCCAAGCCTAGCAGGGTCAGGCAAGGCGGCTTGGCCGGAATTCGCGTGTAAGGCTCGGCAGGACGTTCGACCTTACCTCGGCAGGGAGAGCAAGCTTCCCAAGCCTAGTAGGAGAGTCAGGCAAGGGGGCTTGGCCGGAGTTCGAGTGTAAGGCTCGGCAGGACGTTCGACCTTACCTCAGCAGGGAGACCAAGCCTCCCAAGCCTAGTAGGAGCGTCAGGCAAGGGGGCTTGGCCGGAGTTCGAGTGTAAGGCTCGGCAGGACGTTCGACCTTACCTCGGCAGGGAGACCAAGCTTCCCAAGCCTAGTAGGAGAGTCAGGGAAGGGGGCTTGGCTGGAGTTCGAGTGTAAGGCTCGGCAGGAAGTTCGACCATACCTCGGCAGGGAGACCAAGCTTCCCAAGCCTAGTAGGAGAGTCAGGCAAGGGGGCTTGGCCGGAGTTCGAGTGTAAGGCTCGGCAGGATGTTCGACCATACCTCGGCAGGGAGACCAAGCTTCCCAAGCCTAGTAGGAGAGTCAGGCAAGGGGGCTTGGCCGGAGTTCGAGTGTAAGGCGCGGCAGGACGTTCGACCTTACCTCGGCAGGGAGACCAAGCTTCCCAAGCCTAGTAGGAGAGTCAGGCAAGGGGGCTTGGCCGGAGTTTGAGTGTAAGGCTCGGCAGGACGTTCGACCTTACCTCAGCAGGGAGACCAAGCCTCCCAAGCCTAGTAGGAGCGTCAGGCAAGGGGGCTTGGCCGGAGTTCGAGTGTAAGGCTCGGCAGGACGTTCGACCTTACCTCGGCAGGGAGACCAAGCTTCCCAAGCCTAGTAGGAGAGTCAGGCAAGGGGGCTTGGCCGGAGTTCGAGTGTAAGGCTCGGCAGGACGTTCGACCTTACCTCGGCAGGGAGACCAAGCTTCCCAAGCCTAGTAGGAGAGTCAGGCAAGGGGGCTTGGCCGGAGTTTGAGTGTAAGGCTCGGCAGGACGTTCGACCTTACCTCAGCAGGGAGACCAAGCTTCCCAAGCCTAGTAGGGTCAGGCAAGGGGGCTTGGCCGGAGTTCGAGTGTAAGGCTCGGCAGGACGTTCGACCTTACCTCGGCAGGGAGACCAAGCTTCCCAAGCCTAGTAGGAGAGTCAGGCAAGGGGGCTTGGCCGGAGTTCGAGTGTAAGTCTCGGCAGGACGTTCGACCTTACCTCGGCAGGGAGGCCAAGCTTCCCAAGCCTAGCAGGGTCAGGCAAGGCGGCTTGGCCGGAATTCGAGTGTAAGGCTCGGCAGGACGTTCGACCTTACCTCGGCAGGGAGAGCAAGCTTCCCAAGCCTAGTAGGAGAGTCAGGCAAGGGGGCTTGGCCGGAGTTCGAGTGTAAGGCTCGGCAGGACGTTCGACCTTACCTCAGCAGGGAGACCAAGCCTCCCAAGCCTAGTAGGAGCGTCAGGCAAGGGGGCTTGGCCGGAGTTCGAGTGTAAGGCTCGGCAGGACGTTCGACCTTACCTCGGCAGGGAGACCAAGCTTCCCAAGCCTAGTAGGAGAGTCAGGGAAGGGGGCTTGGCTGGAGTTCGAGTGTAAGGCTCGGCAGGAAGTTCGACCATACCTCGGCAGGGAGACCAAGCTTCCCAAGCCTAGTAGGAGAGTCAGGCAAGGGGGCTTGGCCGGAGTTTGAGTGTAAGGCTCGGCAGGACGTTCGACCTTACCTCAGCAGGGAGACCAAGCCTCCCAAGCCTAGTAGGAGCGTCAGGCAAGGGGGCTTGGCCGGAGTTCGAGTGTAAGGCTCGGCAGGACGTTCGACCTTACCTCGGCAGGGAGACCAAGCTTCCCAAGCCTAGTAGGAGAGTCAGGCAAGGGGGCTTGGCCGGAGTTCGAGTGTAAGGCTCGGCAGGACGTTCGACCTTACCTCGGCAGGGAGACCAAGCTTCCCAAGCCTAGTAGGAGAGTCAGGCAAGGGGGCTTGGCCGGAGTTTGAGTGTAAGGCTCGGCAGGACGTTCGACCTTACCTCAGCAGGGAGACCAAGCCTCCCAAGCCTAGTAGGAGCGTCAGGCAAGGGGGCTTGGCCGGAGTTCGAGTGTAAGGCTCGGCAGGACGTTCGACCTTACCTCGGCAGGGAGACCAAGCTTCCCAAGCCTAGTAGGAGAGTCAGGCAAGGGGGCTTGGCCGGAGTTCGAGTGTAAGGCTCGGCAGGACGTTCGACCTTACCTCGGCAGGGAGACCAAGCTTCCCAAGCCTAGTAGGAGAGTCAGGCAAGGGGGCTTGGCCGGAGTTCGAGTGTAAGGCTCGGCAGGACGTTTGACCTTACGTCGGCAGGGAGACCAAGCTTCCCAAGCCTAGTAGGAGAGTCAGGCCAGGAGGCTTGGCCGGTGTTCGAGTGTAAGGCTCGGCAGGGCGTTCGACCTGACCTTGGCAGGGAGACCAAGCTTCCCAAGCCTAGTAGGAGAGTCAGGCAAGGGGGCTTGGCCGGAGTTCGAGTGTAAGGCTCGGCAGGACGTTCGACCTTACCTCGGCAGGGAGACCAAGCTTCCCAAGCCTAGTAGGGTCAGGCAAGGGGGCTTGGCCGGAGTTTGAGCGTAAGTCTCGGCAGGACGTTCGACCTTACCGCGGCAGGGAGACCAAGCTTCCCAAGCCTAGTAGGAGAGTCAGGGAAGGGGGCTTGGCCAGAATTCGAGTGTAAGGCTCGGCAGGACGTTCGACCTTACCTCGGCAGGGAGGCCAAGCTTTCCAAGCCTAGTAGGAGAGTCAGGCAAGGAGGCTTGGCCGGAGTTCGAATGTAAGGCTCGGCAGGACGTTCGACCTTACCTCGGCAGGGAGACCAAGCTTCCCAAGCCTAGTAGGAGAGTCAGGGAAGGGGGCTTGGCTGGAGTTCGAGTGTAAGGCTCGGCAGGACGTTCGACCTTATCTCGGCAGGGAGACCAAGCTTCCCAAGCCTAGTAGGGTCAGGCAAGTGGGCTTGGCCGAAGTTCGAGTGTAAGGCTCGGCAGGACGTTCGACCTTACCTCGGCAGGGAGACCAAGCTTCCCAAGCCTAGTAGGAGAGTCAGGCAAGGGGGCTTGGCCGGTGTTCGAGTGTAAGGCTCGGCAGGACGTTCGACCTTACCTCGGCAGGGAGACCAAGCTTCCCAAGCCTAGTAGGAGAGTCAGGCAAGGGGGCTTGGCCGGAGTTCGAGTGTAAGGCTCGGCAGGACGTTCGACCTTACCTCGGCAGGGAGACCAAGCTTCCCAAGCCTAGTAGGGTCAGGCAAGGGGGCTTGGCCGGAGTTCGAGTGTAAGGCTCGGCAGGACGTTCGACCTTACCTCGGCAGGGAGACCAAGCTTCCCAAGCCTAGTAGGAGAGTCAGGCAAGGGGGCTTGGCCGGAGTTCGAGTGTAAGTCTCGGCAGGACGTTCGACCTTACCTCGGCAGGGAGGCCAAGCTTCCCAAGCCTAGCAGGGTCAGGCAAGGCGGCTTGGCCGGAATTCGAGTGTAAGGCTCGGCAGGACGTTCGACCTTACCTCGGCAGGGAGAGCAAGCTTCCCAAGCCTAGTAGGAGAGTCAGGCAAGGGGGCTTGGCCGGAGTTCGAGTGTAAGGCTCGGCAGGACGTTCGACCTTACCTCAGCAGGGAGACCAAGCCTCCCAAGCCTAGTAGGAGCGTCAGGCAAGGGGGCTTGGCCGGAGTTCGAGTGTAAGGCTCGGCAGGACGTTCGACCTTACCTCGGCAGGGAGACCAAGCTTCCCAAGCCTAGTAGGAGAGTCAGGGAAGGGGGCTTGGCTGGAGTTCGAGTGTAAGGCTCGGCAGGAAGTTCGACCATACCTCGGCAGGGAGACCAAGCTTCCCAAGCCTAGTAGGAGAGTCAGGCAAGGGGGCTTGGCCGGAGTTCGAGTGTAAGGCTCGGCAGGACGTTCGACCATACCTCGGCAGGGAGACCAAGCTTCCCAAGCCTAGTAGGAGAGTCAGGCAAGGGGGCTTGGCCGGAGTTCGAGTGTAAGGCTCGGCAGGACGTTCGACCTTACCTCGGCAGGGAGACCAAGCTTCCCAAGCCTAGTAGGAGAGTCAGGCAAGGGGGCTTGGCCGGAGTTCGAGTGTAAGGCTCGGCAGGACGTTCGACCTTACCTCGGCAGGGAGACCAAGCTTCCCAAGCCTAGTAGGAGAGTCAGGCAAGGGGGCTTGGCCGGAGTTTGAGTGTAAGGCTCGGCAGGACGTTCGACCTTACCTCAGCAGGGAGACCAAGCCTCCCAAGCCTAGTAGGAGCGTCAGGCAAGGGGGCTTGGCCGGAGTTCGAGTGTAAGGCTCGGCAGGACGTTCGACCTTACCTCGGCAGGGAGACCAAGCTTCCCAAGCCTAGTAGGAGAGTCAGGCAAGGGGGCTTGGCCGGAGTTCGAGTGTAAGGCTCGGAAGGACGTTCGACCGTACCTCGGCAGGGAGACCAAGCTTCCCAAGCCTAGTAGGGTCAGGCAAGGGGGCCTGGCCGGAGTTTGAGCGTAAGTCTCGGCAGGACGTTCGACCTTACCGTGGCAGGGAGACCAAGCTTCCCAAGCCGAGTAGGAGAGTCAGGGAAGGGGGCTTGGCCAGAGTTCGAGTGTAAGGCTCGTCAGGACGTTCGACCTTACCTCGGCAGGGAGACCAAGCTTCCCAAGCCTAGCAGGGTCAGGAAAGGGGGCTTGGCCGGAGTTCGAGTGTAAGGCTCGGCAGGACGTTCGACCTTACCTCGGCAGGGAGACCAAGCTTCCCAAGCCTAGAAGGAGCGTCAGGCAAGGGGGCTTGGCCGGACTTCGAGTGTAAGGCTCGGCAGGACGTTCGACCTTACGTCGGCAGGGAGACCAAGCTTCCCAAGCCTAGTAGGAGAGTCAGGCCAGGAGGCTTGGCCGGAGTTCGAGTGTAAGGCTCGGCAGGGCGTTCGACCTGACCTTGGCAGGGAGACCAAGCTTCCCAAGCCTAGTAGGAGAGTCAGGCAAGGGGGCTTGGCCGGAGTTCGAGTGTAAGGCTCGGAAGGACGTTCGACCTTACCTCGGCAGGGAGACCAAGCTTCCCAAGCCTAGTAGGAGAGTCAGGCAAGGGGGCTTGGCCGGAGTTCGAGTGTAAGGCTCGGCAGGACGTTCGACCTTACCTCGGCAGGGAGACCAAGCTTCCCAAGCCTAGTAGGGTCAGGAAAGGGGGCTTGGCCGGAGTTCGAGTGTAAGGCTCGGCACGACGTTCGACCTTACCTGGGCAGGGAGACCAAGCTTCCCAAGCCTAGAAGGAGCGTCAGGCAAGGGGGCTTGGCCGGACTTCGAGTGTAAGGCTCGGCAGGACGTTCGACCTTACGTTGGCAGGGAGACCAAGCTTCCCAAGCCTAGTAGGAGAGTCAGGCCAGGAGGCTTGGCCGGAGTTCGAGTGTAAGGCTCGGCAGGGCGTTCGACCTGACCTTGGCAGGGAGACCAAGCTTCCCAAGCCTAGTAGGAGAGTCAGGCAAGGGGGCTTGGCCGGAGTTCGAGTGTAAGGCTCGGCAGGACGTTCGACCTTACCTCGGCAGGGAGGCCAAGCTTTCCAAGCCTAGTAGGAGAGTCAGGCAAGGAGGCTTGGCCGGAGTTCGAATGTAAGGCTCAGCAGGACGTTCGACCTTACCTCGGCAGGGAGACCAAGCTTCCCAAGCCTAGTAGGAGAGTCAGGCAAGGGGGCTTGGCCGGAGTTCGAGTGTAAGGCTCGGCAGGACGTTCGACCTTACCTCAGCAGGGAGACCAAGCTTCCCAAGCCTAGTAGGAGCGTCAGGCAAGGGGGCTTGGCCGGAGTTCGAGTGTAAGTCTCGGCAGGACGTTCGACCGTACCTCGGCAGGGAGACCAAGCTTCCCAAGCCTAGTAGCAGAGTCAGGCAAGGGGGCTTGGCCGGAGTTCGAGTGTAAGGCTCGGCAGGACGTTCGACCTTACCTGAGCAGGGAGACCAAGCTTCCCAAGCCTAGTAGGAGCGTCAGGCAAGGGGGCTTGGCCGGAGTTCGAGTGTAAGGCTCGGCAGGACGTTCGACCTTACCTCGGCAGGGAGACCAAGCTTCCCAAGCCTAGTAGGAGCGTCAGGCAAGGGGGTTTGGCCGGAGTTTGAGTGTAAGGCTCGGCAGGACGTTCGACCTTACCTCGGCAGGGAGACCAAGCTTCCCAAGCCTAGTAGGAGAGTCAGGCAAGGGGGCTTGGCCGGACTTCGAGTGTAAGGCTCGGCAGGACGTTGGACCTTACCTCGGCAGGGAGACCAAGCTTCCCAAGCCTAGTAGGAGCGTCAGGCAAGGGGGCTTGGCCGGAGTTCGAGTGTAAGGCTCGGCAGGACGTTCGACCTTACCTCGGCAGGGAGACCAAGCTTCCCAAGCCTAGTAGGAGAGTCAGGCAAGGGGGCTTGGCCGGAGTTCGAGTGTAAGGCTCGGCAGGACGTTCGACCTTACCTCGGCAGGGAGACCAAGCTTCCCAAGCCTAGTAGGAGAGTCAGGCAAGGGGGCTTGGCCGGAGTTCGAGTGTAAGGCTCGGAAGGACGTTCGACCTTACCTCGGCAGGGAGACCAAGCTTCCCAAGCCTAGTAGGAGAGTCAGGCAAGGGGGCTTGGCCGGAGTTCGAGTGTAAGGCTCGGCAGGACGTTCGACCGTACCTCGGCAGGGAGACCAAGCTTCCCAAGCCTAGTAGGAGAGTCAGGCAAGGGGGCTTGGCCGGAGTTCGAGTGTAAGGCTCGGCAGGACGTTCGACCATACTTCGGCAGGGAGACCAAGCTTCCCAAGCCTAGTAGGAGCGTCAGGCAAGGGGGCTTGGCCGGAGTTCGAGTGTAAGGCTCGGCAGGACGTTCGACCTTACCTCGGCAGGGAGACCAAGCTTCCCAAGCCTAGTAGGAGAGTCAGGCAAGGGGGCTTGGCCGGAGTTCGAGTGTAAGGCTCGGCAGGACGTTCGACCGTACCTCGGCAGGGAGACCAAGCTTCCCAAGCCTAGTAGGAGAGTCAGGCAAGGGGGCTTGGCCGGAGTTCGAGTGTAAGGCTCGGCAGGACGTTCGACCTTACCTGAGCAGGGAGACCAAGCTTCCCAAGCCTAGTAGGAGCGTCAGGCAAGGGGGCTTGGCCGGACTTCGAGTGTAACTCTCGGCAGGACGTTCGACCTTACCTCGGCAGGGAGACCAAGCTTCCCAAGCCTAGTAGGGTCAGGCAAGGGGGCTTGGCCAGAGTTCGAGTGTAAGGCTCGGCAGGACGTTCGACCTTACCTCGGCAGGGTGACCAAGCTTCCCAAGCCTAGTAGGAGAGTCAGGCAAGGGGGCTTGGCCGGAGTTCGAGTGTAAGGCTCAGAAGGACGTTCGACCTTACCTCGGCAGGGAGACCAAGCTTCCCAAGCCTAGTTGGGTGAGGCAAGGGGGTTTGGCCGGAGTTCGAGTGTAAGGCTCGGCAGGACGTTCGACCATACCTCGGCAGGGAGACCAAGCTTCCCAAGCCTAGGAGGCGAGTCAGGCAAGGGGGCTTGGCCGGAGTTCGAGTGTAAGGCTCGGCAGGACGTTCGACCTTACCTCGGCAGGGAGACCAAGCTTCCCAAGCCTAGTAGGAGAGTCAGGCAAGGGGGCTTGGCCGGAGTTCGAGTGTAAGGCTCGGCAGGACGTTCGACCTTACCTCGGCAGGGAGAGCAAGCTTCCCAAGCCTAGTAGGAGCGCCAGGCAAGGGGGCTTGGCCGGAGTTCGAGTGTAAGGCTCGGCAGGACGTTCGACCTTACCTCGGCAGGGAGACCAAGCTTCCCAAGCCTAGTAGGAGAGTCAGGCAAGGGGGCTTGGCCGGAGTTCGAGTGTAAGGCTCGGCAGGACGTTCGACCTTACCTCGGCAGGGAGACCAAGCTTCCCAAGCCTAGTAGGAGAGTCAGGCAAGGGGGCTTGGCCGGAGTTCGAGTGTAAGGCTCGGCAGGACGTTCGACCTTACCTCAGCAGGGAGACCAAGCTTCCCAAGCCTAGTAGGAGAGTCAGGCAAGGGGGCTTGGCCGGAGTTCGAGTGTAAGGCTCGGCAGGACGTTCGACCTTACCTCGGCAGGGAGACCAAGCTTCCCAAGCCTAGTAGGGTCAGGCAAGGGGGCTTGGTCGGAGTTCGAGTGTAAGGCTCAGCAGGACATTCGACCTTACCTCGGCAGGGAGACCAAGCTTCCCAAGCCTAGTAGGAGAGTCAGGCAAGGGGGCCTGCCCGGAGTTCGAGTGTAAGGCTCGGCAGGACGTTCGACCTTACCTCGGCAGGGAGACCAAGCTTCCCAGGCCTAGTAGGAGAGTCAGGCAAGGGGGCTTGGCCGGAGTTCAAGTGTAAGGCTCGGCAGGATGTTCGACCTTACCTCGGCAGGGAGACCAAGCTTCCCAAGCCTAGTAGGAGAGTCAGGCAAGGGGGCTTGGCCGGAGTTTGAGTGTAAGGCTCGGAAGGACGTTCGACCGTACCTCGGCAGGGAGACCAAGCTTCCCAAGCCTAGTAGGAGCGTCAGGCAAGGGGGCTTGGCCGGAGTTCGAGTGTAAGGCTCGGCAGGACGTTCGACCTTACCTCGGCAGGGAGACCAAGCTTCCCAAGCCTAGTAGGGTGAGGAAAGGGGGTTTGGCCGGAGTTCGAGTGTAAGGCTCGGCAGGACGTTCGACCTTACCTCGGCAGGGAGACCAAGCTTCCCAAGCCTAGTAGGGTCAGGCAAGGGGGCTTGGCCGGATTTCGAGTGTAAGGCTCGGCAGGACGTTCGACCTTACCGCGGCAGGGAGACCAAGCTTCCCAAGCCGAGTAGGAGAGTCAGGGAAGGGGGCTTGGCCAGAGTTCGAGTGTAAGGCTCGGCAGGACGTTCGACCTTACCTCGGCAGGGAGGCCAAGCTTTCCAAGCCTAGTAGGAGAGTCAGGCAAGGAGGCTTGGCCGGAGTTCGAGTGTAAGGCTCGGCAGGACGTTCGACCGTACCTCGGCAGGGAGACCAAGCTTCCCAAGCCTAGTAGGAGAGTCAGGCAAGGGGGCTTGGCCGGAGTTCGAGTGTAAGGCTCGGCAGGAAGTTCGACCATACCTCGGCAGGGAGACCAAGCTTCCCAAGCCTAGTAGGAGAGTCAGGCAAGGGGGCTTGGCCGGAGTTTGAGTGTAAGGCTCGGCAGGACGTTCGACCTTACCTCAGCAGGGAGACCAAGCTTCCCAAGCCTAGTAGGAGAGTCAGGCAAGGGGGCTTGGCCGGAGTTCGAGTGTAAGGCTCGGCAGGACGTTCGACCTTACCTCGGCAGGGAGACCAAGCTTCCCAAGCCTAGTAGGGTCAGGCAAGGGGGCTTGGCCGGAGTTCGAGTGTAAGGCTCAGCAGGACATTCGACCTTACCTTGGCAGGGAGACCAAGCTTCCCAAGCCTAGTAGGAGAGTCAGGCAAGGGGGCTTGGCCGGAGTTCGAGTGTAAGGCTCAGCAGGACGTTCGACCTTACCTCGGCAGGGAGACCAAGCTTCCCAAGCCTTGTAGGAGAGTCAGGCAAGGGGGCTTGGCCGGAGTTCGAGTGTAAGGCTCGGCAGGACGTTCGACCTTACCTCGGCAGGGAGACCAAGCTTCCCAAGCCTAGTAGGAGCGTCAGGCAAGGGGGCTTGGCCGGAGTTTGAGTGTAAGACTCGGCAGGACGTTCGACCTTACCTCGGCAGGGAGACCAAGCTTCCCAAGCCTAGTAGGGTCAGGCAAGGGGGCTTGGCCAGAGTTCGAGTGTAAGGCTCAGCAGGACGTTCGACCTTACCTCGGCAGGGAGACCAAGCTTCCCAAGCCTAGTAGGGTGAGGCAAGGGGGCTTGGCCGGAGTTCGAGTGTAAGGCTCGGCAGGACTTTCGACCATACCTCGGCAGGGAGACCAAGCTTCCCAAGCCTAGGAGGCGAGTCAGGCAAGGGGGCTTGGCCGGAGTTCGAGTGTAAGGCTCGGCAGGACGTTCGACCTTACCTCGGCAGGGAGACCAAGCTTCCCAAGCCTAGTAGGAGAATCAGGCAAGGGGGCTTGGCCGGAGTTCGAGTGTAAGGCTCGGCAGGACGTTCGACCTTGCCTGGGCAGGGAGACCAAGCTTCCCAAGCCTAGTAGGAGCGTCAGGCAAGGCGGCTTGGCCGGAGTTCGAGTGTAAGGCTCGGCAGGACGTTCGACCTTACCTCGGCAGGTAGACCAAGTTTCCCAAGCCTAGTAGGAGAGTCAGGCAAGGGGGCTTGGCCGGAGTTCGAGTGTAAGGCTCGGCAGGACGTTCGACCTTACCTCGGCAGGGAGACCAAGCTTCCCAAGGCTAGTAGGAGAGTCAGGCAAGGGGGCTTGGCCGGAGTTCGAGTGTAAGGCTCGGCAGGACGTTCGACCTTACCTGGGCAGGGAGACCAAGCTTCCCAAGCCTAGTAGGAGCGTCAGGCAAGGGGGCTTGGCCGGAGTTCGAGTGTAAGGCTCAGCAGGACGTTCGACCTTACCTCGGCAGGGAGACCAAGCTTCCCAAGCCTAGTAGGAGAGTCAGGCAAGGGGGCTTGGCCGGAGTTCGAGTGTAAGGCTCGGCAGGACGTTCGACCTTACCTCGGCAGGGAGACCAAGCTTCCCAAGCCTAGCAGGGTCAGGCAAGGGGCCTTGGTCGGAGTTCGAGTGTAAGGCTCAGCAGGACATTCGACCTTACCTCGGCAGGGAGACCAAGCTTCCCAAGCCTAGTAGGAGAGTCAGGCAAAGGGGCCTGGCCGGACTTCGAGTGTAAGGCTCGGCAGGACGTTCGACCTTACCTCGGCAGGGAGACCAAGCTTCCCAAGCCTAGTAGGAGAGTCAGGCAAGGGGGCTTGGCCGGAGTTTGAGTGTAAGGCTCGGCAGGACGTTCGACCTTACCTCGGCAGGGAGACCAAGCTTCCCAGGCCTAGTAGGAGAGTCAGGCAAGGGGGCTTGGCCGGACTTCGAGTGTAAGGCTTGGCAGGACGTTCGACCGTACCTCGGCAGGGAGACCAAGCTTCCCAAGCCTAGTAGGAGAGTCAGGCAAGGGGGCTTGGCCGGAGTTCGAGTGTAAGGCTCGGCAGGAGGTTCGACCTTACCTGGGCAGGGAGACCAAGCTTCCCAAGCCTAGTAGGAGAGTCAGGCAAGGGGGCTTGGCCGGAGTTCGAGTGTAAGGCTCGGCAGGACGTTCGACCTTACCTCGGCAGGGAGACCAAGCTTCCCAAGCCTAGTAGGAGCGTCAGGCAAGGGGGTTTGGCCGGAGTTTGAGTGTAAGGCTCGGCAGGACGTTCGACCTTACCTCGGCAGGGAGACCAAGCTTCCCAAGCCTAGTAGGAGAGTCAGGGAAGGGGGCTTGGCCAGAGTTCGAGTGTAAGGCTTGGCAGGACGTTCGACCTTACCTCGGCAGGGAGGCCAAGCTTTCCAAGCCTATTAGGAGAGTCAGGCAAGGAGGCTTGGCCGGAGTTCGAATGTAAGGCTCGGCAGGACGTTGGACCTTACCTGGGCAGGGAGACCAAGCTTCCCAAGCCTAGTAGGAGAGTCAGGGAAGGGGGCTTGGCCGGAGTTCGAGTGTAAGGCTCGGCAGGACGTTCGACCTTATCTCGGCAGGGAGACCAAGCTTCCCAAGCCTAGTAGGAGAGTCAGGCAAGGGGGCTTGGCCGGAGTTCGAGTGTAAGGCTCGGAAGGACGTTCGACCTTACCTCGGCAGGGAGACCAAGCTTCCCAAGCCTAGTAGGGTCAGGCAAGGGGGCTTGGCCGGAGTTCAAGTGTAAGGCTCGGCAGGACGTTTGACCTTACCTCGGCAGGGAGACCAAGCTTCCCAAGCCTAGTAGGAGAGTCAGGCAAGGGGGCTTGGCCGGAGTTCGAGTGTAAGGCTCGGCAGGACGTTCGACCTTACCTCGGCAGGGAGGCCAAGCTTCCCAAGCCTAGCAGGGTCAGGCAAGGCGGCTTGGCCGGAGTTCGAGTGAACGGCTCGGCAGGACGTTCGACCTTACCTCGGCAGGGAGACCAAGCTTCCCAAGCCTAGTAGGAGAGTCAGGCAAGGGGGCTTATGCGGAGTTCGAGTGTAAGGCTCCGCAGGACGTTCGACCTTACCTCGGCAGGGAGACCAAGCTTCCCAAGCCTAGTAGGAGAGTCAGGCAAGGGGGCTTGGCCGGAGTTCGAGTGTAAGGCTCGGCAGGACGTTCGACCTTACCTCGGAAGGGACACCAAGCTTCCCAAGCCTAGTAGAGTCAGGAAAGGGGGCTTGGCCGGAGTTCGAGTGTAAGGCTCGGCAGGACGTTCGACCGTACCTCGGCAGGGAGACCAAGCTTCCCAAGCCTAGTAGGAGAGTCAGGCAAGGGGGCTTGGCCGGAGTTCGAGTGTAAGGCTCGGCAGGACGTTCGACCTTACCTCGGCAGGAAGACCAAGCTTCCCAAGCCTAGTAGGAGAGTCAGGGAAGGGGGCTTGGCTGGAGTTCGAGTGTAAGGCTTGGCTGGAGTTCGAGTGTAAGGCTCGGCAGGACGTTCGACCTTACCTCGGCAGGGAGACCAAGCTTCCCAAGCCTAGTAGGGTCAGGCAAGCGGGCTTGGCCGGAGTTCGAGTGTAAGGCTCGGCAGGACGTTCGACCTTACCTGGGCAGGGAGACCAAGCTTCCCAAGCCTAGTAGGAGAGTCAGGCAAGGGGGCTTGGCCGGAGTTCGAGTGTAAGGCTCGGCAGGACGTTCGACCTTACCTCGGCAGGGAGACCAAGCTTCCCAAGCCTAGTAAGAGAGTCAGGCAAGGGGGCTTGGCCGGAGGTCGAGTGTGAGTCTCGGCAGGACGTTCGACCGTACCTCAGCAGGGAGACCAAGCTTCCCAAGCCTAGTAGGAGCGTCAGGCAAGGGGGCTTGGCCGGAGTTCAAGTGTAAGGCTCGGCAGGACGTTCGACCTTACCTCGGCAGGGAGACCAAGCTTCCCAAGCCTAGTAGGAGAGTCAGGCAAGGGGGCTTGGCCGGAGTTCGAGTGTAAGGCTCGGCAGGACGTTCGACCGAACCTCGGCAGGGAGACCAAGCTTCCCAAGGCTAGTAGGAGAGTCAGGCAAGGGGGCTTGGCCGGAGTTCAAGTGTAAGGCTCGGCAGGACCTTCAACCTTACCTCGGCAGGGAGACCAAGCTTCCCAAGCCCAGTAGGAGAGTCAGGCAAGGGGGCTTGGCCGGAGTTCGAGTGTAAGGCTCGACAGGACGTTCGACCTTACCTCGGCAGGGAGACCAAGCTTCCCAAGCCTAGTAGGAGAGTCAGGCAAGGGGGCTTGGCCGGAGTTCGAGTGTAAGGCTCGGCAGGACGTTCGACCTTACCTCGGCAGGGAGACCAAGCCTCCCAAGCCTAGTAGGAGAGTCAGGCAAGGGGGCTTGGCCGGAGTTCGAGTGTAAGGCTCGGCAGGACGTTCGACCATACCTCGGCAGAGAGACCAAGCTTCCCAAGCCTAGTAGGAGAGTCAGGCAAGGGGGCTTGGCCGGAGTTCGAGTGTGAGGCTCGGCAGGACGTTCGACCTTACCTCGGCAGGGAGACCAAGCTTCCCAAGCCTAGTAGGAGAGTCAGGCAAGGGGGCTTGGCCGGAGTTCGAGTGTAAGGCTCGGCAGGAGGTTCGACCTTACCTGGGCAGGGAGACCAAGCTTCCCAAGCCGAGTAGGAGCGTCAGGCAAGGGGGCTTGGCCGGAGTTCGAGTGTAAGGCTCAGCAGGACGTTCGACCTTACCTCGGCAGGGAGACCAAGCTTCCCAAGCCTAGTAGGGTCAGGCAAGGGGGCTTGGTCGGAGTTCGAGTGTAAGGCTCAGCAGGACATTCGACCTTACCTCGGCAGGGAGACCAATCTTCCCAAGCCTAGTAGGAGAGTCAGGCAAGGGGGCCTGGCCGGACTTCGAGTGTAAGGCTCGGCAGGACGTTCGACCTTACCTCGGCAGGGAGACCAAGCTTCCCAAGCCTAGTAGGAGAGTCAGGCAAGGGGGCTTGGCCGGAGTTCAAGTGTAAGGCTCGGCAGGACGTTCGACCTTACCTCGGCAGGGAGACCAAGCTTCCCAAGCCTAGTAGGAGAGTCAGGCAAGGGGGCTTGGCCGGAGTTCGAGTGTAAGGCTCGGAAGGACGTTCGACCGTACCTCGGCAGGGAGACCAAGCTTCCCAAGCCTAGTAGGGTGAGGCAAGGGGGTTTGGCCGGAGTTCGAGTGTAAGGCTCGGCAGGACGTTCGACCTTACGTCGGCAGGGAGACCAAGCTTCCCAAGCCTAGTAGGAGAGTCAGGCAAGGGGGCTTATGCGGAGTTCGAGTGTAAGGCTCCGCAGGACGTTCGACCTTACCTCGGCAGGGAGACCAAGCTTCCCAAGCCTAGTAGGAGAGTCAGGCAAGGGGGCTTGGCCGGAGTTCGAGTGTAAGGCTCGGCAGGACGTTCGACCTTACCTCGGAAGGGACACCAAGCTTCCCAAGCCTAGTAGAGTCAGGAAAGGGGGCTTGGCCGGAGTTCGAGTGTAAGGCTCGGCAGGACGTTTGACCTTACCTCGGCAGGGTGACCAAGCTTCCCAAGCCTAGTAGGAGAGTCAGGCAAGGGGGCTTGGCCGGAGTTCGAGTGTAAGGCTCAGCAGGACGTTCGACCTTACCTCGGCAGGGAGACCAAGCTTCCCAAGCCTAGTAAGAGAGTCAGGCAAGGGGGCTTGGCCGGAGTTCGAGTGTAAGGCTCAGCAGGAAGTTCGACCATACCTCGGCAGGGAGACCAAGCTTCCCAAGCCTAGTAGGAGAGTCAGGCAAGGGGGCTTGGCCGGAGTTCGAGTGTAAGGCTCGGCAGGACGTTCGACCATACTTCGGCAGGGAGACCAAGCTTCCCAAGCCTAGTAGGAGAGTCAGGCAAGGGGGCTTGGCCGGAGTTCGAGTGTAAGGCTCGGCAGGACGTTCGACCTTACCTCGGCAGGAAGACCAAGCTTCCCAAGCCTAGTAGGAGAGTCAGGGAAGGGGGCTTGGCTGGAGTTCGAGTGTAAGGCTTGGCTGGAGTTCGAGTGTAAGGCTCGGCAGGACGTTCGACCTTACCTCGGCAGGGAGACCAAGCTTCCCAAGCCTAGTAGGGTCAGGCAAGCGGGCTTGGCCGGAGTTCGAGTGTAAGGCTCGGCAGGACGTTCGACCTTACCTGGGCAGGGAGACCAAGCTTCCCAAGCCTAGTAGGAGAGTCAGGCAAGGGGGCTTGGCCGGAGTTCGAGTGTAAGGCTCGGCAGGACGTTCGACCTTACCTCGGCAGGGAGACCAAGCTTCCCAAGCCTAGTAAGAGAGTCAGGCAAGGGGGCTTGGCCGGAGGTCGAGTGTGAGTCTCGGCAGGACGTTCGACCGTACCTCAGCAGGGAGACCAAGCTTCCCAAGCCTAGTAGGAGCGTCAGGCAAGGGGGCTTGGCCGGAGTTCAAGTGTAAGGCTCGGCAGGACGTTCGACCTTACCTCGGCAGGGAGACCAAGCTTCCCAAGCCTAGTAGGAGAGTCAGGCAAGGGGGCTTGGCCGGAGTTCGAGTGTAAGGCTCGGCAGGACGTTCGACCGAACCTCGGCAGGGAGACCAAGCTTCCCAAGCCTAGTAGGAGAGTCAGGCAAGGGGGCTTGGCCGGAGTTCAAGTGTAAGGCTCGGCAGGACCTTCAACCTTACCTGGGCAGGGAGACCAAGCTTCCCAAGCCCAGTAGGAGAGTCAGGCAAGGGGGCTTGGCCGGAGTTCGAGTGTAAGGCTCGACAGGACGTTCGACCTTACCTCGGCAGGGAGACCAAGCTTCCCAAGCCTAGTAGGAGAGTCAGGCAAGGGGGCTTGGCCGGAGTTCGAGTGTAAGGCTCGGCAGGACGTTCGACCTTACCTCGGCAGGGAGACCAAGCCTCCCAAGCCTAGTAGGAGAGTCAGGCAAGGGGGCTTGGCCGGAGTTCGAGTGTAAGGCTCGGCAGGACGTTCGACCATACCTCGGCAGAGAGACCAAGCTTCCCAAGCCTAGTAGGAGAGTCAGGCAAGGGGGCTTGGCCGGAGTTCGAGTGTAAGGCTCGGCAGGACGTTCGACCTTACCTCGGCAGGGAGACCAAGCTTCCCAAGCCTAGTAGGAGAGTCAGGCAAGGGGGCTTGGCCGGAGTTCGAGTGTAAGGCTCGGCAGGAGGTTCGACCTTACCTGGGCAGGGAGACCAAGCTTCCCAAGCCGAGTAGGAGCGTCAGGCAAGGGGGCTTGGCCGGAGTTCGAGTGTAAGGCTCGGCAGGACGTTCGACCTTACCTCGGCAGGGAGACCAAGCTTCCCAAGCCTAGTAGGAGAGTCAGGCAAGGGGGCTTATGCGGAGTTCGAGTGTAAGGCTCCGCAGGACGTTCGACCTTACCTCGGCAGGGAGACCAAGCTTCCCAAGCCTAGTAGGAGAGTCAGGCAAGGGGGCTTGGCCGGAGTTCGAGTGTAAGGCTCGGCAGGACGTTCGACCTTACCTCGGAAGGGACACCAAGCTTCCCAAGCCTAGTAGAGTCAGGAAAGGGGGCTTGGCCGGAGTTCGAGTGTAAGGCTCGGCAGGACGTTTGACCTTACCTCGGCAGGGTGACCAAGCTTCCCAAGCCTAGTAGGAGAGTCAGGCAAGGGGGCTTGGCCGGAGTTCGAGTGTAAGGCTCAGCAGGACGTTCGACCTTACCTCGGCAGGGAGACCAAGCTTCCCAAGCCTAGTAAGAGAGTCAGGCAAGGGGGCTTGGCCGGAGTTCGAGTGTAAGGCTCAGCAGGAAGTTCGACCATACCTCGGCAGGGAGACCAAGCTTCCCAAGCCTAGTAGGAGAGTCAGGCAAGGGGGCTTGGCCGGAGTTCGAGTGTAAGGCTCGGCAGGACGTTCGACCATACTTCGGCAGGGAGACCAAGCTTCCCAAGCCTAGTAGGAGAGTCAGGCAAGGGGGCTTGGCCGGAGTTCGAGTGTAAGGCTCGGCAGGACGTTCGACCTTACCTCGGCAGGAAGACCAAGCTTCCCAAGCCTAGTAGGAGAGTCAGGGAAGGGGGCTTGGCTGGAGTTCGAGTGTAAGGCTTGGCTGGAGTTCGAGTGTAAGGCTCGGCAGGACGTTCGACCTTACCTCGGCAGGGAGACCAAGCTTCCCAAGCCTAGTAGGGTCAGGCAAGCGGGCTTGGCCGGAGTTCGAGTGTAAGGCTCGGCAGGACGTTCGACCTTACCTGGGCAGGGAGACCAAGCTTCCCAAGCCTAGTAGGAGAGTCAGGCAAGGGGGCTTGGCCGGAGTTCGAGTGTAAGGCTCGGCAGGACGTTCGACCTTACCTCGGCAGGGAGACCAAGCTTCCCAAGCCTAGTAAGAGAGTCAGGCAAGGGGGCTTGGCCGGAGGTCGAGTGTGAGTCTCGGCAGGACGTTCGACCGTACCTCAGCAGGGAGACCAAGCTTCCCAAGCCTAGTAGGAGCGTCAGGCAAGGGGGCTTGGCCGGAGTTCAAGTGTAAGGCTCGGCAGGACGTTCGACCTTACCTCGGCAGGGAGACCAAGCTTCCCAAGCCTAGTAGGAGAGTCAGGCAAGGGGGCTTGGCCGGAGTTCGAGTGTAAGGCTCGGCAGGACGTTCGACCGAACCTCGGCAGGGAGACCAAGCTTCCCAAGCCTAGTAGGAGAGTCAGGCAAGGGGGCTTGGCCGGAGTTCAAGTGTAAGGCTCGGCAGGACCTTCAACCTTACCTGGGCAGGGAGACCAAGCTTCCCAAGCCCAGTAGGAGAGTCAGGCAAGGGGGCTTGGCCGGAGTTCGAGTGTAAGGCTCGACAGGACGTTCGACCTTACCTCGGCAGGGAGACCAAGCTTCCCAAGCCTAGTAGGAGAGTCAGGCAAGGGGGCTTGGCCGGAGTTCGAGTGTAAGGCTCGGCAGGACGTTCGACCTTACCTCGGCAGGGAGACCAAGCCTCCCAAGCCTAGTAGGAGAGTCAGGCAAGGGGGCTTGGCCGGAGTTCGAGTGTAAGGCTCGGCAGGACGTTCGACCATACCTCGGCAGAGAGACCAAGCTTCCCAAGCCTAGTAGGAGAGTCAGGCAAGGGGGCTTGGCCGGAGTTCGAGTGTAAGGCTCGGCAGGACGTTCGACCTTACCTCGGCAGGGAGACCAAGCTTCCCAAGCCTAGTAGGAGAGTCAGGCAAGGGGGCTTGGCCGGAGTTCGAGTGTAAGGCTCGGCAGGAGGTTCGACCTTACCTGGGCAGGGAGACCAAGCTTCCCAAGCCGAGTAGGAGCGTCAGGCAAGGGGGCTTGGCCGGAGTTCGAGTGTAAGGCTCGGCAGGACGTTCGACCTTACCTCGGCAGGGAGACCAAGCTTCCCAAGCCTAGTAGGAGAGTCAGGCAAGGGGGCTTATGCGGAGTTCGAGTGTAAGGCTCCGCAGGACGTTCGACCTTACCTCGGCAGGGAGACCAAGCTTCCCAAGCCTAGTAGGAGAGTCAGGCAAGGGGGCTTGGCCGGAGTTCGAGTGTAAGGCTCGGCAGGACGTTCGACCTTACCTCGGAAGGGACACCAAGCTTCCCAAGCCTAGTAGAGTCAGGAAAGGGGGCTTGGCCGGAGTTCGAGTGTAAGGCTCGGCAGGACGTTTGACCTTACCTCGGCAGGGTGACCAAGCTTCCCAAGCCTAGTAGGAGAGTCAGGCAAGGGGGCTTGGCCGGAGTTCGAGTGTAAGGCTCAGCAGGACGTTCGACCTTACCTCGGCAGGGAGACCAAGCTTCCCAAGCCTAGTAAGAGAGTCAGGCAAGGGGGCTTGGCCGGAGTTCGAGTGTAAGGCTCAGCAGGAAGTTCGACCATACCTCGGCAGGGAGACCAAGCTTCCCAAGCCTAGTAGGAGAGTCAGGCAAGGGGGCTTGGCCGGAGTTCGAGTGTAAGGCTCGGCAGGACGTTCGACCATACTTCGGCAGGGAGACCAAGCTTCCCAAGCCTAGTAGGAGAGTCAGGCAAGGGGGCTTGGCCGGAGTTCGAGTGTAAGGCTCGGCAGGACGTTCGACCTTACCTCGGCAGGAAGACCAAGCTTCCCAAGCCTAGTAGGAGAGTCAGGGAAGGGGGCTTGGCTGGAGTTCGAGTGTAAGGCTTGGCTGGAGTTCGAGTGTAAGGCTCGGCAGGACGTTCGACCTTACCTCGGCAGGGAGACCAAGCTTCCCAAGCCTAGTAGGGTCAGGCAAGCGGGCTTGGCCGGAGTTCGAGTGTAAGGCTCGGCAGGACGTTCGACCTTACCTGGGCAGGGAGACCAAGCTTCCCAAGCCTAGTAGGAGAGTCAGGCAAGGGGGCTTGGCCGGAGTTCGAGTGTAAGGCTCGGCAGGACGTTCGACCTTACCTCGGCAGGGAGACCAAGCTTCCCAAGCCTAGTAAGAGAGTCAGGCAAGGGGGCTTGGCCGGAGGTCGAGTGTGAGTCTCGGCAGGACGTTCGACCGTACCTCAGCAGGGAGACCAAGCTTCCCAAGCCTAGTAGGAGCGTCAGGCAAGGGGGCTTGGCCGGAGTTCAAGTGTAAGGCTCGGCAGGACGTTCGACCTTACCTCGGCAGGGAGACCAAGCTTCCCAAGCCTAGTAGGAGAGTCAGGCAAGGGGGCTTGGCCGGAGTTCGAGTGTAAGGCTCGGCAGGACGTTCGACCGAACCTCGGCAGGGAGACCAAGCTTCCCAAGGCTAGTAGGAGAGTCAGGCAAGGGGGCTTGGCCGGAGTTCAAGTGTAAGGCTCGGCAGGACCTTCAACCTTACCTCGGCAGGGAGACCAAGCTTCCCAAGCCTAGTAGGAGAGTCAGGCAAGGGGGCTTGGCCGGAGTTCGAGTGTAAGGCTCGGCAGGAGGTTCGACCTTACCTGGGCAGGGAGACCAAGCTTCCCAAGCCGAGTAGGAGCGTCAGGCAAGGGGGCTTGGCCGGAGTTCGAGTGTAAGGCTCGGCAGGACGTTCGACCTTACCTCGGCAGGGAGACCAAGCTTCCCAAGCCTAGTAGGGTCAGGCAAGGGGGCTTGGTCGGAGTTCGAGTGTAAGGCTCAGCAGGACATTCGACCTTACCTCGGCAGGGAGACCAATCTTCCCAAGCCTAGTAGGAGAGTCAGGCAAGGGGGCCTGGCCGGACTTCGAGTGTAAGGCTCGGCAGGACGTTCGACCTTACCTCGGCAGGGAGACCAAGCTTCCCAAGCCTAGTAGGAGAGTCAGGCAAGGGGGCTTGGCTGGAGTTCAAGTGTAAGGCTCGGCAGGATGTTCGACCTTACCTCGGCAGGGAGACCAAGCTTCCCAAGCCTAGTAGGAGAGTCAGGCAAGGGGGCTTGGCCGGAGTTCGAGTGTAAGGCTCGGCAGGACGTTCGACCATACTTCGGCAGGGAGACCAAGCTTCCCAAGCCTAGTAGGAGAGTCAGGCAAGGGGGCTTGGCCGGAGTTCGAGTGTAAGGCTCGGCAGGACGTTCGACCTTACCTCGGCAGGAAGACCAAGCTTCCCAAGCCTAGTAGGAGAGTCAGGGAAGGGGGCTTGGCTGGAGTTCGAGTGTAAGGCTTGGCTGGAGTTCGAGTGTAAGGCTCGGCAGGACGTTCGACCTTACCTCGGCAGGGAGACCAAGCTTCCCAAGCCTAGTAGGGTCAGGCAAGCGGGCTTGGCCGGAGTTCGAGTGTAAGGCTCGGCAGGACGTTCGACCTTACCTGGGCAGGGAGACCAAGCTTCCCAAGCCTAGTAGGAGAGTCAGGCAAGGGGGCTTGGCCGGAGTTCGAGTGTAAGGCTCGGCAGGACGTTCGACCTTACCTCGGCAGGGAGACCAAGCTTCCCAAGCCTAGTAAGAGAGTCAGGCAAGGGGGCTTGGCCGGAGGTCGAGTGTGAGTCTCGGCAGGACGTTCGACCGTACCTCAGCAGGGAGACCAAGCTTCCCAAGCCTAGTAGGAGCGTCAGGCAAGGGGGCTTGGCCGGAGTTCAAGTGTAAGGCTCGGCAGGACGTTCGACCTTACCTCGGCAGGGAGACCAAGCTTCCCAAGCCTAGTAGGAGAGTCAGGCAAGGGGGCTTGGCCGGAGTTCGAGTGTAAGGCTCGGCAGGACGTTCGACCGAACCTCGGCAGGGAGACCAAGCTTCCCAAGGCTAGTAGGAGAGTCAGGCAAGGGGGCTTGGCCGGAGTTCAAGTGTAAGGCTCGGCAGGACCTTCAACCTTACCTGGGCAGGGAGACCAAGCTTCCCAAGCCCAGTAGGAGAGTCAGGCAAGGGGGCTTGGCCGGAGTTCGAGTGTAAGGCTCGACAGGACGTTCGACCTTACCTCGGCAGGGAGACCAAGCTTCCCAAGCCTAGTAGGAGAGTCAGGCAAGGGGGCTTGGCCGGAGTTCGAGTGTAAGGCTCGGCAGGACGTTCGACCTTACCTCGGCAGGGAGACCAAGCCTCCCAAGCCTAGTAGGAGAGTCAGGCAAGGGGGCTTGGCCGGAGTTCGAGTGTAAGGCTCGGCAGGACGTTCGACCATACCTCGGCAGAGAGACCAAGCTTCCCAAGCCTAGTAGGAGAGTCAGGCAAGGGGGCTTGGCCGGAGTTCGAGTGTAAGGCTCGGCAGGACGTTCGACCTTACCTCGGCAGGGAGACCAAGCTTCCCAAGCCTAGTAGGAGAGTCAGGCAAGGGGGCTTGGCCGGAGTTCGAGTGTAAGGCTCGGCAGGAGGTTCGACCTTACCTGGGCAGGGAGACCAAGCTTCCCAAGCCGAGTAGGAGCGTCAGGCAAGGGGGCTTGGCCGGAGTTCGAGTGTAAGGCTCGGCAGGACGTTCGACCTTACCTCGGCAGGGAGACCAAGCTTCCCAAGCCTAGTAGGAGAGTCAGGCAAGGGGGCTTATGCGGAGTTCGAGTGTAAGGCTCCGCAGGACGTTCGACCTTACCTCGGCAGGGAGACCAAGCTTCCCAAGCCTAGTAGGAGAGTCAGGCAAGGGGGCTTGGCCGGAGTTCGAGTGTAAGGCTCGGCAGGACGTTCGACCTTACCTCGGAAGGGACACCAAGCTTCCCAAGCCTAGTAGAGTCAGGAAAGGGGGCTTGGCCGGAGTTCGAGTGTAAGGCTCGGCAGGACGTTTGACCTTACCTCGGCAGGGTGACCAAGCTTCCCAAGCCTAGTAGGAGAGTCAGGCAAGGGGGCTTGGCCGGAGTTCGAGTGTAAGGCTCAGCAGGACGTTCGACCTTACCTCGGCAGGGAGACCAAGCTTCCCAAGCCTAGTAAGAGAGTCAGGCAAGGGGGCTTGGCCGGAGTTCGAGTGTAAGGCTCAGCAGGAAGTTCGACCATACCTCGGCAGGGAGACCAAGCTTCCCAAGCCTAGTAGGAGAGTCAGGCAAGGGGGCTTGGCCGGAGTTCGAGTGTAAGGCTCGGCAGGACGTTCGACCATACTTCGGCAGGGAGACCAAGCTTCCCAAGCCTAGTAGGAGAGTCAGGCAAGGGGGCTTGGCCGGAGTTCGAGTGTAAGGCTCGGCAGGACGTTCGACCTTACCTCGGCAGGAAGACCAAGCTTCCCAAGCCTAGTAGGAGAGTCAGGGAAGGGGGCTTGGCTGGAGTTCGAGTGTAAGGCTTGGCTGGAGTTCGAGTGTAAGGCTCGGCAGGACGTTCGACCTTACCTCGGCAGGGAGACCAAGCTTCCCAAGCCTAGTAGGGTCAGGCAAGCGGGCTTGGCCGGAGTTCGAGTGTAAGGCTCGGCAGGACGTTCGACCTTACCTGGGCAGGGAGACCAAGCTTCCCAAGCCTAGTAGGAGAGTCAGGCAAGGGGGCTTGGCCGGAGTTCGAGTGTAAGGCTCGGCAGGACGTTCGACCTTACCTCGGCAGGGAGACCAAGCTTCCCAAGCCTAGTAAGAGAGTCAGGCAAGGGGGCTTGGCCGGAGGTCGAGTGTGAGTCTCGGCAGGACGTTCGACCGTACCTCAGCAGGGAGACCAAGCTTCCCAAGCCTAGTAGGAGCGTCAGGCAAGGGGGCTTGGCCGGAGTTCAAGTGTAAGGCTCGGCAGGACGTTCGACCTTACCTCGGCAGGGAGACCAAGCTTCCCAAGCCTAGTAGGAGAGTCAGGCAAGGGGGCTTGGCCGGAGTTCGAGTGTAAGGCTCGGCAGGACGTTCGACCGAACCTCGGCAGGGAGACCAAGCTTCCCAAGGCTAGTAGGAGAGTCAGGCAAGGGGGCTTGGCCGGAGTTCAAGTGTAAGGCTCGGCAGGACCTTCAACCTTACCTCGGCAGGGAGACCAAGCTTCCCAAGCCTAGTAGGAGAGTCAGGCAAGGGGGCTTGGCCGGAGTTCGAGTGTAAGGCTCGGCAGGAGGTTCGACCTTACCTGGGCAGGGAGACCAAGCTTCCCAAGCCGAGTAGGAGCGTCAGGCAAGGGGGCTTGGCCGGAGTTCGAGTGTAAGGCTCGGCAGGACGTTCGACCTTACCTCGGCAGGGAGACCAAGCTTCCCAAGCCTAGTAGGGTCAGGCAAGGGGGCTTGGTCGGAGTTCGAGTGTAAGGCTCAGCAGGACATTCGACCTTACCTCGGCAGGGAGACCAATCTTCCCAAGCCTAGTAGGAGAGTCAGGCAAGGGGGCCTGGCCGGACTTCGAGTGTAAGGCTCGGCAGGACGTTCGACCTTACCTCGGCAGGGAGACCAAGCTTCCCAAGCCTAGTAGGAGAGTCAGGCAAGGGGGCTTGGCTGGAGTTCAAGTGTAAGGCTCGGCAGGATGTTCGACCTTACCTCGGCAGGGAGACCAAGCTTCCCAAGCCTAGTAGGAGAGTCAGGCAAGGGGGCTTGGCCGGAGTTCGAGTGTAAGGCTCGGAAGGACGTTCGACCGTACCTCGGCAGGGAGACCAAGCTTCCCAAGCCTAGTAGGGTGAGGCAAGGGGGTTTGGCCGGAGTTCGAGTGTAAGGCTCGGCAGGACGTTCGACCTTACGTCGGCAGGGAGACCAAGCTTCCCAAGCCTAGTAGGGTCAGGCAAAAGGGGCTTGGCCGGAGTTTGAGTGTAAGGCTCGGCAGGACGTTCGACCTTACCGCGGCAGGGAGACCAAGCTTCCCAAGCCGAGTAGGAGAGTCAGGGAAAGGGGCTTGGCCAGAGTTCGAGTGTAAGGCTCGGCAGGACGTTCGACCTTACCTCGGCAGGGAGGCCAAGCTTTCCAAGCCTAGTAGGAGAGTCAGGCAAGGAGGCTTGGCCGGAGTTCGAATGTAAGGCTCGGCAGGACGTTCGACCTTACCTCGGCAGGGAGACCAAGCTTCCCAAGCCTAGTAGGAGAGTCAGGGAAGGGGGCTTGGCTGGAGTTCGAGTGTAAGGCTCGGCAGGACGTTCGACCTTATCTCGGCAGGGAGACCAAGCTTCCCAAGCCTAGTAGGGTCAGGCAAGTGGGCTTGGCCAAAGTTCGAGTGTAAGGCTCGGCAGGACGTTTGACCTTACCTCGGCAGGGAGACCAAGCTTCCCAAGCCTAGTAGGGTCAGGCAAGGGGGCTTGGCCGGAGTTCGAGTGCAAGGCTCGGCAGGACGTTCGACCTTACCTCGGCAGGGAGACCAAGCTTCCCAAGCCCAGTAGGAGAGTCAGGCTAGGGGGCTTGGCCGGAGTTCGAGTGTAAGGCTCGGCAGGACTTTCGACCTCACCTCGGCAGGGAGACCAAGCTTCCCAAGCCTAGTAGGCGAGTCAGGCAAGGGGGCTTGGCCGGAGTTCGAGTGTAAGGCTCGGCAGGACGTTCGACCTTACCTCGGCAGGGAGACCAAGCTTCCCAAGCCTAGTAGGAGAGTCAGGCAAGGGGGCTTGGCCAGAGTTCGAGTGTAAGGCTCGGCAGGACATTCGACCTTACCGGGGCGGGGAGACCAAGCTTCCCAAGCCTAGTAGGAGAGTCAGGCAAGGGGGCTTGGCCGGAGTTCGAGTGTAAGGCTCGGAAGGACGTTCGACCTTACCTCGGCAGGGAGACCAAGCTTCCCAAGCCTAGTAGGGTCAGGCAAGGGGGCTTGGCCGGAGTTCAAGTGTAAGGCTCGGCAGGACGTTTGACCTTACCTCGGCAGGGAGACCAAGCTTCCCAAGCCTAGTAGGAGAGTCAGGCAAGGGGGCTTGGCCGGAGTTCGAGTGTAAGGCTCGGCAGGACGTTCGACCTTACCTCGGCAGGGAGGCCAAGCTTCCCAAGCCTAGCAGGGTCAGGCAAGGCGGCTTGGCCGGAGTTCGAGTGAACGGCTCGGCAGGACGTTCGACCTTACCTCGGCAGGGAGACCAAGCTTCCCAAGCCTAGTAGGAGAGTCAGGCAAGGGGGCTTATGCGGAGTTCGAGTGTAAGGCTCGGCAGGACGTTCGACCTTACCTCGGCAGGGAGACCAAGCTTCCCAAGCCTAGTAGGAGAGTCAGGCAAGGGGGCTTGGCCGGAGTTCGAGAGTAAGGCTCGGCAGGACGTTCAACCTTACCTCGGAAGGGACACCAAGCTTCCCAAGCCTAGTAGAGTCAGGAAAGGGGGCTTGGCCGGAGTTCGAGTGTAAGGCTCGGCAGGACGTTCGACCTTACCTCGGCAGGGTGACCAAGCTTCCCAAGCCTAGTAGGAGAGTCAGGCAAGGGGGCTTGGCCGGAGTTCTAGTGTAAGGCTCAGCAGGACGTTCGACCTTACCTCGGCAGGGAGACCAAGCTTCCCAAGCCTAGTAAGAGAGTCAGGCAAGGGGGCTTGGCCGGAGTTCGAGTGTAAGGCTCGGCAGGAAGTTCGACCTTACCTCGGCAGGGAGACCAAGCTTCCCAAGCCTAGTAGGAGAGTCAGGCAAGGGGGCTTGGCCGGAGTTCGAGTGTAAGGCTCGGCAGGACGTTCGACCTTACCTCGGCAGGGAGACCAAGCTTCCCAAGCCTAGTAGGAGAGTCAGGGAAGGGGGCTTGGCTGGAGTTCGAGTGTAAGGCTTGGCTGGAGTTCGAGTGTAAGGCTCGGCAGGACGTTCGACCTTACCTCGGCAGGGAGACCAAGCTTCCAAAGCCTAGTAGGGTCAGGCAAAGGGGGCTTGGCCGGAGTTCGAGTGTAAGGCTCGGCAGGACATTCGACCTTACCTGGGCAGGGAGACCAAGCTTCCCAAGCCTAGTAGGAGAGTCAGGCAAGGGGGCTTGGCCGGAGTTCGAGTGTAAGGCTCGGCAGGACGTTCGACCTTACCTCGGCAGGGAGACCAAGCTTCCCAAGCCTAGTAGGAGAGTCAGGGAAGGGGGCTTGGCTGGAGTTCGAGTGTAAGGCTTGGCTGGAGTTCGAGTGTAAGGCTCGGCAGGACGTTCGACCTTACCTCGGCAGGGAGACCAAGCTTCCCAAGCCTAGTAGGAGAGTCAGGCAAGGGGGCTTGGCCGGAGTTCGAGTGTAAGGCTCGGCAGGACGTTCGACCTTACCTCGGCAGGGAGACCAAGCTTCCCAAGCCTAGTAGGAGAGTCAGGCAAGGGGGCTTGGCCGGAGTTCGAGTGTAAGGCTCGGCAGGACGTTCGACCATACCTCGGCAGAGAGACCAAGCTTCCCAAGCCTAGTAGGAGAGTCAGGCAAGGGGGCTTGGCCGGAGTTCGAGTGTAAGGCTCGGCAGGACGTTCGACCTTACCTCGGCAGGGAGACCAAGCTTCCCAAGCCTAGTAGGAGAGTCAGGCAAGGGGGCTTGGCCGGAGTTCGAGTGTAAGGCTCGGCAGGAGGTTCGACCTTACCTGGGCAGGGAGACCAAGCTTCCCAAGCCGAGTAGGAGCGTCAGGCAAGGGGGCTTGGCCGGAGTTCGAGTGTAAGGCTCGGCAGGACGTTCGACCTTACCTCGGCAGGGAGACCAAGCTTCCCAAGCCTAGTAGGGTCAGGCAAGGGGGCTTGGTCGGAGTTCGAGTGTAAGGCTCAGCAGGACATTCGACCTTACCTCGGCAGGGAGACCAATCTTCCCAAGCCTAGTAGGAGAGTCAGGCAAGGGGGCCTGGCCGGACTTCGAGTGTAAGGCTCGGCAGGACGTTCGACCTTACCTCGGCAGGGAGACCAAGCTTCCCAAGCCTAGTAGGAGAGTCAGGCAAGGGGGCTTGGCTGGAGTTCAAGTGTAAGGCTCGGCAGGATGTTCGACCTTACCTCGGCAGGGAGACCAAGCTTCCCAAGCCTAGTAGGAGAGTCAGGCAAGGGGGCTTGGCCGGAGTTCGAGTGTAAGGCTCGGAAGGACGTTCGACCGTACCTCGGCAGGGAGACCAAGCTTCCCAAGCCTAGTAGGGTGAGGCAAGGGGGTTTGGCCGGAGTTCGAGTGTAAGGCTCGGCAGGACGTTCGACCTTACGTCGGCAGGGAGACCAAGCTTCCCAAGCCTAGTAGGGTCAGGCAAAAGGGGCTTGGCCGGAGTTTGAGTGTAAGGCTCGGCAGGACGTTCGACCTTACCGCGGCAGGGAGACCAAGCTTCCCAAGCCGAGTAGGAGAGTCAGGGAAAGGGGCTTGGCCAGAGTTCGAGTGTAAGGCTCGGCAGGACGTTCGACCTTACCTCGGCAGGGAGGCCAAGCTTTCCAAGCCTAGTAGGAGAGTCAGGCAAGGAGGCTTGGCCGGAGTTCGAATGTAAGGCTCGGCAGGACGTTCGACCTTACCTCGGCAGGGAGACCAAGCTTCCCAAGCCTAGTAGGAGAGTCAGGGAAGGGGGCTTGGCTGGAGTTCGAGTGTAAGGCTCGGCAGGACGTTCGACCTTATCTCGGCAGGGAGACCAAGCTTCCCAAGCCTAGTAGGGTCAGGCAAGTGGGCTTGGCCAAAGTTCGAGTGTAAGGCTCGGCAGGACGTTTGACCTTACCTCGGCAGGGAGACCAAGCTTCCCAAGCCTAGTAGGGTCAGGCAAGGGGGCTTGGCCGGAGTTCGAGTGCAAGGCTCGGCAGGACGTTCGACCTTACCTCGGCAGGGAGACCAAGCTTCCCAAGCCCAGTAGGAGAGTCAGGCTAGGGGGCTTGGCCGGAGTTCGAGTGTAAGGCTCGGCAGGACTTTCGACCTCACCTCGGCAGGGAGACCAAGCTTCCCAAGCCTAGTAGGCGAGTCAGGCAAGGGGGCTTGGCCCGAGTTCGAGTGTAAGGCTCGGCAGGACGTTCGACCTTACCTCGGCAGGGAGACCAAGCTTCCCAAGCCTAGTAGGAGAGTCAGGCAAGGGGGCTTGGCCAGAGTTCGAGTGTAAGGCTCGGCAGGACATTCGACCTTACCGGGGCGGGGAGACCAAGCTTCCCAAGCCTAGTAGGAGAGTCAGGCAAGGGGGCTTGGCCGGAGTTCGAGTGTAAGGCTCGGAAGGACGTTCGACCTTACCTCGGCAGGGAGACCAAGCTTCCCAAGCCTAGTAGGGTCAGGCAAGGGGGCTTGGCCGGAGTTCAAGTGTAAGGCTCGGCAGGACGTTTGACCTTACCTCGGCAGGGAGACCAAGCTTCCCAAGCCTAGTAGGAGAGTCAGGCAAGGGGGCTTGGCCGGAGTTCGAGTGTAAGGCTCGGCAGGACGTTCGACCTTACCTCGGCAGGGAGGCCAAGCTTCCCAAGCCTAGCAGGGTCAGGCAAGGCGGCTTGGCCGGAGTTCGAGTGAACGGCTCGGCAGGACGTTCGACCTTACCTCGGCAGGGAGACCAAGCTTCCCAAGCCTAGTAGGAGAGTCAGGCAAGGGGGCTTATGCGGAGTTCGAGTGTAAGGCTCGGCAGGACGTTCGACCTTACCTCGGCAGGGAGACCAAGCTTCCCAAGCCTAGTAGGAGAGTCAGGCAAGGGGGCTTGGCCGGAGTTCGAGAGTAAGGCTCGGCAGGACGTTCAACCTTACCTCGGAAGGGACACCAAGCTTCCCAAGCCTAGTAGAGTCAGGAAAGGGGGCTTGGCCGGAGTTCGAGTGTAAGGCTCGGCAGGACGTTCGACCTTACCTCGGCAGGGTGACCAAGCTTCCCAAGCCTAGTAGGAGAGTCAGGCAAGGGGGCTTGGCCGGAGTTCTAGTGTAAGGCTCAGCAGGACGTTCGACCTTACCTCGGCAGGGAGACCAAGCTTCCCAAGCCTAGTAAGAGAGTCAGGCAAGGGGGCTTGGCCGGAGTTCGAGTGTAAGGCTCGGCAGGAAGTTCGACCTTACCTCGGCAGGGAGACCAAGCTTCCCAAGCCTAGTAGGAGAGTCAGGCAAGGGGGCTTGGCCGGAGTTCGAGTGTAAGGCTCGGCAGGACGTTCGACCATACCTCGGCAGGGAGACCAAGCTTCCCAAGCCTAGTAGGAGAGTCAGGGAAGGGGGCTTGGCTGGAGTTCGAGTGTAAGGCTTGGCTGGAGTTCGAGTGTAAGGCTCGGCAGGACGTTCGACCTTACCTCGGCAGGGAGACCAAGCTTCCCAAGCCTAGTAGGGTCAGGCAAGGGGGCTTGGCCGGAGTTCGAGTGTAAGGCTCGGCAGGACGTTCGACCTTACCTGGGCAGGGAGACCAAGCTTCCCAAGCCTAGTAGGAGAGTCAGGCAAGGGGGCTTGGCCGGAGTTCAAGTGTAAGGCTCGGCAGGACGTTCGACCTTACCTCGGCAGGGAGACCAAGCTTCCCAAGCCTAGTAGGAGAGTCAGGCAAGGGGGCTTGGCCGGCGTTCGAGTGTAAGGCTCGGCAGGACGTTCGACCGAACCTCGGCAGGGAGACCAAGCTTCCCAAGGCTAGTAGGAGAGTCAGGCAAGGGGGCTTGGCCGGAGTTCAAGTGTAAGGCTCGGCAGGACCTTCAACCTTACCTCGGCAGGGAGACCAAGCTTCCCAAGCCCAGTAGGAGAGTCAGGCAAGGGGGCTTGGCCGGAGTTCGAGTGTAAGGCTCGGCAGGACGTTCGACCTTACCTCGGCAGGGAGACCAAGCTTCCCAAGGCTAGTAGGAGAGTCAGGCAAGGGGGCTTGCCCGGAGTTCGAGTGTAAGGCTCGGCAGGACGTTCGACCTTACCTCGGAACGGACACCAAGCTTCCCAAGCCTAGTAGGGTCAGGAAAGGGGGCTTGGCCGGAATTCGAGTGTAAGGCTCGGCAGGACGTTCGACCTTACCTCGGCAGGGAGAGCAAGCTTCCCAAGCCTAGTAGGAGAGTCAGGCAAGGGGGCTTGGCCGGACTTCGAGTGTAAGGCTCGGCAGGACGTTCGACCTTACGTCGGCAGGGAGACCAAGCTTCCCAAGCCTAGTAGGAGAGTCAGGCAAGGAGGCTTGGCCGGAGTTCGAGTGTAAGGCTCGGCAGGAAGTTCGACCTGACCTTGGCAGGGAGACCAAGCTTCCCAAGCCTAGTAGGAGAGTCAGGCAAGGGGGCTTGGCCGGAGTTCGAGTGTAAGGCTCGGCAGGACGTTCGACCTTACCTCGGCAGGGAGACCAAGCTTCCCAAGCCTAGTAGGAGAGTCAGGCAAGGGGGCTTGGCCGGAGTTCGAGTGTAAGGCTCGGCAGGACGTTCGACCGTACCTCGGCAGGGAGACCAAGCTTCCCAAGCCTAGTAGGAGAGTCAGGCAAGGGGGCTTGGCCGGAGTTTGAGTGTAAGGCTCAGCAGGACGTTCGACCTTACCTCGGCAGGGAGACCAAGCTTCCCAAGCCTAGTAAGAGAGTCAGGCAAGGCGGCTTGGCCGGAGTTCGAGTGGAAGGCTCGGCAGGACGTTCGACCATACCTCGGCAGGGAGACCAAGCTTCCCAAGCCTAGTAGGAGAGTCAGGCAAGGGGGCTTGCCCGGAGTTCGAGTGTAAGGCTCGGCAGGACGTTCGACCATACCTCGGCAGGGAGACCAAGCTTCCCAAGCCTAGTAGGAGAGTCAGGCAAGGGGGCTTGGCCGGAGTTCGAGTGTAAGGCTCGGCAGGACGTTCGACCTTCCCTCGGCAGGGAGACCAAGCTTCCCAAGCCTAGTAGGAGAGTCAGGCAAGGGGGCTTGGCCGGAGTTCGAGTGTAAGGCTCGGCAGGACGTTCGACCTTACCTCAGAAGGGAGACCAAGCTTCCCAAGCCTAGTAGGAGAGTCAGGCAAGGGGGCTTGGCTGGAGTTCGAGTGTAAGGCTCGGCAGGACGTTCGACCATACTTCGGCAGGGAGACCAAGCTTCCCAAGCCTAGTAGGAGAGTCAGGCAAGGGGGCTTGGCCGGAGTTCGAGTGTAAGGCTCGGCAGGACGTTCGACCTTACCTCGGCAGGGAGACCAAGCTTCCCAAGCCTGGTAGGAGAGTCAGGGAAGGGGGCTTGGCTGGAGTTCGAGTGTAAGGCTTGGCTGGAGTTCGAGTGTAAGGCTCGGCAGGACGTTCGACCTTACCTCGGCAGGGAGACCAAGCTTCCCAAGCCTAGTAGGAGAGTCAGGCAAGGGGGCTTGGCCGGAGTTCGAGTGTAAGGCTCGGCAGGACGTTCGACCGACCCTCGGCAGGGAGACCAAGCTTCCCAAGCCTAGTAGGAGAGTCAGGCAAGGGGGCTTGGCCGGAGTTCAAGTGTAAGGCTCGGCAGGACCTTCAACCTTACCTCGGCAGGGAGACCAAGCTTCCCAAGCCCAGTAGGAGAGTCAGGCAAGGGGGCTTGGCCGGAGTTCGAGTGTAAGGCTCGGCAGGACGTTCGACCTTACCTGGGCAGGGGGACCAAGCTTCCCAAGCCTAGTAGGAGAGTCAGGCAAGGGGGCTTGGCCGGAGTTCGAGTGTAAGGCTCGGCAGGACGTTCGACCGTACCTCGGCAGGGAGACCAAGCTTCCCAAGCCTAGTAGGAGAGTCAGGCAAGGGGGCTTGGCCGGAGTTCGAGTGTAAGGCTCGGCAGGACGTTTGACCTTACCTCGGCAGGGAGACCAAGCTTCCCAAGCCTAGTAGGAGAGTCAGGCAAGGGGGCTTGGCCGGAGTTCGAGTGTAAGGCTCGGCAGGACGTTCGACCGAACCTCGGCAGGGAGACCAAGCTTCCCAAGGCTAGTAGGAGAGTCAGGCAAGGGGGCTTGGCCGGAGTTCAAGTGTAAGGCTCGGCAGGACCTTCAACCTTACCTCGGCAGGGAGACCAAGCTTCCCAAGCCCAGTAGGAGAGTCAGGCAAGGGGGCTTGGCCGGAGTTCGAGTGTAAGGCTCGGCAGGACGTTCGACCTTACCTCGGCAGGGAGACCAAGCTTCCCAAGGCTAGTAGGAGAGTCAGGCAAGGGGGCTTGCCCGGAGTTCGAGTGTAAGGCTCGGCAGGACGTTCGACCTTACCTCGGAAGGGACACCAAGCTTCCCAAGCCTAGTAGGGTCAGGAAAGGGGGCTTGGCCGGAATTCGAGTGTAAGGCTCGGCAGGACGTTCGACCTTACCTCGGCAGGGAGAGCAAGCTTCCCAAGCCTAGTAGGAGAGTCAGGCAAGGGGGCTTGGCCGGACTTCGAGTGTAAGGCTCGGCAGGACGTTCGACCTTACGTCGGCAGGGAGACCAAGCTTCCCAAGCCTAGTAGGAGAGTCAGGCAAGGAGGCTTGGCCGGAGTTCGAGTGTAAGGCTCGGCAGGAAGTTCGACCTGACCTTGGCAGGGAGACCAAGCTTCCCAAGCCTAGTAGGAGAGTCAGGCAAGGGGGCTTGGCCAGAGTTCGAGTGTAAGGCTCGGCAGGACGTTCGACCTTACCTCGGCAGGGAGACCAAGCTTCCCAAGCCTAGTAGGAGAGTCAGGCAAGGGGGCTTGGCCGGAGTTCGAGTGTAAGGCTCGGCAGGACGTTCGACCGTACCTCGGCAGGGAGACCAAGCTTCCCAAGCCTAGTAGGAGAGTCAGGCAAGGGGGCTTGGCCGGAGTTTGAGTGTAAGGCTCAGCAGGACGTTCGACCTTACCTCGGCAGGGAGACCAAGCTTCCCAAGCCTAGTAAGAGAGTCAGGCAAGGCGGCTTGGCCGGAGTTCGAGTGTAAGGCTCGGCAGGACGTTCGACCATACCTCGGCAGGGAGACCAAGCTTCCCAAGCCTAGTAGGAGAGTCAGGCAAGGGGGCTTGCCCGGAGTTCGAGTGTAAGGCTCGGCAGGACGTTCGACCATACCTCGGCAGGGAGACCAAGCTTCCCAAGCCTAGTAGGAGACTCAGGCAAGGGGGCTTGGCCGGAGTTCGAGTGTAAGGCTCGGCAGGACGTTCGACCTTCCCTCGGCAGGGAGACCAAGCTTCCCAAGCCTAGTAGGAGAGTCAGGCAAGGGGGCTTGGCCGGAGTTCGAGTGTAAGGCTCGGCAGGACGTTCGACCTTACCTCAGAAGGGAGACCAAGCTTCCCAAGCCTAGTAGGAGAGTCAGGCAAGGGGGCTTGGCTGGAGTTCGAGTGTAAGGCTCGGCAGGACGTTCGACCATACTTCGGCAGGGAGACCAAGCTTCCCAAGCCTAGTAGGAGAGTCAGGCAAGGGGGCTTGGCCGGAGTTCGAGTGTAAGGCTCGGCAGGACGTTCGACCTTACCTCGGCAGGGAGACCAAGCTTCCCAAGCCTAGTAGGAGAGTCAGGGAAGGGGGCTTGGCTGGAGTTCGAGTGTAAGGCTTGGCTGGAGTTCGAGTGTAAGGCTCGGCAGGACGTTCGACCTTACCTCGGCAGGGAGACCAAGCTTCCCAAGCCTAGTAGGAGAGTCAGGCAAGGGGGCTTGGCCGGAGTTCGAGTGTAAGGCTCGGCAGGACGTTCGACCGACCCTCGGCAGGGAGACCAAGCTTCCCAAGCCTAGTAGGAGAGTCAGGCAAGGGGGCTTGGCCGGAGTTCAAGTGTAAGGCTCGGCAGGACCTTCAACCTTACCTCGGCAGGGAGACCAAGCTTCCCAAGCCTAGTAGGAGAGTCAGGGAAGGGGGCTTGGCTGGAGTTCGAGTGTAAGGCTTGGCTGGAGTTCGAGTGTAAGGCTCGGCAGGACGTTCGACCTTACCTCGGCAGGGAGACCAAGCTTCCCAAGCCTAGTAGGAGAGTCAGGCAAGGGGGCTTGGCCGGAGTTCGAGTGTAAGGCTCGGCAGGACGTTCGACCGACCCTCGGCAGGGAGACCAAGCTTCCCAAGCCTAGTAGGAGAGTCAGGCAAGGGGGCTTGGCCGGAGTTCGAGTGTAAGGCTCGGCAGGACGTCGACCTTACCTGGGCAGGGGGACCAAGCTTCCCAAGCCTAGTAGGAGAGTCAGGCAAGGGGGCTTGGCCGGAGTTCGAGTGTAAGGCTCGGCAGGACGTTCGACCGTACCTCGGCAGGGAGACCAAGCTTCCCAAGCCTAGTAGGAGAGTCAGGCAAGGGGGCTTGGCCGGAGTTCGAGTGTAAGGCTCGGCAGGACGTTTGACCTTACCTCGGCAGGGAGACCAAGCTTCCCAAGCCTAGTAGGAGAGTCAGGCAAGGGGGCTTGGCCGGAGTTCGAGTGTAAGGCTCGGCAGGACGTTCGACCATACCTCGGCAGGGAGACCAAGCTTCCCAAGCCTAGTAGGAGAGTCAGGCAAGGGGGCTTGGCCGGAGTTCGAGTGTAAGGCTCGGCAGGACGTTCGACCTTACCTCGGCAGGGAGACCAAGCTTCCCAAGCCTAGTAGGAGAGTCATGCAAGGGGGCTTGGCCGGAGTTCGAGTGTAAGGCTCGGCAGGACGTTCGACCTTACCTGGGCAGGGAGACCAAGCTTCCCAAGCCTAGTAGGAGCGTCAGGCCAGGGGGCTTGGCCGGAGTTCGATTGTAAGGCTCGGCAGGACGTTCGACCTTACCTCGGCAGGGAGACCAAGCTTCCCAAGCCTAGTAGGGTCAGGCAAGGGGGCTTGGTCGGAGTTCGAGTGTAAGGCTCAGCAGGACATTCGACCTTACCTCGGCAGGGAGACCAATCTTCCCAAGCCTAGTAGGAGAGTCAGGCAAGGGGGCCTGGCCGGACTTCGAGTGTAAGGCTCGGCAGGACGTTCGACCTTACCTCGGCAGGGAGACCAAGCTTCCCAAGCCTAGTAGGAGAGTCAGGGAAGTGGGCTTGGCCGGAGTTCGAGTGTAAGGCTCGGAAGGACGTTCGACCGTACCTCGGCAGGGAGACCAAGCTTCCCAAGCCGAGTAGGAGAGTCAGGGAAAGGGGCTTGGCCAGAGTTCGAGTGTAAGGCTCGGCAGGACGTTCGACCTTACCTCGGCAGGGAGGCCAAGCTTTCCAAGCCTAGTAGGAGAGTCAGGCAAGGAGGCTTGGCCGGAGTTCGAATGTAAGGCTCGGCAGGACGTTCGACCTTACCTCGGCAGGGAGACCAAGCTTCCCAAGCCTAGTAGGAGAGTCAGGCAAGGGGGCTTGGCCGGAGTTCGAGTGTAAGGCTCGGCAGGACGTTCGACCTTACCTCAGCAGGGAGACCAAGCTTCCCAAGCCTAGTAGGAGCGTCAGGCAAGGGGGCTTGGCCGGAGTTCGAGTGTAAGGCTCAGCAGGACGTTCGACCTTACCTCGGCAGGGAGACCAAGCTTCCCAAGGCTAGTAGGAGAGTCAGGCAAGGGGGCTTGGCCGGAGTTCGAGTGTAAGGCTCGGCAGGACGTTCGACCTTACCTCGGCAGGGAGACCAAGCTTCCCAAGCCTAGTAGGGTCAGGCAAGGGGGCTTGGCCGGACTTCGAGTGTAAGGCTCAGCAGGACATTCGACCTTACCTCGGCAGGGAGACCAAGCTTCCCAAGCCTAGTAGGAGAGTCAGGCAAGGGGGCTTGCCCGGAGTTCGAGTGTAAGTCTCGGCAGGACGTTCGACCGTACCTCGGCAGGGAGACCAAGCTTCCCAAGCCTAGTAGGAGAGTCAGGCAAGGGGGCTTGGCCGGAGTTCGAGTGTAAGGCTCGGCAGGACGTTCGACCTTACCTGAGCAGGGAGACCAAGCTTCCCAAGCCTAGTAGGAGCGTCAGGCAAGGGGGCTTGGCCGGAGTTCGAGTGTAAGGCTCGGCAGGACCTTGGACCCTACCTCGGCAGGGAGACCAAGCTTCCCAAGCCTAGTAGGAGCGTCAGGCAAGGGGGCTTGGCCGGAGTTTGAGTGTAAGGCTCGGCAGGACGTTCGACCTTACCTCGGCAGGGAGACCAAGCTTCCCAAGCCTAGTAGGAGAGTCAGGCAAGGGGGCTTGGCCGGACTTCGAGTGTAAGGCTCGGCAGGACGTTCGACCTTACCTCGGCAGTGAACCAAGCTTCCCAAGCCTAGTAGGAGCGTCAGGCAAGGGGGCTTGGCCGGAGTTCGAGTGTAAGGCTCGGCAGGACGTTCGACCTTACCTCGGCAGGGAGACCAAGCTTCCCAAGCCTAGTAGGAGAGTCAGGCAAGGGGGCTTGGCCGGAGTTCGAGTGTAAGGCTCGGCAGGACGTTCGACCTTACCTCGGCAGGGAGACCAAGCTTCCCAAGCCTAGTAGGGTCAGGCAAGGGGGCTTGGCCGGAGTTCGAGTGTAAGGCTCAGCAGGACATTCGACCTTACCTTGGCAGGGAGACCAAGCTTCCCAAGCCTAGTAGGAGAGTCAGGCAAGGGGGCTTGGCCGGACTTCGAGTGTAAGGCTTGGCAGGACGTTCGACCTTACCTCGGCAGGGAGACCAAGCTTCCCAAGCCTAGTAGGAGAGTCAGGCAAGGGGGCTTGGCCGGAGTTCGAGTGTAAGGCTCGGCAGGACGTTCGACCTTACCTCGGCAGGGAGACCAAGCTTCCCAAGCCTAGTAGGAGCGTCAGGCAAGGGGGTTTGGCCGGAGTTCAAGTGTAACTCTCGGCAGGACGTTCGACCTTACCTCGGCAGGGAGACCAAGCTTCCCAAGCCTAGTAGGGTCAGGCAAGGGGGCTTGGCCAGAGTTCGAGTGTAAGGCTCGGCAGGACGTTCGACCTTACCTCGGCAGGGTGACCAAGCTTCCCAAGCCTAGTAGGAGAGTCAGGCAAGGGGGCTTGGCCGGAGTTCGAGTGTAAGGCTCAGAAGGACGTTCGACCTTACCTCGGCAGGGAGACCAAGCTTCCCAAGCCTAGGAGGCGAGTCAGGCAAGGGGGCTTGGCCGGAGTTCGAGTGTAAGGCTCGGCAGGACGTTCGACCTTACGTCGGCAGGGAGACCAAGCTTCCCAAGCCTAGTAGGAGAGTCAGGCAAGGGGGCTTGGCCGGAGTTCGAGTGTAAGGCTCGGCAGGACGTTCGACCTTACCTCGGCAGGGAGACCAAGCTTCCCAAGCCTAGTAGGAGAGTCAGGCAAGGGGGCTTGGCCGGAGTTCGAGTGTAAGGCTCGGCAGGACGTTCGACCTTACCTCGGCAGGGAGACCAAGCTTCCCAAGCCTAGTAGGAGAGTCAGGCAAGGCGGCTTGGCCGGAGTTCGAGTGTAAGGCTCGGCAGGACGTTCGACCTTACCTGGGCAGGGAGACCAAGCTTCCCAAGCCTAGTAGGAGCGCCAGGCAAGGGGGCTTGGCCGGAGTTCGAGTGTAAGGCTCGGCAGGACGTTCGACCTTACCTCGGCAGGGAGACCAAGCTTCCCAAGCCTAGTAGGAGAGTCAGGCAAGGGGGCTTGGCCGGAGTTCGAGTGTAAGGCTCGGCAGGACGTTCGACCTTACCTCGGCAGGGAGACCAAGCTTCCCAAGCCTAGTAGGGTCAGGCAAGGGGGCTTGGTCGGAGTTCGAGTGTAAGGCTCAGCAGGACATTCGACCTTACCTCGGCAGGGAGACCAAGCTTCCCAAGCCTAGTAGGAGAGTCAGGCAAGGGGGCCTGGCCGGAGTTCGAGTGTAAGGCTCGGCAGGACGTTCGACCTTACCTCGGCAGGGAGACCAAGCTTCCCAGGCCTAGTAGGAGAGTCAGGCAAGGGGGCTTGGCCGGAGTTCAAGTGTAAGGCCCGGCAGGATGTTCGACCTTACCTCGGCAGGGAGACCACGCTTCCCAAGCCTAGTAGGAGAGTCAGGCAAGGGGGCTTGGCCGGAGTTTGAGTGTAAGGCTCGGAAGGACGTTCGACCGTACCTCGGCAGGGAGACCAAGCTTCCCAAGCCTAGTAGGGTGAGGCAAGGGGGTTTGGCCGGAGTTCGAGTGTAAGGCTCGGCAGGACGTTCGACCTTACCTCGGCAGGGAGACCAAGCTTCCCAAGCCTAGTAGGGTCAGGCAAGGGGGCTTGGCCGGAGTTCGAGTGTAAGGCTCAGCAGAACATTCGACCTTACCTTGGCAGGGAGACCAAGCTTCCCAAGCCTAGTAGGAGAGTCAGGCAAGGGGGCTTGGCCGGACTTCGAGTGTAAGGCTTGGCAGGACGTTCGACCTTACCTCGGCAGGGAGACCAAGCTTCCCAAGCCTTGTAGGAGAGTCAGGCAAGGGGGCTTGGCCGGAGTTCGAGTGTAAGGCTCGGCAGGACGTTCGACCTTACCTCGGCAGGGAGACCAAGCTTCCCAAGCCTAGTAGGAGCGTCAGGCAAGGGGGCTTGGCCGGACTTCGAGTGTAAGGCTCGGCAGGACGTTCGACCTTACCTCGGCAGGGAGACCAAGCTTCCCAAGCCTAGTAGGAGCGTCAGGCAAGGGGGCTTGGCCGGAGTTCGAGTGTAAGGCTCGGCAGGACGTTCGACCTTACCTCGGCAGGGAGACCAAGCTTCCCAAGCCTAGTAGGAGAGTCAGGCAAGGGGGCTTGGCCGGAGTTCGAGTGTAAGGCTCGGCAGGACGTTCGACCTTACCTGGGCAGGGAGACCAAGCTTCCCAAGCCTAGTAGGAGCGTCAGGCAAGGGGGTTTGGCCGGAGTTCGAGTGTAAGGCTCGGCAGGACGTTCGACCTTACCTCGGCAGGGAGACCAAGCTTCCCAAGCCTAGTAGGGTCAGGCAAGGGGGCTTGGCCGGAGTTCGAGTGTAAGGCTCAGCAGGACATTCGACCTTACCTTGGCAGGGAGACCAAGCTTCCCAAGCCTAGTAGGAGAGTCAGGCAAGGGGGCTTGGCCGGACTTCGAGTGTAAGGCTTGGCAGGACGTTCGACCTTACCTCGGCAGGGAGACCAAGCTTCCCAAGCCTAGTAGGAGAGTCAGGCAAGGGGGCTTGCCCGGAGTTCGAGTGTAAGTCTCGGCAGGACGTTCGACCGTACCTCGGCAGGGAGACCAAGCTTCCCAAGCCTAGTAGGAGAGTCAGGCAAGGGGGCTTGGCCGGAGTTCGAGTGTAAGGCTCGGCAGGACGTTCGACCTTACCTGAGCAGGGAGACCAAGCTTCCCAAGCCTAGTAGGAGCGTCAGGCAAGGGGGCTTGGCCGGAGTTCGAGTGTAAGGCTCGGCAGGACCTTGGACCTTACCTCGGCAGGGAGACCAAGCTTCCCAAGCCTAGTAGGAGCGTCAGGCAAGGGGGCTTGGCCGGAGTTTGAGTGTAAGGCTCGGCAGGACGTTCGACCTTACCTCGGCAGGGAGACCAAGCTTCCCAAGCCTAGTAGGAGAGTCAGGCAAGGGGGCTTGGCCGGACTTCGAGTGTAAGGCTCGGCAGGACGTTCGACCTTACCTCGGCAGTGAACCAAGCTTCCCAAGCCTAGTAGGAGCGTCAGGCAAGGGGGCTTGGCCGGAGTTCGAGTGTAAGGCTCGGCAGGACGTTCGACCTTACCTCGGCAGGGAGACCAAGCTTCCCAAGCCTAGTAGGAGAGTCAGGCAAGGGGGCTTGGCCGGAGTTCGAGTGTAAGGCTCGGCAGGACGTTCGACCTTACCTCGGCAGGGAGACCAAGCTTCCCAAGCCTAGTAGGGTCAGGCAAGGGGGCTTGGCCGGAGTTCGAGTGTAAGGCTCAGCAGGACATTCGACCTTACCTTGGCAGGGAGACCAAGCTTCCCAAGCCTAGTAGGAGAGTCAGGCAAGGGGGCTTGGCCGGACTTCGAGTGTAAGGCTTGGCAGGACGTTCGACCTTACCTCGGCAGGGAGACCAAGCTTCCCAAGCCTAGTAGGAGAGTCAGGCAAGGGGGCTTGGCCGGAGTTCGAGTGTAAGGCTCGGCAGGACGTTCGACCTTACCTCGGCAGGGAGACCAAGCTTCCCAAGCCTAGTAGGAGCGTCAGGCAAGGGGGTTTGGCCGGAGTTCAAGTGTAACTCTCGGCAGGACGTTCGACCTTACCTCGGCAGGGAGACCAAGCTTCCCAAGCCTAGTAGGGTCAGGCAAGGGGGCTTGGCCAGAGTTCGAGTGTAAGGCTCGGCAGGACGTTCGACCTTACCTCGGCAGGGTGACCAAGCTTCCCAAGCCTAGTAGGAGAGTCAGGCAAGGGGGCTTGGCCGGAGTTCGAGTGTAAGGCTCAGAAGGACGTTCGACCTTACCTCGGCAGGGAGACCAAGCTTCCCAAGCCTAGGAGGCGAGTCAGGCAAGGGGGCTTGGCCGGAGTTCGAGTGTAAGGCTCGGCAGGACGTTCGACCTTACGTCGGCAGGGAGACCAAGCTTCCCAAGCCTAGTAGGAGAGTCAGGCAAGGGGGCTTGGCCGGAGTTCGAGTGTAAGGCTCGGCAGGACGTTCGACCTTACCTCGGCAGGGAGACCAAGCTTCCCAAGCCTAGTAGGAGAGTCAGGCAAGGGGGCTTGGCCGGAGTTCGAGTGTAAGGCTCGGCAGGACGTTCGACCTTACCTCGGCAGGGAGACCAAGCTTCCCAAGCCTAGTAGGAGAGTCAGGCAAGGCGGCTTGGCCGGAGTTCGAGTGTAAGGCTCGGCAGGACGTTCGACCTTACCTGGGCAGGGAGACCAAGCTTCCCAAGCCTAGTAGGAGCGCCAGGCAAGGGGGCTTGGCCGGAGTTCGAGTGTAAGGCTCGGCAGGACGTTCGACCTTACCTCGGCAGGGAGACCAAGCTTCCCAAGCCTAGTAGGAGAGTCAGGCAAGGGGGCTTGGCCGGAGTTCGAGTGTAAGGCTCGGCAGGACGTTCGACCTTACCTCGGCAGGGAGACCAAGCTTCCCAAGCCTAGTAGGGTCAGGCAAGGGGGCTTGGTCGGAGTTCGAGTGTAAGGCTCAGCAGGACATTCGACCTTACCTCGGCAGGGAGACCAAGCTTCCCAAGCCTAGTAGGAGAGTCAGGCAAGGGGGCCTGGCCGGAGTTCGAGTGTAAGGCTCGGCAGGACGTTCGACCTTACCTCGGCAGGGAGACCAAGCTTCCCAGGCCTAGTAGGAGAGTCAGGCAAGGGGGCTTGGCCGGAGTTCAAGTGTAAGGCCCGGCAGGATGTTCGACCTTACCTCGGCAGGGAGACCAAGCTTCCCAAGCCTAGTAGGAGAGTCAGGCAAGGGGGCTTGGCCGGAGTTTGAGTGTAAGGCTCGGAAGGACGTTCGACCGTACCTCGGCAGGGAGACCAAGCTTCCCAAGCCTAGTAGGGTGAGGCAAGGGGGTTTGGCCGGAGTTCGAGTGTAAGGCTCGGCAGGACGTTCGACCTTACCTCGGCAGGGAGACCAAGCTTCCCAAGCCTAGTAGGGTCAGGCAAGGGGGCTTGGCCGGAGTTCGAGTGTAAGGCTCAGCAGGACATTCGACCTTACCTTGGCAGGGAGACCAAGCTTCCCAAGCCTAGTAGGAGAGTCAGGCAAGGGGGCTTGGCCGGACTTCGAGTGTAAGGCTTGGCAGGACGTTCGACCTTACCTCGGCAGGGAGACCAAGCTTCCCAAGCCTTGTAGGAGAGTCAGGCAAGGGGGCTTGGCCGGAGTTCGAGTGTAAGGCTCGGCAGGACGTTCGACCTTACCTCGGCAGGGAGACCAAGCTTCCCAAGCCTAGTAGGAGCGTCAGGCAAGGGGGCTTGGCCGGACTTCGAGTGTAAGGCTCGGCAGGACGTTCGACCTTACCTCGGCAGGGAGACCAAGCTTCCCAAGCCTAGTAGGAGCGTCAGGCAAGGGGGCTTGGCCGGAGTTCGAGTGTAAGGCTCGGCAGGACGTTCGACCTTACCTCGGCAGGGAGACCAAGCTTCCCAAGCCTAGTAGGAGAGTCAGGCAAGGGGGCTTGGCCGGAGTTCGAGTGTAAGGCTCGGCAGGACGTTCGACCTTACCTGGGCAGGGAGACCAAGCTTCCCAAGCCTAGTAGGAGCGTCAGGCAAGGCGGCTTGGCCGGAGTTCGAGTGTAAGGCTCGGCAGGACGTTCGACCTTACCTCGGCAGGTAGACCAAGTTTCCCAAGCCTAGTAGGAGAGTCAGGCAAGGGGGCTTGGCCGGAGTTCGAGTGTAAGGCTCGGCAGGACGTTCGACCTTACCTCGGCAGGGAGACCAAGCTTCCCAAGGCTAGTAGGAGAGTCAGGCAAGGGGGCTTGGCCGGAGTTCGAGTGTAAGGCTCGGCAGGACGTTCGACCTTACCTGGGCAGGGAGACCAAGCTTCCCAAGCCTAGAAGGAGCGTCAGGCAAGGGGGCTTGGCCGGAGTTCGAGTGTAAGGCTCAGAAGGACGTTCGACCTTACCTCGGCAGGGAGACCAAGCTTCCCAAGCCTAGTAGGAGCGTCAGGCAAGGGGGCTTGGCCGGAGTTCGAGTGTAAGGCTCGGCAGGACGTTAGACCTTACCTCGGCAGGGAGACCAAGCTTCCCAAGCCTAGTAGGGTCAGGCAAGGGGCCTTGGTCGGAGTTCGAGTGTAAGGCTCAGCAGGACATTCGACCTTACCTCGGCAGGGAGACCAAGCTTCCCAAGCCTAGTAGGAGAGTCAGGCAAAGGGGCCTGGCCGGACTTCGAGTGTAAGGCTCGGCAGGACCTTCGACCTTACCTCGGCAGGGAGACCAAGCTTCCCAAGCCTAGTAGGAGAGTCAGGCAAGGGGGCTTGGCCGGAGTTCGAGTGTAAGGCTCGGCAGGACGTTCGACCTTACCTCGGCAGGGAGACCAAGCTTCCCAAGCCTAGTAGGAGAGTCAGGCAAGGCGGCTTGGCCGGAGTTCGAGTGTAAGGCTCGGCAGGACGTTCGACCTTACCTGGGCAGGGAGACCAAGCTTCCCAAGCCTAGTAGGAGCGCCAGGCAAGGGGGCTTGGCCGGAGTTCGAGTGTAAGGCTCGGCAGGACGTTCGACCTTCCCTCGGCAGGGAGACCAAGCTTCCCAAGCCTAGTAGGAGAGTCAGGCAAGGGGGCTTGGCCGGAGTTCGAGTGTAAGGCTCGGCAGGACGTTCGACCTTACCTCGGCAGGGAGACCAAGCTTCCCAAGCCTAGTAGGGTCAGGCAAGGGGGCTTGGTCGGAGTTCGAGTGTAAGGCTCAGCAGGACATTCGACCTTACCTCGGCAGGGAGACCAAGCTTCCCAAGCCTAGTAGGGTCAGGCAAGGGGGTTTGGCCGGAGTTCGAGTGTAAGGCTCGGCAGGACGTTCGACCTTACCTCGGCAGGGAGACCAAGCTTCCCAAGCCTAGTAGGAGCGTCAGGCAAGGGGGCTTGGCCGGAGTTTGAGTGTAAGGCTCGGCAGGACGTTCGACCTTACCGCGGCAGGGAGACCAAGCTTCCCAAGCCTAGTAGGAGAGTCAGGCAAGGGGGCTTGGCCGGAGTTCGAGTGTAAGGCTCGGCAGGACGTTCGACCTTACGTCGGCAGGGAGACCAAGCTTCCCAGGCCTAGTAGGAGAGTCAGGCAAGGGGGCTTGGCCGGAGTTCAAGTGTAAGGCTCGGCAGGATGTTCGACCTTACCTCGGCAGGGAGACCAAGCTTCCCAAGCCTAGTAGGAGAGTCAGGCAAGGGGGCTTGGCCGGAGTTTGAGTGTAAGGCTCGGAAGGACGTTCGACCGTACCTCGGCAGGGAGACCAAGCTTCCCAAGCCTAGTAGGGTCAGGCAAGGGGGTTTGGCCGGAGTTCGAGTGTAAGGCTCGGCAGGACGTTCGACCTTACCTCGGCAGGGAGACCAAGCTTCCCAAGCCTAGTAGGAGCGTCAGGCAAGGGGGCTTGGCCGGAGTTTGAGTGTAAGGCTCGGCAGGACGTTCGACCTTACCGCGGCAGGGAGACCAAGCTTCCCAAGCCGAGTAGGAGAGTCAGGGAAGGGGGCTTGGCCAGAGTTCGAGTGTAAGGCTCGGCAGGACGTTCGACCTTACCTCGGCAGGGAGGCCAAGCTTTCCAAGCCTAGTAGGAGAGTCAGGCAAGGAGGCTTGGCCGGAGTTTGAGTGTAAGGCTCGGCAGGACGTTCGACCTTACCTCGGCAGGGAGACCAAGCTTCCCAAGCCTAGTAGGAGAGTCAGGCAAGGGGGCTTGGCCGGAGTTCGAGTGTAAGGCTCGGCAGGACGTTCGACCTTACCTCGGCAGGGAGACCAAGATTCCCAAGCCGAGTAGGGTCAGGCAAGGGGCCTTGGTCGGAGTTCGAGTGTAAGGCTCAGCAGGACATTCGACCTTACCTCGGCAGGGAGACCAAGCTTCCCAAGCCTAGTAGGAGAGTCAGGCAAAGGGGCCTGGCCGGACTTCGAGTGTAAGGCTCGGCAGGACCTTCGACCTTACCTCGGCAGGGAGACCAAGCTTCCCAAGCCTAGTAGGAGAGTCAGGCAAGGGGGCTTGGCCGGAGTTCGAGTGTAAGGCTCGGCAGGACGTTCGACCTTACCTCGGCAGGGAGACCAAGCTTCCCAAGCCTAGTAGGAGAGTCAGGCAAGGCGGCTTGGCCGGAGTTCGAGTGTAAGGCTCGGCAGGACGTTCGACCTTACCTGGGCAGGGAGACCAAGCTTCCCAAGCCTAGTAGGAGCGCCAGGCAAGGGGGCTTGGCCGGAGTTCGAGTGTAAGGCTCGGCAGGACGTTCGACCTTCCCTCGGCAGGGAGACCAAGCTTCCCAAGCCTAGTAGGAGAGTCAGGCAAGGGGGCTTGGCCGGAGTTCGAGTGTAAGGCTCGGCAGGACGTTCGACCTTCCCTCGGCAGGGAGACCAAGCTTCCCAAGCCTAGTAGGAGAGTCAGGCAAGGGGGCTTGGCCGGAGTTCCAGTGTAAGGCTCGGCAGGACGTTCGACCTTACCTCGGCAGGGAGACCAAGCTTCCCAAGCCTAGTAGGGTCAGGCAAGGGGGCTTGGTCGGAGTTCGAGTGTAAGGCTCAGCAGGACATTCGACCTTACCTCGGCAGGGAGACCAAGCTTCCCAAGCCTAGTAGGAGAGTCAGGCAAGGGGGCCTGGCCGGAGTTCGAGTGTAAGGCTCGGCAGGACGTTCGACCTTACCTCGGCAGGGAGACCAAGCTTCCCAGGCCTAGTAGGAGAGTCAGGCAAGGGGGCTTGGCCGGAGTTCAAGTGTAAGGCTCGGCAGGATGTTCGACCTTACCTCGGCAGGGAGACCAAGCTTCCCAAGCCTAGTAGGAGAGTCAGGCAAGGGGGCTTGGCCGGAGTTTGAGTGTAAGGCTCGGAAGGACGTTCGACCGTACCTCGGCAGGGAGACCAAGCTTCCCAAGCCTAGTAGGGTGCGGCAAGGGGGTTTGGCCGGAGTTCGAGTGTAAGGCTCGGCAGGACGTTCGACCTTACCTCGGCAGGGAGACCAAGCTTCCCAAGCCTAGTAGGAGCGTCAGGCAAGGGGGCTTGGCCGGAGTTTGAGTGTAAGGCTCGGCAGGACATTCGACCTTACCGCGGCAGGGAGACCAAGCTTCCCAAGCCGAGTAGGAGAGTCAGGGAAGGGAGCTTGGCCAGAGTTCGAGTGTAAGGCTCGGCAGGACGTTCGACCTTACCTCGGCAGGGAGGCCAAGCTTTCCAAGCCTAGTAGGAGAGTCAGGCAAGGAGGCTTGGCCGGAGTTTGAGTGTAAGGCTCGGCAGGACGTTCGACCTTACCTCGGCAGGGAGACCAAGCTTCCCAAGCCTAGTAGGAGAGTCAGGCAAGGGGGCTTGGCCGGAGTTCGAGTGTAAGGCTCGGCAGGACGTTCGACCTTACCTCGGCAGGGAGACCAAGCTTCCCAAGCCTAGTAGGGTCAGGCAAGGGGGCTTGGCCGGAGTTTGAGTGTAAGGCTCAGCAGGACATTCGACCTTACCTTGGCAGGGAGACCAAGCTTCCCAAGCCTAGTAGGAGAGTCAGGCAAGGGGGCTTGGCCGGACTTCGAGTGTAAGGCTTGGCAGGACGTTCGACCTTACCTCGGCAGGGAGACCAAGCTTCCCAAGGCTAGTAGGAGAGTCAGGCAAGGGGGCTTGGCCGGAGTTCGAGTGTAAGGCTCGGCAGGACGTTCGACCTTACCTCAGCAGGGAGACCAAGCTTCCCAAGCCTAGTAGGAGAGTCAGGCAAGGGGGCTTGGCCGGAGTTTGAGTGTAAGGCTCGGAAGGACGTTCGACCGTACCTCGGCAGGGAGACCAAGCTTCCCAAGCCTAGTAGGAGAGTCAGGCAAGGGGGCTTGGCCGGACTTCGAGTGTAAGGCTCGGCAGGACGTTCGACCTTACCTCGGCAGGGAGACCAAGCTTCCCAAGCCTAGTAGGAGCGTCAGGCAAGGGGGCTTGGCCGGAGTTTGAGTGTAAGGCTCGGCAGGACGTTCGACCTTACCGCGGCAGGGAGACCAAGCTTCCCAAGCCGAGTAGGAGAGTCAGGGAAGGGGGCTTGGCCAGAGTTCGAGTGTAAGGCTCGGCAGGACGTTCGACCTTACCTCGGCAGGGAGGCCAAGCTTTCCAAGCCTAGTAGGAGAGTCAGGCAAGGAGGCTTGGCCGGAGTTTGAGTGTAAGGCTCGGCAGGACGTTCGACCTTACCTCGGCAGGGAGACCAAGCTTCCCAAGCCTAGTAGGAGAGTCAGGCAAGGGGGCTTGGCCGGAGTTCGAGTGTAAGGCTCGGCAGGACGTTCGACCTTACCTCGGCAGGGAGACCAAGATTCCCAAGCCGAGTAGGGTCAGGCAAGGGGCCTTGGTCGGAGTTCGAGTGTAAGGCTCAGCAGGACATTCGACCTTACCTCGGCAGGGAGACCAAGCTTCCCAAGCCTAGTAGGAGAGTCAGGCAAAGGGGCCTGGCCGGACTTCGAGTGTAAGGCTCGGCAGGACCTTCGACCTTACCTCGGCAGGGAGACCAAGCTTCCCAAGCCTAGTAGGAGAGTCAGGCAAGGGGGCTTGGCCGGAGTTCGAGTGTAAGGCTCGGCAGGACGTTCGACCTTACCTCGGCAGGGAGACCAAGCTTCCCAAGCCTAGTAGGAGAGTCAGGCAAGGCGGCTTGGCCGGAGTTCGAGTGTAAGGCTCGGCAGGACGTTCGACCTTACCTGGGCAGGGAGACCAAGCTTCCCAAGCCTAGTAGGAGCGCCAGGCAAGGGGGCTTGGCCGGAGTTCGAGTGTAAGGCTCGGCAGGACGTTCGACCTTCCCTCGGCAGGGAGACCAAGCTTCCCAAGCCTAGTAGGAGAGTCAGGCAAGGGGGCTTGGCCGGAGTTCGAGTGTAAGGCTCGGCAGGACGTTCGACCTTCCCTCGGCAGGGAGACCAAGCTTCCCAAGCCTAGTAGGAGAGTCAGGCAAGGGGGCTTGGCCGGAGTTCGAGTGTAAGGCTCGGCAGGACCTTCAACCTTACCTCGGCAGGGAGACCAAGCTTCCCAAGCCTAGTAGGGTCAGGCAAGGGGGCTTGGTCGGAGTTCGAGTGTAAGGCTCAGCAGGACATTCGACCTTACCTCGGCAGGGAGACCAAGCTTCCCAAGCCTAGTAGGAGAGTCAGGCAAGGGGGCCTGGCCGGAGTTCGAGTGTAAGGCTCGGCAGGACGTTCGACCTTACCTCGGCAGGGAGACCAAGCTTCCCAGGCCTAGTAGGAGAGTCAGGCAAGGGGGCTTGGCCGGAGTTCAAGTGTAAGGCTCGGCAGGATGTTCGACCTTACCTCGGCAGGGAGACCAAGCTTCCCAAGCCTAGTAGGAGAGTCAGGCAAGGGGGCTTGGCCGGAGTTTGAGTGTAAGGCTCGGAAGGACGTTCGACCGTACCTCGGCAGGGAGACCAAGCTTCCCAAGCCTAGTAGGGTGAGGCAAGGGGGTTTGGCCGGAGTTCGAGTGTAAGGCTCGGCAGGACGTTCGACCTTACCTCGGCAGGGAGACCAAGCTTCCCAAGCCTAGTAGGAGCGTCAGGCAAGGGGGCTTGGCCGGAGTTTGAGTGTAAGGCTCGGCAGGACATTCGACCTTACCGCGGCAGGGAGACCAAGCTTCCCAAGCCGAGTAGGAGAGTCAGGGAAGGGAGCTTGGCCAGAGTTCGAGTGTAAGGCTCGGCAGGACGTTCGACCTTACCTCGGCAGGGAGGCCAAGCTTTCCAAGCCTAGTAGGAGAGTCAGGCAAGGAGGCTTGGCCGGAGTTTGAGTGTAAGGCTCGGCAGGACGTTCGACCTTACCTCGGCAGGGAGACCAAGCTTCCCAAGCCTAGTAGGAGAGTCAGGCAAGGGGGCTTGGCCGGAGTTCGAGTGTAAGGCTCGGCAGGACGTTCGACCTTACCGCGGCAGGGAGACCAAGCTTCCCAAGCCTAGTAGGGTCAGGCAAGGGGGCTTGGCCGGAGTTCGAGTGTAAGGCTCAGCAGGACATTCGACCTTACCTTGGCAGGGAGACCAAGCTTCCCAAGCCTAGTAGGAGAGTCAGGCAAGGGGGCTTGGCCGGACTTCGAGTGTAAGGCTTGGCAGGACGTTCGACCTTACCTCGGCAGGGAGACCAAGCTTCCCAAGCCTAGTAGGAGCGTCAGGCAAGGCGGCTTGGCCGGAGTTCGAGTGTAAGGCTCGGCAGGACGTTCGACCTTACCTCGGCAGGGAGACCAAGCTTCCCAAGCCTAGTAGGAGAGTCAGGCAAGGGGGCTTGGCCGGAGTTCGAGTGTAAGGCTCGGCAGGACGTTCGACCTTACCTCGGCAGGGAGACCAAGCTTCCCAAGGCTAGTAGGAGAGTCAGGCAAGGGGGCTTGGCCGGAGTTCGAGTGTAAGGCTCGGCAGGACGTTCGACCTTAACTGGGCAGGGAGACCAAGCTTCCCAAGCCTAGAAGGAGCGTCAGGCAAGGGGGCTTGGCCGGAGTTCGAGTGTAAGGCTCAGCAGGACGTTCGACCTTACCTCAGCAGGGAGACCAAGCTTCCCAAGCCTAGTAGGAGAGTCAGGCAAGGGGGCTTGGCCGGAGTTCGAGTGTAAGGCTCGGCAGGACGTTCGACCTTACCTCGGCAGGGAGACCAAGCTTCCCAGGCCTAGTAGGAGAGTCAGGCAAGGGGGCTTGGCCGGACTTCGAGTGTAAGGCTTGGCAGGACGTTCGACCGTACCTCGGCAGGGAGACCAAGCTTCCCAAGCCTAGTAGGAGAGTCAGGCAAGGGGGCTTGGCCGGAGTTCGAGTGTAAGGCTCGGCAGGACGTTCGACCTTACCTCGGCAGGGAGACCAAGCTTCCCAAGCCTAGTAGGAGCGTCAGGCAAGGGGGTTTGGCCGGAGTTTGAGTGTAAGGCTCGGCAGGACGTCCGACCTTACCTCGGCAGGGAGACCAAGCTTCCCAAGCCTAGTAGGGTCAGGCAAAGGGGCTTGGCCGGAGTTTGAGTGTAAGGCTCGGCAGGACGTTCGACCTTACCGCGGCAGGGAGACCAAGCTTCCCAAGCCTAGTAGGAGAGTCAGGGAAGGGGGCTTGGCCAGAGTTCGAGTGTAAGGCTCGGCAGGACGTTCGACCTTACCTCGGCAGGGAGGCCAAGCTTTCCAAGCCTAGTAGGAGAGTCAGGCAAGGAGGCTTGGCCGGAGTTCGAATGTAAGGCTCGTCAGGACGTTCGACCTTACCTGGGCAGGGAGACCAAGCCTCCCAAGCCTAGTAGGAGAGTCAGGGAAGGGGGCTTGGCTGGAGTTCGAGTGTAAGGCTCGGCAGGACGTTCGACCTTATCTCGGCAGGGAGACCAAGCTTCCCAAGCCTAGTAGGAGAGTCAGGCAAGGGGGCCTGGCCGGACTTCGAGTGTAAGGCTCGGCAGGACGTTCGACCTTACCTCGGCAGGGAGACCAAGCTTCCCAAGCCTATTAGGAGAGTCAGGCAAGGGGGCTTGGCCGGAGTTCGAGTGTAAGGCTCGGCAGGACGTTCGACCTTACCTCGGCAGGGAGACCAAGCTTCCCAGGCCTAGTAGGAGAGTCAGGCAAGGGGGCTTGGCCGGACTTCGAGTGTAAGGCTTGGCAGGACGTTCGACCGTACCTCGGCAGGGAGACCAAGCTTCCCAAGCCTAGTAGGAGAGTCAGGCAAGGGGGCTTGGCCGGAGTTCGAGTGTAAGGCTCGGCAGGACGTTCGACCTTACCTCGGCAGGGAGACCAAGCTTCCCAAGCCTAGTAGGAGCGTCAGGCAAGGGGGTTTGGCCGGAGTTTGAGTGTAAGGCTCGGCAGGACGTTCGACCTTACCTCGGCAGGGAGACCAAGCTTCCCAAGCCTAGTAGGGTCAGGCAAAGGGGCTTGGCCGGAGTTTGAGTGTAAGGCTCGGCAGGACGTTCGACCTTACCGCGGCAGGGAGACCAAGCTTCCCAAGCCTAGTAGGAGAGTCAGGGAAGGGGGCTTGGCCAGAGTTCGAGTGTAAGGCTCGGCAGGACGTTCGACCTTACCTCGGCAGGGAGGCCAAGCTTTCCAAGCCTAGTAGGAGAGTCAGGCAAGGAGGCTTGGCCGGAGTTCGAATGTAAGGCTCGTCAGGACGTTCGACCTTACCTGGGCAGGGAGACCAAGCCTCCCAAGCCTAGTAGGAGAGTCAGGGAAGGGGGCTTGGCTGGAGTTCGAGTGTAAGGCTCGGCAGGACTTTCGACCTTACCTCGGCAGGGAGACCAAGCTTCCCAAGCCTAGTAGGGTCAGGCAAGGGGGCTTGGCCGGAGTTCGAGTGTAAGGCTCGGCAGGACGTTCGACCTTACCTCGGCAGGGAGACCAAGCTTCCCAAGCCTAGTAGGAGAGTCAGGCAAGGGGGCTTGGCCGGAGTTCGAGTGTAAGGCTCGGCAGGACGTTCGACCATACCGGGGCGGGGAGACCAAGCTTCCCAAGCCTAGTAGGAGAGTCAGGCAAGGGGGCTTGGCCGGAGTTCGAGTGTGAGTCTCGGCAGGACGTTCGACCTTACCTCGGCAGGGAGACCAAGCTTCCCAAGCCTAGTAGGGTCAGGCAAGGGGGCTTGGCCGGAGTTCAAGTGTAAGGCTCGGCAGGACGTTTGACCTTACCTCGGCAGGGAGACCAAGCTTCCCAAGCCTAGTAGGAGAGTCAGGCAAGGGGGCTTGGCCGGAGTTCGAGTGTAAGGCTCGGCAGGACGTTCGACCTTACCTCGGCAGGGAGGCCAAGCTTCCCAAGCCTAGCAGGGTCAGGCAAGGCGGCTTGGCCGGAGTTCGAGTGAACGGCTCGGCAGGACGTTCGACCTTACCTCGGCAGGGAGACCAAGCTTCCCAAGCCTAGTAGGAGAGTCAGGCAAGGGGGCTTATGCGGAGTTCGAGTGTAAGGCTCGGCAGGACGTTCGACCTTACGTCGGCAGGGAGACCAAGCTTCCCAAGCCTAGTAGGAGAGTCAGGCAAGGGGGCTTGGCCGGAGTTCGAGTGTAAGGCTCGGCAGGACGTTCGACCTTACCTCGGAAGGGACACCAAGCTTCCCAAGCCTAGTAGAGTCAGGAAAGGGGGCTTGGCCGGAGTTCGAGTGTAAGGCTCGGCAGGACGTTTGACCTTACCTCGGCAGGGTGACCAAGCTTCCCAAGCCTAGTAGGAGAGTCAGGCAAGGGGGCTTGGCCGGAGTTCGAGTGTAAGGCTCAGCAGGACGTTCGACCTTACCTCGGCAGGGAGACCAAGCTTCCCAAGCCTAGTAAGAGAGTCAGGCAAGGGGGCTTGGCCGGAGTTCGAGTGTAAGGCTCAGCAGGAAGTTCGACCATACCTCGGCAGGGAGACCAAGCTTCCCATGCCTAGTAGGAGAGTCAGGCAAGGGGGCTTGGCCGGAGTTCGAGTGTAAGGCTCGGCAGGACGTTCGACCATACTTCGGCAGGGAGACCAAGCTTCCCAAGCCTAGTAGGAGAGTCAGGCAAGGGGGCTTGGCCGGAGTTCGAGTGTAAGGCTCGGCAGGACGTTCGACCTTACCTCGGCAGGGAGACCAAGCTTCCCAAGCCTAGTAGGGTCAGGCAAGGGGGCTTGGCCGGAGTTCGAGTGTAAGGCTCGGCAGGACGTTCGACCTTACCTGGGCAGGGAGACCAAGCTTCCCAAGCCTAGTAGGAGAGTCAGGCAAGGGGGCTTGGCCGGAGTTCGAGTGTAAGGCTCGGCAGGACGTTCGACCTTACCTCGGCAGGGAGACCAAGCTTCCCAAGCCTAGTAGGAGAGTCAGGCAAGGGGGCTTGGCCGGAGGTCGAGTGTGAGTCTCGGCAGGACGTTTGACCGTACCTCAGCAGGGAGACCAAGCTTCCCAAGCCTAGTAGGAGCGTCAGGCAAGGGGGCTTGGCCGGAGTTCAAGTGTAAGGCTCGGCAGGACGTTCGACCTTACCTCGGCAGGGAGACCAAGCTTCCCAAGCCGAGTAGGAGAGTCAGGCAAGGGGGCTTGGCCGGAGTTCGAGTGTAAGGCTCGGCAGGACGTTCGACCGAACCTCGGCAGGGAGACCAAGCTTCCCAAGCCTAGTAGGAGAGTCAGGCAAGGGGGCTTGGCCGGAGTTCAAGTGTAAGGCTCGGCAGGACCTTCAACCTTACCTCGGCAGGGAGACCAAGCTTCCCAAGCGCAGTAGGAGAGTCAGGCAAGGGGGCTTGGCCGGAGTTCGAGTGTAAGGCTCGGCAGGACGTTCGACCTTACCTGGGCAGGGGGACCAAGCTTCCCAAGCCTAGTAGGAGAGTCAGGCAAGGGGGCTTGGCCGGAGTTCGAGTGTAAGGCTCGGCAGGACGTTCGACCGTACCTCGGCAGGGAGACCAAGCTTCCCAAGCCTAGTAGGAGAGTCAGGCAAGGGGGCTTGGCCGGAGTTCGAGTGTAAGGCTCGGCAGGACGTTCGACCTTACCTCGGCAGGGAGACCAAGCTTCCCAAGCCTAGTAGGAGAGTCACGCAAGGGGGCTTGGCCGGAGTTCGAGTGTAAGGCTCGGCAGGACGTTCGACCTTATCTCGGCAGGGAGACCAAGCTTCCCAAGCCTAGTAGGGTCAGGCAAGTGGGCTTGGCCGGAGTTCGAGTGCAAGGCTCGGCAGGACGTTCGACCTTACCTCGGCAGGGAGACCAAGCTTCCCAAGCCCAGTAGGAGAGTCATGCTAGGGGGCTTGGCCGGAGTTCGAGTGTAAGGCTCGGCAGGACTTTCGACCTTACCTCGGCAGGGAGACCAAGCTTCCCAAGCCTAGTAGGGTCAGGCAAGGGGGCTTGGCCGGAGTTCGAGTGTAAGGCTCGGCAGGACGTTCGACCTTACCTCGGCAGGGAGACCAAGCTTCCCAAGCCTAGTAGGAGAGTCAGGCAAGGGGGCTTGGCCGGAGTTCGAGTGTAAGGCTCGGCAGGACGTTCGACCTTACCGGGGCGGGGAGACCAAGCTTCCCAAGCCTAGTAGGAGAGTCAGGCAAGGGGGCTTGGCCGGAGTTCGAGTGTGAGTCTCGGCAGGACGTTCGACCTTACCTCGGCAGGGAGACCAAGCTTCCCAAGCCTAGTAGGGTCAGGCAAGGGGGCTTGGCCGGAGTTCAAGTGTAAGGCTCGGCAGGACGTTTGACCTTACCTCGGCAGGGAGACCAAGCTTCCCAAGCCTAGTAGGAGAGTCAGGCAAGGGGGCTTGGCCGGAGTTCGAGTGTAAGGCTCGGCAGGACGTTCGACCTTACCTCGGCAGGGAGGCCAAGCTTCCCAAGCCTAGCAGGGTCAGGCAAGGCGGCTTGGCCGGAGTTCGAGTGAACGGCTCGGCAGGACGTTCGACCTTACCTCGGCAGGGAGACCAAGCTTCCCAAGCCTAGTAGGAGAGTCAGGCAAGGGGGCTTATGCGGAGTTCGAGTGTAAGGCTCGGCAGGACGTTCGACCTTACCTCGGCAGGGAGACCAAGCTTCCCAAGCCTAGCAGGAGAGTCAGGCAAGGGGGCTTGGCCGGAGTTCGAGTGTAAGGCTCGGCAGGACGTTCGACCTTACCTCGGCAGGGAGACCAAGCTTCCCAAGCCTAGTAAGAGAGTCAGGCAAGGGGGCTTGGCCGGAGTTCGAGTGTAAGGCTCGGCAGGACGTTTGACCTTACCTCGGCAGGGTGACCAAGCTTCCCAAGCCTAGTAGGAGAGTCAGGCAAGGGGGCTTGGCCGGAGTTCGAGTGTAAGGCTCAGCAGGACGTTCGACCTTACCTCGGCAGGGAGACCAAGCTTCCCATGCCTAGTAGGAGAGTCAGGCAAGGGGGCTTGGCCGGAGTTCGAGTGTAAGGCTCTGCAGGACGTTCGACCATACTTCGGCAGGGAGACCAAGCTTCCCAAGCCTAGTAGGAGAGTCAGGCAAGGGGGCTTGGCCGGAGTTCGAGTGTAAGGCTCGGCAGGACGTTCGACCTTACCTCGGCAGGGAGACCAAGCTTCCCAAGCCTAGTAGGAGAGTCAGGGAAGGGGGCTTGGCTGGAGTTCGAGTGTAAGGCTTGGCTGGAGTTCGAGTGTAAGGCTCGGCAGGACGTTCGACCTTACCTCGGCAGGGAGACCAAGCTTCCCAAGCCTAGTAGGGTCAGGCAAGGGGGCTTGGCCGGAGTTCGAGTGTAAGGCTCGGCAGGACGTTCGACCTTACCTGGGCAGGGAGACCAAGCTTCCCAAGCCTAGTAGGAGAGTCAGGCAAGGGGGCTTGGCCGGAGTTCGAGTGTAAGGCTCGGCAGGACGTTCGACCTTACCTCGGCAGGGAGACCAAGATTCCCAAGCCTACTAGGAGAGTCAGGCAAGGGGGCTTGGCCGGAGGTCGAGTGTGAGTCTCGGCAGGACGTTTGACCGTACCTCAGCAGGGAGACCAAGCTTCCCAAGCCTAGTAGGAGCGTCAGGCAAGGGGGCTTGGCCGGAGTTCAAGTGTAAGGCTCGGCAGGACGTTCGACCTTACCTCGGCAGGGAGACCAAGCTTCCCAAGCCTAGTAGGAGAGTCAGGCAAGGGGGCTTGGCCGGAGTTCGAGTGTAAGGCTCGGCAGGACGTTCGACCGAACCTCGGCAGGGAGACCAAGCTTCCCAAGCCTAGTAGGAGAGTCAGGCAAGGGGGCTTGGCCGGAGTTCAAGTGTAAGGCTCGGCAGGACCTTCAACCTTACCTCGGCAGGGAGACCAAGCTTCCCAAGCGCAGTAGGAGAGTCAGGCAAGGGGGCTTGGCCGGAGTTCGAGTGTAAGGCTCGGTAGGACGTTCGACCTTACCTGGGCAGGGGGACCAAGCTTCCCAAGCCTAGTAGGAGAGTCAGGCAAGGGGGCTTGGCCGGAGTTCGAGTGTAAGGCTCGGCAGGACGTTCGACCGTACCTCGGCAGGGAGACCAAGCTTCCCAAGCCTAGTAGGAGAGTCAGGCAAGGGGGCTTGGCCGGAGTTCGAGTGTAAGGCTCGGCAGGACGTTCGACCTTACCTCGGCAGGGAGACCAAGCTTCCCAAGCCTAGTAGGAGAGTCACGCAAGGGGGCTTGGCCGGAGTTCGAGTGTAAGGCTCGGCAGGACGTTCGACCATACCTCGGCAGAGAGACCAAGCTTCCCAAGCCTAGTAGGAGAGTCAGGCAAGGGGGCTTGGCCGGAGTTCGAGTGTAAGGCTCGGCAGGACGTTCGACCTTACCTCGGCAGGGAGACCAAGCTTCCCAAGCCTAGTAGGAGAGTCAGGCAAGGGGGCTTGGCCGGAGTTCAAGTGTAAGGCTCGGCAGGACGTTCGACCTTACCTCGGCAGGGAGACCAAGCTTCCCAAGCCTAGTAGGAGAGTCAGGCAAGGGGGCTTGGCCGGAGTTCGAGTGTAAGGCTCGGCAGGACGTTCGACCGAACCTCGGCAGGGAGACCAAGCTTCCCAAGCCTAGTAGGAGAGTCAGGCAAGGGGGCTTGGCCGGAGTTCACGTGTAAGGCTCGGCAGGACCTTCAACCTTACCTCGGCAGGGAGACCAAGCTTCCCAAGCCCAGTAGGAGAGTCAGGCAAGGGGGCTTGGCCGGAGTTCGAGTGTAAGGCTCGGCAGGACGTTCGACCTTACCTGGGCAGGGGGACCAAGCTTCCCAAGCCTAGTAGGAGAGTCAGGCAAGGGGGCTTGGCCGGAGTTCGAGTGTAAGGCTCGGCAGGACGTTCGACCGTACCTCGGCAGGGAGACCAAGCTTCCCAAGCCTAGTAGGAGAGTCAGGCAAGGGGGCTTGGCCGGAGTTCGAGTGTAAGGCTCGGCAGGACGTTCGACCTTACCTCGGCAGGGAGACCAAGCTTCCCAAGCCTAGTAGGAGAGTCACGCAAGGGGGCTTGGCCGGAGTTCGAGTGTAAGGCTCGGCAGGACGTTCGACCTTATCTCGGCAGGGAGACCAAGCTTCCCAAGCCTAGTAGGGTCAGGCAAGTGGGCTTGGCCGGAGTTCGAGTGCAAGGCTCGGCAGGACGTTCGACCTTACCTCGGCAGGGAGACCAAGCTTCCCAAGCCCAGTAGGAGAGTCATGCTAGGGGGCTTGGCCGGAGTTCGAGTGTAAGGCTCGGCAGGACTTTCGACCTTACCTCGGCAGGGAGACCAAGCTTCCCAAGCCTAGTAGGGTCAGGCAAGGGGGCTTGGCCGGAGTTCGAGTGTAAGGCTCGGCAGGACGTTCGACCTTACCTCGGCAGGGAGACCAAGCTTCCCAAGCCTAGTAGGAGAGTCAGGCAAGGGGGCTTGGCCGGAGTTCGAGTGTAAGGCTCGGCAGGACGTTCGACCTTACCGGGGCGGGGAGACCAAGCTTCCCAAGCCTAGTAGGAGAGTCAGGCAAGGGGGCTTGGCCGGAGTTCGAGTGTGAGTCTCGGCAGGACGTTCGACCTTACCTCGGCAGGGAGACCAAGCTTCCCAAGCCTAGTAGGGTCAGGCAAGGGGGCTTGGCCGGAGTTCGAGTGTAAGGCTCGGCAGGACGTTTGACCTTACCTCGGCAGGGAGACCAAGCTTCCCAAGCCTAGTAGGAGAGTCAGGCAAGGGGGCTTGGCCGGAGTTCGAGTGTAAGGCTCGGCAGGACGTTCGAACTTACCTCGGCAGGGAGGCCAAGCTTCCCAAGCCTAGCAGGGTCAGGCAAGGCGGCTTGGCCGGAGTTCGAGTGAACGGCTCGGCAGGACGTTCGACCTTACCTCGGCAGGGAGACCAAGCTTCCCAAGCCTAGTAGGAGAGTCAGGCAAGGGGGCTTATGCGGAGTTCGAGTGTAAGGCTCGGCAGGACGTTCGACCTTACCTCGGCAGGGAGACCAAGCTTCCCAAGCCTAGCAGGAGAGTCAGGCAAGGGGGCTTGGCCGGAGTTCGAGTGTAAGGCTCGGCAGGACGTTCGACCTTACCTCGGCAGGGAGACCAAGCTTCCCAAGCCTAGTAAGAGAGTCAGGCAAGGGGGCTTGGCCGGAGTTCGAGTGTAAGGCTCGGCAGGACGTTTGACCTTACCTCGGCAGGGTGACCAAGCTTCCCAAGCCTAGTAGGAGAGTCAGGCAAGGGGGCTTGGCCGGAGTTCGAGTGTAAGGCTCAGCAGGACGTTCGACCTTACCTCGGCAGGGAGACCAAGCTTCCCATGCCTAGTAGGAGAGTCAGGCAAGGGGGCTTGGCCGGAGTTCGAGTGTAAGGCTCTGCAGGACGTTCGACCATACTTCGGCAGGGAGACCAAGCTTCCCAAGCCTAGTAGGAGAGTCAGGCAAGGGGGCTTGGCCGGAGTTCGAGTGTAAGGCTCGGCAGGACGTTCGACCTTACCTCGGCAGGGAGACCAAGCTTCCCAAGCCTAGTAGGAGAGTCAGGGAAGGGGGCTTGGCTGGAGTTCGAGTGTAAGGCTTGGCTGGAGTTCGAGTGTAAGGCTCGGCAGGACGTTCGACCTTACCTCGGCAGGGAGACCAAGCTTCCCAAGCCTAGTAGGGTCAGGCAAGGGGGCTTGGCCGGAGTTCGAGTGTAAGGCTCGGCAGGACGTTCGACCTTACCTGGGCAGGGAGACCAAGCTTCCCAAGCCTAGTAGGAGAGTCAGGCAAGGGGGCTTGGCCGGAGTTCGAGTGTAAGGCTCGGCAGGACGTTCGACCTTACCTCGGCAGGGAGACCAAGATTCCCAAGCCTACTAGGAGAGTCAGGCAAGGGGGCTTGGCCGGAGGTCGAGTGTGAGTCTCGGCAGGACGTTTGACCGTACCTCAGCAGGGAGACCAAGCTTCCCAAGCCTAGTAGGAGCGTCAGGCAAGGGGGCTTGGCCGGAGTTCAAGTGTAAGGCTCGGCAGGACGTTCGACCTTACCTCGGCAGGGAGACCAAGCTTCCCAAGCCTAGTAGGAGAGTCAGGCAAGGGGGCTTGGCCGGAGTTCGAGTGTAAGGCTCGGCAGGACGTTCGACCGAACCTCGGCAGGGAGACCAAGCTTCCCAAGCCTAGTAGGAGAGTCAGGCAAGGGGGCTTGGCCGGAGTTCAAGTGTAAGGCTCGGCAGGACCTTCAACCTTACCTCGGCAGGGAGACCAAGCTTCCCAAGCGCAGTAGGAGAGTCAGGCAAGGGGGCTTGGCCGGAGTTCGAGTGTAAGGCTCGGTAGGACGTTCGACCTTACCTGGGCAGGGGGACCAAGCTTCCCAAGCCTAGTAGGAGAGTCAGGCAAGGGGGCTTGGCCGGAGTTCGAGTGTAAGGCTCGGCAGGACGTTCGACCGTACCTCGGCAGGGAGACCAAGCTTCCCAAGCCTAGTAGGAGAGTCAGGCAAGGGGGCTTGGCCGGAGTTCGAGTGTAAGGCTCGGCAGGACGTTCGACCTTACCTCGGCAGGGAGACCAAGCTTCCCAAGCCTAGTAGGAGAGTCACGCAAGGGGGCTTGGCCGGAGTTCGAGTGTAAGGCTCGGCAGGACGTTCGACCATACCTCGGCAGAGAGACCAAGCTTCCCAAGCCTAGTAGGAGAGTCAGGCAAGGGGGCTTGGCCGGAGTTCGAGTGTAAGGCTCGGCAGGACGTTCGACCTTACCTCGGCAGGGAGACCAAGCTTCCCAAGCCTAGTAGGAGAGTCAGGCAAGGGGGCTTGGCCGGAGTTCAAGTGTAAGGCTCGGCAGGACGTTCGACCTTACCTCGGCAGGGAGACCAAGCTTCCCAAGCCTAGTAGGAGAGTCAGGCAAGGGGGCTTGGCCGGAGTTCGAGTGTAAGGCTCGGCAGGACGTTCGACCGAACCTCGGCAGGGAGACCAAGCTTCCCAAGCCTAGTAGGAGAGTCAGGCAAGGGGGCTTGGCCGGAGTTCGAGTGTAAGGCTCGGCAGGACCTTCAACCTTACCTCGGCAGGGAGACCAAGCTTCCCAAGCCCAGTAGGAGAGTCAGGCAAGGGGGCTTGGCCGGAGTTCGAGTGTAAGGCTCGGCAGGACGTTCGACCTTACCTGGGCAGGGGGACCAAGCTTCCCAAGCCTAGTAGGAGAGTCAGGCAAGGGGGCTTGGCCGGAGTTCGAGTGTAAGGCTCGGCAGGACGTTCGACCGTACCTCGGCAGGGAGACCAAGCTTCCCAAGCCTAGTAGGAGAGTCAGGCAAGGGGGCTTGGCCAGAGTTCGAGTGTAAGGCTCGGCAGGACGTTCGACCTTACCTCGGCAGGGAGACCAAGCTTCCCAAGCCTAGTAGGAGAGTCAGGCAAGGGGGCTTGGCCGGAGTTCGAGTGTAAGGCTCGGCAGGACGTTCGACCATACCTCGGCAGAGAGACCAAGCTTCCCAAGCCTAGTAGGAGAGTCAGGCAAGGGGGCTTGGCCGGAGTTCGAGTGTAAGGCTCGGCAGGACGTTCGACCTTACCTCGGCAGTGAGACCAAGCTTCCCAAGCCTAGTAGGAGAGTCAGGCAAGGGGGCTTGGCCGGAGTTCGAGTGTAAGGCTCGGCAGGACATTCGACCTTCCCTCGGCAGGGAGACCAAGCTTCCTAAGCCTAGTAGGAGCGTCAGGCAAGGGGGCTTGGCCGGAGTTCGAGTGTAAGGCTCGGCAGGACGTTCGACCTTACCTCAGAAGCGAGACCAAGCTTCCCAAGCCTAGTAGGGTCAGGCAAGGGGGCTTGGTCGGAGTTCGAGTGTAAGGCTCAGCAGGACATTCGACCTTACCTCGGCAGGGAGACCAATCTTCCCAAGCCTAGTAGGAGAGTCAGGCAAGGGGGCCTGGCCGGACTTCGAGTGTAAGGCTCGGCAGGACGTTCGACCTTACCTCGGCAGGGAGACCAAGCTTCCCAAGCCTAGTAGGAGAGTCAGGCAAGGGGGCTTGGCCGGAGTTCAAGTGTAAGGCTCGGCAGGATGTTAGACCTTACCTCGGCAGGGAGACCAAGCTTCCCAAGCCTAGTAGGAGAGTCAGGCAAGGGGGCTTGGCCGGAGTTCGAGTGTAAGGCTCGGAAGGACGTTCGACCTTACCTCGGCAGGGAGACCAAGCTTCCCAAGCCTAGTAGGGTGAGGCAAGGGGGTTTGGCCGGAGTTCGAGTGTAAGGCTCGGCAGGACGTTCGACCTTACCTCGGCAGGGAGACCAAGCTTCCCAAGCCCAGTAGGAGAGTCAGGGAAGGGGGCTTGGCTGGAGTTCGAGTGTAAGGCTTGGCTGGAGTTCGAGTGTAAGGCTCGGCAGGACGTTCGACCTTACCTCGGCAAGGAGACCAAGCTTCCCAAGCCTAGTAGGGTCAGGCAAAGGGGGCTTGGCCGGAGTTCGAGTGTAAGGCTCGGCAGGACGTTCGACCTTACCTGGGCAGGGAGACCAAGCTTCCCAAGCCTAGTAGGAGAGTCAGGCAAGGGGGCTTGGCCGGAGTTCGAGTGTAAGGCTCGGCAGGACGTTCGACCTTACCTCGGCAGGGAGACCAAGCTTCCCAAGCCTAGTAGGAGAGTCAGGGAAGGGGGCTTGGCTGGAGTTCGAGTGTAAGGCTTGGCTGGAGTTCGAGTGTAAGGCTCGGCAGGACGTTCGACCTTACCTCGGCAGGGAGACCAAGCTTCCCAAGCCTAGTAGGGTCAGGCAAGGGGGCTTGGCCGGAGTTCGAGTGTAAGGCTCGGCAGGACGTTCGACCTTACCTCGGCAGGGAGACCAAGCTTCCCAAGCCTAGTAGGAGAGTCAGGCAAGGGGGCTTGGCCGGAGTTCGAGTGTAAGGCTCGGCAGGACGTTCGACCTTACCTCGGCAGGGAGACCAAGCTTCCCAAGCCTAGTAAGAGAGTCAGGCAAGGGGGCTTGGCCGGAGTTCGAGCGTAAGGCTCGGCAGGACGTTCGACCTTACCTCGGCAGGGAGACCAAGCTTCCCAAGCCTAGTAGGGCCAGGAAAGGGGGCTTGGCCGGAGTTCGAGTGTAAGGCTCGGCAGGACGTTCGACCTTACCTCGGCAGGGAGACCAAGCTTCCCAAGCCTAGTAGGAGAGTCAGGCAAGGGGGCTTGGCCGGAGTTCGAGTGTAAGGCTCGGCAGGACGTTCGACCTTACCTCGGCAGGGAGGCCAAGCTTCCCAAGCCTAGCAGGGTCAGGCAAGGCGGCTTGGCCAGAGTTCGAGTGTAAGGCTCGGCAGGACGTTCGACCTTACCTCGGCAGGGAGACCAAGCTTCCCAAGCCTAGTAGGAGAGTCAGGCAAGGGGGCTTGGCCGGAGTTCGAGTGTAAGGCTCAGCAGGACGTTCGACCTTACCTCGGCAGGGAGACCAAGCTTCCCAAGCCTAGTAAGAGAGTCAGGCAAGGCGGCTTGGCCGGAGTTCGAGTGTAAGGCTCGGCAGGACGTTCGACCATACCTCGGCAGGGAGACCAAGCTTCCCAAGCCTAGTAGGAGAGTCAGGCAAGGGGGCTTGGCCGGAGTTCGAGTGTAAGGCTCGGCAGGACGTTCGACCATACCTCGGCAGGGAGACCAAGCTTCCCAAGCCTAGTAGGAGAGTCAGGCAAGGGGGCTTGGCCGGAGTTCGAGTGTAAGGCTCGGCAGGACATTCGACCTTCCCTCGGCAGGGAGACCAAGCTTCCTAAGCCTAGTAGGAGAGTCAGGCAAGGGGGCTTGGCCGGAGTTCGAGTGTAAGGCTCGGCAGGACGTTCGACCTTACCTCAGAAGGGAGACCAAGCTTCCCAAGCCTAGTAGGAGAGTCAGGCAAGGGGGCTTGGCCGGAGTTCGAGTGTAAGGCTCGGCAGGACGTTCGACCTTACCTCGGCAGGGAGACCAAGCTTCCCAAGCCTAGTAGGAGAGTCAGGGAAGGGGGCTTGGCTGGAGTTCGAGTGTAAGGCTTGGCTGGAGTTCGAGTGTAAGGCTCGGCAGGACGTTCGACCTTACCTCGGCAGGGAGACCAAGCTTCCCAAGCCTAGTAGGGTCAGGCAAGGGGGCTTGGCCGGAGTTCGAGTGTAAGGCTCGGCAGGACGTTCGACCTTACCTGGGCAGGGAGACCAAGCTTCCCAAGCCTAGTAGGAGAGTCAGGCAAGGGGGCTTGGCCGGAGTTCGAGTGTAAGGCTCAGCAGGAAGTTCGACCATACCTCGGCAGGGAGACCAAGCTTCCCATACCTAGTAGGAGAGTCAGGCAAGGGGGCTTGGCCGGAGTTCGAGTGTAAGGCTCGGCAGGACGTTCGACCATACTTCGGCAGGGAGACCAAGCTTCCCAAGCCTAGTAGGAGAGTCAGGCAAGGGGGCTTGGCCGGAGTTCGAGTGTAAGGCTCGGCAGGACGTTCGACCTTACCTCGGCAGGGAGACCAAGCTTCCCAAGCCTAGTAGGAGAGTCAGGGAAGGGGGCTTGGCTGGAGTTCGAGTGTAAGGCTTGGCTGGAGTTCGAGTGTAAGGCTCGGCAGGACGTTCGACCTTACCTCGGCAGGGAGACCAAGCTTCCCAAGCCTAGTAGGGTCAGGAAAGGGGGCTTGGCCGGAGTTCGAGTGTAAGGCTCGGCAGGACGTTCGACCTTACCTGGGCAGGGAGACCAAGCTTCCCAAGCCTAGTAGGAGAGTCAGGCAAGGGGGCTTGGCTGGAGTTCGAGTGTAAGGCTCGGCAGGAGGTTCGACCTTACCTCGGCAGGGAGACCAAGCTTCCCAAGCCTAGTAGGAGAGTCAGGCAAGGGGGCTTGGCCGGAGGTCGAGTGTGAGTCTCGGCAGGACGTTCGACCGTACCTCAGCAGGGAGACCAAGCTTCCCAAGCCTAGTAGGAGCGTCAGGCAAGGGGGCTTGGCCGGAGTTCAAGTGTAAGGCTCGGCAGGACGTTCGACCTTACCTCGGCAGGGAGACCAAGCTTCCCAAGCCTAGTAGGAGAGTCAGGCAAGGGGGCTTGGCCGGAGTTCGAGTGTAAGGCTCGGCAGGACGTTCGACCGAACCTCGGCAGGGAGACCAAGCTTCCCAAGCCTAGTAGGAGAGTCAGGCAAGGGGGCTTGGCCGGAGTTCAAGTGTAAGGCTCGGCAGGACCTTCAACCTTACCTCGGCAGGGAGACCAAGCTTCCCAAGCCCAGTAGGAGAGTCAGGCAAGGGGGCTTGGCCGGAGTTCGAGTGTAAGGCTCGGCAGGACGTTCGACCTTACCTGGGCAGGGGGACCAAGCTTCCCAAGCCTAGTAGGAGAGTCAGGCAAGGGGGCTTGGCCGGAGTTCGAGTGTAAGGCTCGGCAGGACGTTCGACCGTACCTCGGCAGGGAGACCAAGCTTCCCAAGCCTAGTAGGAGAGTCAGGCAAGGGGGCTTGGCCGGAGTTCGAGTGTAAGGCTCGGCAGGACGTTCGACCTTACCTCGGCAGGGAGACCAAGCTTCCCAAGCCTAGTAGGAGAGTCAGGCAAGGGGGCTTGGCCGGAGTTCGAGTGTAAGGCTCGGCAGGACGTTCGACCATACCTCGGCAGAGAGACCAAGCTTCCCAAGCCTAGTAGGAGAGTCAGGCAAGGGGGCTTGGCCGGAGTTCGAGTGTAAGGCTCGGCAGGACGTTCGACCTTACCTCGGCAGGGAGACCAAGCTTCCCAAGCCTAGTAGGAGAGTCAGGCAAGGGGGCTTGGCCGGAGTTCAAGTGTAAGGCTCGGCAGGACGTTCGACCTTACCTCGGCAGGGAGACCAAGCTTCCCAAGCCTAGTAGGAGAGTCAGGCAAGGGGGCTTGGCCGGAGTTCAAGTGTAAGGCTCGGCAGGACGTTCGACCGAACCTCGGCAGGGAGACCAAGCTTCCCAAGCCTAGTAGGAGAGTCAGGCAAGGGGGCTTGGCCGGAGTTCAAGTGTAAGGCTCGGCAGGACCTTCAACCTTACCTCGGCAGGGAGACCAAGCTTCCCAAGCCCAGTAGGAGAGTCAGGCAAGGGGGCTTGGCCGGAGTTCGAGTGTAAGGCTCGGCAGGACGTTCGACCTTACCTGGGCAGGGGGACCAAGCTTCCCAAGCCTAGTAGGAGAGTCAGGCAAGGGGGCTTGGCCGGAGTTCGAGTGTAAGGCTCGGCAGGACGTTCGACCGTACCTCGGCAGGGAGACCAAGCTTCCCAAGCCTAGTAGGAGAGTCAGGCAAGGGGGCTTGGCCGGAGTTCGAGTGCAAGGCTCGGCAGGACGTTCGACCTTACCTCGGCAGGGAGACCAAGCTTCCCAAGCCTAGTAGGAGAGTCAGGCAAGGGGGCTTGGCCGGAGTTCGAGTGTAAGGCTCGGCAGGACGTTCGACCATACCTCGGCAGAGAGACCAAGCTTCCCAAGCCTAGTAGGAGAGTCAGGCAAGGGGGCTTGGCCGGAGTTCGAGTGTAAGGCTCGGCAGGACGTTCGACCTTACCTCGGCAGGGAGACCAAGCTTCCCAAGCCTAGTAGGAGAGTCAGGCAAGGGGGCTTGGCCGGAGTTCGAGTGTAAGGCTCGGCAGGACATTCGACCTTCCCTCGGCAGGGAGACCAAGCTTCCTAAGCCTAGTAGGAGCGTCAGGCAAGGGGGCTTGGCCGGAGTTCGAGTGTAAGGCTCGGCAGGACGTTCGACCTTACCTCAGAAGCGAGACCAAGCTTCCCAAGCCTAGTAGGGTCAGGCAAGGGGGCTTGGTCGGAGTTCGAGTGTAAGGCTCAGCAGGACATTCGACCTTACCTCGGCAGGGAGACCAATCTTCCCAAGCCTAGTAGGAGAGTCAGGCAAGGGGGCCTGGCCGGACTTCGAGTGTAAGGCTCGGCAGGACGTTCGACCTTACCTCGGCAGGGAGACCAAGCTTCCCAAGCCTAGTAGGAGAGTCAGGCAAGGGGGCTTGGCCGAAGTTCAAGTGTAAGGCTCGGCAGGATGTTAGACCTTACCTCGGCAGGGAGACCAAGCTTCCCAAGCCTAGTAGGAGAGTCAGGCAAGGGGGCTTGGCCGGAGTTCGAGTGTAAGGCTCGGAAGGACGTTCGACCTTACCTCGGCAGGGAGACCAAGCTTCCCAAGCCTAGTAGGGTGAGGCAAGGGGGTTTGGCCGGAGTTCGAGTGTAAGGCTCGGCAGGACGTTCGACCTTACCTCGGCAGGGAGACCAAGCTTCCCAAGCCTAGTAGGAGAGTCAGGCAAGGGGGCTTGGCCGGAGTTCGAGTGTAAGGCTCGGCAGGACGTTCGACCTTACCTCGGCAGGGAGACCAAGCTTCCCAAGCCTAGTAGGAGAGTCAGGGAAGGGGGCTTGGCTGGAGTTCGAGTGTAAGGCTTGGCTGGAGTTCGAGTGTAAGGCTCGGCAGGACGTTCGACCTTACCTCGGCAAGGAGACCAAGCTTCCCAAGCCTAGTAGGGTCAGGCAAAGGGGGCTTGGCCGGAGTTCGAGTGTAAGGCTCGGCAGGACGTTCGACCTTACCTGGGCAGGGAGACCAAGCTTCCCAAGCCTAGTAGGAGAGTCAGGCAAGGGGGCTTGGCCGGAGTTCGAGTGTAAGGCTCGGCAGGACGTTCGACCTTACCTCGGCAGGGAGACAAAGCTTCCCAAGCCTAGTAGGAGAGTCAGGGAAGGGGGCTTGGCTGGAGTTCGAGTGTAAGGCTTGGCTGGAGTTCGAGTGTAAGGCTCGGCAGGACGTTCGACCTTACCTCGGCAGGGAGACCAAGCTTCCCAAGCCTAGTAGGGTCAGGCAAGGGGGCTTGGCCGGAGTTCGAGTGTAAGGCTCGGCAGGACGTTCGACCTTACCTCGGCAGGGAGACCAAGCTTCCCAAGCCTAGTAGGAGAGTCAGGCAAGGGGGCTTGGCCGGAGTTCGAGTGTAAGGCTCGGCAGGACGTTCGACCTTACCTCGGCTGGGAGATCAAGCTTCCCAAGCCTAGTAAGAGAGTCAGGCAAGGGGGCTTGGCCGGAGTTCGAGTGTAAGGCTCGGCAGGACGTTCGACCTTACCTCGGCAGGGAGACCAAGCTTCCCAAGCCTAGTAGGAGAGTCAGGCAAGGGGGCTTGGCCGGAGTTCGAGTGTAAGGCTCGGCAGGACGTTCGACCTTACCTCGGCAGGGAGACCAAGCTTCCCAAGCCTAGTAGGAGAGTCAGGCAAGGGGGCTTGGCCGGAGTTCGAGTGTAAGGCTCGGCAGGACGTTCGACCTTACCTCGGCAGGGAGACCAAGCTTCCCAAGCCTAGTAGGAGAGTCAGGCAAGGGGGCTTGGCCGGAGTTCGAGTGTAAGGCTCGGCAGGACGTTCGACCTTACCTCGGCAGGGAGACCAAGCTTCCCAAGCCTAGTAGGAGAGTCAGGCAAGGGGGCTTGGCCGGAGTTCGAGTGTAAGGCTCGGCAGGACGTTCGACCTTACCTCGGCAGGGAGACCAAGCTTCCCAAGCCTAGTAGGAGAGTCAGGCAAGGGGGCTTGGCCGGAGTTCGAGTGTAAGGCTCGGCAGGACATTCGACCTTCCCTCGGCAGGGAGACCAAGCTTCCTAAGCCTAGTAGGAGCGTCAGGCAAGGGGGCTTGGCCGGAGTTCGAGTGTAAGGCTCGGCAGGACGTTCGACCTTACCTCAGAAGCGAGACCAAGCTTCCCAAGCCTAGTAGGGTCAGGCAAGGGGGCTTGGTCGGAGTTCGAGTGTAAGGCTCAGCAGGACATTCGACCTTACCTCGGCAGGGAGACCAATCTTCCCAAGCCTAGTAGGAGAGTCAGGCAAGGGGGCCTGGCCGGACTTCGAGTGTAAGGCTCGGCAGGACGTTCGACCTTACCTCGGCAGGGAGACCAAGCTTCCCAAGCCTAGTAGGAGAGTCAGGCAAGGGGGCTTGGCCGAAGTTCAAGTGTAAGGCTCGGCAGGATGTTAGACCTTACCTCGGCAGGGAGACCAAGCTTCCCAAGCCTAGTAGGAGAGTCAGGCAAGGGGGCTTGGCCGGAGTTCGAGTGTAAGGCTCGGAAGGACGTTCGACCTTACCTCGGCAGGGAGACCAAGCTTCCCAAGCCTAGTAGGGTGAGGCAAGGGGGTTTGGCCGGAGTTCGAGTGTAAGGCTCGGCAGGACGTTCGACCTTACCTCGGCAGGGAGACCAAGCTTCCCAAGCCTAGTAGGAGAGTCAGGCAAGGGGGCTTGGCCGGAGTTCGAGTGTAAGGCTCGGCAGGACGTTCGACCTTACCTCGGCAGGGAGACCAAGCTTCCCAAGCCTAGTAGGAGAGTCAGGGAAGGGGGCTTGGCTGGAGTTCGAGTGTAAGGCTTGGCTGGAGTTCGAGTGTAAGGCTCGGCAGGACGTTCGACCTTACCTCGGCAGGGAGACCAAGCTTCCCAAGCCTAGTAGGGTCAGGCAAGGGGGCTTGGCCGGAGTTCGAGTGTAAGGCTCGGCAGGACGTTCGACCTTACCTCGGCAGGGAGACCAAGCTTCCCAAGCCTAGTAGGAGAGTCAGGCAAGGGGGCTTGGCCGGAGTTCGAGTGTAAGGCTCGGCAGGACGTTCGACCTTACCTCGGCTGGGAGACCAAGCTTCCCAAGCCTAGTAAGAGAGTCAGGCAAGGGGGCTTGGCCGGAGTTCGAGTGTAAGGCTCGGCAGGACGTTCGACCTTACCTCGGCAGGGAGACCAAGCTTCCCAAGCCTAGTAGGAGAGTCAGGCAAGGGGGCTTGGCCGGAGTTCGAGTGTAAGGCTCGGCAGGACGTTCGACCTTACCTCGGCAGGGAGACCAAGCTTCCCAAGCCTGGTAGGAGAGTCAGGCAAGGGGGCTTGGCCGGAGTTCGAGTGTAAGGCTCGGCAGGACGTTCGACCATACCTCGGCAGAGAGACCAAGCTTCCCAAGCCTAGTAGGAGAGTCAGGCAAGGGGGCTTGGCCGGAGTTCGAGTGTAAGGCTCGGCAGGACGTTCGACCTTACCTCGGCAGGGAGACCAAGCTTCCCAAGCCTAGTAGGAGAGTCAGGCAAGGGGGCTTGGCCGGAGTTCGAGTGTAAGGCTCGGCAGGACATTCGACCTTCCCTCGGCAGGGAGACCAAGCTTCCTAAGCCTAGTAGGAGAGTCAGGCAAGGGGGCTTGGCCGGAGTTCGAGTGTAAGGCTCGGCAGGACGTTCGACCTTACCTCAGAAGCGAGACCAAGCTTCCCAAGCCTAGTAGGGTCAGGCAAGGGGGCTTGGTCGGAGTTCGAGTGTAAGGCTCAGCAGGACATTCGACCTTACCTCGGCAGGGAGACCAATCTTCCCAAGCCTAGTAGGAGAGTCAGGCAAGGGGGCCTGGCCGGACTTCGAGTGTAAGGCTCGGCAGGACGTTCGACCTTACCTCGGCAGGGAGACCAAGCTTCCCAAGCCTAGTAGGAGAGTCAGGCAAGGGGGCTTGGCCGGAGTTCAAGTGTAAGGCTCGGCAGGATGTTAGACCTTACCTCGGCAGGGAGACCAAGCTTCCCAAGCCTAGTAGGAGAGTCAGGCAAGGGGGCTTGGCCGGAGTTCGAGTGTAAGGCTCGGAAGGACGTTCGACCTTACCTCGGCAGGGAGACCAAGCTTCCCAAGCCTAGTAGGGTGAGGCAAGGGGGTTTGGCCGGAGTTCGAGTGTAAGGCTCGGCAGGACGTTCGACCTTACCTCGGCAGGGAGACCAAGCTTCCCAAGCCTAGTAGGAGAGTCAGGCAAGGGGGCTTGGCCGGAGTTCGAGTGTAAGGCTCGGCAGGACGTTCGACCTTACCTCGGCAGGGAGACCAAGCTTCCCAAGCCTAGTAGGAGAGTCAGGGAAGGGGGCTTGGCTGGAGTTCGAGTGTAAGGCTTGGCTGGAGTTCGAGTGTAAGGCTCGGCAGGACGTTCGACCTTACCTCGGCAAGGAGACCAAGCTTCCCAAGCCTAGTAGGGTCAGGCAAAGGGGGCTTGGCCGGAGTTCGAGTGTAAGGCTCGGCAGGACGTTCGACCTTACCTGGGCAGGGAGACCAAGCTTCCCAAGCCTAGTAGGAGAGTCAGGCAAGGGGGCTTGGCCGGAGTTCGAGTGTAAGGCTCGGCAGGACGTTCGACCTTACCTCGGCAGGGAGACCAAGCTTCCCAAGCCAAGTAGGAGAGTCAGGGAAGGGGGCTTGGCTGGAGTTCGAGTGTAAGGCTTGGCTGGAGTTCGAGTGTAAGGCTCGGCAGGACGTTCGACCTTACCTCGGCAGGGAGACCAAGCTTCCCAAGCCTAGTAGGGTCAGGCAAGGGGGCTTGGCCGGAGTTCGAGTGTAAGGCTCGGCAGGACGTTCGACCTTACCTCGGCAGGGAGACCAAGCTTCCCAAGCCTAGTAGGAGAGTCAGGCAAGGGGGCTTGGCCGGAGTTCGAGTGTAAGGCTCGGCAGGACGTTCGACCTTACCTCGGCTGGGAGACCAAGCTTCCCAAGCCTAGTAAGAGAGTCAGGCAAGGGGCCTTGGCCGGAGTTCGAGTGTAAGGCTCGGCAGGACGTTCGACCTTACCTCGGCAGGGAGACCAAGCTTCCCAAGCCTAGCAGGGTCAGGCAAGGCGGCTTGGCCAGAGTTCGAGTGTAAGGCTTGGCAGGACGTTCGACCTTACCTCGGCAGGGAGACCAAGCTTCCCAAGCCTAGTAGGAGAGTCAGGCAAGGGGGCTTGGCCGGAGTTCGAGTGTAAGGCTCAGCAGGACGTTCGACCTTACCTCGGCAGGGAGACCAAGCTTCCCAAGCCTAGTAAGAGAGTCAGGCAAGGCGGCTTGGCCGGAGTTCGAGTGTAAGGCTCGGCAGGACGTTCGACCATACCTCGGCAGGGAGACCAAGCTTCCCAAGCCTAGTAGGAGAGTCAGGCAAGGGGGCTTGGCCGGAGTTCGAGTGTAAGGCTCGGCAGGACGTTCGACCATACCTCGGCAGGGAGACCAAGCTTCCCAAGCCTAGTAGGAGAGTCAGGCAAGGGGGCTTGGCCGGAGTTCGAGTGTAAGGCTCGGTAGGACATTCGACCTTCCCTCGGCAGGGAGACCAAGCTTCCTAAGCCTAGTAGGAGAGTCAGGCAAGGGGGCTTGTCCGGAGTTCGAGTGTAAGGCTCGGCAGGACGTTCGACCTTACCTCAGAAGGGAGACCAAGCTTCCCAAGCCTTGTAGGAGAGTCAGGCAAGGGGGCTTGGCCGGAGTTCGAGTGTAAGGCTCGGCAGGACGTTCGACCTTACCTCGGCAGGGAGACCAAGCTTCCCAAGCCTAGTAGGAGAGTCAGGGAAGGGGGCTTGGCTGGAGTTCGAGTGTAAGGCTTGGCTGGAGTTCGAGTGTAAGGCTCGGCAGGACGTTCGACCTTACCTCAGCAGGGAGACCAAGCTTCACAAGCCTAGTAGGGTCAGGCAAGGGGGCTTGGCCGGAGTTCGAGTGTAAGGCTCGGCAGGACGTTCGACCTTACCTCGGCAGGGAGACCAAGCTTCCCAAGCCTAGTAGGAGAGTCAGGCAAGGGGGCTTGGCCGGAGTTCGAGTGTGAGTCTCGGCAGGACGTTCGACCGTACCTCAGCAGGGAGACCAAGCTTCCCAAGCCTAGTAGGAGCGTCAGGCAAGGGGGCTTGGCCGGAGTTCAAGTGTAAGGCTCGGCAGGACGTTCGACCTTACCTCGGCAGGGAGACCAAGCTTCCCAAGCCTAGTAGGAGAGTCAGGCAAGGGGGCTTGGCCGGAGTTCGAGTGTAAGGCTCGGCAGGACGTTCGACCGAACCTCGGCAGGGAGACCAAGCTTCCCAAGCCTAGTAGGAGAGTCAGGCAAGGGGGCTTGGCCGGAGTTCAAGTGTAAGGCTCGGCAGGACCTTCAACCTTACCTCGGCAGGGAGACCAAGCTTCCCAAGCCCAGTAGGAGAGTCAGGCAAGGGGGCTTGGCCGGAGTTCGAGTGTAAGGCTCGGCAGGACGTTCGACCTTACCTGGGCAGGGGGACCAAGCTTCCCAAGCCTAGTAGGAGAGTCAGGCAAGGGGGCTTGTCCGGAGTTCGAGTGTAAGGCTCGGCAGGACGTTCGACCGTACCTCGGCAGGGAGACCAAGCTTCCCAAGCCTAGTAGGAGAGTCAGGCAAGGGGGCTTGGCCGGAGTTCGAGTGTAAGGCTCGGCAGGACGTTCGACCTTACCTCGGCAGGGAGACCAAGCTTCCCAAGCCTAGTAGGAGAGTCAGGCAAGGGGGCTTGGCCGGAGTTCGAGTGTAAGGCTCGGCAGGACGTTCGACCATACCTCGGCAGGGAGACCAAGCTTCCCAAGGCTAGTAGGAGAGTCAGGCAAGGGGGCTTGGCCGGAGTTCGAGTGTAAGGCTCGGCAGGACGTTCGACCTTACCTGGGCAGGGAGACCAAGCTTCCCAAGCCTACCAGGAGAGTCAGGCAAGGGGGCTTGGCCGGAGTTCGAGTGTAAGGCTCGGCAGGACGTTCGACCTTACCTGGGCAGGGAGACCAAGCTTCCCAAGCCTAGTAGGAGCGTCAGGCAAGGGGGCTTGGCCGGAGTTCGAGTGTAAGGCTCGGCAGGACGTTCGACCTTACCTCGGCAGGGAGACCAAGCTTCCCAAGCCTAGTAGGGTCAGGCAAGGGGGCTTGGTCGGAGTTCGAGTGTAAGGCTCAGCAGGACATTCGACCTTACCTCGGCAGGGAGACCAATCTTCCCAAGCCTAGTAGGAGAGTCAGGCAAGGGGGCCTGGCCGGACTTCGAGTGTAAGGCTCGGCAGGACGTTCGACCTTACCTCGGCAGGGAGACCAAGCTTCCCAAGCCTAGTAGGAGAGTCAGGCAAGGGGGCTTGGCCGGAGTTCAAGTGTAAGGCTCGGCAGGACGTTCGACCGAACCTCGGCAGGGAGACCAAGCTTCCCAAGCCTAGTAGGAGAGTCAGGCAAGGGGGCTTGGCCGGAGTTCAAGTGTAAGGCTCGGCAGGACCTTCAACCTTACCTCGGCAGGGAGACCAAGCTTCACAAGCCCAGTAGGAGAGTCAGGCAAGGGGGCTTGGCCAGAGTTCGAGTGTAAGGCTCGGCAGGACGTTCGACCTTACCTGGGCAGGGGGACCAAGCTTCCCAAGCCTAGTAGGTGAGTCAGGCAAGGGGGCTTGGCCGGAGTTCGAGTGTAAGGCTCGGCAGGACGTTCGACCGTACCTCGGCAGGGAGACCAAGCTTCCCAAGCCTAGTAGGAGAGTCAGGCAAGGGGGCTTGGCCGGAGTTCGAGTGTAAGGCTCGGCAGGACGTTCGACCTTACCTCGGCAGGGAGACCAAGCTTCCCAAGCCTAGTAGGAGAGTCAGGCAAGGGGGCTTGGCCGGAGTTCGAGTGTAAGGCTCGGCAGGACGTTCGACCATACCTCGGCAGGGAGACCAAGCTTCCCAAGCCTAGTAGGAGAGTCAGGCAAGGGGGCTTGGCCGGAGTTCGAGTGTAAGGCTCGGCAGGACGTTCGACCTTACCTCGGCAGGGAGACCAAGCTTCCCAAGCCTAGTAGGGTGAGGCAAGGGGGCTTGGCCGGAGTTCGAGTGTAAGGCTCGGCAGGACGTTCGACCTTACCTCGGCAGGGAGACCAAGCTTCCCAAGCCTAGTAGGAGAGTCAGGCAAGGGGGCTTGGCCGGAGTTCGAGTGTAAGGCTCGGCAGGACGTTCGACCTTACCTCGGCAGGGAGACCAAGCTTCCCAAGCCTAGTAGGAGAGTCAGGGAAGGGGGCTTGGCTGGAGTTCGAGTGTAAGGCTTGGCTGGAGTTCGAGTGTAAGGCTCGGCAGGACGTTCGACCTTACCTCGGCAAGGAGACCAAGCTTCCCAAGCCTAGTAGGGTCAGGCAAAGGGGGCTTGGCCGGAGTTCGAGTGTAAGGCTCGGCAGGACGTTCGACCTTACCTGGGCAGGGAGACCAAGCTTCCCAAGCCTAGTAGGAGAGTCAGGCAAGGGGGCTTGGCCGGAGTTCGAGTGTAAGGCTCGGCAGGACGTTCGACCTTACCTCGGCAGGGAGACCAAGCTTCCCAAGCCTAGTAGGAGAGTCAGGGAAGGGGGCTTGGCTGGAGTTCGAGTGTAAGGCTTGGCTGGAGTTCGAGTGTAAGGCTCGGCAGGACGTTCGACCTTACCTCGGCAGGGAGACCAAGCTTCCCAAGCCTAGTAGGGTCAGGCAAGGGGGCTTGGCCGGAGTTCGAGTGTAAGGCTCGGCAGGACGTTCGACCTTACCTCGGCAGGGAGACCAAGCTTCCCAAGCCTAGTAGGAGAGTCAGGCAAGGGGGCTTGGCCGGAGTTCGAGTGTAAGGCTCGGCAGGACGTTCGACCTTACCTCGGCTGGGAGACCAAGCTTCCCAAGCCTAGTAAGAGAGTCAGGCAAGGGGGCTTGGCCGGAGTTCGAGTGTAAGGCTCGGCAGGACGTTCGACCTTACCTCGGCAGGGAGACCAAGCTTCCCAAGCCTAGCAGGGTCAGGCAAGGCGGCTTGGCCAGAGTTCGAGTGTAAGGCTTGGCAGGACGTTCGACCTTACCTCGGCAGGGAGACCAAGCTTCCCAAGCCTAGTAGGAGAGTCAGGCAAGGGGGCTTGGCCGGAGTTCGAGTGTAAGGCTCAGCAGGACGTTCGACCTTACCTCGGCAGGGAGACCAAGCTTCCCAAGCCTAGTAAGAGAGTCAGGCAAGGCGGCTTGGCCGGAGTTAGAGTGTAAGGCTCGGCAGGACGTTCGACCATACCTCGGCAGGGAGACCAAGCTTCCCAAGCCTAGTAGGAGAGTCAGGCAAGGGGGCTTGGCCGGAGTTCGAGTGTAAGGCTCGGCAGGACGTTCGACCATACCTCGGCAGGGAGACCAAGCTTCCCAAGCCTAGTAGGAGAGTCAGGCAAGGGGGCTTGGCCGGAGTTCGAGTGTAAGGCTCGGCAGGACATTCGACCTTCCCTCGGCAGGGAGACCAAGCTTCCTAAGCCTAGTAGGAGAGTCAGGCAAGGGGGCTTGTCCGGAGTTCGAGTGTAAGGCTCGGCAGGACGTTCGACCTTACCTCAGAAGGGAGACCAAGCTTCCCAAGCCTAGTAGGAGAGTCAGGCAAGGGGGCTTGGCCGGAGTTCGAGTGTAAGGCTCGGCAGGACGTTCGACCTTACCTCGGCAGGGAGACCAAGCTTCCCAAGCCTAGTAGGAGAGTCAGGGAAGGGGGCTTGGCTGGAGTTCGAGTGTAAGGCTTGGCTGGAGTTCGAGTGTAAGGCTCGGCAGGACGTTCGACCTTACCTCGGCAGGGAGACCAAGCTTCCCAAGCCTAGTAGGGTCAGGCAAGGGGGCTTGGCCGGAGTTCGAGTGTAAGGCTCGGCAGGACGTTCGACCTTACCTGGGCAGGGAGACCAAGCTTCCCAAGCCTAGTAGGAGAGTCAGGCAAGGGGGCTTGGCCGGAGTTCGAGTGTAAGGCTCGGCAGGACGTTCGACCTTACCTCGGCAGGGAGACCAAGCTTCCCAAGCCTAGTAGGAGAGTCAGGCAAGGGGGCTTGGCCGGAGTTCGAGTGTGAGTCTCGGCAGGACGTTCGACCGGACCTCAGCAGGGAGACAAAGCTTCCCAAGCCTAGTAGGAGCGTCAGGCAAGGGGGCTTGGCCGGAGTTCAAGTGTAAGGCTCGGCAGGACGTTCGACCTTACCTCGGCAGGGAGACCAAGCTTCCCAAGCCTAGTAGGAGAGTCAGGCAAGGGGGCTTGGCCGGAGTTCGAGTGTAAGGCTCGGCAGGACGTTCGACCGAACCTCGGCAGGGAGACCAAGCTTCCCAAGCCTAGTAGGAGAGTCAGGCAAGGGGGCTTGGCCGGAGTTCAAGTGTAAGGCTCGGCAGGACCTTCAACCTTACCTCGGCAGGGAGACCAAGCTTCCCAAGCCCAGTAGGAGAGTCAGGCAAGGGGGCTTGGCCGGAGTTCGAGTGTAAGGCTCGGCAGGACGTTCGACCTTACCTGGGCAGGGGGACCAAGCTTCCCAAGCCTAGTAGGAGAGTCAGGCAAGGGGGCTTGTCCGGAGATCGAGTGTAAGGCTCGGCAGGACGTTCGACCGTACCTCGGCAGGGAGACCAAGCTTCCCAAGCCTAGTAGGAGAGTCAGGCAAGGGGGCTTGGCCGGAGTTCGAGTGTAAGGCTCGGCAGGACGTTCGACCTTACCTCGGCAGGGAGACCAAGCTTCCCAAGCCTAGTAGGAGAGTCAGGCAAGGGGGCTTGGCCGGAGTTCGAGTGTAAGGCTCGGCAGGACGTTCGACCATACCTCGGCAGGGAGACCAAGCTTCCCAAGGCTAGTAGGAGAGTCAGGCAAGGGGGCTTGGCCGGAGTTCGAGTGTAAGGCTCGGCAGGACGTTCGACCTTACCTGGGCAGGGAGACCAAGCTTCCCAAGCCTACTAGGAGAGTCAGGCAAGGGGGCTTGGCCGGAGTTCGAGTGTAAGGCTCGGCAGGACGTTCGACCTTACCTGGGCAGGGAGACCAAGCTTCCCAAGCCTAGTAGGAGCGTCAGGCAAGGGGGCTTGGCCGGAGTTCGAGTGTAAGGCTCGGCAGGACGTTCGACCTTACCTCGGCAGGGAGACCAAGCTTCCCAAGCCTAGTAGGGTCAGGCAAGGGGGCTTGGTCGGAGTTCGAGTGTAAGGCTCAGCAGGACATTCGACCTTACCTCGGCAGGGAGACCAATCTTCCCAAGCCTAGTAGGAGAGTCAGGCAAGGGGGCCTGGCCGGACTTCGAGTGTAAGGCTCGGCAGGACGTTCGACCTTACCTCGGCAGGGAGACCAAGCTTCCCAAGCCTAGTAGGAGAGTCAGGCAAGGGGGCTTGGCCGGAGTTCAAGTGTAAGGCTCGGCAGGACGTTCGACCGAACCTCGGCAGGGAGACCAAGCTTCCCAAGCCTAGTAGGAGAGTCAGGCAAGGGGGCTTGGCCGGAGTTCAAGTGTAAGGCTCGGCAGGACCTTCAACCTTACCTCGGCAGGGAGACCAAGCTTCACAAGCCCAGTAGGAGAGTCAGGCAAGGGGGCTTGGCCAGAGTTCGAGTGTAAGGCTCGGCAGGACGTTCGACCTTACCTGGGCAGGGGGACCAAGCTTCCCAAGCCTAGTAGGAGAGTCAGGCAAGGGGGCTTGGCCGGAGTTCGAGTGTAAGGCTCGGCAGGACGTTCGACCGTACCTCGGCAGGGAGACCAAGCTTCCCAAGCCTAGTAGGAGAGTCAGGCAAGGGGGCTTGGCCGGAGTTCGAGTGTAAGGCTCGGCAGGACGTTCGACCTTACCTCGGCAGGGAGACCAAGCTTCCCAAGCCTAGTAGGAGAGTCAGGCAAGGGGGCTTGGCCGGAGTTCGAGTGTAAGGCTCGGCAGGACGTTCGACCATACCTCGGCAGGGAGACCAAGCTTCCCAAGCCTAGTAGGAGAGTCAGGCAAGGGGGCTTGGCCGGAGTTCGAGTGTAAGGCTCGGCAGGACGTTCGACCTTACCTGGGCAGGGAGACCAAGCTTCCCAAGCCTAGTAGGAGCGTCAGGCAAGGGGGCTTGGCCGGAGTTCGAGTGTAAGGCTCGGCAGGACGTTCGACCTTACCTGGGCAGGGAGACCAAGCTTCCCAAGCCTAGTAGGAGAGTCAGGCAAGGGGGCTTGGTCGGAGTTCGAGTGTAAGGCTCAGCAGGACATTCGACCTTACCTCGGCAGGGAGACCAATCTTCCCAAGCCTAGTAGGAGAGTCAGGCAAGGGGGCCTGGCCGGACTTCGAGTGTAAGGCTCGGCAGGACGTTCGACCTTACCTCGGCAGGGAGACCAAGCTTCCCAAGCCTAGTAGGAGAGTCAGGCAAGGGGGCTTGGCTGGAGTTCAAGTGTAAGGCTCGGCAGGATGTTCGACCTTACCTCGGCAGGGAGACCAAGCTTCCCAAGCCTAGTAGGAGAGTCAGGCAAGTGGGCTTGGCCGGAGTTCGAGTGTAAGGCTCGGAAGGACGTTCGACCGTACCTCGGCAGGGAGACCAAGCTTCCCAAGCCCAGCAGGAGAGTCAGGCAAGGGGGCTTGGCCGGAGTTCGAGTGTAAGGCTCGGCAGGACTTTCGACCTTACCTCGGCAGGGAGACCAAGCTTCCCAAGCCTAGTAGGGTCAGGCAAGGGGCCTTGGCCGGAGTTCGAGTGTAAGGCTCGGCAGGACGTTCGACCTTACCTCGGCAGGGAGACCAAGCTTCCCAAGCCTAGTAGGAGAGTCAGGCAAGGGGGCTTGGCCGGAGTTCGAGTGTAAGGCTCGGCAGGACGTTCGACCTTACCGGGGCAGGGAGACCAAGCTTCCCAAGCCTAGTAGGAGAGTCAGGCAAGGGGGCTTGGCCGGAGTTCGAGTGTAAGGCTCGGAAGGACGTTCGACCTTACCTCGGCAGGGAGACCAAGCTTCCCAAGCCTAGTAGGGTCAGGCAAAGGGGCTTGGCCGGAGTTCAAGTGTAAGGCTCGGCAGGACGTTTGACCTTACCTCGGCAGGGAGACCAAGCTTCCCAAGCCTAGTAGGAGAGTCAGGCAAGGGGGCTTGGCCGGAGTTCGAGTGTAAGGCTCGGCAGGACGTTCGACCTTACCTCGGCAGGGAGGCCAAGCTTCCCAAGCCTAGCAGGGTCAGGCAAGGCGGATTGGCCGGAGTTCGAGTGAACGGCTCGGCAGGACGTTCGACCTTACCTCGGCAGGGAGACCAAGCTTCCCAAGCCTAGTAGGAGAGTCAGGCAAGGGGGCTTATGCGGAGTTAGAGTGTAAGGCTCGGCAGGACGTTCGACCTTACCTCGGCAGGGAGACCAAGCTTCCCAAGCCTAGTAGGAGAGTCAGGCAAGGGGGCTTGGCCGGAGTTCGAGAGTAAGGCTCGGCAGGACGTTCGACCTTACCTCGGAAGGGACACCAAGCTTCCCAAGCCTAGTAGAGTCAGGAAAGGGGGCTTGGCCGGAGTTCGAGTGTAAGGCTCGGCAGGACGTTCGACCTTACCTCGGCAGGGAGACCAAGCTACCCAAGCCTAGTAGGAGAGTCAGGCAAGGGGGCTTGGCCGGAGTTTGAGTGTAAGGCTCAGCAGGACGTTCGACCTTACCTCGGCAGGGAGACCAAGCTTCCCAAGCCTAGTAAGAGAGTCAGGCAAGGGGGCTTGGCCGGAGTTCGAGTGTAAGGCTCGGCAGGAAGTTCGACCATACCTCGGCAGGGAGACCAAGCTTCCCAAGCCTAGTAGGAGAGTCAGGCAAGGGGGCTTGGCTGGAGTTCGAGTGTAAGGCTTGGCTGGAGTTCGAGTGTAAGGCTCGGCAGGACGTTCGACCTTACCTCGGCAGGGAGACCAAGCTTCCCAAGCCTAGTAGGGTCAGGCAAAGGGGGCTTGGCCGGAGTTCGAGTGTAAGGCTCGGCAGGACGTACGACCTTACCTCGGCAGGGAGACCAAGCTTCCCAAGCCTAGTAGGAGAGTCAGGCAAGGGGGCTTGGCCGGAGTTCGAGTGTAAGGCTCGGCAGGACGTTCGACCTTACCTCGGCAGGGAGACCAAGCTTCCCAAGGCTAGTAGGAGAGTCAGGCAAGGGGGCTTGGCCGGAGTTCGAGTGTAAGGCTCGGCAGGACGTTCGACCTTACCTCGGCGGGGAGACCAAGCTTCCCAAGCCTAGTAGGGTCAGGAAAGGGGGCTTGGCCGGAGTTCGAGTGTAAGGCTCAGCAGGACATTCGACCTTACCTCGGCAGGGAGACCAAGCTTCCCAAACCTAGTAGGAGAGTCAGGCAAGGGGGCTTGGCCGGGCTTCGAGTGTAAGGCTCGGCAGGACGTTCGACCTTACCTCGGCAGGGAGACCAAGCTTCCCAAGCCTAGTAGGAGAGTCAGGCAAGGGGGCTTGGCCGGAGTTCGAGTGTGAGTCTCGGCAGGACGTTCGACCGTACCTCAGCAGGGAGACCAAGCTTCCCAAGCCGAGTAGGAGAGTCAGGCAAGGGGGCTTGGCCGGAGTTCAAGTGTAAGGCTCGGCAGGATGTTCGACCTTACCTCGGCAGGGAGACCGAGCTTCCCAAGCCTAGTAGGAGAGTCAGGCAAGGGGGCTTGGCCGGAGTTCGAGTGTAAGGCTCGGCAGGACGTTCGACCTTACCTCGGCAGGGAGACCAAGCTACCCAAGCCTAGTAGGAGAGTCAGGCAAGGGGGCTTGGCCGGAGTTCGAGTGTAAGGCTCGGCAGGACGTTCGACCTTACCTCGGCAGGGAGACCAAGCTTCCCAAGCCTAGTAGGAGAGTCAGGCAAGGGGGCTTGGCCGGAGTTCGAGTGTAAGGCTCGGCAGGACGTTCGACCTTACCTCGGCAGGGAGACCAAGCTTCCCAAGGCTAGTAGGAGAGTCAGGCAAGGGGGCTTGGCCGGAGTTCGAGTGTAAGGCTCGGCAGGACGTTCGACCTTACCTCGGCGGGGAGACCAAGCTTCCCAAGCCTAGTAGGGTCAGGAAAGGGGGCTTGGCCGGAGTTCGAGTGTAAGGCTCAGCAGGACATTCGACCTTACCTCGGCAGGGAGACCAAGCTTCCCAAACCTAGTAGGAGAGTCAGGCAAGGGGGCTTGGCCGGGCTTCGAGTGTAAGGCTCGGCAGGACGTTCGACCTTACCTCGGCAGGGAGACCAAGCTTCCCAAGCCTAGTAGGAGAGTCAGGCAAGGGGGCTTGGCCGGAGTTCGAGTGTGAGTCTCGGCAGGACGTTCGACCGTACCTCAGCAGGGAGACCAAGCTTCCCAAGCCTAGTAGGAGAGTCAGGCAAGGGGGCTTGGCCGGAGTTCAAGTGTAAGGCTCGGCAGGATGTTCGACCTTACCTCGGCAGGGAGACCAAGCTTCCCAAGCCTAGTAGGAGAGTCAGGCAAGGGGGCTTGGCCGGAGTTCGAGTGTAAGGCTCGGCAGGACGTTCGACCTTACCTGGGCAGGGGGACCAAGCTTCCCAAGCCTAGTAGGAGAGTCAGGCAAGTGGGCTTGGCCGGAGTTCGAGTGTAAGGCTCGGAAGGACGTTCGACCGTACCTCGGCAGGGAGACCAAGCTTCCCAAGCCCAGTAGGAGAGTGAGGCAAGGGGGCTTGGCCGGAGTTCGAGTGTAAGGCTCGGCAGGACGTTCGACCTTACCTCGGCAGGGAGGCCAAGATTTCCAAGCCTAGTAGGAGAGTCAGGCAAGGAGGCTTGGCCGGAGTTCGAATGTAAGGCTCGGCAGGACGTTCGACCTTACCTCGGCAGGGAGACCAAGCTTCCCAAGCCTAGTAGGAGAGTCAGGGAAGGGGGCTTGGCTGGAGTTCGAGTGTAAGGCTTGGCTGGAGTTCGAGTGTAAGGCTCGGCAGGACGTTCGACCTTACCTCGGCAGGGAGACCAAGCTTCCCAAGCCTAGTAGGGTCAGGCAAAGGGGGCTTGGCCGGAGTTCGAGTGTAAGGCTCGGCAGGACGTACGACCTTACCTCGGCAGGGAGACCAAGCTTCCCAAGCCTAGTAGGAGAGTCAGGCAAGGTGGCTTGGCCGGAGTTTGAGTGTAAGGCTCGGCAGGACGTTCGACCTTACCTCGGCAGGGAGACCAAGCTTCCCAAGCCTAGTAGGAGCGTCAGGCAAGGGGGCTTGGCCGGAGTTCGAGTGTAAGGCTCGGCAGGACGTTCGACCTTACCTCGGCAGGGAGACCAAGCTACCCAAGCCTAGTAGGAGAGTCAGGCAAGGGGGCTTGGCCGGAGTTCGAGTGTAAGGCTCGGCAGGACGTTCGACCTTACCTCGGCAGGGAGACCAAGCTTCCCAAGCCTAGTAGGAGAGTCAGTCAAGGGGGCTTGGCCGGAGTTCGAGTGTAAGGCTCGGCAGGACGTTCGACCTTACCTGGGCAGGGGGACCAAGCTTCCCAAGCCTAGTAGGAGAGTCAGGCAAGGGGGCTTGGCCAGAGTTCGAGTGTAAGGCTCGGCAGGACGTTCGACCTTACCTCGGCAGGGAGACCAAGCTTCCCAAGCCTAGTAGGGTCAGGAAAGGGGGCTTGGCGGGAGTTCGAGTGTAAGGCTCGGCAGGACGTTCGACCTTACCTCGGCAGGGAGACCAAGCTTCCCAAGCCTAGTAGGAGAGTCAGGCAAGGGGGCTTGGCCGGAGTTCGAGTGTAAGGCTCGGCAGGACGTTCGACCTTACCTCGGCAGGGAGGCCAATCTTCCCAAGCCTAGCAGGGTCAGGCAAGGCGGCTTGGCCAGAGTTCGAGTGTAAGGCTCGGCAGGACGTTCGACCTTACCTCGGCAGGGAGACCAAGCTTCCCAAGGCTAGTAGGAGAGTCAGGCAAGGGGGCTTGGCCGGAGTTCGAGTGTAAGGCTCGGCAGGACGTTCGACCTTACCTCGGCGGGGAGACCAAGCTTCCCAAGCCTAGTAGGGTCAGGAAAGTGGGCTTGGCCGGAGTTCGAGTGTAAGGCTCAGCAGGACATTCGACCTTACCTCGGCAGGGAGACCAAGCTTCCCAAACCTAGTAGGAGAGTCAGGCAAGGGGGCTTGGCCGGGCTTCGAGTGTAAGGCTCGGCAGGACGTTCGACCTTACCTCGGCAGGGAGACCAAGCTTCCCAAGCCTAGTAGGAGAGTCAGGCAAGGGGGCTTGGCCGGAGTTCGAGTGTGAGTCTCGGCAGGACGTTCGACCGTACCTCAGCAGGGAGACCAAGCTTCCCAAGCCTAGTAGGAGAGTCAGGCAAGGGGGCTTGGCCGGAGTTCAAGTCTAAGGCTCGGCAGGATGTTCGACCTTACCTCGGCAGGGAGACCAAGCTTCCCAAGCCTAGTAGGAGAGTCAGGCAAGGGGGCTTGGCCGGAGTTCGAGTGTAAGGCTCGGCAGGACGTTCGACCTTACCTGGGCAGGGGGACCAAGCTTCCCAAGCCTAGTAGGAGAGTCAGGCAAGTGGGCTTGGCCGGAGTTCGAGTGTAAGGCTCGGAAGGACGTTCGACCGTACCTCGGCAGGGAGACCAAGCTTCCCAAGCCCAGTAGGAGAGTGAGGCAAGGGGGCTTGGCCGGAGTTCGAGTGTAAGGCTCGGCAGGACGTTCGACCTTACCTCGGCAGGGAGGCCAAGCTTTCCAAGCCTAGTAGGAGAGTCAGGCAAGGAGGCTTGGCCGGAGTTCGAATGTAAGGCTCGGCAGGACGTTCGACCTTACCTCGGCAGGGAGACCAAGCTTCCCAAGCCTAGTAGGAGAGTCAGGGAAGGGGGCTTGGCTGGAGTTCGAGTGTAAGGCTTGGCTGGAGTTCGAGTGTAAGGCTCGGCAGGACGTTCGACCTTACCTCGGCAGGGAGACCAAGCTTCCCAAGCCTAGTAGGGTCAGGCAAAGGGGGCTTGGCCGGAGTTCGAGTGTAAGGCTCGGCAGGACGTACGACCTTACCTCGGCAGGGAGACCAAGCTTCCCAAGCCTAGTAGGAGAGTCAGGCAAGGTGGCTTGGCCGGAGTTTGAGTGTAAGGCTCGGCAGGACGTTCGACCTTACCTCGGCAGGGAGACCAAGCTTCCCAAGCCTAGCAGGAGCGTCAGGCAAGGGGGCTTGGCCGGAGTTCGAGTGTAAGGCTCGGCAGGACGTTCGACCTTACCTCGGCAGGGAGACCAAGCTACCCAAGCCTAGTAGGAGAGTCAGGCAAGGGGGCTTGGCCGGAGTTCGAGTGTAAGGCTCGGCAGGACGTTCGACCTTACCTCGGCAGGGAGACCAAGCTTCCCAAGCCTAGTAGGAGAGTCAGGCAAGGGGGCTTGGCCGGAGTTCGAGTGTAAGGCTCGGCAGGACGTTCGACCTTACCTGGGCAGGGGGACCAAGCTTCCCAAGCCTAGTAGGAGAGTCAGGCAAGGGGGCTTGGCCGGAGTTCGAGTGTAAGGCTCGGCAGGACGTTCGACCGTACCTCGGCAGGGAGACCAAGCTTCCCAAGCCTAGTAGGAGAGTCAGGCAAGGGGGCTTGGCCGGAGTTCGAGTGTAAGGCTCGGCAGGACGTTCGACCTTACCTCGGCAGGGAGACCAAGCTTCCCAAGCCTAGTAGGGTCAGGAAAGGGGGCTTGGCCGGAGTTCGAGTGTAAGGCTCGGCAGGACGTTCGACCTTACCTCGGCAGGGAGACCAAGCTTCCCAAGCCTAGTAGGAGAGTCAGGCAAGGGGGCTTGGCCGGAGTTCGAGTGTAAGGCTCGGCAGGACGTTCGACCTTACCTCGGCAGGGAGGCCAAGCTACCCAAGCCTAGCAGGGTCAGGCAAGGCGGCTTGGCCAGAGTTCGAGTGTAAGGCTCAGCAGGACCTTCAACCTTACCTCGGCAGGGAGACCAAGCTTCCCAAGCCCAGTAGGAGAGTGAGGCAAGGGGGCTTGGCCGGAGTTCGAGTGTAAGGCTCGGCAGGACATTCGACCTTACCTGGGCAGGGGGACCAAGCTTCCCAAGCCTAGTAGGAGAGTAGGCAAGGGGGCTTGGCCGGAGTTCGAGTGTAAGGCTCGGCAGGACGTTCGACCTTACCTCGGCAGGGAGACCAAGCTTCCCAAGCCTAGTAGGAGAGTCAGGCAAGGGGGCTTGGCCGGAGTTCGAGTGTAAGGCTTGGCAGGACGTTCGACCTTACCTCGGCAGGGAGACCAAGCTTCCCAAGCCTAGTAGGAGAGTCAGGCAAGGGGGCTTGGCCGGACTTCGAGTGTAAGGCTCGGCAGGACGTTCGACCTTACCTCGGCAGGGAGGCCAAGCTTCCCAAGCCTAGCAGGGTCAGGCAAGGCGGCTTGGCCAGAGTTCGAGTGTAAGGCTCGGCAGGACGTTCGACCTTACCTCGGCAGGGAGACCAAGCTTCCCAAGGCTAGTAGGAGAGTCAGGCAAGGGGGCTTGGCCGGAGTTCGAGTGTAAGGCTCGGCAGGACGTTCGACCTTACCTCGGCGGGGAGACCAAGCTTCCCAAGCCTAGTAGGGTCAGGAAAGGGGGCTTGGCCGGAGTTCGAGTGTAAGGCTCAGCAGGACATTCGACCTTACCTCGGCAGGGAGACCAAGCTTCCCAAACCTAGTAGGAGAGTCAGGCAAGGGGGCTTGGCCGGGCTTCGAGTGTAAGGCTCGGCAGGACGTTCGACCTTACCTCGGCAGGGAGACCAAGCTTCCCAAGCCTAGTAGGAGAGTCAGGCAAGGGGGCTTGGCCAGAGTTCGAGTGTGAGTCTCGGCAGGACGTTCGACCGTACCTCAGCAGGGAGACCAAGCTTCCAAAGCCTAGTAGGAGAGTCAGGCAAGGGGGCTTGGCCGGAGTTCAAGTGTAAGGCTCGGCAGGATGTTCGACCTTACCTCGGCAGGGAGACCAAGCTTCCCAAGCCTAGTAGGAGAGTCAGGCAAGGGGGCTTGGCCGGAGTTCGAGTGTAAGGCTCGGCAGGACGTTCGACCTTACCTGGGCAGGGGGACCAAGCTTCCCAAGCCTAGTAGGAGAGTCAGGCAAGTGGGCTTGGCCGGAGTTCGAGTGTAAGGCTCGGAAGGACGTTCGACCGTACCTCAGCAGGGAGACCAAGCTTCCCAAGCCCAGTAGGAGAGTGAGGCAAGGGGGCTTGGCCGGAGTTCGAGTGTAAGGCTCGGCAGGACGTTCGACCTTACCTCGGCAGGGAGGCCAAGCTTTCCAAGCCTAGTAGGAGAGTCAGGCAAGGAGGCTTGGCCGGAGTTCGAATGTAAGGCTCGGCAGGACGTTCGACCTTACCTCGGCAGGGAGACCAAGCTTCCCAAGCCTAGTAGGGTCAGGCAAAGGGGGCTTGGCCGGAGTTCGAGTGTAAGGCTCGGCAGGACGTACGACCTTACCTCGGCAGGGAGACCAAGCTTCCCAAGGCTAGTAGGAGAGTCAGGCAAAGGGGGCTTGGCCAGAGTTCGAGTGTAAGGCTCGGCAGGACGCACGACCTTACCTCGGCAGGGAGACCAAGCTTCCCAAACCTAGTAGGAGAGTCAGGCAAGGTGGCTTGGCCGGAGTTCGAGTGTAAGGCTCGGCAGGACGTTCGACCTTACCTGGGCAGGGGGACCAAGCTTCCCAAGCCTAGTAGGAGAGTCAGGGAAGGGGGCTTGGCTGGAGTTCGAGTGTAAGGCTTGGCTGGAGTTCGAGTGTAAGGCTCGGCAGGACGTTCGACCTTACCTCGGCAGGGAGACCAAGCTTCCCAAGCCTAGTCGGGTCAGGCAAGGTGGCTTGGCCGGAGTTTGAGTGTAAGGCTCGGCAGGACGTTCGACCTTACCTCGACAGGGAGACCAAGCTTCCCAAGCCTAGTAGGAGCGTCAGGCAAGGGGGCTTGGCCGGAGTTCGAGTGTAAGGCTCGGCAGGACGTTCGACCTTACCTCGGCAGGGAGACCAAGCTACCCAAGCCTAGTAGGAGAGTCAGGCAAGGGGGCTTGGCCGGAGTTCGAGTGTAAGGCTCGGCAGGACGTTCGACCTTACCTCGGCAGGGAGACCAAGCTTCCCAAGCCTAGTAGGAGAGTCAGGCAAGGGGGCTTGGCCGGAGTTCGAGTGTAAGGCTCGGCAGGACGTTCGACCTTACCTGGGCAGGGGGACCAAGCTTCCCAAGCCTAGTAGGAGAGTTAGGCAAGGGGGCTTGGCCGGAGTTCGAGTGTAAGGCTCGGCAGGACGTTCGACCTTACCTCGGCAGGGAGACCAAGCTTCCCAAGCCTAGTAGGGTCAGGAAAGTGGGCTTGGCCGGAGTTCGAGTGTAAGGCTCAGCAGGACATTCGACCTTACCTCGGCAGGGAGACCAAGCTTCCCAAACCTAGTAGGAGAGTCAGGCAAGGGGGCTTGGCCGGGCTTCGAGTGTAAGGCTCGGCAGGACGTTCGACCTTACCTCGGCAGGGAGACCAAGCTTCCCAAGCCTAGTAGGAGAGTCAGGCAAGGGGGCTTGGCCGGAGTTCGAGTGTGAGTCTCGGCAGGACGTTCGACCGTACCTCAGCAGGGAGACCAAGCTTCCCAAGCCTAGTAGGAGAGTCAGGCAAGGGGGCTTGGCCGGAGTTCAAGTGTAAGGCTCGGCAGGATGTTCGACCTTACCTCGGCAGGGAGACCAAGCTTCCCAAGCCTAGTAGGAGAGTCAGGCAAGGGGGCTTGGCCGGAGTTCGAGTGTAAGGCTCGGCAGGACGTTCGACCTTACCTGGGCAGGGGGACCAAGCTTCCCAAGCCTAGTAGGAGAGTCAGGCAAGTGGGCTTGGCCGGAGTTCGAGTGTAAGGCTCGGAAGGACGTTCGACCGTACCTCGGCAGGGAGACCAAGCTTCCCAAGCCCAGTAGGAGAGTGAGGCAAGGGGGCTTGGCCGGAGTTCGAGTGTAAGGCTCGGCAGGACGTTCGACCTTACCTCGGCAGGGAGGCCAAGCTTTCCAAGCCTAGTAGGAGAGTCAGGCAAGGAGGCTTGGCCGGAGTTCGAATGTAAGGCTCGGCAGGACGTTCGACCTTACCTCGGCAGGGAGACCAAGCTTCCCAAGCCTAGTAGGAGAGTCAGGGAAGGGGGCTTGGCTGGAGTTCGAGTGTAAGGCTTGGCTGGAGTTCGAGTGTAAGGCTCGGCAGGACGTTCGACCTTACCTCGGCAGGGAGACCAAGCTTCCCAAGCCTAGTAGGGTCAGGCAAAGGGGGCTTGGCCGGAGTTCGAGTGTAAGGCTCGGCAGGACGTACGACCTTACCTCGGCAGGGAGACCAAGCTTCCCAAGCCTAGTAGGAGAGTCAGGCAAGGTGGCTTGGCCGGAGTTTGAGTGTAAGGCTCGGCAGGACGTTCGACCTTACCTCGGCAGGGAGACCAAGCTTCCCAAGCCTAGTAGGAGCGTCAGGCAAGGGGGCTTGGCCGGAGTTCGAGTGTAAGGCTCGGCAGGACGTTCGACCTTACCTCGGCAGGGAGACCAAGCTACCCAAGCCTAGTAGGAGAGTCAGGCAAGGGGGCTTGGCCGGAGTTCGAGTGTAAGGCTCGGCAGGACGTTCGACCTTACCTCGGCAGGGAGACCAAGCTTCCCAAGCCTAGTAGGAGAGTCAGGCAAGGGGGCTTGGCCGGAGTTCGAGTGTAAGGCTCGGCAGGACGTTCGACCTTACCTGGGCAGGGGGACCAAGCTTCCCAAGCCTAGTAGGAGAGTCAGGCAAGGGGGCTTGGCCGGAGTTCGAGTGTAAGGCTCGGCAGGACGTTCGACCGTACCTCGGCAGGGAGACCAAGCTTCCCAAGCCTAGTAGGAGAGTCAGGCAAGGGGGCTTGGCCGGAGTTCGAGTGTAAGGCTCGGCAGGACGTTCGACCTTACCTCGGCAGGGAGACCAAGCTTCCCAAGCCTAGTAGGGTCAGGAAAGGGGGCTTGGCCGGAGTTCGAGTGTAAGGCTCGGCAGGACGTTCGACCTTACCTCGGCAGGGAGACCAAGCTTCCCAAGCCTAGTAGGAGAGTCAGGCAAGGGGGCTTGGCCGGAGTTCGAGTGTAAGGCTCGGCAGGACGTTCGACCTTACCTCGGCAGGGAGGCCAAGCTTCCCAAGCCTAGCAGGGTCAGGCAAGGCGGCTTGGCCAGAGTTCGAGTGTAAGGCTCGGCAGGACCTTCAACCTTACCTCGGCAGGGAGACCAAGCTTCCCAAGCCCAGTAGGAGAGTGAGGCAAGGGGGCTTGGCCGGAGTTCGAGTGTAAGGCTCGGCAGGACGTTCGACCTTACCTGGGCAGGGGGACCAAGCTTCCCAAGCCTAGTAGGAGAGTAGGCAAGGGGGCTTGGCCGGAGTTCGAGTGTAAGGCTCGGCAGGACGTTCGACCTTACCTCGGCAGGGAGACCAAGCTTCCCAAGCCTAGTAGGAGAGTCAGGCAAGGGGGCTTGGCCGGAGTTCGAGTGTAAGGCTTGGCAGGACGTTCGACCTTACCTCGGCAGGGAGACCAAGCTTCCCAAGCCTAGTAGGAGAGTCAGGCAAGGGGGCTTGGCCGGACTTCGAGTGTAAGGCTCGGCAGGACGTTCGACCTTACCTCGGCAGGGAGGCCAAGCTTCCCAAGCCTAGCAGGGTCAGGCAAGGCGGCTTGGCCAGAGTTCGAGTGTAAGGCTCGGCAGGACGTTCGACCTTACCTCGGCAGGGAGACCAAGCTTCCCAAGGCTAGTAGGAGAGTCAGGCAAGGGGGCTTGGCCGGAGTTCGAGTGCAAGGCTCGGCAGGACGTTCGACCTTACCTCGGCGGGGAGACCAAGCTTCCCAAGCCTAGTAGGGTCAGGAAAGGGGGCTTGGCCGGAGTTCGAGTGTAAGGCTCAGCAGGACATTCGACCTTACCTCGGCAGGGAGACCAAGCTTCCCAAACCTAGTAGGAGAGTCAGGCAAGGGGGCTTGGCCAAGCTTCGAGTGTAAGGCTCGGCAGGACGTTCGACCTTACCTCGGCAGGGAGACCAAGCTTCCCAAGCCTAGTAGGAGAGTCAGGCAAGGGGGCTTGGCCAGAGTTCGAGTGTGAGTCTCGGCAGGACGTTCGACCGTACCTCAGCAGGGAGACCAAGCTTCCAAAGCCTAGTAGGAGAGTCAGGCAAGGGGGCTTGGCCGGAGTTCAAGTGTAAGGCTCGGCAGGATGTTCGACCTTACCTCGGCAGGGAGACCAAGCTTCCCAAGCCTAGTAGGAGAGTCAGGCAAGGGGGCTTGGCCGGAGTTCGAGTGTAAGGCTCGGCAGGACGTTCGACCTTACCTGGGCAGGGGGACCAAGCTTCCCAAGCCTAGTAGGAGAGTCAGGCAAGTGGGCTTGGCCGGAGTTCGAGTGTAAGGCTCGGAAGGACGTTCGACCGTACCTCGGCAGGGAGACCAAGCTTCCCAAGCCCAGTAGGAGAGTGAGGCAAGGGGGCTTGGCCGGAGTTCGAGTGTAAGGCTCGGCAGGACGTTCGACCTTACCTCGGCAGGGAGGCCAAGCTTTCCAAGCCTAGTAGGAGAGTCAGGCAAGGAGGCTTGGCCGGAGTTCGAATGTAAGGCTCGGCAGGACGTTCGACCTTACCTCGGCAGGGAGACCAAGCTTCCCAAGCCTAGTAGGGTCAGGCAAAGGGGGCTTGGCCGGAGTTCGAGTGTAAGGCTCGGCAGGACGTACGACCTTACCTCGGCAGGGAGACCAAGCTTCCCAAGCCTAGTAGGAGAGTCAGGCAAAGGGGGCTTGGCCGGAGTTCGAGTGTAAGGCTCGGCAGGACGTACGACCTTACCTCGGCAGGGAGACCAAGCTTCCCAAACCTAGTAGGAGAGTCAGGCAAGGTGGCTTGGCCGGAGTTCGAGTGTAAGGCTCGGCAGGACGTTCGACCTTACCTGGGCAGGGGGACCAAGCTTCCCAAGCCTAGTAGGCGAGTCAGGGAAGGGGGCTTGGCTGGAGTTCGAGTGTAAGGCTTGGCTGGAGTTCGAGTGTAAGGCTCGGCAGGACGTTCGACCTTACCTCGGCAGGGAGACCAAGCTTCCCAAGCCTAGTAGGGTCAGGCAAGGTGGCTTGGCCGGAGTTTGAGTGTAAGGCTCGGCAGGACGTTCGACCTTACCTCGACAGGGAGACCAAGCTTCCCAAGCCTAGTAGGAGCGTCAGGCAAGGGGGCTTGGCCGGAGTTCGAGTGTAAGGCTCGGCAGGACGTTCGACCTTACCTCGGCAGGGAGACCAAGCTACCCAAGCCTAGTAGGAGAGTCAGGCAAGGGGGCTTGGCCGGAGTTCGAGTGTAAGGCTCGGCAGGACGTTCGACCTTACCTCGGCAGGGAGACCAAGCTTCCCAAGCCTAGTAGGAGAGTCAGGCAAGGGGGCTTGGCCGGAGTTCGAGTGTAAGGCTCGGCAGGACGTTCGACCTTACCTGGGCAGGGGGACCAAGCTTCCCAAGCCTAGTAGGAGAGTTAGGCAAGGGGGCTTGGCCGGAGTTCGAGTGTAAGGCTCGGCAGGACGTTCGACCTTACCTCGGCAGGGAGACCAAGCTTCCCAAGCCTAGTAGGGTCAGGAAAGGGGGCTTGGCCGGAGTTCGAGTGTAAGGCTCGGCAGGACGTTCGACCTTACCTCGGCAGGGAGACCAAGCTTCCCAAGCCTAGTAGGAGAGTCAGGCAAGGGGGCTTGGCCGGAGTTCGAGTGTAAGGCTCGGCAGGACGTTCGACCTTACCTGGGCAGGGGGACCAAGCTTCCCAAGCCTAGTAGGAGAGTTAGGCAAGGGGGCTTGGCCGGAGTTCGAGTGTAAGGCTCGGCAGGACGTTCGACCTTACCTCGGCAGGGAGACCAAGCTTCCCAAGCCTAGTAGGGTCAGGAAAGGGGGCTTGGCCGGAGTTCGAGTGTAAGGCTCGGCAGGACGTTCGACCTTACCTCGGCAGGGAGACCAAGCTTCCCAAGCCTAGTAGGAGAGTCAGGCAAGGGGGCTTGGCCGGAGTTCGAGTGTAAGGCTCGGCAGGACGTTCGACCTTACCTCGGCAGGGAGGCCAAGCTTCCCAAGCCTAGCAGGGTCAGGCAAGGCGGCTTGGCCAGAGTTCGAGTGTAAGGCTCGGCAGGACGTTCGACCTTACCTCGGCAGGGAGACCAAGCTTCCCAAGGCTAGTAGGAGAGTCAGGCAAGGGGGCTTGGCCGGAGTTCGAGTGTAAGGCTCGGCAGGACGTTCGACCTTACCTCGGCGGGGAGACCAAGCTTCCCAAGCCTAGTAGGGTCAGGAAAGGGGGCTTGGCCGGAGTTCGAGTGTAAGGCTCAGCAGGACATTCGACCTTACCTCGGCAGGGAGACCAAGCTTCCCAAACCTAGTAGGAGAGTCAGGCAAGGGGGCTTGGCCGGGCTTCGAGTGTAAGGCTCGGCAGGACGTTCCACCTTACCTCGGCAGGGAGACCAAGCTTCCCAAGCCTAGTAGGAGAGTCAGGCAAGGGGGCTTGGCCGGAGTTCGAGTGTGAGTCTCGGCAGGACGTTCGACCGTACCTCAGCAGGGAGACCAAGCTTCCCAAGCCTAGTAGGAGAGTCAGGCAAGCGGGCTTGGCCGGAGTTCAAGTGTAAGGCTCGGCAGGATGTTCGACCTTACCTCGGCAGGGAGACCAAGCTTCCCAAGCCTAGTAGGAGAGTCAGGCAAGGGGGCTTGGCCGGAGTTCGAGTGTAAGGCTCGGCAGGACGTTCGACCTTACCTGGGCAGGGGGACCAAGCTTCCCAAGCCTAGTAGGAGAGTCAGGCAAGTGGGCTTGGCCGGAGTTCGAGTGTAAGGCTCGGAAGGACGTTCGACCGTACCTCGGCAGGGAGACCAAGCTTCCCAAGCCCAGTAGGAGAGTGAGGCAAGGGGGCTTGGCCAGAGTTCGAGTGTAAGGCTCGGCAGGACGTTCGACCTTACCTCGGCAGGGAGGCCAAGCTTTCCAAGCCTAGTAGGAGAGTCAGGCAAGGAGGCTTGGCCGGAGTTCGAATGTAAGGCTCGGCAGGACGTTCGACCTTACCTCGGCAGGGAGACCAAGCTTCCCAAGACTAGTAGGAGAGTCAGGGAAGGGGGCTTGGCTGGAGTTCGAGTGTAAGGCTTGGCTGGAGTTCGAGTGTAAGGCTCGGCAGGACGTTCGACCTTACCTCGGCAGGGAGACCAAGCTTCCCAAGCCTAGTAGGAGAGTCAGGCAAGGTGGCTTGGCCGGAGTTCGAGTGTAAGGCTCGGCAGGACGTTCGACCTTACCTCGGCAGGGAGACCAAGCTTCCCAAGCCTAGTAGGAGCGTCAGGCAAGGGGGCTTGGCCGGAGTTCGAGTGTAAGGCTCGGCAGGACGTTCGACCTTACCTCGGCAGGGAGACCAAGCTACCCAAGCCTAGTAGGAGAGTCAGGCAAGGGGGCTTGGCCGGAGTTCGAGTGTAAGGCTCGGCAGGACGTTCGACCTTACCTCGGCAGGGAGACCAAGCTTCCCAAGCCTAGTAGGAGAGTCAGGCAAGGGGGCTTGGCCGGAGTTCGAGTGTAAGGCTCGGCAGGACGTTCGACCTTACCTGGGCAGGGGGACCAAGCTTCCCAAGCCTAGTAGGAGAGTCAGGCAAGGGGGCTTGGCCGGAGTTCGAGTGTAAGGCTCGGCAGGACGTTCGACCGTACCTCGGCAGGGAGACCAAGCTTCCCAAGCCTAGTAGGAGAGTCAGGCAAGGGGGCTTGGCCGGAGTTTGAGTGTAAGGCTCGGCAGGACGTTCGACCTTACCTCGGCAGGGAGACCAAGCTTCCCAAGCCTAGTAGGGTCAGGAAAGGGGGCTTGGCCGGAGTTCGAGTGTAAGGCTCGGCAGGACGTTCGACCTTACCTCGGCAGGGAGACCAAGCTTCCCAAGCCTAGTAGGAGAGTCAGGCAAGGGGGCTTGGCCGGAGTTCGAGTGTAAGGCTCGGCAGGACGTTCGACCTTACCTCGGCAGGGAGGCCAAGCTTCCCAAGCCTAGCAGGGTCAGGCAAGGCGGCTTGGCCAGAGTTCGAGTGTAAGGCTCGGCAGGACGTTCGACCTTACCTCGGCAGGGAGACCAAGCTTCCCAAGGCTAGTAGGAGAGTCAGGCAAGGGGGCTTGGCCGGAGTTCGAGTGTAAGGCTCGGCAGGACGTTCGACCTTACCTCGGCGGGGAGACCAAGCTTCCCAAGCCTAGTAGGGTCAGGAAAGGGGGCTTGGCCGGAGTTCGAGTGTAAGGCTCAGCAGGACATTCGACCTTACCTCGGCAGGGAGACCAAGCTTCCCAAACCTAGTAGGAGAGTCAGGCAAGGGGGCTTGGCCGGGCTTCGAGTGTAAGGCTCGGCAGGACGTTCGACCTTACCTCGGCAGGGAGACCAAGCTTCCCAAGCCTAGTAGGAGAGTCAGGCAAGGGGGCTTGGCCGGAGTTCGAGTGTGAGTCTCGGCAGGACGTTCGACCGTACCTCAGCAGGGAGACCAAGCTTCCCAAGCCTAGTAGGAGAGTCAGGCAAGGGGGCTTGGCCGGAGTTCAAGTGTAAGGCTCGGCAGGATGTTCGACCTTACCTCGGCAGGGAGACCAAGCTTCCCAAGCCTAGTAGGAGAGTCAGGCAAGGGGGCTTGGCCGGAGTTCGAGTGTAAGGCTCGGCAGGACGTTCGACCGAACCTCGGCAGGGAGACCAAGCTTCCCAAGCCTAGTAGGAGAGTCAGGCAAAGGGGCTTGGCCGGAGTTCAAGTGTAAGGCTCGGCAGGACCTTCAACCTTACCTCGGCAGGGAGACCAAGCTTCCCAAGCCCAGTAGGAGAGTGAGGCAAGGGGGCTTGGCCGGAGTTCGAGTGTAAGGCTCGGCAGGACGTTCGACCTTACCTGGGCAGGGGGACCAAGCTTCCCAAGCCTAGTAGGAGAGTCAGGCAAGGGGGCTTGGCCGGAGTTCGAGTGTAAGGCTCGGCAGGACGTTCGACCTTACCTCGGCAGGGAGACCAAGCTTCCCAAGCCTAGTAGGAGAGTCAGGCAAGGGGGCTTGGCCGGAGTTCGAGTGTAAGGCTTGGCAGGACGTTCGACCTTACCTCGGCAGGGAGACCAAGCTTCCCAAGCCTAGTAGGAGAGTCAGGCAAGGGGGCTTGGCCGGAGTTCGAGTGTAAGGCTCGGCAGGACGTACGACCTTACCTCGGCAGGGAGACCAAGCTTCCCAAGCCTAGTAGGAGAGTCAGGCAAGGGGGCTTGGCCGGAGTTCGAGTGTAAGGCTCGGCAGGACGTTCGACCTTACCTCGGCAGGGAGACCAAGCTTCCCAAGCCTAGTAGGAGCGTCAGGCAAGGGGGCTTGGCCGGAGTTCGAGTGTAAGGCTCGGCAGGACGTTCGACCTTACCTCGGCAGGGAGACCAAGCTACCCAAGCCTAGTAGGAGAGTCAGGCAAGGGGGCTTGGCCGGAGTTCGAGTGTAAGGCTCGGCAGGACGTTCGAACTTACCTCGGCAGGGAGACCAAGCTTCCCAAGCCTAGTAGGAGAGTCAGGCAAGGGGGCTTGGCCGGAGTTCGAGTGTAAGGCTCGGCAGGACGTTCGACCTTACCTGGGCAGGGGGACCAAGCTTCCCAAGCCTAGTAGGAGAGTCAGGCAAGGGGGCTTGGCCGGAGTTCGAGTGTAAGGCTCGGCAGGACGTTCGACCGTACCTCGGCAGGGAGACCAAGCTTCCCAAGCCTAGTAGGAGAGTCAGGCAAGGGGGCTTGGCCGGGGTTCGAGTGTAAGGCTCGGCAGGACGTTCGACCTTACCTCGGCAGGGAGACCAAGCTTCCCAAGCCTAGTAGGGTCAGGAAAGGGGGCTTGGCCGGAGTTCGAGTGTAAGGCTCGGCAGGACGTTCGACCTTACCTCGGCAGGGAGACCAAGCTTCCCAAGCCTAGTAGGAGAGTCAGGCAAGGGGGCTTGGCCGGAGTTCGAGTGTAAGGCTCGGCAGGACGTTCGACCTTACCTCGGCAGGGAGGCCAAGCTTCCCAAGCCTAGCAGGGTCAGGCAAGGCGGCTTGGCCAGAGTTCGAGTGTAAGGCTCGGCAGGACGTTCGACCTTACCTCGGCAGGGAGACCAAGCTTCCCAAGGCTAGTAGGAGAGTCAGGCAAGGGGGCTTGCCCGGAGTTCGAGTGTAAGGCTCGGCAGGACGTTCGACCTTACCTCGGAAGGGACACCAAGCTTCCCAAGCCTAGTAGGGTCAGGAAAGGGGGCTTGGCCGGAGTTCGAGTGTAAGGCTCGGCAGGACGTTCGACCTTACCTCGGCAGGGAGACCAAGCTTCCCAAGCCTAGTAGGAGAGTCAGGCAAGGGGGCTTGGCCGGACTTCGAGTGTAAGGCTCGGCAGGACGTTCGACCTTACGTCGGCAGGGAGACCAAGCTTCCCAAGCCTAGTAGGAGAGTCAGGCAAGGAGGCTTGGCCGGAGTTCGAGTGTAAGGCTCGGCAGGACGTTCGACCGTACCTCGGCAGGGAGACCAAGCTTCCCAAGCCTAGTAGGAGAGTCAGGCAAGGGGGCTTGGCCGGAGTTCGAGTGTAAGGCTCGGCAGGACGTTCGACCTTACCTCGGCAGGGAGACCAAGCTTCCCAAGCCTAGTAGGAGAGTCAGGCAAGGGGGCTTGGCTGGACTTCGAGCGTAAGGCTCGGCAGGACGTTCGACCATACCTCGGCAGGGAGACCAAGCTTCCCAAGCCTAGTAGGAGAGTCAGGCAAGGGGGCTTGGCCGGACTTCGAGCGTAAGGCTCGGCAGGACGTTCGACCATACCTCGGCAGGGAGACCAAGCTTCCCAAGCCTAGTAGGGTCAGGCAAGGGGGCTTGGTCGGAGTTCGAGTGTAAGGCTCAGCAGGACATTCGACCTTACCTCGGCAGGGAGACCAATCTTCCCAAGCCTAGTAGGAGAGTCAGGCAAGGGGGCCTGGCCGGACTTCGAGCGTAAGGCTCGGCAGGACGTTCGACCTTACCTGGGCAGGGAGACCAAGCTTCCCAAGCCTAGTAGGAGAGTCAGGCAAGGGGGCTTGGCCGGAGTTCAAGTGTAAGGCTCGGCAGGATGTTCGACCTTACCTCGGCAGGGAGACCAAGCTTCCCAAGCCTAGTAGGACAGTCAGGCAAGTGGGCTTGGCCGGAGTTCGAGTGTAAGGCTCGGCAGGATGTTCGACCTTACCTCGGCAGGGAGACCAAGCTTCCCAAGCCTAGTAGGAGAGTCAGGCAAGGAGGCTTGGCCGGAGTTCGAATGTAAGGCTCGGCAGGACGTTCGACCTTACCTCGGCAGGGAGACCAAGCTTCCCAAGCCTAGTAGGAGAGTCAGGGAAGGGGGCTTGGCTGGAGTTCGAGTGTAAGGCTTGGCTGGAGTTCGAGTGTAAGGCTCGGCAGGACGTTCGACCTTACCTCGGCAGGGAGACCAAGCTTCCCAAGCCTAGTAGGAGAGTCAGGCAAGGTGGCTTGGCCGGAGTTCGAGTGTAAGGCTCGGCAGGACGTTCGACCTTACCTCGGCAGGGAGACCAAGCTTCCCAAGCCTAGTAGGAGCGTCAGGCAAGGGGGCTTGGCCGGAGTTCGAGTGTAAGGCTCGGCAGGACGTTCGACCTTACCTCGGCAGGGAGACCAAGCTACCCAAGCCTAGTAGGAGAGTCAGGCAAGGGGGCTTGGCCGGAGTTCGAGTGTAAGGCTCGGCAGGACGTTCGACCTTACCTCGGCAGGGAGACCAAGCTTCCCAAGCCTAGTAGGAGAGTCAGGCAAGGGGGCTTGGCCGGAGTTCGAGTGTAAGGCTCGGCAGGACGTTCGACCTTACCTGGGCAGGGGGACCAAGCTTCCCAAGCCTAGTAGGAGAGTCAGGCAAGGGGGCTTGGCCGGAGTTCGAGTGTAAGGCTCGGCAGGACGTTCGACCGTACCTCGGCAGGGAGACCAAGCTTCCCAAGCCTAGTAGGAGAGTCAGGCAAGGGGGCTTGGCCGGAGTTTGAGTGTAAGGCTCGGCAGGACGTTCGACCTTACCTCGGCAGGGAGACCAAGCTTCCCAAGCCTAGTAGGGTCAGGAAAGGGGGCTTGGCCGGAGTTCGAGTGTAAGGCTCG